>NC_073700.1:109298333-109948333 GCF_023634085.1 Falco cherrug
TTGATTGATGGCAGAACTGAAACCTCCAGAGTGCTCCACCATGAAGGTATGGAAGGGCTGCTAGTGTTACAGGAAAGAGCAGCCTGAGAGCTGCTCCTTATTTTCCCTCTCATCTAAGCACATTGCATAATTCAATGGAGGTAGCTCAGAGTATTTTTCCTCTTGGAGGAGACTGACCCATGGAGCATGCTGCATGAATGGAAAGATGGCAAGGTTTTGTGCAGCTGCAGTGCCCCTTTTTCAGTATGTTTGCCAAGCTGTCTTCTAATCCTAAATGAACACTGTACAGGAAGTGTAATTCCTCATTTAAAACCTTTTTCTGTTCTGGGTAAATCAGCATGCTTCTATTCTGGGATTATTTTGCCTTCTTTTATGTCACACTGGCTTTTTGATTGGGTGTACTGTGGTTGAAAGTTCCAGTTAGTTGCATTTTGGAAATATATTTCTCGGAAAATATTTTGTATGAGATTATTGGGTCTTATACATGGGATACCAGTTTCCCTTTGTATGAGATACAAAGTCACCAGCCTAGAAGATTAACTCAAAATTTAACTTAGGATAGACTGAGTTGATTCAAACTCTCATGGGTCATACGTAATGCAAAATTTTTCTAATTCTACTTTATTAATAATGAAAAAAATTAAAAACAAATAGACTCCACCATTTGGCTTTGTATAATATTTGCTGTAGAGAAGGGTGTTATAACAGGGGAAAATGAAGACTTTGAGGTATGAAAGTAAGAAGTGGTGTTCACTTGGTGAAATGACTAAATTTTCTCCACTACATGAGACTATGGTGATTAAGAATAGCTGGTATTGACATGATTTCCTCCTTGGCAAGTAACTCTTGTTCTTCCTGGAGACAGCCCTACCCTTTAAATCATATTTTGAAATTAACCATGATCCTTTTTAACACTTACTTCTGTTGATCTCATGTAATTTATAAAACTTTTTTTTTTTTTTTAAGTTTGTAGGCTTGGTATGTTGTGTATGTTGGTTTGTTTCCCTCTTTCCATTATATACTTGGGCGTTTTCTCTTGTTGCTTCTGTGGTTATTTTACGTAATGGGAGGGAGAGGGAAGTCTTTTGAAAATTAGGGGAAAGCTGTTTTAAGTCTACAGAAGGTGCCACGGGACTTGATTGTCCCATTTGGAATCAGACTACTTTTAAAGTAGTTTTGAAAGTGATACCTCATCTAGATTTCATTATTTTGGTACCCTTTTTAACAGAGTTCTGTGTGACTGAGGCAGTTTCAGTTAATCACTACATATTTTGTCCAAACTTTCTTAGCCTTTCAGTTTTGAGAGATAATTCTGAAGAACTGAATTGAGTTGTTCTTATGGTAAACCCAATCTGAATTGACTCTTTTATTTAAACCAGCTGCTACTTAATTGCTCTTTTAATTGTATTTTAATTTTTTCCAAAGTGCTGATATCTTTCATTGAACCACCTGCTCTATGTAGCTCAAACTCTTGAGGGAGCAGCAATATCCATTACACTACAAGACATGCCTTTCTATTTCCCATTACATATGCCAGAGCAGAGTTCTGCTTTGTTGTCCCAGGCTATGAACTCAGATTTTGTAGCCTAATACATGTCATAAACATGTTGCAAACTGTTAGATACCAAACACCAGATACTGCTGCACTTTTTTTAAACCCATACTTTTATGACTTCCAAGTGGAACTGAACTTAGCTCAGTTCCTGCTGTGAGTTCCAGACCTTGAAACTATCTTCCTCTGCAGGTTTGTGTATTTAATGTGTTCTGTGTGGGCCACACGCTCTCGTGGAGCCTGGGAAAACAGGGACTTCTGATTCTCAGGGACTGTCAAAATTGTATGATAAGATGTACACTTAATATAGTGGTGGTAGAAAGATTAAGTAGATGTGCTTTCTGCTGTGTTCATTGTCTTGTTGTATGGAGACCATTACAAGTTAAAAGAAAACAAAACATAAATCTGGGTTGTGTGGTTTTATAGCTGAGAGGGTAAAGTATCAGTAAAACAGAGAGAGTACATGAGTCTTTGTTTCCAACCTGAAACATATTCTTGTTCTCTTCCTTCTACCCCCGGTTATTTTCCTTCATTTCCCTTCCACCCCTGGTTATTTTCTCAGGCATATTAATACAGCAATATTGTATGTGCTCTTTAAGTTCTGAAACAACCTTCAGACTGTGGATGTCTGAATCTATAAGGCTCTGTCTCTTTCTCTGCTGGAGATTTACTGCCATTACAGCTTTCCGTAACTACACACAGATGCAGTTCCATAGTGTGTGATCCTTATGTAGACAGATAACATTCCTTTTAAAACCGGTGGACAAAATATAAATTATAGGTCATAATGGGTTACTATCGCTACATCAAACACTTGCACCAGGTATTGACTGAATTGCCACAAATCCTTTTCTCAGACAAAGTTTAGTGTAGCCTTAATGCAGTCCCCAGTATTGATGATTGTTCCCTACTTGCTTTTGGTTTGCTTGCTTAGAAGTCAAAATTGGAGTCAGTAAGACACACTACTGCCAACGCAGATGTAGTTAATCTGCTTCCATCCTATAAATACAGGAGTGGTTTGTGTGCAAGAGTTCCGTAGGGCTGCTACACGAATGGGATGCTGACTGTGATCTGTCAGGAGTGGTTACACATGAGCACTTGGCCCAACGTCCTCCAGTGGTTCCTAGAGGTATTTCCTTTGTATATGAGTTAAGACACCTTTGTATTTTGTATTACATTAAAATGTAGTGACTAGTGGCACTAATTAATACTGCTTGTACTGCTACTTAGAATACAGTATTTATAGCTTGACATTAATTAGCATGACTATGAATTTTGCTTAGTGTTTATTGGAGCCTACATAGTGCTGTTTGTGCCTCTGAGGTTGTTAGTGTGGCGCTTTGGAAGCAGTGGTGCTCGAGTTTGCTGTACTGTCGTGGAACATGAAGCCCTGGCATTGCAGCATACTGTCAAGGCTTTTAGGCATGTGCAGTCTAATGGAGGGAGAGTCCTCAGTATTTGCATATTCAAAAATGTGTTTAATATGGATACTGCTGGTTACCTGTTAGAGATGAGAGTAGCTGTTGTGCAAATGGATTTAATTTTTAAAAAGTAATAAAAAACACCCCAGCATTATTAGGACAAGTATGAGACAACAGAGGCATAAAAATAATTCCTCTGGCTAAAGAGGTGATACTAAAAAAAAAATGCTAGAAATAAAAACTTAATGAATGAAAAATCCTTTACAATTATGTTTTAAAGGATGTATTTCAACTTTGAGATTGTAAGTACCAGAAATAGGAAGAAAGCATAATTTATTGGAGTAAATTCCTTTCACATTGAAAATGGAAGGTGGGAAGTGCGATAGTAACTTGTATTATTGGAAACATATGCCATAATAAGAACAACTAAATGTGCATTTAATACAGTTTCTATAAAATAAATTTTCTTTAGATACAGAAATTGTTTTGATTAAAAATAATTCATCACGGTGGGGAAAAAATGAAACTAGATCGCACCTACAATTGAAACTAAGCTGCCCTAATTATATAGTTTTACTGCGGATCACATAATAGCTGTATTAGGGAAATGCTGAAAGCAAAGGCTGTTGTAATCTTAAAATCTTTGAAGATACCAAAATACTTTTAATTACATTAACCCTAGTTTCTTTTTTAATAGTGGTTTTCTGTTGATAATTGATATACAAGAAAGGTTATATAGTAACGGTTTCAAGCATCGATCCTACAAGCAGTTACAGCACAGTGGGGTGGGTGTGTTCGGTGTTACCTGTAGGCAGTCTAGTGGATGAGGCTGCTGAATGTCTATAAAGTTTATGCTTGCACACAACTGGGAGCACAAATGAAGCCTGTGATCAAAACTGATGGCATTCTTGGGTGAATAGTCCCATCTCTGAGCCAGTCCTAACATTTTTGCCTCTCCTCTCCAGATCTTATTTTTAACTGGCAAGATTTTGCCTCGCTGCTACCATTATAAATTCCAGGAGGCTCCAGGCTTCTCCCCCATTTCCCTTTCCTTTCAACGGTCATTGACTTCTCAAGAACAAATTTCCCTACTCCGCTTCTTTTTTTAATAGCACTAGAAGTAAAATCAATCACTTCTGTGAGCGTATGCATTTGTGAAAGGAATTAACTGCATGTAAAGTTCTAACCACTGCAGACTGTCCCTGTGTCGTGTCCAGCTCACTAATTCTCGTTCTACTGCTATTACCTATTTTTTTCCAGGAGCAGTAATAACAGCCGGCACCATAGGATTTAATGATCATTTGAAAGTTATTTTGAAAAGTGCTAAGTCTTTTAAGTAGTGATATATTTAATATGCACTATGTTACTAATGCAATAACTAGAAGAATGTTTTGGATTTGGATGTAGTGCCCTTTGACTGCATCCACGTGGTTTCTTAGCAGACCATCTAAACCACATGATACTGGTTCTTTATTTCTTCGGCTTTAACTGCTGGGTTTTTTAAGGTACCATGCTCAGTCCTGGATAGAAATGTGAAGTGTTCCTTACTTCTTTCTATACAGGAGGTTCACTCTTGCCATTAGCAACTTCCATTCACATCCATTCTTTATCAATAGGGTTATCTTCTGCTGTGTGTTTAGCAGGTTTCCTCTGACAGTTCGTTCCGTGTACGTGTTTAGTTGTAACAGTTAAACATGCTTTCAGTAAGTACAGCAATTTATGTTAAAGCTGCCTAGCAGCATCCACACCTTTTGCTACACGTTGCGCTTTTTCCTGTGGTTCTGCTATGACAGATTTTCCTGGTGTAAGCTATCAGCAGTAGTTAAGTAAGAAGCTAATGAAAGACTGTAGCCTCTCAGAGGTCATACCCAACAAGTGGATGTGCCACCAAAAGGGTCTATAGAACGTTTTCTCAGCAGCAGTGCAATCCTATTGCTTCCTTTTTTTCCTCATGCTCAGAGCATGAGCATTAATTTGAGCAGTTGTTTGAATAACGTGGAACACCAAGATTCAGTTTCTTCCTTTCTGATCCCTTAGGAGTGTTTTAATCATAAGACTGTTACTTGGCTTGGGGTAGGACATGATTTCTTCTCTCGACATTTCTCCTCTTTGCCTCTTGATATCTGTGTACTGTCACTGGAATGGCTGTTGCGGCACAGTTTGGAATCAAACTTAAAAGTCCTGAGGCAGAAGAGAAGTAAGTTTGTTTCTCCTTGTGTTCTTTCTTAACGGATGCTTTTTCAGAAGGCATACGCAAAACGGAACAATTCTGAACAGTGAGCATCTTCCTCTAAAATAAGTATTCTCTGCATCATTCACCTGATAAGTGGAAGATCAGACTTCAAGTCTTTCTAATTCAGGCCTGAGATTTCATCTTTGAATGTGTATTTTTGGTGGCATCTTATAGTTGAACTGAGGCATGCTACAATATAAATACCCTTAAAAACTGATTTTTAATCTCAAAATACTTAATTTGACGGCTTGAATGCAAAAGCAGATTTTTTTAATGAAAAAGTGATTGAAAGAAAACCATCCTAACTTTTTTTTCAGTGTAGCATTCACTGTCTTAATTCTCATGTCATGATTCGGTAGCAAAAGGTAGAGACAAGAGTCTTACCCATTTTAGGAATCCTACTGGAGGAGATGAGTTTTTCTGCACAAGAAAATTCAAGCCAGTGGATCTGGTAACTAGTGCTGTGCCACCTGTTCAGACTTGCTACATTTTAGGGTGCCTGGTACCACAGTTCTTGGCCTTTGTCTTAAATTTTAACTTTTCCTTTCTGTAACATGATACCGTCTTACTTGAATCAAGTACCACAGCTCAGTAAAAGTGCAGCAGTTCTTTCAGACTGTTGATTCTCATCACGTTAAAGGTGTGTGCCGATGCTTCCAGTAGCTGCTGGATTGAATGCATGTGACAGAATACAGAAACGAAGGGATCAAAGTAGCATGTCAATTGCCAGATAATATTTTTCTGTCTGAGCTTATTTTTAGGTTTAGCAGTGACCAAGTAGATCATGTGTTTTTATTCATGTAGCCATATCTTTATGCTCTGCTATTTGACTTGCTCTGGAGATGGAACAAGACAAACTTCAGATAATAATTCAAACAAGATGTGCAGAAATGAATGCTAGCTAGGGTAAGGGGAATGCCTTTTGGTTTGGAAGGATTTATGCAGTTGGCTTTGTTTTCTCTTTCTCTTTTTATCAATTTCAAGCTAAGAGAAACTGAAGATTTATATAATATACAGCTCTTTTATTTCATGTCAACAGTAAAGATCAAAAAGCAGACTGGCATTTTGAGGAAAAGCCTTAATGCCATGCCCTGAAATAAAAATTACATGATGAATTAAAACATGTAGTACACTGAAGGAATGTGTTTTAGTTGTGCAGTTGTTTTTTTGTTTTTAATTGAGCGGTAATTAGCTTTCTTCTGGCAAGGCTCATATGGAAGACTCAGGGACAGAAAAAATTCCATCTCGTGAATCTCCAGGGAAAGAAACGTTGCCAAGTCAGCACCGTCCTTGCGAGTATGTGTGCAGACACCTCTCTGTGTGTAGCTTAGCTAGCAAACACTAGAGCTGTCAGTGTAAATCCTCAAGACTTTCAGGATTCTTGTCTTTATCAGTTTTCTTCATCTTTTGTCAATGTGGCATGCCAAAATGGAGGGAAAAATAATCTTGTCTTTCTAGCACTGTTTTTTGCCTTGACTGGTCCTGTTTCAATTGCCAGCTTTCCGCGTAGGTCTCTTGCACCAGGTCGCTTAGTTTTGGGAAGGGAGGGGTCTTCAGTTTCCCTTGCTTTAAAAAGAAGGGCACTTCTTTCCTGTGATGTTGAAATTTAATCATAAGCAGTAGTAGTAGTGCTCTCAGCACTGTGTGTTTGCTGTACAAAAAAATTGTATTCAGATATTTCACCGTCAGCTACGTAGGGTCACAGCTCTATCGGTATCTATTTCTCTGTACGATAGCACAGTGAGGCCCTTATTCTTATTAGACTCTGGTAATAACATACATTCATTCTTTATATTACAGTTATTTAACATACAAAGCTATTTGAAAAACACACTGATGTGCCAGTTTCAGATCCTCTGCAGAAATAAGAATTTGTGGAAACTCTTATTATGCTTTGATTTCAGAGAAGTATGAGCAAAACCTTTACATTTATGCATTAATTTTCTTTCAAGTACAATCAGAGATAAAATGGCTGAAAACAGTAGCTTTTCTTACCATCTTTACGACTCATGGAAATGGCTGCTGTGTACAGCTAGTTACCTCCTATCCTGGTATGTTTTTTTCTTTAAATCACCATTAACAACAGCCACAAAATATTACATGTGCAAGAGAAAAATACAGGTGGAGTAAATAACTTTTTAGGAAAGGTCCTTGCTGTCTGGTGTTTTGCTAAAAGCTTGTCATGACCATCTAAGCTACGTGTGATGGCCTAACAGGTTGGCAAATTTACCATCCCAGGAGTCCCAAGGCAGTCCAGACCAGCTGCTGGTGAGATTCATTGACTGTGACCTTATTAATTTTTTTTTAATCTAAAGTTTTATTTATCACTGGTCTTCTGTTCTGCTTTTTCTAACTTTACTGATATTTTTTTTTTAAGTGGCAATATTTCATGGTAATGCTAACCATTTAGATGTGTTGTACAAAAGCATGCACAGGATTAATCTACACTAAACCTAAGATTTTTAAATAAATTTAGTAGTTTGAAATGCAAATTATTGCGTTACCTTTTTTTCTCCTATGTTAGCTTTTAGATATGTTAGTATATTGTGTATTCTTAGATTCCTTCCAGTAATGAATATCCCACTAATTTGTAATTTATTAACATGTAACAAACTACATCCTGGAATAATTCCTCAAGTGTCTGTGGGCACTTCGTGTTTCCCTCCCTTGTTCTTTCTCATTTTTTTGCATACCTTCCAGGTCAGGGTGCTCGCATATCATTTGCAAAATCTTGCTAATCTTCAGCGAGGGACGGGGACTGTAAGCCTAGAGGCCACGTAACAAAATAGAGTTGCAGCACAAAGTATGTCTTTGATTCTTGTTGTAGACATTCAGAAGTAGGGCTGCAGTTTGGAGGTTGCATACCAAGGCTATCCAAGAGATTAAGTGCAGATGAGAGAATATTCTTAGTGCTGGAGAACTTGGCTCATGAGGAAAGAATATTGATGTCATCTTCCGCTACATAAAATCTACTCCAAAGTGTTACTCTCAGCCCTAATTTTCATTAAATATTTTTGCAGTTGGGTTGACCTCTCAATTTGATTTTGAGCCAGAGAGAAAGTTTGTATATCCTGCAAAGATGCATTCATTATCCCACCACTTCCTCCACAATACTCCAGTGTCCCAAGCAATGGAGACCAGGTGGAGAGCTTGACGGACTTGGCTTCTCCCCTTATATTCCTAATGAGGCTGAGGGTGCATACAGCAGGCTGACAAGGGAATTTTGCACTCCATCAGCAAAATGCTGTTGGAGGATGGTTCTCCAAGATAACATGACTGGGCTAACACCAGCTGTAACCGTCACTAAGCACCTTCAATACAGAGCTGAAAGGATCCCGTGTTGTGCACTGGAATCCCAACTAGGCTTAATGCTGCGGAAACGCAAAACAAAGTGAAGGTTAAAACTGAAGTCAACTGAAAGCAACTGGTGGATATGAAATGTGAGAGAAAAGAGAGCAACGAGGATCTATATTATGGCAAGGAAATTAGTGAAGCCTGACTGCCTTGATTGTAAGCAGGTATTATATAGTAAAGGAACTTTTAATATGATCAAAACATAAGCGAGAAAAGGTTCCTGTGTAACTGAATTTTGTTTGGCATTTGATTTTCCTTTGGATTTGCTCTCATAAACTTGCAAAGTGCTAATAGTGTTAAGAGGAAGCCCTGGCATATCATCAGTAGATTATTATTTATCTAGTGATTTTTGTTAAGATAGTATGGCATCGTGTAATCAGAAAATAATTTTTCAACAGTGTAGAGACATATGCAAGACCGTGGGACTACTTTGTTTTTGTTGTTGTTACGAATGCAAAACCAGAGGATAGATTGCTCTGATCTTGTCCTTAGATTTTTCTGAAACTTCTTGTCCACACCTCAGAAAGTGAAGACAATTTACAAGACTGTAAAAATGAGAATCTGCATTATGAAGTAGAAAAAAATGTGAAAGTGCTGTGCATACATGGGCAGCTTTTGATATACGGCTGTTGAATGTGTTTGTGAATACAGGTGGACAGTCACATACCTGTGACCTCGGAAAGTCTTAACTCTAAAACAGAATTCAATGCATTTTAACAACAGTTGTGTATGTCGGCATTACACGTTGTTTAAGCAACTTACACTGGATTAAGGTGGCCTGAAGCACTCAAAAAGCTTGCTTGGTTCAGCGAACATGCTATTGAAAGGAGGCTCTATTCAATTAATTTGGCTCAGTTATGGTACAATTAGTCAGGCTGATTTAATACTTTCTGAGTCTTGGTTTCCCTAAAGCGATACATTTGCAGACATTAGATTTCATGTTCTCATTTCCCTGAGAACTGAGAAAGGTTTTCTTTCTTTGGTAACATTGGGGGTTGGTTTGTTTATTTTTAAAATCAGGCACGTTTTTTTTCCCCCAAGTGGTGTATGAGGATACAGGCAGAGATGGAAATAATTGCAACAGTACTTCCATCTACAGGTGTAGATGGTCCATGGGGGTAGACACTGCTGATTTTGTCTTTGATTTACAGAGGAATTGTTGTGGGTTTGCCTTGCAAGGCAGTTTAACATCTAGTAATTTCAAATTAGAGTAGATTTTGTAATGTATGCAAAAACCACTGTAACAGAGAGGGAAGTAGTTATGAATTGTGGTGCATGCTCTGCAGCCTTGGTGCTACCATCTGTACCGACGTAGGTATTTTGGTGAGACCAGCCTCGTCACGCTAAATTTGCATGACAGGCCATGTTATACTCTCTCTCCTGTAATAGTATGACCTTTCTTTTTCAACATACTGTAGTTTCTTTGATATGTGCTGCTGTGGTATACTACAGGGAACAGTGAAGATCTGAGTAATTTTCCTCTGACATTCTTTTAATGCTGTTAGACTGAGATTATGGAATCTGGGGGTTTTGGTGTGGTGGTTTGTTGTTGCTCTTCCAGCTCCTCCTCCGTGTAATCTTTCCTGGCTTTTCTTAATGTGTCAGGTGTGTGAATCTTGTATTTCCAGCAAAATTGTCAGTGAGGCCTGCCACCTGTTGTGTTTGTAACAGCGAAGCTCAAGGGTCACTAACACTTTGTAGCTGGCTTCTGCTCCTACTTGCCTGTTCTCCTGCTGCCCTCAGCTTCTTTAGGCTTCTGCCACTGTCTCTTTATGTCCCCCTGTGTTTCTGGCTGGGCAGTGCTAGCAGTTTATTGGCCTTAAGGAGAATGTACGATCTTGGTGCCCCTTTACAAGCTGATGAAGGGGCACTCTGGATGGAGGTGCAGAAAAGGCAAGTTGTTCCACAGTTGCATGTAAGTAACATTTCACATTTGCCACTATCAGTGTTGGAGATTGACATGTGCCTTGATTCATTAACTTTTAAAAAGAGCTCTTGAGCTGGGAATGGGTTGGGTTTATTACTTGCTTTTGTAGTGTGGGTAGCAAGACCATTCCTATTATCCTTCACCCATAGCTTCTGTGGTGGTGGTGCATTCCTTGCCAATTTCTGGTGGTAAGTTCCCCTCCTCTTACACACAATGTAAAGTAGTTTCAACAAAACCAGAATTTTTGTTGAAAGCCATTTCCTTCCCTGCACTAACTTCCAATGTGAAACACTCTTAACAAAGGGTTAAAAAAAAATCCAAAGCATCCTTCTGTTCAAGGTGAGGCTATGCATTTGTGTGACTTTCTTTTCTACTATTTCTGATTTCATTTGCTCATGTATCATTTCTAAAAGGTCAGCGTTTACCAAAAGTTGTTATAGCAGTTTAAACCATGTCACTTGGACAATACTATTTGCAAGAGGTAGCTAACAGGTTCTGTACTCTATATAGAGGATTGCCAGGGCCGATGCTGACTTTTTAACATAAAACTTCCATTTAAGCTTTTAATAGTCTAATATTTTTAATATTTTCAGCACTGAAACTTTAAGCTTATGCTTTTAACGTGTTGTTTGAAATCTGACTGACTACAAATAGTCTGTTGCCTATGTTGAGATCCTAGAAATGGCCCGAATTTGCACCCAGTGCTATATAGCAACTGTTTAATAAAAAGAACACCAAGAATGTGTTACCATTTTCAATAATGAGAAAATATCTCTTGCTAAATGTAATTCTCATAATCTGTTAAATATACTGTAAAAATGACATTTTGTGGGGGATTTCAAGTACACGTAGGGGAGTACTTAGGTTTCCTGTTCCCGTTAATTTTGCCATGTAAAACATATCCCTTTATTTTTTTTAATTTTTCTACTGATTTCTCTTTCACGGTTCTTTAGTCATTATGCACCCAGAGGTTGCCCTTTTGTTGTTGTTGTTTGCCATTTAATGTAGAAGGCTGGAAAAAGGTTTTGTAGAAACTGTAGCGCCTTTATATAAAATTAATGTATTCTTCTTTGTGCTAGTAGAAGACACATAGAATCAATATGTAAGAACTCCTAATTTTTCTTTTAATACTCCTTGTAGTGCAACCTAATTTATTCTTACTGGCACCTAAGGTCCTGTGCACATAATTGATCATTTGCATCGTACTTTTTAAGGGCCTGTGAAAGGTTGCTGGTAGCTTTGATTTTGTCATCTGGTTCAGTTAGAACAATGTAACTCGAGCACAGCTAGGCTGGAAATCGTAGGCAGTATCACAGCTCTACTGGACACCAGCATAAATCCCTTTCAGTTAATAATGATTTCCCTTTAGACTTAGGGCCAGTCCAGTAAGGGCTCTTGACTGGAACAGTACATTGATTTGAGGTGTATCTGCCTCAAAATCTGTTACAGGAAACTTCCTGCTACAGCTTCTAATTGACTTCATTTACAAATCACATCTGCATAAATGAAGACTAACTTAAGTCATCTCAGCAGCACGTTGCTTGTGAGAGATAGGAGTTAGCTGTCTTCCTATATGACTTGGACCATTAATATTATGAAACTTGGGGTTTTTTTAACAATATTTTTGTGCGGGTATCAAATAATTTCCAAACCTGAAAGTAACACTGATGAAGTTTTGATTTCAGACTACAAAATTTAATAGATTTTGCTTACATGTTATGCAATATAAAATAACAACCTATGTCCCTTCCCAAAAGTAAATTGTCTAGGGATATTTTAATTTTAATTATTGTTTTAATATGATTGAGAAGTAAGGAAACATTGCCAGAAGTACAAGCTTTATTGGGAAAGATGTCATATGTTCAAAGAGCTAGGTAACTTGCAATTAACTTGCATTTTGGTTTTGTATTCATGTGACCCATATAAGATGTTCAGTGTCCTCGTAATTTTTTCCTTTCCCATTGCTACCTCAGTGATGGTACATGCAGGCTGAAAATACTGCTTTACTAAAGTTTGGGCTTAGTTATTTCACATTCTGAATGTCTAAAAAGTATGCTGGGGGGTTGTGCAAGTGTTGTGATGGAAGGGCTAACAGTTTCTTTGTAAATTATTATAATAGGGAAAGAAAAGAACTATGGCCCAGAGGTATTCTGCCCACATTTCTTGAAAATAGTTCCTTGGCAAAAATTGTAATAAAGTAGAAGTCCATTAACCATGAACAATTTTTGATTTGTAACAGCAGTAATTGTATGCATACTGCTTGTCAATGCATGTTCTCACATATGGTATAAAACTAAAACATTGCTATCTGAAGAGTTCTTCATTTTTGCTGATGTCCTCATTTTGTTTGAGACATCATTTATTGGGGCAGCATGTAGGGCACAGTTGAAACTTTCATGATGAAACCTGAAACTGGATGAAACAAACCTGAAGGCTGGATCAAGTTCACAAGAACATTTGCTGAGGTTTGTAAGTCTGGGTTGAATTTGCAGCCAATCTGTGCTCACTTACTGTGCACTGAAAGAACCACAAGAAATGTATTGGTTTCATATGGTTTCAGCCTCTAGTCATTTCACACTACTGGTGACTTCAGTAAAAGCTGGACATTGCTTTCTCAAACACCAGTGGAAGTGAACGGAGGAGCATGTAAAGTGATTTTAAAAAGTCAGATGTGGTAAGTGGGTTGACAGAGCGTCATCAGGTAGGAAGGATACAGAAAGCGAGAGACTTTTGTGCTCTTGAAAGTATGAAGAGGAAAGGCAGGTGTCAGGTGTAGGCAAGACCTCCCATCACGCCTGAGGAGCTCCCACTTGGTCGTTATCAGGCTGCAGTACAAGTGTCAGGATTGGACCGTGCGTGCAAGGTGGGACTATTGTTGGCAGGGCAGAGTGGACAGGGAAAGACTGATGAACAAAAGTGAGGATGGCTTCCCTTCCCTGCTGTGGGTATAGACATAGGAGTTCTGTGGAGGATTTCTTCTCTTCAGGGGAAGAAAAAAAGGGAGAAATTTTAATTGTGCGATATGAGTATTTTGGGGGAATAAAAGACTGGATCAACAGATTTATAAGATGACTGAAACACACAAAGAAAGGAGAATTCAAGGGATGGGATACACAAACTGAGTCCAGGAAGAGTTCTTCAGTGTCATGGGTGGGGGCCAGTATCTCATTTTGGCAGTTTGAGAAGGGAGGCACTAAATTTCTTGGTGTAGGGTTATTTCTGGATCCTGATGAGTAGATGTAAAAGGAAAGCTTTCAATTTTGAATCATCTCTAGTAAGTATAATTTCTTGCTGCTGGGCGTCGCTTAAAAACTTTGTTTCCTCATCCTCAGAATATAATTGCTGACATTGGTGCTTGCAGCTCTCCCTTATGAGCACCGTGTCGCGGAAGTCTCATGGATGCATGTTTGAATATCTAGGACTTTGTATCATTCTTCTGAGGTAATGCTGCTAACGAATGGTTCCCTTCTTATTTCTCTGTCAGTGATGTCAACAACAATCAAATTAGCTAGCTCTTGAAGCTGCTGAACTTTGGGCTTACTTCCAAAGTATTTGGAAATGTATTTGGCAGAAGAAAATTCAATAATAAATAAAAAGTGATCTCCCAAAACATATGTAGGAAGCCTGGTGTCTGGGAACCCATTACACTTCTTGCCAATCAGAGTTGTGGGACCTGCTGGCTGTTTGCTTTTTTTTTTTTTTTTTTTACTAAGCTTAACAGTACGGTAGAGGTCTTAAAAGTTAAATAAATTAATCTAATCTTCATCTAATAAGTTGTTGGCTGGGCAAGAAAGACCCAAATGAGTTCTCTGGATACTGAGGGGAAGGTCTCAGCTGCTAAATGCTTCTAGCAGTGCAACCCTGGAGGAGCCTTGGCACATAAGAGTTTAGAGAAAGCAGGTTTCCATTATTTTTGCTGGTCATAGTCAATTTGTTTTCTGTCCATATCATCTAATGGAAAACTCTCTATGGCCTTCTGTTTGGCACTCTTAACGTTTCTCGCAGTACTTCCCAGAACTAGTGGTTAGTAGTTCTAAACATCTATGAGAAATGAAGTGCCTTGCTCTAATACTGGCTTCACATCAGCGGGAGTTGTAAAGAACAGTGTAAGGTAGAAACAGTTATAGGAGGAACTTATAATAAGAATAATCACCCAGATATCTAAGAAACCTCCCAAATTAAATCTTCCAGTTTTGTCTCTTTGGCACCTGTCTTCCTGAAGATGCTGAATGCTGCAGGCAAAGTCTGTCAAGCCAAAATTGGGACTGTGCATCCCGTGGTAGCCATGACAGAGAACAGTATCTAAAGGGATGAATGCTATCGGTCTTGAGCAGTGGGTCTTCAGGTGGGTCTGCCTGCATGCTTCATTTGTAGCCAAAACTTTTCTGCTGACTTTCAACAACTGGTCCGCAATACCTGAACTACAAACCCATTTTTCAAGTGACAGATGCTGAAGACTTGGCTAGACAATTACATTAACACTTACTTTTGGGTGTCAAGCCTAAAAACCGTACATGCAGAGAGCATACTGGCAATACTTTTACATGAGAGCAGCAGTTCACAAAAAGTAGCATTTTCAGGATTCTGTCTGAGGTGCAGCTTTTGAGGAGAACAAAACCAGATAGTCCTTGAGGAGCAATTCACTTAAAACAGCTCACAGTTGTAATAACTGGCTGCCATTAGCCTTGTAGCTCTCGCTACCTGACTGCATATTTGTACTCTTTGTTTTGTTTTTCCTGCCCCCCTCTCCTAATTTCCTGTGAAAATGAAATTAATGCAGCTCAGACTGTGCCTCTGGTGTTTTTCCCCCTGAGTAACTTTAGAGCATTTCTCAGTACATTGAAACAATAGGGACAGAGCTGGTGACTTAGATTGTATTTGGTGAGATGCTATGTGATTTAAGCAGCGTCATGTAGGTTAAGAGCTGGTGAGAGGATATCAAGGAATCATTGCTGTGAGGAGGAGCATAGCATCTCACCAGATAAGAAAGAACAGTAAAAGGAGAAGAGAGTGGGGTCTACAGGAGGACCTATTTGCTCTTTACCTGTGTTCATGCATTATAACTTTGAGACTAAGAATATGTATTTTTCAAACACTGCCAGGTAAATTACAGAGGAAGGGAGGTGTTTTGCATTAAATCCCTTCTGTTGTACCTCTGTCCGTGAAGACTGTTTCAATCACTGTTACTGAAGAGAAGATTACTGACGGCAGACAAGTTAAAATGAATGTACACTTTCAATTCTTCTGTTTATTTCATGTGGGGATGAAATGGGAAATGTTTTCTATGGAAATTAGAGGACAACTATAATAGATATTCCCAATAGCATGTAAAATACCTCAATCTATTTTTCCTCAAATACGGTCTGTGTTAATGTAGCACAAGTTACAAACTGCTTCTTCCTTGCATCATTTGAGTTTTGGGAAAGCCATTAGCAAAGGTATGAAGCTGTGAGTCAAGATGCGCAGGTTCTGTTCCCCATCCCATTAATTACCTGCTTCACGATCTAAGGCAAGTAATTTTTCTGCCCCTGTGTCACTTCCTAACCTGTCTGATGCTTTGGCTGACTGTTGACAGATCCCTCCATCTCTATGATAAAAAGTACTTTATATCAGACAGGTGGTGTTGTCAACTGCACCCCTCTAGTTGGTGTCTGTTCCTGCAGCATATTGAGAATTACAGTTAATAAGCTAATCAAATAGAAGTATGTTAATTTAATTTCAGCGAAACAGATGTTACTTTAAATTCCATAATGCATAACATAGAGGTTAGTTTTTCAAGACTGGACAAGGTGGGCAATTCAATGTGAATTAAATGCAGAAATTTCCAGTAACATAAGTGGTTTATAAAGGTTTGGTTAGTTTTTCTGCCCTCATCTGTTCATTTTCCTACACGTTTCTTCTGCTTTGGTAGTCTGGTTTAAACGGGAAGAAAACTATCAAGGTGTTCTGTCAAAGGTTGCTTTCTAGTAAAAGTCTGCACAGAATATTACAGTACTGACAGCTGTGTGAAAATGTATATGCTGAGAGACTTCAAATTTTGAATTCTTTGTGCTTGGCATTCATATAATAGGTTAGATCTGTTGGCTCCCTCAACTTGCCATTTGTCGGAAAATGGGCATTTATGAACTTGAATGTATGGTGTGTGTACAATACAACTAAAATGAGGCTGTGTAAGCTTCGAAAATTATATTCCAAGAAAATACTAAAATCAGTTTGTAGTCCATTCTCATCTTTTCTGTTTTTTAAATGGTGATTGGTAAAAATCCCACACCTCAAAATATCATTGTCCACATTTCATATATTGTCCTTAGTTCTGTGGAATTAGTGAGCTTGAAATCCTACTGACAGGAGAATGTTTTAATCCAGATGGCCTCAGCTTTGCGTAATTTACCTTTTAATGTATGGCTTGCCAGCTGGGACAACTCTGCTTTGGGTGAAATTTGCATAGCCATCAGATATTTGTTACATGCCTGGAAAGAAAAGTGGGAGCAAGTTCTGGCTTATGCTAATACTTTGCTATCACCACATGCTACCACTAAAGCAGCAAAAAAGAATTACACTTTTCATTTGTTCTCGGCAGTTAAATTATGAGCCTCTGCCTTATAAAGATTAGATATTTTTCTGTAAGCTCTTTAGTACCGATGAAGCAGGCAGTGCTTTAATCGTGAAATTGTTTCACCTTGTTAAAATACTGCTGTTCTTGTTGAACAAATTAAGTTATAAAATACTGAATACGTGCAACAGGCATTTCCAGACTTCAAATAAATTTTCAGACAAAACAAACTAAAACATTATGGGAATTCACTTTATAATGCTTGTTTTTATTCTAGATCTATTTTTGTTAACAGGAGTTTTAAAAGATTAGACATTACTGGTTCTAAAATAGTGCCATGCTGTTCTTGTAAATGTCCCAATAACAACAATAATTAATATCCCCACATTTGCATTTTAAGCCACTCCATTTTCCTAGTCATCTATTACTTGGATGTAAAAAACCATTTCTAGTCAAAACCTGGCATAAAATACCTGAATTTCGTACTTTTTACCAGACGTTAAAAGAAAAGTGAACAAACTCATCTTCCCCCACCGCTGCCCCCCACTAAAGTGTTCAATAAAGTATGAGGTAAATTCTGTCCTTGTTTTGATAAATGGTTTTCATTTTTTGCAAGTTCAGAATATCTCTGATTTAGAAAAGATTTAAACAACAAAGATGGGCGGTAGAGAAGGGGGATCTGCCTTGCGATGGTTAACAACATGTAAAATGCTGCCTTCCAGAATGCTAAGCAGCCTCAGCTCCTTGGTGATTTCAGAGGAACACTGGCTTGGTATGGTGGAGTACTGCAAGAAAGCATTCACAGTCTCCGTTTGGCCACTATTTAGATGGGTTTGGTTGCAGACTGTGGTAGAGTGCTGATCACATACGTCTCAAAATATTTCCAGGTTATTAATTCAGGCCAAGGGCCCAGTCAGAGATATAGTTTCTTCAGAGTAATATGTGTCCTTGTCTTCCGTGAGAATATAAATATTTTTCACCTACATCTGTTTCTTATGATGACCCTGGTTTGCCCAACCCAAAACTTACTACAAAAGCCTGTAGTTTCCTATTGAACCTTCTGGAAGGAAACTCCTCGAGCCTGGTGTGAAATTTCTGGATATACAGAGAGAGACCCATTGAATGATGGATTTAAAATTATACTTGATGAGGTGCAAGTTTTATTCTGTTTTCGCTGTTCTAATTTTAGTTTTCATTGGGGGGAAAAGTTGAGAAATTTTGACAATCTTCCGAAAATGACAGAAGCATCTCCTGCTTTGAGTTAATGGCCACACAAAACTCACCAGTGTGCTAGCCAGAGCCCTACCCTGTGACACTGGGAGTGGGTGGGTGGTTGTTTCGTACAGAGCTGAAGGGCGGGTTTCCTGGTGGATCGGTAAAGGTCTGTTGCAATAGTATTGGTTTTATACCAATGAATCATCTCTAGTTAGAAAAACTTTTTCTTCAAGCCTGACTTCAGTTCATGCAAATATCCTAACTGCGTCTCCCATCAAGGGAATTGCATGGTTGTGGCAGATTTCTGTCCAGAAGTACTTGGCTTGCACAGTGTGTAGGTGTGAAAGTTACACATAACTCAAGTACACTATTTTCTCTTCAATTAACGTGTGTTGCCACCACCTGAGGAGACTAGGGCAAACAGCGGCATATACTGACCAGACCAGGTTTGAAGCCTGCTGTCAACTGCTGTTCTTATTACCAGCATGGTTTTTTTGTAGCACTTCGGCTTTGTTCCAAATTGAGTTGAAGTCTCACATCTATCTTTGAAAGCGGTATTTTTTGAAAGCTGTTCATGTGTGGATGTACCCTCATGCGTCTGCAGGAGGAGCAGGGGGGGAAGGGAACAGTACCAGCCTGTATTGCTGGAAGCACGTTCCCCCCGTGCAGACTGCTCTGCTACTTGCCTTGACGGAGGACAAGATGCTTGCCCTTGACGGCTGGTCTGCTTCATGCCTTGCATGAAAGAGCACACAGGTCTGCTAAGGCTGTGTTACATTGACACGGTCTTTGTGAGCATAAAATACTCATTCATTTCAGTGAATGAAAAGTTAGGCTGATGTTGAGGTTGAAGAAGAAGGGGAAAAAAACAGAAACCTTTCTTGCCCTAAATAGGTAAATATTGGCATACAGGAATAGATACTTAAAATTTATCACAGAAGGGAGAGTACTTTGCAAGGCAATGCCCTATCAGAATGGCAGAAGAACAGGCATGTTCTGTAACTTAAAACTCGGGATTCCTTCGTATGCCTGTCTCCAGTGGTTAGAGTTCTTCACTCTTGCTGGATTACAAGTCCACGGGGACTTTTAAAACTACTTATTCAGACTTTACTGTTTTGGATGTACAAGAGTTAGTTGCATTAAGCTGTAGCTTGGAAAAAAAACTGAAACCATTTTTATAGCGTTTTTAAAATAACTTTATTAAAGGATAGCATAAAAGATCACAGTTTCTCTATTTTTACAGCTCTGCTTTGAAAAGATAATAAAGCTACTACACAGGACATGTATTAGGCTGGTGATTAATGTGTCTGTGTGTTACAACTCTGAATACTCTGAAACTTACTTTATATTGGAGTGAATGAAAATGTCACATAATGAAACCGCAGAGGAGGAGTACAGTGCTAAGAAAATAATGTACACTAGTCTCTCACTAGGTAACATTTTACATGTAGCAGAGTGCACTAAATTTTTTTTTTTTTGCTTTCCATATGGGGATCTTAAAGTACTTAACATCAAAGAGGAGCTCTGTTTTGATAGAGTAATTGATAGAGCCTGGGTAATCCTATTACCCAGACCTTAGCAGGAAGCTGGGGCTCTTGACATACTGAAGAATACAGTGGAAGTTTTAAAGTAGCTTTTCTAAGACTATTAATTTAGTCACAGATCTGTATTTCAGGCACTTGAGTTTTAATAGCTTGGTTTTAAGGTGTGATCCAGCATTGAACATCAAAATGAAAGTTGTTATTGGGAGGGAGATGCTAAGACACTCTCTTCTTCCTCTAGGGAGGGAGGGATATCTGCCCTCTTTTAGACACTGAATAGGTTGGAAAGGATCCCAAGAGGTTTTGTAGTCCAGCTCCTGGCCCCAAGTAGGGTTAACCTCGAAGTTAGATGACGTTGATTAGGTGCTTGTCTCTTTGGGCAACCCTTTTCAGTGCCAAGATGCTCTTGTGAAAACTTCTCTTTATATAAAATGGAAATTTTCTGTGCTAAAACTTCTGTCCATTGACTTTTGCCCTTTTGATGTGCACACATCTCTGAGGAGAACCTGGTTCAGCCTCCTAGCTAGACAAAACCAGCCAGTTTGCTTGGCTGCTTCACAGTTGGCATGGTCCAGCCTCACCCACCTTAGTGCTTCCCTGCTAAACTGGCTCCCATTTATCACTTTCCCTCTTTGTTAGAGTTGCAGAAGTGGACATGCTCTTCCAGATCTGTCCTCACAAGTGCTACACAGAGGGGAGTATATGGCTTCACTCAACCTGCTGGCTGCCATCATCCTAAATGTGACACAGGCCATGATTAGCCTTCGTTGCTGCCTTGATGCACTGCTGGCTCATTTTCTGCTCCTTGACAACCCGAATCCCCAGGTGCTTTTCTGAAGAACTGCTGTTCATCCGCAACCCGTACCTCAGGGTGGGGTTATTCTGTCCCAGGTACAAGGCTTTGCAGTGGGTTTTGCCACCTAAGAAACCTGTTGTGCTCGGTGGGAGGGGCAGCCTCTTTGAGGAGAAAGCACGTCCTTTAGTAGAAGCCAAGGTTAGGGCCGTATGAGAGCGCTTGACAGAGATTTATTAAAAGTACCCAAGCTCTGGCACTGCTGCAGAGGGACCCCACCAGCTGTGGCTTTTTCCAGATCTCCAGGGAAAAGCTGCAGACAGCAGAACATTGCAAAAGGAAAGCTGTGGCTTTATAAGCGGTCAGCGGGAGAAATTCGATGCCCTCGTGTCATTTTCAAGATGATGTCCTGTACTTCGCAGCCATAAGGACTGTGTGTGCGAGTTGGGGGTTGCTGCTGCTGCAGGGCTGTTGTTATTTTCTTTGAAAGGAGAAGAATGTTGTCACTTCCAGACAGCGAAGATGCTTCTTTTCCATCACCAGCTCTTTGCTAAGAGGTAGCATTTCCTTAAACCTTACTTGCTGAAATGATCTGTGGTAGCAGCGCTGTACTTCGGAAAAAGGTAAAAGAGGGAGCTCAGAGAGGTATAGATGACTTGTTGTCTGTTGTATGTTAAACACTAGAGTATCATTCACCAAATACTCAGTTGCTGACTAACCCGAATTCGTATGAGGAATTCCTCTTTGGGTAGTGTGCCTCAGAGAGTTTGCTCTGAGGACATCGCAGGTAACCTAGTCAGCTTATGTTTTCAGTGAAATTTATCTCAATTACAGATAAAACCACCAAGTGTTTTAATAAGTATATCACTAATAGTTTAAAAAAACCACAGAGGATTAAGGGCCATATGTTCTTCCAGGCACGTGAACTTAACAAATGCAGCATTTTGCTTTTTCTTTTCTTTTTTCTTTTTTTTTTAACTGTAGCCACTCCATCCCTTGGCAGAAGCAGAATTCTGTACAGCAGTTGCACAGGCTACAGGCAAGGGTGTGTGGTCTTACAGCAACATGGGAGGAGTCAGGTCAAAGGCAAACTTTTATATACGCACTGTGCTACCGAGGGGAAAGGAAGCAGTAAACCAGAAAGGACTGCCTTCCTTCAGTACTGGCTTTTTTTGGTTTCCCCTTCTGCAGCTGAGGAGTCCCCCTCCCTTTTCTGCTTCTTGTTTAAGAGCACAGATGCAATATTAGAGAGCCAGTGGAGCTGTGCTAATAGGGTTGAAGTCTAAATGAAGAACCTATCCTGCAGAGCCAGCACTGTAGATTTCATTGCCTGAGATGCATTATGTGGAATACAAACCATGTTGGATGTATGCAGTATATGGTATATGAAAAATAAATCAAACAGTGAGGGGAACAGCATGGTATTTTCTGGACAGATCTGCACTTCTGGATGCCAAACATGGTTACAGTAATCTCATGTGGAAGGAGTACAAATTGAAACCTGATTTGAGCGTAGCCTGACAGTAGAAGTATTTTAATTGATGCAGCTCACAGCTACAGTTTGCTACACAAATTCTTCTCTTCCCTGTGTGTGGATGTGAATCATGAGCGTTTTCATTATTCCTTTTGAATGCACGTAAGCACAAGAAAAAAGGGAACAGTGTAGTAAGTTCAGTCTGATCTTTAATGCTCAACTTCCAGATTGATATACTTTAAATAAGAAAGATGCCTAGCTACATTACTTTCATATTTCTTTCATACTGAATGGTTTTATACTATCCGATATTCTTGGGTCAGATATGCTAGAGTATATAAAAGTCGTATAGTATTACCACAGTAACTAGTTCAGCTTCCAAAGAACAAAGAGAAATTCTGTTTTTAAGTCAGAAGGCAGAATGGTGTGAATCTTCTAGTCCGTATTCAGCTTTATCTGTTTCAAGTGCAATGGTTGTGCTTGCACAACTCTAAAAGCTACAGAAAACAGCTAGCGGTTCAGCAAAGAAAGCAATTAGACTAGCATTAAAGAGCAATCAAGAGCATTTTCTTTATAGAGAAACAAAGAGTAATTGTAAAGGATGATCACTGAAGGTTAAATGCAGCCTGAAAGAAAATAAGACCATGCAGAACATGTGAACACTTGATTTCAATATTTGCTGTACTAATTTCATGTACTGTTGGCACAAACATCAGGTTGTAATGCAGAACTCGATTATGAAAGAAGAAATAACGCCGTGCTGAAATATCTTCTTTCAAAGCTTTTATATTTTTTTCAAAGTTTTTGGAGTTACTTCATTACGTTTGCAGCTGGGATTGCTATCTCCTTGCTTCACTTCAGAGAACCATCGGGTCTGAACCAAATATTCCTTTCTGCTGTGGGACTGTTACAGAGGATATGTTATTGGAAGAATGTTATGCAACTTGATATAGACATTTGAATCTGTTCCATCTTCTTGATTTATATACTGACATAATCTTCACACATTTTTCATATATAGTGAGGTAGACTCCTTTCTCAGCATTTGGAATCATTTAACTGAGCAAGGAACTTAGTCTATAAAATCGTGTGCAAGGCCGGGCAGTATTTTAATTTTGCTTCATGGCTGTATGAATGTTGGTTATCAGTCTGTTATGGTCTTTAATCCTGCAGTTGCTGGAAATGTGTTTTGTAGGCTGAAAATTGAACAATGAATGAACAACCCAAACAGAACACAGCTGCATTAATAAGAACTGCCTTGGACACAGTGACCATCACAAGTATGGCTGTGAACAAAAATGTAGCAAAAGGCTTTTTTGTGTGTCAGGGGGTT
The DNA here is from genome assembly GCF_023634085.1 of Falco cherrug. Taxonomy (NCBI): domain Eukaryota; kingdom Metazoa; phylum Chordata; class Aves; order Falconiformes; family Falconidae; genus Falco; species Falco cherrug. Next base: position 109,321,730 of record NC_073700.1, read on the forward strand.
TTCTTGAGCCCACATCTTAGTTGAAGTATTCAGTGTCCACCTTTTGGCTGTCGTTTTTCCAAGATGTGCTTCATAGGTTTCCTGTCCACCCTGTGAGCTTCTCTTTTCTCTTGCTTTCTTCTGTTTATGGTAAGAAAATACATGATAGTTTAACTCTTTATCATTCACTTTGAAATCAGTTCAAAGAATTCATCAACTTTTTGCTTTCTTCAAGAAGATACAAATTTTATCCGCTTCAGAGTAACAAATGTGTATTGGGAATTGATTGGACTGAAACTCTCACCCCTCCCGGCCCCATCCTTCTTACGTTTCTCTACTCCATGGTGCACACACCTCTTTTGCAGGAGCTGATGACATGGGAGTGCCGGTTGTCAGAGTCACATAAGAATATCTTCCCCAAATGCAACACATCATCACGGTTCAGATTTTTCTTGTACTGTTTAAACAGCCATATCCTTGGTAACAAGGCTGTAGGAGTTGTAGCTCAGTGTGCGCTCTCAAATATCTCGTTGCATGCAATTGAGAAAATCCTAAGTAATTTTAGTGGCCAAGTTGCGCTTTCAGAAATAAACTGTTTTACAAAGCAACCATGCATCAGCTCCTTTTAAAAAGACAGGGTTTTGACTGATACTGCATTCTGCAGAGCCCGATGCTTTTAACAACTGCAGCCAGGAGGTAGCTGAAATGGAGTGACTAGCGCCAAAATCAGAGCAGACTTTTCCAGTTTTAAATCTCTAGTGCAACATCTGGGGGTATGTTGTAAACTTTTTGGATGATACTCTGGTGCAGGGGTCCCTGGAAAGCTCTGAGGGAGCAGGAAGAAGATTGAACAGTACTGAACAATTTTCAACTTGCTTTTCTCTCTAGCTTACTTGTTAGCCTTATATGTGTATAGCATTTTAATGGGGGCACTGCAAGATGCCTTGAGTTTGCAAGAGGGTTCTGGAGGCTGAGGTGTGTTTATCTACAAAGTACCGGCTTGCATGGGCAGAAGCATTTTGCAGAATCCTAATCTTGTTAGCTAATCTTTGTGGGTGAAAGGATTATTTGGTTTGTATGCTTTTGGTACTTACCCGTGTTCTTTTTGTCTGTCTCAGTAAGTTGCTATGGTTGAATGTCCTGGGCTCTGAATCCAGTTCTCACCTGAAGGGTTTAAGTTCTGATTAATGTTTATAGTGTGGTGATGGAGTTCTGGGGGGTTTCGATCTGACTGATGTTCTACAGAGAGTATCTCAGTTTTATGCATTACTGAAGCAGATAATTCTTTCCCAACACTTGTATTTTTTATATGTATGTTAAAAAGTATATAAATTATTTCATGATTTTTTTTTTTAAAAAAAAAAAACAGGCATCATACTGAAGAGGAGAAGAAAAAAAAGGATGGAAACTCTCCTCCTGTGGGTCAAAATTACATTGCTATCCCTTTCTGATGTGAAATAAATGCCTAACCCTACCGGTTTGGATGACCTGTAGGGTCCATTAGCAGGGGAAGTCAATAAAATGCATTACAATTAACAATGTCTTGTTGATCTCCCATGGACTGGAACTGTAGTGGGTAATTGTCTAGTAGTGGGAGTTTTGCCATGACTAGCTTTATCATTTTGTCAGTTTGCTAATAAAAGGTCACCAGGGGTACAGAGCATCTGAGATTTACATATGGCAGATAAGAAAGCGTTCTGGGGAGCCTGTTTTGGAGAGAGGCCTGGGCGTTTGTTGCAATTGACACCCATGCTGTGATTCCAGAATTGACAAGAAACGCTATTACTAAGCAGATCTGCTGAGATAATTAGGATTCAGGGTTGCATTTTTAATCTGTCTTGAGTCAGATAATTTATCACAGCAGTAGCAAGCTGTCAGGGTCACACAATAAATACTGATTACGGAAGAATAAAGATTAAGTGCGGACTCGCAAAAAAATTAGGCCAAGTAGTACTTAAGAAACATTTTATTTCAATATTTACCGTGCTAATTTCATGTAATATTGGCAAAAAGATCATGTCTCTAAAATGAGCTTATTTATGAAAGAAGATAATGCTGTGCAGGAGCGTCGGTCCTCAGTATCTGTTTAAATTTTAAATTTCATTTCTAATTGATTTAAAAGAAATACTAATTTTGAAAAGCTGATTTAGCATGACTGTTCCATTCCTATCACCATCATAATTTGATATGTTAAAGAGAGAAATACTCTATCCTGAAGGCAGACTAATTTGTTAGCATTAATAAGATACTGCACTTTTAATTTAACACAGCTCTTGGTTTTGATTCACACGTGGATAGTTTATGGTACTTTTATTTAATTTAAAAAAATTTATTAAAATATGCAACTGTGAAAAATGTTTTTGTAAGCCATTTACAAACCAGTGTGTTAAGGATTCAGCACTTCCATATTCCCCTATGGCTTCTTAAAGATATAAAATCAAATGAGAACATAGCATTTATGAACATAATAGGTCTTCTTGAAAAAAAAGGCGTAGTGCAAAGTTGAATCATAAATAGATGCATGTTGTATTCAAAAAGAAATTTCAAGAGATGATGAAATGCAGTAACTACCTATAGAATATGGTTTCCCACTTAAGCATCTCGTACCACTTCAGCAATACAAAGCACATTTAGCAGTCATGTTTAGATGATGTGTGGTATTTGTTATATTGCTTTCCTTTTCTTCTGTAAGATCTTGATTTCCTATTTGTCTCTGTAAGAGCTATTTAAATATGTAGTTTGTTATTACTGAAATCTCTACAGCTTAATACTGTCAGCTCTGCTCAACTGAAAAAATGTGTTTTGAGATTAGCAGCCCTGCATTTTAGAGTCCTTTTTGATTTGCTTTGTGGCATTGAATATTTCATGTAGAGTGGCTGATGTTTCCACTTTTCCGTTGGCAGCATTTGTGGTTAACTCATTATTTTGGTTCTGGAAACAGAGCTTGTGGTCCTTTTTCGTAATGATAGGACTCTAGTAATCATCTGTTTAAGGAGAGCATTAATTACTGTGAAATTCCCTTAGGTAAAATTGAGACAATGAAGCATGGATGAATGACATTTTAAGAAATAATACGCTATAAAATCTTAGGAATATATACTTTTTAAGGGTAGCTCTAGGAAATGCAAAATACGTTGAAGTATTATTTCAGTTCCGGAAAGTAAGTAGATACTTTCAATTATTAAATTTAGTAACCTTCTAAATGGGGGGATGTGTGTCTGTGTTTTTTTCAGAAGATTCTCTGCCTTTGTCTTAGAAGAGAGCAAGGAAGGTGTTTGCGTTGCTGCGTGAGAGCACAGCTTTTGGATCAGGAATTGCAAAATTCCTCAGTGTTGACTCTAAGGCATAGTTAGAGAATGTTTCCCCTTGAAGTCATGAAAATGATGAATTTTTTTAGATGCATTAATAACGAAGTATCTTGTTTGTGGAGAATAAAGCACTCAAATCTCTCTTTTGTTATGCAGGTCTGTCTTGTGGCAGGCACTTGAAATAAAATGTCTATGCCACTGACTCTTCTACTATACCTATAGAAAGCTTTAGTCTTTAATCTTTTGAAATATCTGATGTAACCAGTGCACAACTTAACCCTTTTGTGTTATTTGTGTGACTGCCAGGAAGACATTCCATATTGTCATTGTTGTTATTCTTACTATTATTGTTTTTATTTTATTATTATTATGATGATTTCAGATTATTTTCTAGGTAGGGAAGTGACTTGCTACCCCGCTTGAGTAACAGAGAACAGAAGCATATCACTGTAGTTCGCTTAACACCACGCTGTGTACGAGACTAATGCCTGGGCCACAAGGTTTAAAGCCGAAGTTGAGACCAGGGGAGAGAGCAGAGCACTACGCTGACTGCAGCATGTGGGTTACTATTGCCATTGGGCAACGAGTGCTGAGGACCACTAACCTAAGACAGCTTTTATGGATCTAGCAGTCTACCCTGCCCGAGTCTAGGGTAGAGTTTTCAAATTAACATTGTTAATGTATTGTTAATATCGTGTTAATAACATAAACAAATCCTGGGAAGGTGTGAGCTTAAATTCTGCACAGTGAAAGAGCTGTTTGCAGGCAGGTTGGGAATCATCTGCTCAGAGGGCATTATTTAGGGATTTGGTTTCCAATAGATCCTTTCATAGTCTAAGTACAAGGGACAGTGGCTGGAGTTGTGCCTGGAATAAAATAGGAAAAAGAAGGGAGGCCACTCCCTGGAAGCGTGGCAGCTCTGCGCCCTGTAAAACCTCCGGGCTGCTGTTCCCTGGGTGCGTGTACTGTGAGGGTAAAGAGGGGTGGGCAGAGAGGGGTGCTGAGTGCCTGGGCAGTGAAGGGAGCATGTTAGGTCAGCCTTGCTTGATCTAAACATCTGTCTCTTGGGCATCTTTTTAAGGAGCCCTCTGTGCCCTCCCGCAGAGCACCTAGAGCTGTTGTCTGTTCCCAGTGGCCTGTAACTTGCGTGGCGGTGCATTCAGTACACCTACCTCGGCAGTGGTGTGGACAAATGCCCTCGGTGACTTTGCTTTCTGCATACAGCCATATTCTCTGCAAGAGCTGTTTCTGACAGCATGAGGTTTCGCAGCTGACAAGCTGAGCGACACACATAACCTCTCCTGTAAAAGTATTGGCAGAAGACGAGGTATCAACCTTCCTTTTCATTGTGATTTTCTATTAATAGTACAGCTCTTAATTTTCTATTAATAATACAGTTCTTAGCAGAACTCTCTGAAACCGGTTACATCATTTACATGCCTGTTTGTCAGAAAGCTTGCTTGTTTTTGGTAGTGCCATGTTAATTTACAGACAAGGAAAGTAAAAGGTCAGAGGAAGAGAAAATTTGTCTGTCTTCTGTAGTGGTCTTGCACTGATTAATTGATGAAGTCTTAAACTTACATGATACCATATGTTATGACAAATTAATTCCTTATAATATAATAGGAGAATAAAAAGCAACTTGAACATGCTTGTGTTCCTCACTAGGAGCGTAATTCAACCAACACTATGCAGTCAGCCACAGTATAGCGATTAACCTAAACGTGCAAGTCATAAAAGACCAAATGTGATGTGTTGGAAGAGTTATTTTCCGTGGACGTAAGGTGAGAGCAGTGCTGTTGCAGTGAGCGTTGGAACTCACTTTGGAACGTTGGGGTATCGTGTAAGATGGCAAGTGTAGCGAAGGGAATAGTCACGTAAGAGAAGGTTAGCTCTCCTTTAGAGGCTAACCAAGGCTGGGAGAGAACAGCTTAGTTTCTGTGAATTGTTACATGGAGAATAAACAAGCATTGAAGGGAACTATCTGTAGCTAGCAGAACATATGGTGATAAATTTGTTCACCTACTGAGGCTGGAAACTGGGAGAAATTTCTTCTAAGAGTTGTAGAGACCTTGATACTTCAGTTATTTTAGAAAATGCAAATTCTGCATCAGGGGGCATTTATGTGTTCCGAAACTTTGGCAGCGGTGACTAGGGTAGATGATTTGTCACAATATTTTAATGCTTTAAAAAATTCTGTTGCCCATGATGTGTTTGAAATACAATCTCACTTAATTTCAGAGTGGAAAAATCAGGGGTATAAATGTATTTAGCAGTTGAACCCACACCCTTTGATTCATACAGTACTGTGAGCTGTATGGAAATCTAAACGTGAATAAATATGTATCACGATTTGGTTAGCCAGCACTCAAGCCATGAAGAAATACCAAGCTACAATTTTATAATGCATGTTACAGCTGTATAAATACGAATAAGAAATGTGTAACATCTCGGATGACTTTTCGCAGTGTCTTAGATGGGCCTTAGGTGGTGCTGTTGCATTTTTTGCTTTCTGCTGTTGCTGGTTTTAGAGCTTCAATCACTTTTATTCTGCTTTGCTTTCTAGATCATACTAGGAAACTAAGAATAGTTGGCTACACCAATATTTGTAAAATTTACCAAGGTGGAACACTAAAACGTAACCACTTGTAGGGTGCACTTCATTTCCTAATTTGAAACACTTTAGCACCTTTATATAAGAACTAAGTAATACTGAACTATGCTCTTAGCATAAGGCATATCTTGTTCTACGTGTGTTATTTCGTCTAACGGTGTATAAATGTGAGTATAAAAATAAATTAAAGACACAAGATTGAGTAAAACCTCTCAGAAATTAAGCTCAACATGTGGGATTGATGCTGTAAGTTCACAAGTCTTTCAACTTTCCATATGGCTAATTAAAAAGAAAAAAAGTGGCTGAATTTTAGAAAAGAAATGTGTATGTCACATTGGCAACTTGCAGAGTGCCTCCTCTGTTAAAGGACCTATGCACAAGTTTTACATCCAATTTCCTGCCCTTATCTTCCTCATGCCAGCTCACAGTGTGGTTCATTGGGAAACAGTTTGCTTTTTTTTTTCCTTTTTCTTTTTTCACAACATAAAAAAAAATTCCCATGAAGGTTTTTTCCACTACAACTGCCTACCCTTTATGTTCTGCAGCCTGCCAAGCTTGCCAAAACTCAGCAGGTAGCCCACATGGTATGCATGTCTGTGTGAGAACGCTCCCCTGATGTGGACAAGATGTTGGTTGTAAAATGAAGCCAACATCTTGTCCACAAGTGTGCAAAAAAAATATCCTCAATCTGGACAGACATGTTTTTGTAGGCTGAATGCATTGACTGTATTAATTCAAAGACTAAATCTTTTAAAACCAGGGAAAAATAATTACATAGTTACAGTACCAATAATGCTATCAGTAGTAGTAAGCTGCAGACATATTTGTTAATCTGAGACCATTTGGTTAGACTTTTACTGCCCGTGTATTTACAGTAATCCTTTTGGCATCCGTAACTTCAGGGGTATTATTGCTCCTATTTTAGTCTGTACAACCTGGGCAACTAATGTAACCCCAAGATCTGTGGGCTAGCAAAGAATGATACGGGAATTAAGAGGAGAGATGCTGTCAGTTCAGTCTGTAGTTAGCCCAGAGCTCCCTTCAAGGTGGACGTTTTTGCTTGGTACCTATTCTTTGTGGGTTACACATAAGGAGCGAGAGGAAAAGTAACGTATAGAAAGGGAGGGACAGCAGTGACAGATAATCTTAAACCAGACTCCCTTACACCAAAGTCTGACATAAATGTCTGAGGCAAAGTTGGTTGCTTAACGAAAATCAAAACAAAAAAAAAGCCTGCAGGGTTATTCCCTGGAACTTTATGTGTCTCGTATTTTACAAACTAAAATTGTCAAAATGTTCTGATTAGTTTAAAACTTGGAAGTATTAGTTAGGGTTTTTTTATGGGAGCAAACGAAAAAATAGGCACAAAACGTAAAGCTAAACTTGGGTGTCTTCACTTATTTTAGACTGAAGTGCAGAAAAGGACAAAGTTTGGTTTTTTACTTTGGTCTTCTCAGTTCAGGTTTGTGGTTTAAGCTTTTTGAAGCTGTCAGATTTTGAGTACTTGTGTGAGTTAAAGGTCTTCTGAATTGCCCAAGTCTGCCTAAAACTAAAGGTTTTCTGTGATCCATGTTAAGGATTGTTTTCTCAGAAATTTAAAACATCACACTATTACATTACACCTAAGGGTGCATGTAGTGATTAAGTACATCTACACTTTACCTCAAGATGAAAACTCCTGCTGATCCGTACAGCTCACACCACTGCATTAGGGCAGAAAACCAGGATTCACCCTTTGCTCTCAAGGATGCCTTTCCCTATAACCTGATAGTATGTGCTTAGCTTAGTTGCTTCTGTTACTCTCATCTGCCCTTCCACCCTGTGTGCTGGGGCTTGCGACACCTGGACTCCAGAGCACCCCTGCACTAGTGTGGGTGCTCTGCAGAGGTAAGCTCGGAGCTGCAGTATCTTCCTCTAGATTCCCACTTGAAGTTAGTGGAATACAAAGGTGCTTAGCATACCTGGACATTTCCAGTAATACAGATTCATGGCATTTCAAGCATTTCACTTGTTATTTTTTTTCGTTCTGGTGCCTTTTTTCTTCTGGTTCCTTTTTTTTTTTTTTTTATAAAAGTTCTTTGCATTTTACCTGGCAAAGTACATACTACATATTCTCTGTTTATTTGCATTATTGAGTAAAAGTCCATGAGAAGGTTTCTGCTTCCTAAATACATTTACCTAGCATGTGTACAGACCTTTTGCATAGATATAATGGTCAGCAGCTTTGAAAGAATTTTCAGCTGTTTCAAATTTGCAAATGTAAATAAATAGCTTCTGGTTTTGTCTTGATTCATTTTGGTTTGAAATTTCATGTTATACAAGATTAAAACATTGAACTTCAGCATAGTGTTCTAATTGAAAGGCAAGATTAGGCAAGATTTTTAAAAAAATTGTTTTATTTTTTTAGGAAAAGATGCAACCTTTTATATGTATGGGGATTTTCTTATGAATAGTTCATGCTCTGTTTCAGGGAGGTAACTTTTTTCATTCCTTTAAGAGATCTTTCTTGATGTAGTAATATGCATGACTGTCTTGAAAAATGACTGCACACTTGTGTTCAGTATGCAAGATAAAATTCGTATGTATAAAAACTCCTCCTTGAACTTGCATGACGTTGCCCTATTCATAAGATCTTGCAAGTGAAGAATAATCTGGTTTTAAGTATGTAATTGTTTTTGGCAGGCAGGTATTTCAAAATATAAAACTTTTTTCTGTTCTGACTGTACTGCAGATTGTGTGCTATTCCCATTCCCGTGGTAGAGAGGAGTTTTTCATTTTTCTTCATAAATGTCAATTTTGAAGTTTCATTTCAGTCTATTACAGGTGAACATGGCTCATAATTTATGTGTTACGCTGACAGACTACAAATAATAATGTCTCTTGGAAAAGCAAGTCAGAAAATCAACCAGCATATTAATTACGATTGTCAAGCAATGACTGGTCATAAATCTAATATCAAAGACCCAGACTTCTTAAGAAAGCATCTTAAATGCTCCATTAAAAAAATTTGCCCTTGAAGTTGCATGTTAGATAGTATGTATTAAAATGTAACATTGGATTTCCCGCCCTGCCCCCAACATCTTTTTTAAATGACAAATTGGTATAAAAGTTGGGGGGTGGGGGTGGGGTGTATCACTTTATCTAACCAGTATAAGAATTCTACACCTACATGTCAATAAGAACGTATCATTGAAGTTAGTTAATGGTTTTGGTTATTTAACATCACTGCAGAAGCACCTTGAGAAGCTTAAGGCAGCAGAGAAAAGGGCAGCATCCTCCATGATGATGGGTAGCTGTGGTGTGTGGTGTGGCATGGCTAAGCCACAGCCGCCTTTGTGTGCCCTTGTGTCTCCAAATTCACATGCTGTAAACCACGTTTTTGAGGAGCAGCATATGTGCCCTGCTAGAGGGGCAGTGGGTGCCTGGACGTGCTACGTACCTGCTTGGCTCCAAGGCCATGCAAGGTCACCTTCTTCGAAGAAAGATTCCAGCTGGACTTTTGTGTCCTGCATAGACCGTTGGATTTTGCTCCATCACAAAGGCGGTACAGTAGGGGATTCAGGTGTGGTATGCCTTGGCCACCTGGCCCACGCCTTGTCGGTGGGTCACACTTGAGTTCTGCCTGTGGAAGCTGCACAGGTTAAACATTTCCCCCTGCCGTGAGTTGGAAGTTGCCTGGTGCTGTGTCCGCACTGCTTGCTGTATGCAGCCAGGATGAGAGCCAAGGTCTGGCTTGAGTGCAAACCCCAGCCCATCCTCAGAATGTTTCCTGGGGGTACTGGCTGAGATGGCTGAGAGTTCTGGGCTCAATATCAAAAGTCAGGAGTTTACATGAGGATTTCTAACTGACTAGTGGTTTGAAGGACCCAACTGTAGAGGCTTTTGCATCGGCCTGATTTTCAGAGAACATTGTTGCTATTGAAAGTCAGTGGGATACAAGTAAGTACTTAGAGATTTCTCTGAGGTTCCAGTCGTGGCTGAAACAGCTATAAACACTGTGAAAGAGGATCTGGGCGTAAATGTGGAAGGAAATGGGTCGCAGAGGAAAATGAAGACGAGAGGAGGGAATTGCAGAAGACACAGAAGGAGCTGGTGTTTATTGCACTAGGAAGTCAAAGGAAGTGGTTTGCATGTCCTTAGGAAATCCAGCTTCATTAGTACTGTTTTTTGCATAACTTTTTAATTTAAGCTGGATGGGTAGTGGACTCGCAATGGGGGAATGACGTGGTGACAAATAGCTTTTAGGTTTTTGCACAGTTGAAGTCCTTTCTTTTTCTCCAGTGTATCTCAAAAATTGCTCCCATGGTGTACGTCCAGCCCAATGTCTGGATTCGTATATGGGAACAGGCAATGGAAAGACTTGTCATGCAAAAAGATTTATTTGAGGAATATTTGGAGAGAGTCTGTGATGAGGCAAGTCAGTCTAAAGTTGTCATCACTTTTGTTTGGCATAAGTCGGTGCTGCTGCAGAAAGGAATGATTGCCTCTCCCTGCTCGGGCTGCGTGTTCCCTTTGTATGCTGTCTTTGTGCATCTGACATAGTTTTGGTTGGGTTAGCTTTCATTTGGACCAGTCCATGTTCCAGCATGCCCACAAGCGCACAAACACTTCTGCTGGGAAGAGACAGTGGTAAGAACAGGCAGGTTGCTGTGGGAAGAAAGGTGGAACCATCTGCCTTGCCTGACAGCGGTGGGGAGTTAGGCCAGGCAGGGGGATTGCAAAACCATCACCACCTACACAGGGACAGAGAGGGAGTCGGAGGCTGCATCCAGTGAGGTTTGGTAAAGAGTGATAATCAGCAATGTTTTTAAGGACTTCTCAGAACCATAAAAATAACATGTTGTGTCACTGAAATTATTTATTTTTCAATAATCTTTCAGTAATTATAGTGTCATTAACTTCTGACAATATTGACAACATAATACTGCCCCCTTTGTACCTTTTTTTTGTTGTTGTTGTTTTTTGTTGTTTTTTTTTTTAACTAGGTTCCATTAGGGTACTTTTTTAATATTTAGGGCCATCACTTTTGAGGGTACAAGGCTATATTAAAAAACATTACTTACCCTGGGAGTTGAGGGCCTCATGTAAACCACAGTGCTGAGGGTATGGGAGCGGGGTAGAAGACACTCGGAACATCCATATAGGCTTACCAGCAGGCCTTAGACAGAGACTTCTAGTTTTTGCTGAAATGAAACCAGTTTGAAATAATGATGTCCAGGAAAAGTAAGTAATATCTGCATATGTTATCTCTTACCTGGATCCAAGGCTTACTTGACAATGAGACTTACTTTTTGGAAAAGATAAACATATTAACTTCAGCATTGGGTTTGAAAATCAGGAAGCAGACATAGGTTTGTCATGTTTGGAATCCCAGATACATCACGGAAATGTGCTCTGTGGTTTTTAAGGTACTAATTAAAATACAAAGACTGAATTTCAGTAGAACAAGATACTAGCAGAACACTTCGTTCGGTTCGTGTTGCTCAGTCTGTGTTTCCACACCCATATGAGATGCCTGGGCATGGTACAGAAGTCTGTCTTCCAGTCCTGATAATGCACAAGTTACTGGTGGGACAACCATCAGATATTGGACATTATCCATACCTGGGGGAGGTTTCTGGGGTTTCTGATGGTTTCTGAGGGACTAGCCCTATGTTATGGTAGCACTGCATCTGCAGGGACTGAGTTTGAGACCTGACATTGTTCAAAATGTCACTAGTTTGGGCTGCTTCATTGTGAAAAAAATAGCAGGTCTGTCAGATGGGAGGCATTAGTAAAATCCTAAATTTCCACACTTTAACCTTATGGAAAGACAGAGTTACAGTGCAAAAATAGCTTACATGGGCATGTAATTTTGCAGTTTTCTTTCTGAAAGGCAATGTGGAAAAATACAAGACTGGGTGCAGAAGCCTATTCGCTGTTTTCAGTTCAAGTGACTTTTTGTAAGCATTCGTCTTGTATTGTTTGCAGAGCAGAATGCTAGTTATCACAAGGCCTTGGCTGATAATAAAGATGCTGAAAAATGAAAAAAACCAGTAAAACTAATATAGTGCATAAAAGTAGCTTGGTTTGGTATGTTCTTTTCCAGATTTACCCTTGAAATTGCAAAAAGGCTGTTTAGAACTGTCTGAGTGTTGAGGGGTCGTTACGTGGTTATAAGATGCCTTTGAGAGATGAAAATGGGGAGGACAGACAGCGTCTGAGGCTGTGCTCTTACCATTCCTATGTGCTTTCTTACGTGTACTGGCTGAGGGAGTTTACATGAGGAATGTGTAACTTGTCCTGTAAAGCTGTTTCTTCTTATTTTCCCTAGAAGCAGCCTGTGGATCTTAAAAGATAAATGTTTTTTCTTTTTTGGTTTAGCCAGCCCAATTGCCTGGGCAATGGTGAGAGCCCTGCCATGCTTTTGGGTAAGCGGAGGACCACATGAGCAAGTGGAAAATGAACTTGGGATCTGAAAATGGATATACCATTGCCTAGTTCCAGGTGCAACGTGTAACATATGAGAATAATCAAGTTCTGAAAGGGTAAAAGTAGAACAGGAGGTCCCCTTGCATTCTTTACAGAAATCTGTTGTTAGTGTGGTCTTCTGCATGTAAATATCTGAGGAGTTCTAGACGGGAAACTCAATACTTAAGAGCCAAATAAAATCTACTGTAGTGGATTAGGCTGAAATGTACTAAGAGCAGCTCCTGTTAGAATTACATATTATTTCTCATTAGAGTGTAAATTGCAAAGGATTGTCAGCAATAAAATTGGAGTTAGTCTGATAAAAGACATCTTCTGCAACTTGTGAAATCTAATAAAAATAATTAATATGCCATGATTCAAGATTTCTATAAAGGTGAGGAAAAATATAGCTAAACCTGAATAAAATATTATTAATCATGTGTTTATTCAAGACTTAAGCCATGTTAGCAATTATATTTTCACTTCATTGTTCAACAGTTGCAAATGTACCAAAAATTACTGGCAGAAGACTGTTCCTTAAGTGAAAACAGATAACCTTAAACTTTGGAAGGACCTGAAGAAGAGCTATTTAACTTTTAAATATATAAATAATTCCATTAACATTAGAAAGAGAAATCAAATTATTCCTTTCAGATTCTGTTAGGACCTTGCAATAAAATGCATGATTTTAAGCACTGCAGACACTGTTTGTACAATGCAAGTGGTGACTTGAAGGCCAAGGAATTTCCTGGAAGAGCTTGTTATTTGGGCAGTAAGTTTGTTGCCATTGAAGGTGGTGAGCTGTTTGGCATAGACTTTGTCTTGGCTTTCAGAAGTGAGTAACAGTGGGTTTCTAGATAAGAGTGCACTGCTGAGGAGTCAGAGGGAACCTAGAACTGTATAAATAAACAAGGAAAATGCATCTGGTTTTATGAAGGCAATACAAAAGTACACAGGTGTGTATGTCAGGCTAGCAGGTACACACAGAAACTCAACTGAATGGGTTATTACTGAAAAAATGAACAAAATAGCGGGCAAGTAATCACAGAGGTTGGTTGGGGTTGCATGTTTTAATGTGGTATTGCATTGCCCTTCCGTGTTTCTACAGCGCAGTTGGAGAACATTCCCCAGTTGAGTTCAGCAGGTAGGAAAGAGAGATTTAGATATTTTCTATTGCAGTTTCACCTGTAAGTAAATAAAATAGAAACTGGTTTTGTTTGAAATATCAACAGAGGTTTCCCTCAGCAAACGTCAAGTTAGTTGCTTCTTTCTCTGAACTGGCACCTCTCACACTGTAAGAGGTGTTGCCCCTGTTTCGCTGGAGTATGTGAGAAAAACTGGGATTTGATTCAGCTTCACCTTTATACCAAATTTCAAACTAATCCTCCCCCCTCCTTCTCTCATCAGAATCCTGCATGTCCTAGGTTTAATTATTTAATGTTTGGGTTGTTTTAAAAGAAGACTATGAGATAGTATCTTACGAACCCAAAAGTGGTGATTACCCCAACAGAGAAACCAGTTGTGAGCTTTTTTGTCAGTTCGTGAACGATGATTATAGAGGAATGGGAAAAGTATGTTCTGATTCAGCTGTTTATTCCCACATGTAGTTACTAGTTTCTTAGTGATGTTCGTTTCCTTGACTAAGAATTGCAAAACCGAGAATAACAGTGGTGAAATAGCTGGAATATTTGAAATCACTTTATTCCAAAGTGGTGATAAATAAGATGTGTAGAGAGCTAAATCTTTATGGTTCTTCATGCTGATCGTCTTGATTATCCCCAAGTTTTCAATTAAAGAAAAAAAAAAGTGAAACAAACCACCATCAAAGCAACTGTTCTTCATGTTTCTTAAAGGACTAGGTTTTGTACATCAAAGCATCTCTTTTGTTTACCTGTTAAGTTCTTACTTTGACAACAGAGAACCACCATGTGAAGACAGCTGTAGTACTGATGTTATACATCTTGTATGGTCTGCAGTTCAGCATTTTGGAACGAAAACTATTCCTGTGTGTCTTCTGTCCTAGAGGAAGCTCTTTGAAATTTGCTTGAAGTGCAAACATCTGGCCTCATCTTTTACACTTATATAAGTACTTATTGTTTTGTTTGTTGGTGGTTTTTTTTTTTTAAATAAGTGTCTGATAGCAGGAAGGTCATTTTTACATGTGGCCTCATGGGGTAAGCTGTGTTCAAGTAACATATGGTTTAGAGGCCAGCTCTATAGACCTGAAGAGTGGTGACATCACTGCCTGTCTTACGTATACTTTACCTGAAAAATTATTTCAGAGGTTCAGGTTTCTTTTTCCTACCTTACCTCTTCTGTGTAATTTCCCTGGCAAATTGACTCAGAGTTTTGTGATAAAAACTTGGGGGGGGAGGTGTGCGAATGTTGAGGATAAAATGTACTATGCTGTGAAAGATGGCTAATCTGATTGGTGGTATATTCTTGATCAGTATCTGGTAGTTGACCTTGAGAAGGTGTTCACAGCAACTAGGGATTTGACTCCCCAGGGAAGGCTGAACTGCCTTCCTCATTAATCAGTGGAGGAGAGAGAGGCTTTTCAAGGAGATAGTTCAGACCACCCAAAACCCTTCCCTCTGCATCAAGGACAGTATCAGTGAAATGGAGTAAACCAGCAAGATTAGGCGAGTGAAGTACAGTGGGCTGGAGAGGTAGATTAGGAGGTTTGTGTATTGCATGGAGATGAGTTGGTGGGGAGTTGGAAAGACTAATTTGATCTTGGTAGCTAATGGAAGGAGGTTCTTCCTCACCACACAATGGTGGTTTCCTGCTCATCTGATGGAGTAGCAGCTCTCTCAAATGGCTTTATAGAGATATTCACTACTGAAAGCTGTGAACAGGCCCCTGACCAATTTCTGTATCCAGATTTACAGAGCTTTTGATAGTACAGGATGAATCCTTATGGTTACCTATCCTTACTTCAGGAGTAACACAGGCAAGGAAGCTCCCTCACCACTTCTGCAAAGGAGCTGTACTCTTTTGCGGGATTAACAGAGTATAGCCAAACTCTGTAACTTGTGACCTGAAATAAAGCATACATTTTAGTAAAACATCCAATACTGGTTTGAAGCCAAATGACAAACTTCATTTCACTTGGTAAATCTTTCTTGCTGTTAACTAGGTGTTGGGGTTTTTTTTTAATTTGAAGTCAGAATGTTTCCAACGGCTATCCATTAGATAATGTTATTCCTCTGTTCATTTAAATGTAAGGGCCTTTATGTATGTGAATGGATCATTAAGTTATTCTTTGAAAATGGATCATTAAGTTATTCTTTGAAAAGTTAAGAGCTTTTTAAGATGCTCACCTAAAATAAAGTTTCAGATTTCATTCTGTGACTGTTGTGGTGTTTGCATGCTCTGGAGTAGCCTCCTGTTTTTTAATGAGTAAAAATTATGAAGAGTTATTTTCCAATTTCTAACTTGCTGTGATAGCCAAAGGCTTAAGGAGACAAGTCAACCACTGCATCAACTCTTGGACAGGAAATCAGCAAAACATATCTATCTGGTTTAGCACCAGATTTTGGCAGAGAGGCAGCATTTTCCAGTAGTAAACTGATTAATATGGATAATAATGTTTAGCTTGCATGGATTGTTTTTTAGAGTGTTACTAGCTAATGATGGTCATTAATCCATTGGTAAAGTGAGTCTCAAGCTTTCTGTTCTCATCTCTGGTTTTGTTTTGTTTACTTGAATGGATTTTTAATGTGATAATGGCCAGATTATTTTTGATAGCCTGATGTCATGGCTGATTGAACTGTTCTGTTTCTTCCATTAGCTCTCATCTGCTCATCACTGCCAATATTACTCTTGAGTAGCTTCCCTCCTCCACTCCTTTATCACTTGAGTGGGTTGGGGGACAAACAGGTTACTGTTCAAGGGTATTGGTTATTTTGTGTCAGAGTTTGCTTTAAATTTTATGCTTTTTGTGTTCATATTTCTGCCATTAAATCATGACACTCAGTGTGGTTTTCCTCTGCTATGCTGAAGATAATTCAAATTTTATTTTCTCTTAATCCTCATCACCTGTCCTCTCCCATATTCGAAAGGGGGAAAGCATTGGCATTGTTGAAATTACGCTCTGGCCCAGAAGATTTAGCAGCAATACCCCTGGGAGGATGGGGGAGCAGCCTGTGGATGTTGCTGGGACTTTAACCCCATGAACTGTGCCAGCTTTTATGCAGCTCCCATTCTCTTGGCAGTACAGTACACTGAGGCACGCAGTGTACTAAAGTGCTTCTCCAGTTGTGTGATGTCAGATCAGCCTAAGTAAGGGTGATGCTCCCCTCCAGTTTGGAAGTTACTGGGAGAGTCAAATGATCATGATTTAAAGAGAGTTTTCTCAGTGAGTTCACAGGCATACATGGACACACTGTCATTTTTAACTAGAGAACTGGGCAATGTCTTACTAATCTTGATGACTTAAGGACAGCTATATGAGGCTAGCTGTTTGGAATGAGACTGTCAATTTATCTTCCATTGTGGTAGTTGAGTTTTAACCAACCCTCCTTTTCTGTTATCATAGAACTATTGTAATTGAAACACCCACTTTAACTACTCCTGACTTCTCTACCCTGCCCAGTTCTGCACATTTTAATTCACCTTTGCAGCATCTTGTCCCATCAGGTTGCCATACGCTGTTTTGAGTTGCTGCTGACGAGAATGTGAATACCCCCAGTATCGAGTCCTTCTGTGGTAACAGTCCCGTCTTATTCTGCTTACGCTAGCTACCATTCCAGTGCCATGGTGACCCTGATGATTTCATTCTGCTGCGTCCAGGATTTGAGCAGTGCTGAAGCTTGCTGCTGTTTGTATTTGACTTTGCAAGCTGCTGAGCACCTCATCCAAATGTTTCCAATTACTCCAGTGTCAGTGGGACATGAAGATAAAAATGGTGCTGAGCAGCTCCAGCAAGTTGCTGCTATGTCGCCCCTGAAAACAGGCCAGCCCGTATCACTGTAAAGTTTATTATCTAAGAGGGAAGGCATTAACTTGGTGGGATGGTTAACTTTTCATGCTAAGTGTCACAGTCTTTACTGGAAATACACATTTCTTAATATTTTTTTTTTCACTTTTCAATTTTGGTAGACTTTTTTTTTTTTTGCTTTGCAATAATTTCCAACAAAAGCAAATAAAAATACTTTATCTTTTAAGTATTTTGATGCCACTAGGGTAAAGAACCTTCTAGCTCAGGAGTATGTTCAGCAATATCCTGCTTAATTCTGATTCATTTAATCTGAAAATCGCATTTAGGGTTATCAAACTAGGGTCAAGTGTTTGACAGCTTTGCAGTATTTACTCCACAGCTATTGAAAAATTCACTGAATCAGTTTAGTTTTAAGGGACAAACAGTGCTTTTGGACAAATACCAAAATCAGTGAAAGTCCGGGGGTATTTTTGCATTTAAATTAGTAACTTTTTTTATTCTTCTTTTCATAGTTGTCATTAAAATCTGTATTTTTATTAAATTCATATTTTGCCTTTTAAAGATTTAGACTCTTATGAGCCTTCCCTTTAAAATGGTATGGACCCTACATACAGGATTTTGTTCTTCTTTCAATTATGCAGCACAGTAGACACGATTTATTATGGGGATGGAGATGAGTTTAAGTATTCTAGCTGATTATATTTGAATGTTCACATACAACTCGCATAGCAAAATACTATAAAGGCATTTCAGAATTCTTCCCTTTATAGAAACGGGTCTGCATCAAAGGGCAAGCCTACCTGAATGAAATCCAGGAAATCCCAGTAGCTTTAAAAGTTCTTGAGTAAAAAATTTGTTGCAAAACACTGTTCCTATATTGTTTAGTCATGCTGAGAGTTTATTATGAAGAAGTGGCAGTTCAAATAAAAAACAACTTCCATGAATGAAAAACTGTTTTATAAAATTAGATTGGACAGAAAAAAGGACATTAGCACTGAAGGAAAAAGATGATGATGAAGGGAAGACAGTTCATCATGCAACTTTTGCATTTGCAGATGTTATAAAAAAAATCTTCCTTCTTTGAAATGTTTCTTGTTCCCTTCTACTTATGAAAGACTGATTAGAACTTTAAGAGTTTCTAGGAAGTCAACTCCAAGAAAAATTGTGAAATATTTATTATCATTGCATTTCATCATTTCTGTAGAAAATAAGTTTTAAAAATCTGTTCTGAACCATGATCTGAGCTCTATCTTGAGCCTATTAATAGAACAGCCTTAGAATTGTTTCGATTGATAAGTACAGAAATGGGGGGGGAAATCCATTTTAAAGAGCTGGCCTTAGAAAGAGCTAAAACAGTTTTGAGGACTTGGATTAAATAATTTTCAGATTAAAACTTCTTACAGATTTGCAACAAGTGTTTTGTGCCAGTGCACTATTCTAAAAGTGTTGAATTTTTTTACCATAGGTGTTAATTGATGAATGAAAAGCATTAGGAGTAGCTATTATTGACTTATATTGATAGCAGTCCATAGGTTGTTTTCTAGGCCTGTAGGTTGTAAAATGACTCCTCTGGTGTTTGACACAGATTTTGAGGAAAAAAGAAAAGGACGTGTATCTTTCCAGTCTCTCAGTATTTGGTCAGTAGTTTATGTGGTAGGAATATGCCAGGGTAGGCTTGGAAGCTGGACAGAGTGGGAAGGAGAGTGGGGAGGTTTAACAGATTTTTAGCCCCAGTGAATGAAATAAAATCTGAAAATCAATATCCCAAAGATGCATTGGTTTTTTTTAAGAAAAGTCCTCCCATCCTCAAAGAGAGTACTACATTAATAGGTAAAGCAAAGTTTGTTAAATACTTGTGACAAGCAAGCAACAATAAGCTATTTTGTTGTCACCCTTTTAACTTTCTATGTGACGTTGCTTATGTGAGAGGACTGCCTGTTGCTGAGGGGCCACTGGGCCCAGGTCTGGGGTGAGACAAGCAGCTGAGAAATGCTCTTGTGGAAGTTCCTGTGTGATGCTTGGGGCAGAAGCGGAAGGAAATCCTGGCCCTGTGCCTTTCAACCAGGACAGTGGTTCTCCAGCGCAGCAGTTCAGCAGACCAGAGTCAACCCTCAGTACTTACTAAGACTGTAACGCACCAAATTTTACCCTCTAGCTTCTAATGAACTGCTGTTTCATATAATTTTGTAGACCATCAAGGAACCACTAAGCATATGCTTGTGGGAACCACTGTGCTAGCTGAGAGGGTCAGAGGTTTCAAATCTCTGTAGCTGGTCAAGTCAGATATTAAACATGGGTAATGTTTGCACAGAAGTTGTTGGTGTGGTTTAAGATCTACATTGGATGAGCACAAATTTGCATTTAAAGCCTTTTATTAGACTAACTTTTTGCAGGTAGCTGAAATAAAACAGGAATTTGAATATGCATTGCAGGATACTGTGGCACGACAGCTTAGGCACTGGAGGTAGTGGTAGCAGTGTTTGAGGCTGTTTCTGTGTTTTCTCTGCCACATTCCCCATTTGCCAGCCTCTCTGGAAAGAAAAGGGGATGCAGGGGAATATTTTGCATGCATGGTATCATGTCTCATTACTGACAACCTCAGAAATTCAACAATTATGTCAGACCTGATCACAATTCCTTACAGTATGTCAAAATTTGAATAATAATTAGGTTTCTCTTTTCTTACTTTCTGGTTTGTGAGCTTTTAAGATGTTCTCGAAGTGTATTTGCAAACTTCTCTAGAGTTTAAACCACATTAAAAAAAAAAACTCTAAACCTATGTAGGTTAGAACGTTTCCCTTCTTTATATAAATGCTGTGGTCCTCTTCTCAAACCAGATTTTTTTTCATCGGGGCTTACCTTTAAGAACCATCAGGAATCACACAAATTGATAATTCTGTTGTGCGCACTGAATCCTGTTAAGTATGTGCTGCACGATTAAGAGCTCTGCAAATTTTGATGGTAAATCTACCAAAAAAGCTGAGGAGATTCATTAAAGAAGGCTCTCAGTTTAATTATTTTCCCTTTATGTATTTGTACAGCATCAAAAACTGTGGAAAGAGCAAGGAAGTAGATAAATTACACATCTTGGCACACAAGCCAACTTAAAAATAATATAGAATGTAACAGCCCCTGGATACCAGCCGGAGTTTGATCCTAGATCGGTACTGCTTTAGGTAGCACCATGTGTGTGTGCCGTGTGTATGGATATTATACGCTGATGTCATAAGAAGACATACTTTGTGGTGTTGAAAACAGAATGTGAATGCCTGTGCTTTTGGGTTCCCCTAAAGGACGTGGGAGGTTGGATGGTTTTGCCGTTCCCTTTGTGACAGTTGCTGCCGGTGTTGTTTCTGAAGGTGAAGTAGGTGAAGATTCTAGGCCTTGTTCTGCGTTACCGTTACTGACACAGAGCTCCACATTGACGGAGCTGTGCAAGGCCAAATTATCTAAAGCATTCTTGGGGGTGTCCAAATCTACTGTGATATTTTTGAGTTGTGCAAGCTGATCGTGGTTTGGTGCCACGGCACGAGGGGCCTGTTGGGGATCTCCTAGGCCACCAAGTCTCCTTTCCTTGTGTCACCTGGCTTCATAAACCCACGCTTTGAAAAACCGAGATCTTTGGGGCACTGCAAATACGCAGGTGCTGTTGAGGCGGACTTTCCGCCTTCCCAGGAGGAGTGCTTTCCTCTTTGCCAACAGCTCTCTCCGGACCCTTCTGGAAGAGGAGACTGCTCACGCAGGGCGAGTAAGCAGGCTTGTTTTGGGGAGGCGGGCTGGTGGGGAGGCAAAGCAAGGTAAGGCAGGCCGGCGGCGGGGCAGTGACCCGGGCAGGGCGGTGAGGCGAGGCGGGCCAGCCAGCGGTGAGGTGGGCCGGCTGGTGGTGAGGCAAGGCGGGGTGGCGAGGCGGGCTGGCGATGGGGTGGTGGGTGAGGCGGGGTGGTAAGGCGAGGTGGAGCGGTGAGTGAGGCGGGCCGGTAAGGCGAGGTGGAGCGGTGAGTGAGGCGGGCCGGTAAGGCGAGGTGGAGCGGTGAGTGAGGCGGGCCGGCGACGGGGCGGTGAGTGAGGCGAGGTGGGCCAGCCGGCGGCGGGGCGGGCCGTGCGCCGCCCGCCTGCAGAGGGCTCTGTGACACCGCGTTTCCCCCGGCAAAGCGCAGGCGGCGGCGGGAGGGGGGAAGGGAGCCGTGGGGCTAATGCTTCCAACAGTCTGGTCTTAGTCTGGTAAACAGACTAGGAATTGTGGGCTAAGTCCTTTTCCTCAGGCTTTGCACCAAGGCTAAGATCAGATGACTCAGTCCGGACTCATTATTTTAATAGCCTACAGCTAGTTCACATAGCAGCGGGAGTCCACAAAAAAGGCATTTAATTGTTGAAATTCAAACTGGTACATTGTAACTGCAGATTATAGTATTCAGATTTAAGTGATTCAAGTAATTTATAAAGCTTTTGCACAAACAAACTGAAAGTTAAAATACTGATATTGTAATAAAAAGTAAATAAAACATACTTTTGTACATTAAGACCCAATTAAAGAGCATGATTTCATTTAACAAACTTAAAACAGGCAGGTGATATTTGCCAACATTACTACAGCTGTGTTTTACATTAGGAAATTAATTAAAATAGTCATTTATACTTTTTTCCACTTGCAAGTCTTAGGCCTTTCTGTATTACACCATCTAATTTCTCTTCAATCATTGTGTTACGGTGCATTTGTAATCTCACTTAGCAGGCTGCATCGCAACTTTTGGTTGTTGGGCTTTTTTTTTCTTACCTAATGAAAAACCGGCTTTCTGCAATAATGCCGGCAAAGCAGATCAAACAGCGCTGAAGGAACTTCCCTGCTGTCTGCCTGAGAGGCAGCGCATTGTTAGTTATTCAGATGTCAGTCCTTTTCTTCCACATCCTAGCAGGGTTTCGCTGGTTTCATCAGATCACTCGGAGCTGGAGGTGGGAGGGTGGCTGCCGGCAAGGGACGTGAGGCAATGGTTTCTGTTAGCCTGAGCGAAACTGGGGGATTCACTGCCCTCACATACGTGCCTGGGTCTGGTACAATTGCATACCCTGAGACTAACAAGGACAGAGTTTCAACATGCAAATCAGTGTTCTGCTTTTATACCTCGCAGATGAATAGTGGCACCTCAGGAATTATTCTTGATTCTTAGGTACTCTCCCACCACCACTAACGTGGCGATTGCATAATGAACTCTTAACTTTGTCAGTCATTTCTTCCTCCAGGCAAATCAGCCTAAAGTGTAGAAACGTACATTTTTAAAATAACACGTAATTACAGAAACAAGAGTTTGCTCTTCCTTTGTATGAAAGAGCAAAAAATATATGTGATGGTTAGCTTCTTCCTTCTCCACTTTCCCTTGTCTACCTTCACCTGAACTTTCTTGCCTTTTAGGAGGAGTCTTTTGTATCAGCTATTTTACGTGATTCATTGCAGCAGAGTCTCAAGGATTGGGAATGTTCACTTCGCCATTTTAGTGGGACTCTGGGTTGTTTCTAAGTTGCTATCGTCCTTCCAAACAACTCACGATGCCTGAAAATTTGGTTTATTAAGACCAGACATTTCACATTCCTAATGTTAAGATTGCTGCAATTTTCCATTTCAAGTTTTACCCCACCCAGTCCTCTGAATACAGATTTATAAATTGGTTTTGAAAAATATTTCTCCATCTAAATTTTCACTTACGTTTTAAGCTCGGGAGAGCATCTTTTGAGCTGAATGTTCTTTCTCAATAGAGGATCATATTCTGTATTGGTGTTCTCCCAAACAGATTTAGCATTTCTTTAAAAATAAGATCAAACAGTGAATGCATTGTAAGTGACTTTGGTGTCTTTGTATTTAAAAGAAAATTGGCGTTATAGGTTTTAAGAATTAATTTATTATGCAACTTATTACCACAGTTTCTTTTTACTATATTTTTGTTGAATGAGTATTCTGGATTGCTTAATGTATTGATGCTGCTGGAGGAGCCACTGCAGATAGTATGTGATATATTTCTTAAAGAATGAAAAATGTGGTGTTCAGTGTGTTTGACTACTACTGCGTAAAATAGCAGATTGGCTCGTTTATGCAGATTGGTATTAGACATCCTTATAGCTAATAAGCAATGCTTTGTGATAGCTATTTTTAAATTCGTGCTTGATTAATCTGTCTTTGGGTGTCAACTTGAATTCTCAGAACTCTGTATGAAATGACAAAAGAATACTCAGGCTTAAATGGAACATTTACAGGAATAAAATATCAGACGTTTTAGCTCCCTGCTTCTTAAAGCTAAGAGTCCGTGGGGCATCGATAAAGCAAAACCAAGTCCAACAGTAAAGTGCGTGTCATGCGTACACAGATCTATTTCTATGTAGGGCTGACCGAAAGAAATTGTTTTTGCATAAACAGTTATAATAAGCTCTTCAAGAAGGAAAGAGGGTGGACCAGTAATGGAAAAAAATACGATATTTTAGGTTAAGCACATCTGAAAGTAAAATGTCCTACTGAAACTAGGCAATTTGACAATACTGAAGCTTGTGCAGAGAGCCAGAGCAGGGCTGGTACACTACTTAGTCCCACATGAGAGCTATTTTGAGATTCAAGTCAAACTTAGGAGATACAGACCCCTTATTTTTATTCTATGAGCAGCTTAATTCCATCTTCTCCAAGGAGACTGAAAATTTATTAAAGTTTACAAGTTCTACAAATAAAAAAGCAAATACAATTTAACTCCCCTGCACTTTCCTTGCACTAAAATAAAAGTCAATTTTTTACTCTGCCTTCAAGAATTTTGCACTTCATTCATATGAAAGCATAAAGTAGTCTAATAAGTCCTAAAATACAAAATTACAATATTTAGAATCTAGAAATTGAATAACTGATAGGTTAAGTTAGAGTATTTCTGAAAAGATACCACCAGTATTCTTTCATCCGAGACCATCTTTAGTCATTATAGTAACTTGATACTAAGGAAATTATTTTGGGGGTTTTGGATATGTGATGCAAATTTAAAAACCGTCAGTGTGCAGGTTTTTTTTTAATTTAAATGTGCAGATACGCTTTTGTATTTCATGTTATTAATGTCTGCTGGCTGTGTGACATTACATTGTTCTTGTATATTAACAAGGGTATGAACTGAAATGTAACGATTCATGAAGTTATATTCAACAATTAATTAAGCAATAATCCATAAAATATCTGTTGTTAGCAGCAGGCGATGACTGGTTTGTTCGTTAATGGCCGTAAGCAAAGGCAAGGCTGATGAATGTCCTAATAAGCCTGTTAGTAAATGCAGGGAGGATGATTTCTGAAATGACAATTCCTACAATACACTAAAGATGTAAGAAATAAGTTGATGTTGAGGCAGAGCACAGTGTAGTGAGCACCTTGATCAGATGTGCTTGAGAGAGAATTATCACAACTTTTTAAACTCTTTATTTTTTTTGTAACAGAGGTAACAATATCATACCAAACAGTAGTTGCCTTCCTGCTAATTACCTCCTTGAAGTATTTCTTTTGCTTAACTATTGCTTCTCACTCCATGGAAATTACATAGTTTTGAAGTTGCAGATAAGTTACAGCTCCTTTCTGAAACTCACTCAGAAACTTACTTCAGAATAGGGTGGAAAAAAGTGGGGAAGGAGTGGGAGGGGAAAGGAAGAGAACTACCAGTATGTTTCTAATGTTTTGGAAATTACTGTTGCTTTAAGTTGATTTCAGTGAGCTCTACTTTTGTTCCTTTTAATGTCATTTGTTTATTTTAACAATGGCAGAAAGACAATGTGAGCTTCTCCTCGAGTCCCCATCATCAGTCTCAGGTATAAGTAATACATTTGCATTACAAATGAAATGCTGAAAATGAGACTGCATCCGTCCTGATTACATTACTCTTCTAATGTTATCTATCCCATGTGCATTTTTTGTCTGGTAATTTAAAAAGAAGGAAAAAAACAAAACACAAAAAAAGCACCAGTCCTGGATTTTGCATTTGCTGCAAATTCAAGAAAGAAAAGGCCAAAATACCATGTTGTTTAAAAAACAAAGAAACAAACAAAACCCTAAAAAAATAAAGTTCTTTCTTTGGAAGGTTCGGAACATTCATTTCTAAGTAAGCAGCTTGCTTTTTTTTCTTTTCTTGGGGGGGGTGGGGGCGGGGTGGACAACATAGAGCACTGATATAATATTTTTTCATTTTAATTTTAGATTAAAGATTACTTTGGTGCTCCATGAAAAGTTGATGTAGCACAATAAATGTAAACATGGTGCTAACAAAAAAAAAAGAGCGAAAAAAAACCCAGAAAGAATAAGAAGAACTTTCCCAAACAGAAAATATTAAAATAAAAATATATATATAATATAATACATAGATATGAAATTGGAAGGGTGGGCTTATGGTCCAGTGTTTGGGATTTATGTTAACCTAAATATGAAATGTAGTTCACACTGATGTTTTTCCCTGTATATGCATGAAATCAGGAGAGACGCTAAATCCCCTTCCAGTACTTTTAACACTGCTTGTATTGATCAACAGTGAACAAACACGCGTGTTTTACTGTGGGCAACTATAACTATATAGTTTGGGATGGTGAGGTAATTGCTGCTTTATTTTTATTGTTTGAGTGATAATAAGATTGTTTGGCGTATCACCGTCCATTAGCTCCCCTTACATATGTTTAAATATGAAATTACTGAATCTTCTGAATCAATTTTCCGTGCTAGAAGAACAAATTATCTACTTGGTGGGTATTTTATTGTGTCTTACTGTATCTTTTAAGAATGTGTGAACAGCAGGCAATTAAAGCAAACCCACTGAACTCTTCCTCATATTGAACAGATTTCCTAAGGTTGCAGCCTTGAATCTACTGACAGCAATATGAGTATGACTGCATGTTGTGTTTGAGTCTTCAGTGATGAAGCAGAAATGCAAAGTGAGGTCTGCTTTTAACTTTTTTTTTTTTTTAAGGTACATGTACATACTAATAATCTCTACTGCATCTGCTGAAGACGCACACGTGCAGAAAAATGTGTATTACACTATAGCTGATTTTGTGGCGAGTAATATTTACATCTTGAGGGAACAGGTTGAATAATGGAAATAAAGGAATTGTGCCAGCAATAAATTATCCGGAAGACTAAAAAAGAAATCTGATTCTGTCCCACCTCCCTAAGATACTTATGGGTTTCTCATAAATATTCCTTATTGAATATTTATGGTTCATAATATGGATATATTATACATAAGGATAGCTTTCAGTATCCAAGTACAACTGGTACTGAAAACCAACACTGAATTCCTTTGTAAGACCTGATCTCAGATGAATGTGCGTATTGAAATCCAACTTAGATGCGTGGTATTTCTGGAATAATATTGGGCAGGGAGAGTTCTTTCCAGAAGTTCAGAAATGCCCTGTAATGATTTCTTTGATCTGGTCAGTGCCTGTTGTGAAATGTAATACAGGTTTGGAGGAATAATTCAAAGGTGGTTATTATTTTGTGCTGTTTCGTCCTCATTTTTTTATGCTTTTTGTGAAATAAAGAAACCAGTAAAAAGGGAGTTTTGTATAAATAGTATGCTTTAGTACTATGCAAATAGTTCATAATTTAAATAGTGTAGAGGCATGTGTATGATTATGCATGCATCTTAATGGGGCTTTTTCACACTGACATTTCTTTTTAGGGTTTTGCTAAAAATATAGTGGAAGATCTCTAAAGAAAAAAATGGTTGCTAGCCTTTGTGAAGCAAGAGAGGTTTGTGCAGAGATGCAGAATACTTGTTTCCCTCACACTACAAAGAATGGTATGTGAAAGTGCTCAAGGGTGTTCATCAAATAATTTGAGTTAATGGATGGCATGAAACTTGCTCACGTATTTCTTTCCTCATTAGCACATAAATAGTGTGGCAAGGCTTTACTGAGTACATCATCCTTGCTTGGGCCCAGTTTTGTGAAGTTCAGCCGAGAAAAGCCTTTCATCCTTCCCAGGAGACAAGACAGCCTACTGCTGAACCTTGCTATTTAGATTTCACAAGATTTCTCCTTCAACTTAACAGTTGTCTCTTCCCAGCATTAGCTAAACTGGACTATCTTGCTTTGTCTTTGCTTCTAAGGGCAGCATAAGGTGTGCCTGAATAAGGGGTTCACTAGTGTATTTTGGGGTTCGCTAGTGTATTTTAGGGTCCACAGAGTCCCACCCTACTGAAATGGGTTCCTTCCTTGAGAAGTGCATACTCCTGATCCCTCTTCAAAGCAGAGGTCTCCTGAAGTTGTAAAATGCTGTACAGCTAGAGGTGCTTTGCATCCTAGCCTCTTTTTTTCCTAAACACTGCTAATGTGATGAGGAGGGCTGGGAGCTAAACTTACCATCTCCACCTCCTTATTTCTCTTGGTACAGCACTGACAAAGAACTGTATAAACATCTTTAGACAAAAGTGGGAAAAGGTTGAGGGGAAAAGCAGATATAACCAACACCTGTGTGAAAAGTAGCAGAATTAATGTCTTTCGCTTATTTATGTAAAATATGTAGTGTGTAGTTAAGCTAGTGTGTGCCCCATCTGTCAAGTAAGTTTGATCACTTTTGATCTGAACATAATGCAATCAGAAGGTGGCACAGATCTGCACCATGGATATTTTTTTTTTCTCCTCCTTCCAATCAATCTTGAAGTTAACCAAGTGTTAGGTTAAGGACCAGGCTGTTGAAATACAAGTGGTGGAAGCTCAAAGACATGATTTCTCATGTTCTGGTAAAGGTGACGGGCTTTTCCCAGTACAGTCTAGCCAAACTGGGCAAACATGAGCATACAACAATGTTACTATCAATGTTTTTCCATAATGATCTGTGTGATAATAAGAAAAACTCAAAATTAATTCTGTTCTGCTACTTTTTCCTGTTGTGGCTTAGTACTACTTGTCAATGGTGAATCACAGGACAGGTTATATATGTTAGCTAGGTAGCACTGTCATTTTTTTTTAGGCTTGTGGCTGGTGGTTTTTTAGGCTGGGCAGTGGTGTGGAGCAATCCTGAGCTTGAATATCTCTATAGTGTGATCATCTTCTTTTGCAAACTCAGAATAATCCCCCTTTCCTCTCTTAGATGCATATGCAGTAACTGGAGAATGATAGATTTGTGATATGCCAACAGATGCGATGTTGCAATGTTTTAGAGACTAGAACATGAAGAAACCAGATGTAGCAAATTAATATTCAGATCCAACAAGATAGCTGTGATGCACCGTCTTCACTGTCAGTGTCAATGTTTGTGGACATGGAAACACACCTGGTCCAAGCAGGGTTAACTTGCTGCATCAGCAAGCTGTAACAGGAAAGAGGAGGAAAGGGTGCCTCATACGCTGATGATCATCATTAAGAAGATACATTCTGAAGGTCAGCTGGGTTGGTTTTTATTTTTCCTTTTCAAGTAAGACCTCAAGTAAAATTTTTCAGTTTATTTACAACTCATTTTTGTAACTACCTTTACCTTCAATTTGGCTGTTTGAGTCCAGAGCTCTTAAAGTGTCTTAGAATTGTGTGTGGTAAGAGTTTTATCATATGCTAACTCTGACATCACCGCATGAGTCACACTAGGGCATCATCCTGAAACAGTGCATGGTAATAGCTCAAGGAAATTTCAGGGAGAGTGTGTTCTGCTTCTGTTGATTCTTGATTCCAAAGCTTTTGGGTGTGACAAGTCTTAGAAACATTGCAAAGGTTTGATTTGAAAAGGCTTTTTTTTAATCTGAACATCACCACTGCTTTTTTGTGACTGTACGCTGGTAACAACAGCTGATGCTGTTTGTGTTATATTGCCATCTATATGGAAGGTTGTGCAACACTTTCCATTTTAAGACTGTTTCAGTTGCTTATTATGTTGCCAACATTCAGCTGTTTGGGCTGAAATTTTCCATGCTGGGCGTCTCCTTCAGGGTGAATTTCTTGGGAAAGTTTCAATAAGAATACTTGACCCATTCCAGGGAATGAGAGGAAGGGGAAATACTATATTTTGCTCATGTTTATTAAAGTTGCTGCAAGCACTTGATTCAGAAATCATTGCACTTAGGGACATGAATTACTAGGAGGATGAAAGAGCAAGGAAAGAAAAAATGGGAGTAGAAGAGGTTTTTTTCTAAGGAGTGGGCTCCTCCCTGATGTTATGAACCATCTGCAGCAAAGCACACAAACCTCATGCTTTTCAAAACAGGATCAATGAATGACTGGGAACTGAATTATTCTTGCTTCACTGCACCGATGTGGTATATTGGATTTGGAGAGAGAGGCTTATGAAGTGTAAACACCATCCCATGCAACAGGGAAGACAACAAAAATTGTGTAGTGGTGGGACTGGAGGGGCAGAGTTATGCAGTTAAGGGCTGAAAATAGCAGAGGTAGATTTGCTCAGCAAGGAGATGGATGTGAAGACGGTGAGAGAGACTATTAAGCAAGGGGATGGGGTTTAACCTAAGTGGCCTTACAGCAGCCTTTGTTGGTTACAGTTCATTTTCTCTTTCCCACACATCTTGTGCATTTAAATGAGGCAGGGAAAATTGTATGCAATCATGTAATTTAGAGACCAGTATTCAACCTTAATTCCAGCATGTTTCATTTCTGAGCACTTGATGTTGCAACCATAATGTACTTTCAACATGAAAATTAAAGCCTTTGTTGGAAATGTCATTCTATACCCATCATTAAGATGCTTATATTGTAAGCTTTGAAGAACACCACATAGTTAGGTACAAGTATAATACTGTATCTCAATTAAAATACCGAAAAATGTTTTACTTTAATCGATTTAGACAAGTTTTCATTTCAAAACCATATCACTGCCAGTGTCTCAGCAAACTTATTTTGGGGAGTATTTGGATCTGAAAATTCCATACTTGAGGTATCAGGAACTGAACTTCTCAACAGACTGCCTTCTATTTCTCTCAGGTTCGCTGTGTAGACAACAAATGATGTTTTGGAATATTATCCATCGTGCTTAGCCCAAAAGGGAATGAGTTAAAAGGACAGGGAGAAGTTTCAGCTATAACTTCAAATTCTGCTAATTTTTATGGGCTTCAACCAGACTGGTTATACCTCAATATTATTTTAACATTGTTATTTGTGGCTCAGCTTATTAAATAGCAGTGTTCATGCTGCTGCTTTTAATATCTCACAGTTGAGGTTATCTTCCAAGTTTTCAAGGATTTATAATGCTGCCATAACATTTTCTTAAGGAATAAGGCTTCCCATACAGAAGCAAGCATACAGCGTAGTACAAATTCCAATAACAGGGAATTAGACGTTTCCTAGTTAAAGGAAAGCAAATGTGTACTGAATGCCCATTTTATTAAGATCTTTTTACTACTTTTCTTCTTGAGTGAAATTTAGACTTCTGTTTGGGGACTGTTTTGTCAGTAATATCTGCACACTTGTTTAGAAAAGAGAAATTTAAAACAGAACTGTTACTATGGATATCTGCTTTTTAAATATTAACTTCATAAAAATGCCATATCCGGATTTGACATGATGTATGGTCTCTGTTCAAAGAAGATAAGCTGTCATGTCATATACCTGTTTATTAATGCCTGCAGATTGTGTGTTGATGTTATGTATCATGGCAAAGATCCACTTATTAATGCCTTCGTGGTATGGATGAACAGGATGCATCTTTATAGCTCTAATGGTACTTAAAATTTTATGCCACAGGTTTTTGACCCTGTGTTAAAGTACACAAACCTGTCTTGAAAAAGAGCTGGTTTTTTGATATCTAAGCCAAAGGGATTTTTTGTGTTTGGCATAGCTGCCTAAAGCCCCAGTTTTTTCTTTCTCTTTTCCCTATGCACCCCTACTGTTCCACAAGAGCTGTTTTTTCTCAGAGGTCTCTCCATAAGCGCAGTCAGGTTTGGACTCAACAGCCATTTGAATCTACCCAGCTTCTACCCAAACAGCACATGTTGTGAGCAGTCACAAAATGTCAGGTTTCTATGAAACGTAAACAAAAATAGTGATTCATATTATTTAAAATGTTGGTCGGGGCCCAGAAAAGAAACTGGACTTTACAGCACCATGTTGCGGATGCTGTGACAGATATTATATATTGCTGTGAGACCCAATGTGACCTGGTGGTCATGTTCAGTGCAGTTGCTGGGGTGGGGTGGTCTACAGAACCAGTTTGTCCAGCCAGCCAGTGGCCTGGTCCTTCATATATAAGGTGAGGATATAAACTGCAGGCCAGATGATTGGTGTGGCAGTATTCCGTCTGCCTCCCTGTCCTCATGGTCTGCTGCTCTTCCTCGGGAGCTAAAGGTGGATCTCCTAGTCCTCTCTTGGATTCTGGACATGTGGCAAGATTTGCTTCCATGTTTTCTCATAGTATAAGCGACATGAAGACACACAGCAGGCAGTTCAGTCGCATAGCAAATACAGTTGCTGCATGACAAGAAATTTGGTAGAGTGATGGGTTGGCCCTGGCTAGCAGCCAGATACCCACACAGTTGCTTGTTCACTCACTACTACACCCCTGGCCCAAGCAAGATGGGGGAGAAAATAGGAGCAGAAGCAAGAAAACTCATGGGCTGAAATAAAGGGAATCACTTACCAAGTACTGCCATGGGCAAAACAGACTCGACCTAGGTAATTTAACTTAATTTATTGCCAGCTAGCATAAATATTTAATTACTGATTTGGGTATTGGTTATTGGGAAACAAAATTAAAACCCTAAAACCCTTAGGGTGAAAAAAGCCACCTTTCCTCCCTCTTTTCCAGGCTTATTTCATTCTAGACATTTCTCCTCCCCTGCTGCTGCTGCAGCCCACGCTCAGTCCCCTCAGCGAGGCAACGAGTGCTGCAGGGGTTGGGGCCAGGTTATAGCGGTTTCTCTCTGCACGCCCATGGGCTGCAGGCTGCAGTTGCCTCCAGCGGTGTACCTGCTCTCCACCATGCAGCATCTCCTACTCATCTGACCTTGTTATTCTCTCCTACCCTCTGTTGTTTCCTCCTCCGTTTCCTCCTCCTCTTTCTCTCCAGCGTTTTCTACCCCTCCTTAAATACATTTTAACTGAGGTTGCACCAGCTCCCCTGATGGGCTCAGCTGTGTCTGGGTGTAACTTAACTTTTTATTCTGTATCACGTGCTAGTGTGTATTGTTTTATTCACTGGCAGGTGTAGTTTGTACTTTAGCATGAAGGACAGAGGACTTGTATGGACAAGGTGATTCACTTTAGCCTATATTCTTAGGAATCCTTCAGGATGGCTGCTTATGCAGGGGAGGGAAAAGGCAAAGGATTAAAACATTGCTTGAACGCTAAGCACAGAGCCGCAGAGATGCTGTTGTGGGGGAATGCTAGTCCTTTCAAGTGAGGGTTAATACAGGTGCCAGCAATAATGCTTTGAATGTCAGCATAATGCAGTACCAGGTGTTCTGGTATAACTCTGTGTAGGCACTTGGAATAAAAGTGGTCTTTTTCACTTCAGGTTTTCTTTTTTGGAAGGAATCAGAATAAAAGTGAAAAATCTATTTTTATTCCAGGTGAGAGAACCAGTGCAAAAACTTGCACTGCTAGAATTACTGCCCTACTGGTGCACACCTTGCATTGTGCTGGTAGAATTCCCTCTCAGCATCCCGCAGAGATGAATGTTGAGTTGCGTTAGGCCTTCAGCAGCACGTGCCAAAGCTCTACAGAGAGACCTCATTTGGTTTTCAAGAGTTGGGAACTTGAGGAATTGCAGTTTAATTAGACATCTTTTATGTCAGGCAACACTGACTAAAATCTTTTTAAAAGCATGTGATTATCCTAAGTTGGAAGTAATGTATATACACAATGTAATTCATACTATCCCTTTCACCTTCAGATTCGATACATTTGCCTGTAACATTTTTATCCGGTTTAGCTAGTTTTTCACAGAAGGATTGAATGTAGTTACTGTAAAGGTTTGAGTATAGTTATTTCATTATTGTGTGCAATGCTGATCTCTGGTTGGAGTTTAAAAAACTTGTAAGTTTACACATGATGCAAATGTCTAATTTAAGTTCTACTGAAATCAGAAGCAAATGGCCCATATCTTGAACACTGGAATAAAGCTGTTGATGGAGAAGTTTGTATTATTGAAATCTGTGCATTGCAGGGGAACTTGCCGTGGCTGAGTTTGAAGCTTCGTATGGTCACAGAGAGCAAAAAATACTTCACCTAAAGCTTGCGAACAGTGTTTGAAGCCTCTTATCCTCATAATTGTCTTTGTTCTAGATTTATGACTGATGCAGCTCGACGTGAGCAAGAGTCTTTGAAGAAAAAGATTCAGCCAAAACTCTCTTTGACTTTGTCAAGCACAGTGTCCCGTGGGAATGTATCTACTCCACCTCGCCACAGCAGTGGAAGCCTTACTCCTCCAGTCACCCCTCCAATCACCCCCTCCTCTTCATTTCGCAGTAGTACTCCTACAGGTAAGCACCTACAGTTTGGTTTATCTCAAATAAACTAGCAATTTTGCTCATGGCATTTGGAGAACAATAGACATACTGTGGCATTGAGAAGAAGAGCCACTAAAAATAAAACAGAAAAGCTTTGGGCTCTTTTATTTGCATTTGGTTTGCACTTTGTAAAATGTGTTTGGGCATTTGTTTCCAAACTCCTTGCTAAAGCAGAGAAAGGCACTAACTTTAAAAATCACAGCTGAAATTATTATACAAAGAAACTAACCTTACCAGAAATACCAAATGTGCAAAAGCCCCCCCCCCCCCCGATGTATCAGTAGGAGAGCTCTGCGCATGGTATGGTGCCCGTTTAAGATACAAGTAAAAGTGTTTGAGTGTTTGGGATCTTCCTCTCCACCCCTCTTTTATTGTGGGGGATTGAGTTCATAGATAACTAAGCAGACAGCCATTTAATGTTTTAGTATTAATGACTAAATGGAAAACTCATAGCGGTCCTTCTGACACTTTCTGGAAGTTCTGAAATGAATTGATTGTTAAGTATGTCCCTGGATATGAAAAAGGGAAGCATGCTGAGAACAGCTAAACGATAAAATCACAATGTAATTCAGAAAATTTTAGAAGATTTTCTTAATTACCTCCTATGTGAAACAAACTGATTCATTTCCTTGACATCTGATAGATGTCAAGGAATTATTGCTTTCTTTTGTTTTTGTAAAACTTCTGAGAAGGCTAATTCATGATGTGGTCAGTAGTATAACTTGGCATTATTTGTCAGGAACATTGGTTAGCGATATACTCTTTGACACATATTCCATCAAATATTAAAGAAAAAAAGCCAGCAGCTGTCTATTGAAATACTTTTATTTTTATTGTTTATATGTTTCAAACTTGTCAAAATTCTCAGAATGTTACTTTACTTGTAGTTAAGAGAATCAGCTTGTTATGGCTAACTGAGTATCTGGGAATCCTGCCTGCCAGGTTATAAATAATACCAGCTTCCACTTTCTGCACCCTCTGTTCCAAGTTCCCCGTTGGTGCCCTGTTCCAAAGTCAGGGTTTGTAATAGCCTGGTAGCAAAAACCACATACTCTTTCTTGAAGATTTTTTTTTTTTTTACTTAACTATCAACTCAGTTGCACTTCAGCAGCCTCAGCCCAGAATTTCCATTTTTGTCATCTTAAAAAGTTTTTCTGAACCTAAAAGAAGCATTGAGGTTTTTCTGATAACTACATAATTTTCCCCAGTTGCTTGGCATAGGATTTTGTCCTCTGCAATGGTTCTAACTTGCATAGATGAGGTGCTCAAGAGTCATGAGGTGGCTGAGTTTCTGTCAGTGCGGTGCCTCAGAGGGAGCCCAGCAGACTCATTTTAGATATGCAGCTCAAGTGTGTGTTATTGGCTGATGCAAATCTTTTTCCCTCAAGTGCAAGTATATATGGCAATTGTCTAGCAAGGTGATAAAACCAAGGATAGTTAGGCAAGATCTGTTTCAGGGAACAATTTAGAGTATGTAAATCATACAGCATTTCGGCCTCGCAGTGCCTACGTTCTCAAGCTCTACAGGCATACCCTCCACTGCATCCAGTGAGGATGAAGAATATTGCTGTATCCCTTCTCTGCGATCCTGTTTGATTTGTACTCCAAACAAACTCTTGTTAACTTGTCTTGGAATACAGATAAACATGTATGTTGTGGTAACTTAAGAAAACAAAGAGGCAGTTTCTCCTTAGTTGCCTGAAAGGGTGTCAGCTGGGTTGGTATTAAATATTTGTTATAATCCAAATATAACCGTTATTCTCATCCTCCTGTAGACCTATACTTTGTCAAAAATAAAATGGGATTGCTCTGACCCAATCTATTAATGAAAAAATCTCAATTCCCATCTCAGATGTTTGATACTTTATTAGGGTACCAAACTTCAGCAGTGTGCCTGGCATCACTGTTACTGCACAAGGTGTAACTCCAAGATGGTGCCGCTTTAGATGCCAGAAAGAAAGCATGCGTTACGGGCTAGCGAGATGGCATACAAGTATATGTGTCCCTCAGCAGAGAGTGTCTGTCCTATATGGCTCTTCGCCTTTTTTGTTTGAGGTGGAAAGCAGGATCTTCACTAATCTTTTGGGTCCCATTTTCTGTGTGCTGTCCTCCCTTTAGGTATGCTGCTTGTCTTAGCTTTCCTAGGTGTGGGTAGTCTTATCTTGGGTGAAGCCAGCAGCTGCCTGAATCCCAGACACCTTTGTGCACGTCCTTACAGCTAGGTCCTGCCGTTTCCTGATCCTGTTAAACTACTGTTGTCACCTTTCAGTAAAGTGTAATTTCGTATAATGATCTCTCATTCACGGATTGACCAGACTCGAACCCACTTAGCTTGTGAAATTTGATAAGAAACAGTTCAAGGTGGTTTGGCTGCAGAGAGTGGTTAAGTTTTGCAGTAAAAATCTATGCCAAAAGACTACGGGCCAAATTCGCAGACAGACCTGAGCAGCTTCCAAGCTGACACACATACATGCTGCAAATGTTGCATGCATATGTATAGCACCTTCTTCTGCGTAAATGAGATTATTCATGTAGCGGCAGAAATACTCACCAAAGAAGTGTGCTCTTTAAGGCTCTTCTCAGGTAATGAGGCAGACATGTATTTATCTGCAGACTCTGTATGTGTTAGTCCCCTGAAACGGCCCGTTTGTGGTTTTGGTAGGAAGTAGAAATGCAGCAGTTAATTTTCTGTGCCTCCCTTCTGTTCCCTCAGTGGTGACTGGCATGTGCTCTCTGCTTACATTTGGCTTTTTGTTCCCTCTCCTGTAACAAGTTTTCTCTTCTTCTTGAGACCTGCATCCTCTAATGGTTGCAGAAAGTTCACTTTAAAAATTTGTTCCAGTTTTTGTTTTAACAATAGTGTCTCCTGGGAGACACTGTTTAGTAGGCTTAATGCTCTTGTTAGAGTTTGCAGGCGGGATTTAGCAAAAGAAATGGCTTCCATCAGCAATACAGGCTCCTTAGGGTGATAGGGCAATACGGCTAAGTAGCACCAGCACATAGCTTATTTTGGAAAGATGTTAACAGTCTGCAAACATTGAAATGTCTCTTTATTTAAGGAGCGCTCAATTAAGTCACAAAACTTATGTTGCCTTTATTTTGAAATGTCAATTTTAAACCCACAAAACTAATGAAGTCTAGTTATGGATAGAAATGGGGCTGACATTGCATCTTTAACATACGCTGTTAATTTTTTAAATGTTTTCATACATCTGTGTGGCTCACAGATGAAATTTCTACCCCTGACTTCCTGGCTTTTGAGTGTAAGTCAGAGCATTGATGTTCCTTTGAAAATTAGGATATCTCTTCATACTGGAAAGCTTTAAGAAAGAGTAAGTGATAGTAACTTATTGGTAATTCCTTATCAAAATAACCTGGTCCCAATTTTAGTTACAGAAGTAATTCATAGTAATGAATCTCAGACTTAAAAATATATTAAAAAAATAAAACTATGCATTGAAGCAGTGCCAAAAATCATCTGAAACCACTGGTTTAGTTTTGTTTTTTCTTCCATATTTATGACTTTTTTTTCCTTTTCCCTTTCCTTTTCCCTTTCCCTTTTTTTCCTTTTCTTTTTTTTTTTTTTATTATTTTTTTTAAACAATTCCAGGCCTGGTATAGTAAATTTCAGCCTGGAGTGAAGTTTTGGCCTCCTTATAAATCCTAAAGCATGACTTTAATGCTACCAACTGGCTTTTTAATGGCTCAACCCTAAGTCTTGCCCACACCCAAAAAAAATCTAGAATGTTTTAAAACCTCATAATTAGCATTACATTTTGCTGTGAAGAAGCTGGCTCACAGACCTCCTTTCCTGTTTATTTTGATTTTAATAGATTACAAGTTATAACATTTATGCTGGTTTAATAGGTTTATAGACCTACTTACTGCCTGATCGTGTTGGGCAGTGGATGGCAGCCAGTCCTGGCAGCGAGCGTGGAGGATGCTATGGTTGGCTGGAACAGCTGCGGCCGTCTGTCAGTCCTTCCACTTGTAAAGGAGATGAAAGAGCAAAGTTTTCATGGGTGGTCATAGCTGACCCCATGGGAGAATTGGCAAGTCCCATTTTGATTTGCAGCTGTCATTTAAGTAGGTGACTAACTATTGGTTTATCTTATTAATTAGGATAAATGCCTTTCTGGGGAGTCATATTTGTGCAGTCATTTTTGATTGACTGCATTTGAAAGATTTTTACCTTTCCTTAATACGGCAAACTTCCTTGAAATTTCCCCTAACCCAATCTTAATATTTACAAAAGTGACCCCATTTTCTACCCACAGAAATACCTAACTTCTCAATCTTTTTTTCTTTCTAGTAAAACATGAAAGTAATAATTAATTTTAATTTGGAGTAAGAAATACTTTGGATTTCTTCATTACTTACTTAGGATTGACCCTAACCTTTAAGGAATCTAAGATCTAATCAATGGTGTTGTAATCAAATATCTCTAAAAATTCAGTACAGCAGTATTTTAATGTCTAAAAAAACTAACAAACTATGAGGCTTTCAAGTTAGTGTTACTGACGTAGAAACCATTAAATTTCCCACCTGAGGACACTATTTGAATGATGATTTAGTAGATGTGTAGTAACTGAGTTTCAGCCAGTTAGAACATATGATGTGAAATGGGCCAATTTTTTTCTGATAAATCATATTAGTGGTGAGCCATGACTTTATATAATATGTGATTGAAAGACAGAAAATGAAATTCAATATCTTTTCAATAAAAAAAAATCAGTCTTCAACTAGTGTGTATTTTCAGAGCCTGGTGTAATTAGAAGTAATGTTGATACCATGTGTGACTGCATTCTTAAATAACTACAATGATTTTAAATATATTTGTGTTTGTTGTAGGTTTAGTTAAAAAACTAAAGAGAATCGTGTCCCATTTACATCATTAGGGAATATCTTCTAAGATTGTAATAGTTTATATATAAACTGTTATTCAAGAAAATTAATAGATTCTTATAACTCAAGACTATGAATCTTTTCTCTTATTCAGCTGGATTTTGTTCAGGATTTGAATGCAACTACTGGCAAACCCAAAAAACTTACAGCTTCCTTCTTGTGTTAATGAGTGTTCTTGCCACTGATGAAATAATTTAGAGTTTCATTGTTCCCTCTGTGGGTGACTAATTTACAGGGGTGGAATGTATGTGTATTACAACTAAAGAGCTCCTTTCTCCTCCTGCCAGAGGCAGCTGGGACTCAGAAATTAATCTGTAAGGATCCACCTTGCTTCTGGTTCATTAAGGACTTGTCTGTCGTGGGAGCTTTGATTCTCAGAAGCAAAGCACTGTGTGGCAGTTTATGAATTTTCCCAATAAACCTTGTTATCTCAAGTAATGTTATGTCAGTGACGTGAGATATTGTTCCTATAATTCTGCCCTATAGCACTTGCCTTCATGGATAACTCATGAAGGAATCCCAATGGCCTCCTCGAATCTGTTCCCTTTTCTTTTTTAAGAATGCAAAAGTTGAAAGAAAACCACCCATTGTTTGCTGGTAAAAGCAATCAAAAATACAATGGTAACCAGCCATTGGAATTAGGCATTGAAACAGAGTAACAGGCATGCTGGAAACTAATATGGTTTAGATTCCAAATGTGTGTTTAATTTTTGTTACTTTAAGTTGTTTAAAAAATGCATTGTCTTGTAATGCAAAAGCTCATTCCTTTTCGTAGGTATCAAAGCAGCTAACATTTCAGTACAGTTTCCATATGTTATGCTTTCAACAATGAAGTAATCATATGGCAGAGACAGCTGTTTTGCAGAGTGTTTTAACAGCACGTTAAACAGAAACCAGCAAGAAAAAGAGATCTGCTCACCTAAGCGACTTAGTAAGTTTAAAGTGGACAGTTGAAATGTCAAATAACAGGGTTCCGTCCCCACCCCCAAATGCACTGAGGAATGAGGAGTTACGTGCTCAAACTGGTTTTGTTTATGGATGCGCTATTAATACATAGCCAAATTAATCTGAGTTTGTAGCAGAACTGCTATTTACATATTTGGCTTCTGTCAGCAGGTGGCATTTTTGAACTCCATATTAGGTTGAATCACAGTAGACTGTGAACCATTAAAATCACTATTAATTTTATAATCATCTGCAACAGCTTGGGGGTGCAATGCAGATTGGCTCAATACTGCTACAGCTAGAGAGAGCTCGCTGGTTTGAGGTGGACTTTTTTTTTAAGGATAGAGCACAGCAAAAGATTATTTGATTAAGATTTTAAAGATGCTTGAAATTAGACTTTGGAGTCAGGACAAGTCAGTGGAAACAAGTACACATTACTGGCTTTTTGAAAATCGTGCTACAGGTTCAGGTCACGTGCTTAAGCACATGATTAATGTTAAGCACCTAATACTGAGGAGGTGAATGCCTGACTTTGAGCACATAACAAGCATTTTGTCAGACTGGAATGAAGTACTCTGCACTTGCAGAGTTGCAAGCTCAAGAATTCACGTATGTACAAAAGCCTAACTTCAGCCATTCACTTAAAAAACTCTTCACCCGTATTAGTGTATTGTAAATGCTCAGGTTTAATTATTACACCTTATGTTAATGTAGTGTAGTATCATGCAGATGTAATTGAAAAAATAATGAAAAGTAGAAATATGAGATCAAATCCCAGGGCTCTTATATTAAAGAGTTGCTGAGAAATGGGCTGAGAGTGCTACATTTTTGTGTGTTTGACTTATGGGGTGTCTTGCATAGTAAAGCACAAATCAACCAAGTTCTACTGCAGCTTGAAAAAACACTTTCAGATGTCTGAGGAACCATCTCAGTAGTTGTTCAGATTGGCAGAAATTTCTGCTTGCTTAATTGCCTGTTCAGAGACTGAAGAACTTGTATGCTATGTTTTTATTAAAAATTAGAGACATAGACCCACTCTTGTATAAACAGTATGGGCAAAAAACTAAGCCATACTTCTCAAAATGAAGACCAAATTCTGTTCTCCAACATAATGGAAGTTTGTCTGAATGCATTCAATATTTCAGGCCTGCAAGGTACGATAAAATCTGTGATAAAATACTTGAGGCAACTGTATTGTGGTCTGTGGCAAAAGTTTCCTCTGAGGGACTTCACTGGTGCCAGGATTTCACATTTCTGTGCAGATGACGAAAGAGAACTTTCTTTATAATTATTGGAGCCAACATGGTTCCATCTAATTGCAGGTTTGGGGGCCTATATTAATCCTGCATGCTAATTAATATATACCTATGTTTGCCCAGCATTTAGCAGTCTGAGGCACCTATTGTAACAGAGCCTTATGGGTGTTCTTGTAAAAAATAAATACATAAATAATAATCAAAAAAATAATGAATGGCATTGTACAAAACAGTTGATCAACATA
Organism: Falco cherrug; assembly: GCF_023634085.1. NCBI lineage: Eukaryota > Metazoa > Chordata > Aves > Falconiformes > Falconidae > Falco > Falco cherrug. Next base: position 109,362,813 of record NC_073700.1, read on the forward strand.
TGACTTAACTAGAATGTACGTGTGTGCTTAGACATGGTATGAGACTTTAACGCGAGCTTTTGGCTGGGGTTGTGGCTGAGCATGAATAATGCATAAAATCTGTGGTAGTTTCTAGTTTCTGCCTTAAGGAATAAAGCTATAGTAGAAGGTTTCCAATAACAATGAAAATAATAAGTAAAAGTGCAATTATTTCCTATAGCGGTTTTCTTAGCGCAGGTGGGATTTGTTCCCAGCAACAGCTAAAAGATGTTAATTTTTCAGCACTAGATGCCCCATTCCTGTTCTAGGGAGCCAGGCTTTGACCTGGTACGTATTCGACTCTTTCCTCTAGTAATCCAGAGTGAAAAATGCTCAAGTGCTTGTCACTGTGCTTGACTAAGTGCTTCTGAAATAGATCTCTTTTTCTACCGGTCATCTGCTCTCAGGTGGCTGTCCAGGTTCCGTAGAGAAGCAAGAGTATGTATTCCGTTGGTTACTCACTGCCAAACCCAACCCAACCAAAAGACTTACGTTCCCAGAAGATACTGAAACTTAAGTTTGGAGGATCTTTGGAGCCAAGATGATCATGGTATTGCATGCGCAACAACCGTGCTGTTGTGTCATCTTGGGCGTGACTGCACGACAAATAATAATTACTAACTTAAAGCCTCAATCGAGCGGTTTGAAATTATCACGAAGACCAGGAACATTATCTTAGTCAAACCTGCACAAACTGGTGGCTCCAAGTACACCTAGACTGTATGGAAGGAACTGTATCTCGATGTCCCAAAGCAGCTGGAGGTCTCTTCTGCCGAGGGACCACTGCCAGGCTGCTGGAACTCTTGTTGCCTGTTTTCTTGATCAGTTCCGTGGAATTCTGATAATGCAGTGGCAATAACTTCCAGCAATGGACCAGTTTCTCATCATTACTTTTGGAGATAAACAATAACATCCTGTAGGAGCATGGAGGGGGCTGTAGCCCCTCAGTGTTGCTGAGGGTCAGGAGGGAAAGTGGCATAGATGTGCAGAAAGGGAAGGGGAGAGAGATTTTGCCTAAGAGATCTAAACAGGACAAGTGTTTACAGACAGAACTTTTCTGTTTAAGTTTTTTCATTTTCATTTTCAATCTACCAAAGAGTATCTTGATCTTTATCCTTTGTAGCATTTTGTTACATGCCATTTATTGAAATCTAGCTGTGTGATTACATGGCTACCTGCTCTGCAGTTTGGCTGGACCCCAGATGCAGGGCAAGGGTGGCCCTAGGCTTGACGGCTGGATCTCTTGCAAGGGAGGCCATGGTGCCCTTCTTTTTGTCCGCTAGGCAAAACTGGAGTCTTTAAGGACTCCGCAAACCCCAGCCCCCATTTGCCTTATGGGGGTTACCTGGTTTGTTTTACAATAGGTTTGAGACTCACCAAAGTCTCTCACCTCTTCCAGGTGCAGGTGGGCCAGGTGAGAGAGGAGGGTCAGTTAAGTGTTTGCAGGGAGCACAGGGGCCCCAAGAGAGCGTGACACTGGTTCTTTCAAAGTCCTGAGCTTTGGGGTATGGATCCTGGAGTATTTCTGCAGGGCTGTACTAGACAAGTCAACACATCCCATGAGCATCTTACTTTTCCAGACATTGGGGATTCCCACTGATTCAAAGCTTAACTTTGTAAAGACAGAGCAAAATGATAGGGATTCTCATGTAACTAACCTCATCTATGGTTTTCACGAGGGCACGTATTATGATAACCTCCCCTTTTTTTAATTCCATCCTAAAATAACCTAAGTACAAGAAGGCCCATACTACATTCACAAAATGAAATTATTTAACAGTGGTGTTTACAACAATTGAAATTACTTTTGAAGTTAAAAGGCCATTTTTAAGTGTATATAGAGGAAAGTAAGATTGAAGTGAAGATAGCTGATGGGGGAAAATAGGGCTGTACTGTGGCAGGAAATACGTGAAGGCTTTTGGGTTTTTTTATTCACAATTGTTCTCATAGCTTCTCTCTGCATTTTCTATGTTTCTTTCTTTTCCTGCCTTATGGGTGCATTTCCCTTATAATTCTGTTCAATTTCTCATTTGCTTCTTAACTTGGCAGTAAAAATGTGTTGAGCCCAGTTTGCAGTAAAAATATGTTCTAGGAAGATTGACTCAATTGTCAGATTCTGTGCTTTCCAGTAGAACTCTGAATCTTGCCAGAGGAGAAGGCACATCAAAAATTTAACATTGCATCTTAATTACCTCATCACACTCACTACAGGTAGCTTTACATGTAACACCCTCTTTGTTGTACTTCATCTTCCCAGCCCCTTCAGAGCATTCTTGTTTGATACAGACATAAATTGCACTGGCAATTGTAAAGCTACTGTGCTGTAGGATTGTATTTTAGTTGCACATACCTGTAATTAATTGTATGGGAATTTTCACAGTATTCTCCCCAAGGAACAATTTCATTGAAAAGTAACAGAGTTGTCTAGACTATAGCAACTCATAAAATCATCACTAGTTTTGGGGTTTGAGCTACAAAGCGGCAATAGAAACATGGCTTGTAGATTTAAAGTACTTCCAAGCACAGGAACTGTTTTATAATCCCCATCGTAGTAGTCTAACCTGGCAAACTTTTTAACAGGGTGGAGAACAAAAAATGTACAATAAGCTTAAAGTAAAGATTATCTCTGTGCTAATTTGTGATAGCTTTTTTTGGTGCAGAACCACACCCACTGTACATAGACCTTTCTTCCCCCAAATATGTAGAAGATTACACATTTTGTAGAAAGCGCATTGTGCCTGCCTTTCACAGCTTGTGGCATAAAAGGTTTAACGTAGGAACAGCATGACAGTCAAAAAGGAGCTTCAGTGGTTCTGGGTAACAATGACTGCATTTGTGTTTGTGTGTTTATTCTGCAAAGGCCAACTGGTGCAACAATTATTTTTTTTTACTATTTAGCTTTAAAGTAATCTGCTAAATTACCTAGAAAATTACTAATTGAAAGCACAGATTTTTTCAGAAAGTTGGAAACTGTAGTTGGGCACATGGAAATTTTACGTGCTTATTTATATCACGTATATGTATATGCACGTGTGTGTGTGTATACATATGTATATATAAAATACTACACTGCAAGATTTAACAGGATTTGTACCATTGTAGTGCCCTGAGAACTGAAAAAATTGCTCTAGCTGTACGAGTGCTGTATGTCTGCATACTGAAAGCAGTTACAGTTTTCAACGAGTTTTTATAGTGCCTAGCATTGAAAAAGCATACTTACTTCGGCCAGAACTTCAGTGTACTGAAGATGGTGAAACTTAAGCAAATGTTCGAGTTTTCCTTGCATTGTAGCCAAAGCAAATCCAAAGTAGAAAAAAGCAAAGACTAACATACCATTTCATACTCAATGACTTCAAACACAGAGAGGTTTATTTCACAGGGGAAGCTGTGTGAGTCCATATGAGCCAGTCAATGGCCATCAAAATGATGTAAAATTATAGGGAAAACAGGGTGGTTTGTAGCTTTTGCGTATTACCAAGTGAACTAAAGGCTATGAAACATTTGCCAACCCCCAAAACTACATATTCTCTTGTCTGTTTAGTACTTGTGGCCTGGCAGGTGAAAGACATCATCCTAGTTCTTGCTGAAGATGAAGGCTGGTGCTTTGTCCGTGCTAGCATAGGGTCCCTCTTGTAAGGTTTTTCCGTGTATAGTCAGACAGCATCGTTCATGGCAGTTTCTGAGCACTTCTGCCTCTAATGCCAAAGGATACAAGAAGCCAAGGAGCAATGGAAAATAACAACTTGAAAAGTACTTTCATTTCAACCTCAGCCCAGTGATAATATCATCTGAAACACTGAAACAACTCACACCTGCTAACATATGTTTTATGTACCTGTTTGAAACAGTGATAGCCTCAAAGAAAGGTCTGTGACAGCAGACCCGGCACAGTGCGGATTTTATTTTATCAGTGTCTTTTAAAAAAAATAATAAAGGAAACACGACGCCCCACTGAATGCGTTCTTATGTTTGGGTGTTAAAAATGCATTTCGTTCTCATAAACACAAAGTAGGACTAATTAAAAAACATAACTGATCTTTTGTGTAGGCAGGATGACAAAAGCCTTGATTCTGGCTCAGAATAGGCCAGTATATAAAAAAACTAAAATTGGCATTTTAGTCCTTACTGAGTAATTCTGAGTATTGTCATTAGGACTATCTTTCAAATTATACTGATGGAGTTTCTTAAACCTAGATGCTCAGAGCATTTAAAAGCAGGTAGAGAGAAGTGGTAGGTATGTTTTTGTGCAAAATAAATCCTCCAACCCATCAGTGCGTCAAAGTAGAGAATCTGCCATTGCCTCCATCGTTGCTGGTCAGGGGTTTGTAACCCTCCTGGGGCTCATAAGCATGAAATCCCCTCAGCCCAAAGCTGCTGAAAGAGCGCTGAGCTGCCCTGGGTCTCTGGAGCTCTGCTGCACCCTGGTCCTCCATGGGCAGCTGCCACAGGATCCCTTTGGTGTGCTTCAGCCCATTCACACGTGAGGGTCTAAGGTCCAGCCCAGGAGCATCCTGGAAATCCCCACGTTTTAATTCAGCTGAATCCTGCTGAAATCAGTGGTGCTCTTCGTGTGGGGGATGCTGCCTGCACAGTGATAGCTGCACAGTGCCTGGGACTGGAGCCTGGTCCTAGCTCGGTGCATCCTTGCTGGCATTCTGCGCTGATTAAGGCAGAGCGCCCAGCAGTCGCGGTGGGTAAGGACTGTGTGCATTAGCAGTTTTATGGCCTGTATGTAAGTGGCTCAATAGCTTTTGTACAGCTGTAAAGCATGTTCAACCCAATGGTATAAAACACATCTCAAATGTATTTTCGTAGCTTCATAAACCGTAGTTCATTTATGTAGGTACTTTTTATTGTAATCCTTTATCTTAAACAGGAAGCTGTTTCCTGATACCATTTCTATTTTTGTCGTCTTCTTTATGAAAAAAGGGATAAAGAAGAGAAAAGAAAAACTACCTTTTTCTTATGTGCACCAAGAGAGTCCTTGAGTACAGTAATTGTGCCCTTAACTTGTATTTTTGTATTTCTAACCTCAGAATGCAGGGCTAGCAACTAAAAAGCCAAAATAACATTAATTATGACTGTTCTTCGCTGTGGTTTTTGGAGTATAAGTTTGTAACAGATGTTTGGGGGGAGAAGAAGGGGGAGGAAGGATGGATTGTTTCTTTTTCTCAGCCCCAACTGGTTTTAATTCTTTCTTGAACATTTTGAGAATATCTTTAAACATTTGCCAGAGTTCAATTAACATCCTGTGACTGAAGGTGGAAAATGTCCTACTTTGTTTTTCTTCAAACATATACCTGCTCTTGCTGCTCATGCCAAAGCCAGAGAAAGAAAGGATTCCAGCTGGCATAGGTTTTATTACTGTTACATTAATTTGCAGGTTAAGCCTCCAGTGGGGAGGGGTCTGCTGGATTGATTTATTTATTTACTTTTTTTATTTTTGTGATTTTAAGAAAGTGCTGTGTAAAACATTGCCATTTAATTGCAGGAAGGTTTTTCTCTTTTTTGGTGAGCATTTAACAGCTTATTGTTTACATGGAGTTGTAGAAACCTAGTTTTAAAATATGTTTAAAGTAGAGATTGTGTTCTTGGGTTTATCATGTTTTTCCTGTACTACATATAAACAGAAGATTGTACAATATTGAAAGCCCTTTTTTGTGGAAAACAGGATTGGGGAAAAAAGTTTATATAAGAATGCAAAATAACTTCCCGAGACTATTGGCGCAGCGTGACCATAAAACCTCAACAGCACATTGTGCAGTGACATTATAACAATTTGCTTTAGCACCTCTGCAGCGTTCTCAGAAAGTCCTGTTCTACAAAACACATGCCGTGGTATCAGTTGACTGTTTTTTTCCAGAGTCAGTTCTTTACATGCATGTTTTTGTGATTAGTTGCTGTTTTGCAAGTAAAGTAATTGGAAGTGGCAATTTTTTTTTTTCTTATTTGGCTTATTACATTTTTTTATTTGCATACATTTATACATTCAATAAGTTGTAACATATCTGCTTATATAGGTGTGCAGGCGCCTTTTAGTGGATTTATAATCTCTGGGTTGGGATTTTCTGTGCCTTAGTTTTAAAGACTGTTCTTTCCTATACCGATATGAAGATACGGGTACATCAAAATAGGAAATGGCATACAATTGCTGCTAAGGCCAGATGAGAGTCCAGCTGCTCTACCAACCCCTGTATTGGCTCTGGAGGACTACTTTTTTAAACCTGAGCGTTACTAGTTTTGTTTCTCTTGTAGCCCAAGACGGAGAGCAGACCTCACGTGTAAGTAGTTCCCAATTTTTCTGACAGTGCGTAAGAATATATAATACTAATGTTATACTAATAGTACTTTAAATAAAAACCTTTATGTATATTTTGTACCTTTATCATTTTAGCCTTTTACCACCAGGATTTTAGGGTCATTTCCCATATAGGCTAGCTCAGCTGCAATCATTCTATACCAAAATACAGTATATTCAGTTCTGCGTTTTACCTATAGGATCTGAAACATCTGTGTGCTTTCCAAAGTGTAATTGAATATATTTTCAGTCACTTAAAATTCTTCATGTGCTTACATTGAGCATTGAAACGAAAACTAAAGGTGATTTGAAACGTTGGACTTGACCTATCTACCATAGCATTTAAAACACCAACATTATCCGTGGATTGGGTGCATAACTACTTGTGGGTTCATCCTGTTTGAGGTACCACCCTCCAGAACTGCTTTGCAAAGTACCTTTTCACACTGTCTCTGTCACTGTGCAAGTTTCAGTTGCCAGTTGTGTGGTGACTGTGAGAAGGAGTTGAGGGTGTCCAGAAACATCCACCTATATCCTTGCTTGCTTAAATGTTCCCTTCTTTGGTGTAGCAGACCCTACTGGCTGAAAGTTACTCTTCAAATGATGCAAACAAACAAGGAAAAGTATATTTTTTTTTTGGTCTTAACTCATTTTCTCTAGTGCTTTTATAAGTACCTTGTGCATAAAAATAGTATTAAAAACCATATTGCCTTTTGTATTTGAATCCATATTCGCAGCATTACATGAGGTACATTTTTAAAATTCTCTTGATGGTTATTCACTAACTGAGCCTTGCTTCATCCAGAGACAATAGAAAGTTAGTTCTTCCGAGTAGTGATAGTTCCTAAACAGCTTGTTATTTAGCGCTTGATACTTGGTCTGAGCTAGGGGAGGACTGCAAGGATGGGTGGTTTCTCCAGAAGATGTTTTTCTGGCCTGATCCTGCTCTGGCTAGTGTCGTAAGGAAGAGTAGGATGGTGGCAATGGCAACGGCTGAAGTGCAAGATGAGGGACGTGTTGCTGGCGTGAGTGTGTGTAAGAGCAGCCTGGCAGCAACCGCTGCAGACCACACAGCCCGTGGGACCTGCTGTGCAGGGCTCAGCACAAGGCCAAGTCAACAGTAAGTTGCAGTTGCTATTTTGATGGCTCTTTTGTGATCGTGCAGAGGGATGGAGGTCTCTGCCAGCCTTGGCAAGTGCCCGTTTGACAAACCATAACCATCTCAAGCAGCTCCCTCGAGTGACAGCAGAGCTGCCAAGCATGCGGTTGGCTTTGAGAACAGATTTGCCTCTCCTCTTCCAGGAACGAGGTTGAGATACTTACTGGGATAAGAGAGAAAACTTTTAGCTGGGTGTACTTGTGCCTGTTGGCGGAAGGAAGGCTCCAGCCTTCACAGTGGTGAACCTACTGCTGGTGTTACGTAGGTGCTCAATCCAAACCCTGGCATTGCACTTGAAATTGGAAATACCAGTGTGCAGCGCTACACAGTGCTCTGCTTAAACCACTGTGGGGTTTCTTCAGTTGTATTTACATGTACATTTACACCACCTTTGTGGACATGAATGATTAAAGTATTTTTGAAAAGACAAGAAATTAATCAGAATGGACCTTTCAGAAAGGCTGGGAAGTACTTTTTGTCCTCTGAGTTCCCTTTTCCCCCTGCCCCCAAAACAAACAAGCAAGCGAAGGAAAAACCCTGGCTTAGTCTGTTTGGATGATCCAGGGTCTGAAATTTGTTGCCCGAGTAGACATTGTGCCACCCGTACTCAGCTCACAGCCGAGAGTTCTGCTGCAGCTTCTAGACCGGCATAGGAGCCGTGATGTATGTTGTTTAACTGTTTTGTATTTCACTGCCCCTAGCATTTATTTCCTGTGCTTTATACAAAGGAAGAATATTTCATCTTTAACTACTTGATACATCTTTGTATCAGCAATGAGTATCAGCTGTGGGAACGTTCTCCCTGCTGGTGAGCGTGGAGGAGACTGTGTGCGTCAGTGGGCACAGAGGGAAGAAGTTTGACAAATCCATAAATGTGCTTTAGTGTTAGACCAAAATTCACATAATATTAATAATTCACCTTTTTTATCAAGGAAGCTGTCATAGTGTATGGGAATGGAAACTTCATAACATAAAAAGTGCTCTCATAAAACTGTTTCTATGAAATACAAACTGCAAGTCCCGTGCGGGACAAAGTGTGAAGCTGAATTTTTATGAGAGATCATTGGAATTACCATGAACTTTTAGTGACACTAGCAATGTTGGTCCCCACTGTAGTAAGCTATTTGCTCATAGTTATTAATTGTATGCTTAAATGTATGCTTTCTGGTCACAAAAATAATTGGCAAGTATGATTTAGGTTTGTTTTTCTTCATGGGAGGAGAAAGGAAGGACTCGTAATGTTCTTGATCAGAGGTCGAGATAGATCATATTCATTGTAATAGCACGCACAGCTTGTGCTGGTTTTAATCAGCTTTGTCTTGTGCACCTGCTAGATTTAAGATTCATTCAAAGTTAAGGGAAAAAATCCTCTGTAGATCTCATGGTGGAATGAATTCAGTCACGCAAAAATCAGAATTTATTTTGGCTGCAGTGGTGTGAATACCAAATAAACCCCAGCAACATAAAAGATAAGGCTCCAGATTTTCAGCAGCGTAGCTGGGATGTTGTCTGTTGTAATTGTCAAATGATTAACTCTGCAAAACGTTTCTCAGCTATTTAAACTACTGACTTCATCTCCTGGAAAAAAGTAGTAGATGGGCATTCAAGAGGTGAGATCTTTGCTGCAGGATTAAGTGATGTTCTCGCTGATTTTGATAGCAAAACTGACTGAAAGAAGTAGAGCAAGTCTTTATGGTACAACTTCGCTTTTCATCACACTAGAAAGACTTGTTACCATGCAGGCAGTAATCATCTTCCCTTTTTGTGCATGTGTTTACTTTTGGCAAGTAAACTGCTGTGTTGCAGGCAGCCTTCTCATTTGTGACGGGTTGTCTTTAAATGCAGCATCAAAATTGAAAGAGAAATAACTTGCCAAAATACTTTGTGACCCGCTATGTTTTCTGTCTTTTCATAACTAGTAATTTGCTGTAGTACCTGGCTCTGATATGTCATGCTGTGCGAGCTGTGTCTGCTTCAAGGCCATCGCCACCAGTGGAGTCCACCTCCTCTTCGAGCATGGAAACTTCCAGGGGGGAACAAACTGCTGGCGTTCTTTCCTTGCCTGTGTTTTCTTTCATTTTTTTTTAATCTGCTGGGGGCAGCACAGATGAGGTGAACCTTTTGGCAAGGCCAGTGGAGCGAGGAGAGGGGAAATGGCTCTGTGGGCCAGGATTGAGGGAATATTGGATGTGAGGGCGGGGCGATATTAGGAAGACGTTACTGAGTCATTTGGACAATAAAGCAATTTGGACAAGAAAGCAGTGGGTTTAGGTTGGGCTGAGGTAGAACTATGTTTGGTCTCTGAATGAAAGCCAGACGGTGAAACTGGATATGGCGAACGGCAGTGAGCTAGCGAAGAGCTGCAGAAGGCGGTTGCCAGAGGAGAGGGGTGGAGAAGGCTGTTTTCTTGCTGTTGCAGAACGAGTATTTAGTCCAGGTGATACTGTGTATTTGTACACGGCCTTGCTGAAACATTGTGCTTCTCTGTGGGCCTTTCCCCTCTAGATATTTAGACACTTGATCTTAGAGAAATGTGTGGTGTTGAGTTTTGGGGGAGTTTTTTTGTTACTCAGACTTCTGAAGCCTAATTCTGATATTTTTCCTTCGAGCACTGATGGGCGAATGATCTCTCTGCCTCCAAGCATGACGGCAAACGGTAAAGCCATGAGCACAGGTGCTCAGTGCCCCCGAAGGGCAGCGTGCCCCAGCAGTGTCCTGTTTTCCATGTGCATGGCGATATCCAAGCAGAGATCAGCGAGCCATCTCTCTTTTGGAGCTCTCTTTAAGAGTTATTGCAAATACTTGTCCAGGTCACGCAGTTGTTAGGCTCTGGAAGAGCCCATAGGTTAGATGCAAAGGTGGTTGCTTTTTTTTTCCTTTTACGAAATAAATATTAACAATGATTGTTGTGAAATGCTAACCGAGTTTCCAAAAAAAAGAACACAAGCAAGCTATATGTTGATCAAAGTGCACTGCTGTGAGCTTCCCCTTCAGCATACCGCTGGTACCCTGGCAAGCTGCCCCAAGCTGGAGTTGCAGTTCGGACACCTGACGGGTCCAGGGACTCCTGCTCGGCGTGGGAATGGCTTCGCAAAGCCACCATCCTCAGCCTTACAGTACTTAATTAAAATACCTCATCTAGGGGCTGTTTATTATGGCAGCACCAACCTGTGTGTTGTGCTTTTTGTTTTTTCTCTTCCCCCCCGCCCCCCTCGACCCTCTCTAATGTGTTGCACACAGTCAGTGAGGCACCACATGGGTTGCTGCCCTTAGACATTGACAACCAAGGAAATTAAATTCTGAGGCAGAATCAGTTAAAAGCCTGACTAAAGCAGGGTTGTTTTTTCTATGACAACTGAAACAACATAATTATTTAAAGGATCATTTTTTTATTGCTAATTAATTTTTTCAAGACAGTAAGGTTTTTGCATTTTTTTTTATTCCAGGACCCTCTTAAAAACAGGTAGGGATTTTTAATTTATTTTTTTTTAAGAAAGAACAAGCAATTTAGTTCGGTAGGACTCTGTTAGATAAAAGCACTGATAGACTGCAGTTCCAGCTTTGTTTAAAGTAATATGCCTTTCAGGTGTTTGGTACCATTAGTATTACCGTTTTGTGCAAGAAGAAATATATATTTACATGGTTTTTCACACTTGAAAAAGCTTGTCCTATTTGCAAAATCTGTAGTGATAAGTCTGAATATAAAAACTTAGAATAACGGAGCATTAGCTTATGTTTAAAAAACTATACTAGACAAAATGTTTCATTTTTGTTCAGGTAAGCTAATTAAAAGAAAACCACAGGGATGGTCTGATCTCACAGATGCTTATGCAGGCATTTTGGTCTCTTCTGTCTCTCTCCTTCAGTGAGTCTACCTGCAAGTGAAATACAGACAAAAGTTGTTACACTATTGGGTCTTACTGTACAAAGTTACTAGAAAAATTGAAAGGATGCCCTGAAAGTACGGGAAAACTAATGGAAATGCGTAATTGCAATGATCACCGCCTTTCCCTACTGTTCTGTTTATCTTCTCCCTTACGTGCCATATTGCATATGAAGTTCTATAAAGCACCGATTTGTTGTTTTATAAAAGCATTCTCCTTGTTATCACTAAAGGTAGTGATATCTTTAGTAGATGTTGTACAGTCTCAAATGATGTTTTCTTTGGGAGGACAAAATCCTATTTGGGAGGAAATCACCCCCTCTTAAGGGGGCTTACAAGGAGGGCAATTATAATGACAGAAATTGTTGGTATCAGTGTTTGGAATTGTTGTATATTTTCTCATCCTAGGAGTGCATACATGTATTTACAATAGGGTTTTCTGTTGCATTTGCTTAAAAAAAACACCCCACTGAGCTAAAAAGTTTGAAAGGAACAGCTTGAGGAATTTTTTCCATCAAGATACAATCAAGGGCAGGAAATCGTAGAAGCAGAGTTGCGGTTTTGCCTCCATTTTTTTATTAGTTAATTAAACTATAACAACTCTTAACTTCATTTTAGGTTAACTGTTCCTAGAGTTCAGAAATATTTTAAGAGGTCAATAATGCTTTCTTTGGCTTTCACTCATTTGGTGTGGGATAAGGAGTCGCAGTCAGCAGGGCAGAGTTTTCCAGATGTTCTGCAGAGCGTGTGTGCGTGCACTCATGTCGACAGTTGTTGACGGTGGGAAACCATCCATCTTTCCTCATCTGCGCACCACCCTGTACAGATGAAAACCACAGGAAAGAAATGTGGATAGCCTGACATCTGTAAGCGAACTTACAGTGTCTGATTAAAGCTCAGGAACCCTGAGTACTTGCAGCTACCAGTTGACACGCGTTTTTACTCAGTGATGGAGAGGTGCCGAGTCTGAGGGAGAGGACTGGGGGAAGGGGAAGCTGAAGGGAAAAATTTGAAATGATAGGTGTGTACTTTACTTGCAGCAGAAGCAAAAAAACACCAAAGACACCCCACTGTACGTTGCAGCACAGATTTCCTTTATCGTAAAGTCGGGACGTTTCTTTTTTAAAGCGCCGTGAGGCATCTGTCTGCATTTTCTTCTCGGTGCGTAGAGCTGCGTAGAGGCATGCACTTAAAGGGCATATAGGGGAAGCAAACAGAGCCATGCAAGTGTCACATAACTGTCTTTAGTAACGGGAGCTATTCCAGCACTGGGAGCCAAATCGTCTTTCAGCAGAAAGGATAAAATTTAGCAGAGCTGGGAAAGGGAAAGAAGAAAGGGGAGGGGAAACACAGCACCACCTCCTGCTGACACCACAGAAGTTTCCCTCGGCTTTCCCTCTCTCCCCCTCTGTGCATATATTTTCTTTTTAATCAGCTGGGGCTCTTCCCTCCCCTGCTTTTTTTTCTTTTTTTTCTTTTAACTGTATTTTTATAGTTGGAATTCTGCTTTCCTAATTTCTCTTGTTCCACATTTAACTTCTTCAGAGGATTTCATTAATAGTTATTGCAATTAAAAATAATAAATAAACTCAGCACCAGCTGCTCTAATGGCTGTCATAGCATATCTGGAACATAATGCGGTCTGTTCAGGGCAGCCACACAATGCAATTTATCCCCACACCTGAGGGAATGAATTTCACAACCATAATTGCTACAATATAATTCTTATTAATGTTGTGCTATAATTCCTATTAATTCCAAAGGGCTAGTAAATGCATTAGGACTTGTCAACATATTATTTTACACTGTTTATGATCTGTAGAATTACGCTCTTCAGTATTGTATTGCATAAAGAAAAGCCTTAAAATTAGCTTTAATTGCAGGGTGGGGGGGACGGGACACAGACCACATTTGCTGTTTGGGCACTGGGAAAGACGGAAGGATCCTGGTGTTTGAGGAGTAATGCAACTGCATTTTAAAATCAGTCCTTTGAACTTTCTGTGCCACGCAGTTAGCAGTTTATGAAGATATATTAATAATGCCTGTCCTGGTTATTAGAAAGAGAACGACTGATGTCTTTATGAAGGAATAAATAACTGCAAGAAAGATAGGTTTATAAAATTAAAAATAACTGTCTTCCAGCAAAGACAAAAGTGGGGAAATTACAAGTCACTGTAACTGATGTAATAAATGCAGAATGTGTTATCTTGCTGTGCTCTTATTTATTCTTGTTTTATCTCACTACCCCGCTCTTCTAGGTAGTGAATATGATGAGGAGGAAGTAGACTATGAAGAATCAGACAGTGATGAGTCCTGGACTACAGAAAGCGCTATCAGCTCTGAAGCTATCCTTAGTTCAATGTGCATGAATGGAGGGGACGAGAAACCATTTGCCTGTCCTGTTCCTGGATGTAAAAAAAGATACAAGGTAAGCAGTAGTGCAGACCTACCTCATGTCCCACTGGGGGGGGAGCCTCGAAAATCAGTCTGTACCTTTCTCATTTAATAGACATTTTGCATTTATTTGTGTGGTATTTTAGCAGAGAACACGTTTTAGTCACTGGTTTCCTTTCAAGCACAGCCAGGTTACCAGTTTTACAAAGGATGTAGCCTTTTGCAGCCCTATCTGTCAAGAGAAATTACATAGTGACTCTTTTGCTTTACAAATTTTAACTGGCTTTCTGTTGTTCAGACAAATTAACTGCAGAATGCAGAAGGTACTACCAGCAAAATAATCTCCTGGGTCTCTTTCAGAGACACTAAATAAAAAGCTTATGCCCGTCCGTGCCAGAATGAATTCCTCCGCTTAACTGCTAGAGATGCTGGCTCTGGGTGCCAGACTGTGCCCTGGGTGCTTTTCCTGGTAAAGGTGATGTGCAGGAAATGGTGGTTAACGTCTTGCAAGTCAGAGGTCACCTCAGGAAGGCAGAGCCTTGGAGAAATTCTGGGTCTGAGTCCCTGTGTCTGTCCCCTGCACAGCCGTCAGCGCATCTGCCCTGCGTGCAGGGCTCGCATCCCTCTGTGTGACACACTGGGAAACAATTCCAACCCCTGCCCTTTGAAATACTCTTCATCATGAGAAATTTATGTCTGTTTATGGGGGTGAAACGTCTTTAACTTTGAACCTTGAGCTGGACTGTATAGAACATGCCATGATGTGAGGACAGGAGTGTGGCTTCGCGTGAACCAGTGGAGAGACCGATGAAATTGTATTGAACAGCTTGGACTTCAGTATGGCATTCTATAGTCACTGACATTTGGGAACAGAAATAGCATGTTGGCACAGTTCCTCTAGATCATTTTCTGAAGTTTTTGCATGAAGTACTGGAAAACTCAACCACTGACCTATACCCTAGAAAAAGCAGTAGCGGTTGGGTTGGTTTTGTACTAGTTTTATTTTATGGCTTCTCCTTTAAATAACTGACAAGTAGGGACTTAAAAGAGAACAGTAATATGAAAGAAATATAGGAAGACCAGTAACATTTGAGATAAAACAGTTGTGACAAGAATGAATAAACTGTGCATGAAACCATGTAGTGGATGAAAACGTGTTTCAGTAATGCTGCAGCTGTTCTGGACTGCAGCAGCTCCCATAGCAGCAGATCACAGGACTCGGATTCCTGTACAGATCAGGTAATACTGACAATACTTCCTTAAAACGTGAGCAGGAAAGCAGCGTGCTCAATTCTTAGTGGCATACCAAGTCTTTTTTTGCAGAGCTTAGCCTGGGCTACGTAGTGGTTATTCTCCTCTTCGGTGACAGGGAAAACCGGGCACCATCTCCAGGGGCAGGGCAGAGGGCAGGATGTTTTCGGACTATTTGCGAGCCTTACTTTGCAGATGTACCCGTGTTATTCAGGATTAATACTTCTCTTGCGTGTGGTAGAAGCTGTGCCAGATGAAGGCTGTAGTATAAAAGCTAAATCCCTAGCTCAGGAAGCAAACAAGCCGTGGTGATCGTTAGAAGTCACTGTGCCCACAGGGCATCTATGCGTTGCAGAAAACATGCACTTAATGGCCAAGGCTAGAAGGAGAACCCTGTAATTTGCTATATCCTGTCTGTTCTCTGTTTGACTGCCAGCCCTCTGTCTTTTTATTGCCCAAATAAGCAAGCTGTTTCTGCCTGCCTCTGCTATCTCACTACCTCCATCTCAGACGCTGAGGACTGTCTAAGGGGTATCTTGTACACCGTTACTATTAGAACAGTCGGGCGGGGAACAAATTAACAACCCTTAGAGAGGCTGCAGACAGAGCACAGCAGCAAATGAGAAGTACCATATTTTCCTCAGGGACTCGTCTCCATTTCGTCCTGATAGCAGAACACACGTCCTTAAACTCTGGCTCACCTCATTCCTCTTTTCTGTGGGCTCTGTTTCCTCCTTTTTTCTTTTCGGCCTGATTTTTTTTCTTTTTACATTTTTATCATTGTTTCCTTCCTTTTAGCTTTGTGTCAGCTGTGTTGCTTGTTTCCTCTTCATCTTCCTTCTGCTTAACCCCCAACTCCGATGAATTATTTGCAGAGGCTGGGTAGGGAGTCCTGTGATCAAAGCACTGGGATTTTCTGGTAGGTACTGGATAATCACAGTCAGGGCTGTAAAACAATTATAGTGCTCCAAACAGGAACAGGGACGTGCACATACAGTAATTGCCAGGCTCGCTTTACGGCTGAGAAAGGATGCATTCCTTTAGGGAGCGAGGAGGAAAGGAGGATATACACAGTTTTCTTTTGTCTGGCCTGAGGTGACGTACGTTTGAGAAGCAAAAGTGTTATTTTTAGGTATGTTATTTGTATTACAGTACTGCTTAAAGGACCCAGTAGGGATGGGGCTCCTTTTTGCAAACAATGTACAAGGGTAAAAGACGGCCTCTGCGCTGAAAAGTCATTATGGAAAGGTAAATAAGGCACGAATGAGTACAACAAATACTCCCAAGGAATGGGCTGGGACGGACAATGGAAACTGTAATGGGAACGTGTTTATACACAAGCCCAGATGAGTATCAGAAGACCCTACTGGCCTCCCGCCCAGCTGCTATCTCTTGGCAGTTTCCCACAGGCAGTGCAGCAGAAGTGAGTCATAAACATGTAGTTGTTCTTCAGGAACTTTTATTTTTTTAAGAAAGAAGATTGCTTGCTTATAATATGTGTTGGTGCTCTGTATCGTATGGCACAGATTTTCTTAAGGAGCCAAAGATTCTGAGGAAAAAAAGAAAGTTTTTTTAATGATGCGTAAATTTGTTTGTGGGATAGGCAGAAACGGCTAAATGAATCTGGAGTGTGCTGGCTTCTACATGCTTCAAACACAAGCCTCTGAAACTAATTTCTGAAGCTTGCTTTCTTCTTCTCTAATTATGCTTACTGACCTAGAGAACAAACTATAAGTATTTTACAGTTTGCTGTTTATGCATTAATTTTGATTCATATGATTTGTATTTGACGCGTTGGATTTGATTTGTAGAAAATCATCTGCATGAGTCAAAGGAACACCAAGGTCTTAGCCTTGTTTCTCTGGAGTTCACCCTCACCAGATTTTGGATTTACATCCACGTTTCGGTGTCCTGTCCAGAAGCACGTGGCGTTGAGCAGTTAACATGCTTTGCAAAACGCTACCCCTAGAAGCTGAAGTGTGGATCGGTGAAGGTGGCATTGGTTTGCCTTTTGTTCAGTACTACCTATGTGTGCCAGTTACTTGGTCTGTAGCTCTGGAGAAGGGCATTCAAAATGTGTATGTGATGTAGAGAAAGTTATTCAGGCAACTTCCAAAGAGCAAATGAAGTTTGATACATAATAGATACGGAAAAAAAACCCACCCACAAATAATGCATAGATACTATTATAGAGAAAACCCTAGAGTATTTGTCATAATTTTTCTAGTTTCTGCAAATACAGTAATGGAAGAATAATAGATTTCTGTGCGTACGAAACGTCGCTTATATGCATGACTGCTTTTTGGCTTTGGGCAAGAGAAGTGGTACCTTCCAGGAACGCCGAGGCATTGGGCTTGTCTTTCTGGCAGGTAATGGCATGAGGGTCCCAGGCCCGTCGGGTGGGACAGACCCCTGGTAAGGTTGATCTAAGGTCAGTGAGACTTACTAGAGCTTAGGGAGGGAGAATATTGACGCGAGAGAGGGGAAGAAGGGAATTTACTTGAAAGAAAGGAGCAAGCCAGAGCTTGTAAGTTGAGCAAAGAGGAACAGGACCCACAAAGAAAACTGCAGGAGGAAGAGGCAGGAGATACAAAAACATCTGCGAATGTCCAAGTCTGAAACAAGAAATCCTCCCAAACCATCCTTGATGTCTCTGTTCCTGCTTGAACAGGGTGGCAAGCTCTGTGCAGTGCAGCGGCTTCGTGGTACAGGTGTGGCCACACAGGGGTCCCTGCCCAGCAAGTGTCCTCGTGGCCATGCAAACCAGGCTGTGCCAGTCTGAACTTCTCTATCTCTTCCTGATCTGGTCCCAGGTTAATAATTGTTTCCTCCTGTTTAAGATTGTAAGCGCCCTTCTATGCTGCCATCTTCTTCCTCAATCATTTGTGAGAGTAAATAATGAGCAACCTAAGTAACCAGAACAATAAAAGTGATGTATGAGTTTGGCAGTGGCTTTTGCCATACCTCAACAAACTCAGCCCAGACATACAACAAAGTGTTTACATTACAGCAGTGGAAAAAGTGCTGAAGAATCAACTGTAATTCAAACAACAGTTTTCTTTTAGACAGGAGTACAGATCAAATTTCATGTTATACAAACTCTTCATACTCTGCGTGGTTTACTCTTTTTCAAACCTTCCATGGCCCAATTCATCCCACATAGGTTTCTGGTTTAGCATTTCCTTAAATTTTTCTGCCTGAAAGTACTTCTCTCCCTTCATCAAGGCACGTGGTGTACCTGAGGTTAACTGGATCATTAAAAAATCTGGGTCAGGAGAAGAGTGCCATTGGAATGGAGTAGCGAGGATAACCGTGATTGCAGATTTATGGCATCTGTAGCAGTTTATACTGGTTTAAAAGTGTCTTGAAGTGATTTCTTACAAACATTAAAAATCTAAACAGGTTTGTGTAGTTTCCAGAATGTGTATTGGGTTTGGGGATAGCTTTGTTTTGAAAATTTTACTGCAGCAGCAAAAGTTTAGCACATCACCCCCAGCTTTTCTCTTCTTTGCCGGTGCAGGTCCTTAACGGTACTTAGATGTTGACAGATGCCCGATGACAGTCCCCATGCCATCCAGTGACATTCCTGGCCCCCTCACCCCAACAGGTTGTGACGATGTGCAAAACCATCTAAAAGCTGCCTCAGGATCTCAGATTACTTAACAGGGAATTCGCTTGACTGCTCTTAAGGATGATTTGTAGCTTTGCTGTGCTCCCGTCTGTCTCGGCGGTGCAGCATTCTGCCTCCTCTGCATGCTTTTCACCCAGAAGTAACCTGCACTAAAGGCTCCTATCGATGTCTGGTTTGTGTTGGAGACTGAAGATTCTTGTCTCCGTCTCAGATGACAGCTGTGCCGCAGTTGTCCGGTATTTTTAAGGGTGTAAAGAACAGGTTTGGGGCTGGATTTGCAACTTCAAGTGAGGATTCAGTGCCTGAATGCTGTAGAGGAGAGAAACCTGCATTTGTGGGTAGAGCAGCTGCTTGCAGCCTTGCACCATACCCTTTTTCCAGGGTGGATTTTTAGGCTAAATTTTTTTCTGTAAAGGGTTTTCACAAATCAACCTCTCCAGGCACCCAGGCTGCCCTAAAATGCCACTTTAGCAGTACAGACTGCGCTGGGCATTCAGGGTTCTGACTAGAACAGCACCACACTCAACTCTGATTGAAACCAGGTAACTATTTTTGCTTAAAGATTAAAAATGCGTGGCTGCCATGGCAGTTAACTGTAATAAATACGGAAGTGCATGTTGCATTGTAAGATGAGCACACTGTAGCCCTCCAGGCGACTGGGTTGTTTCTCTTGCAGTAACAGTCCTCCCTGCCTTCCTCACGGGAGCTGCAAGTTCCTCATGCTGCTTTTTCCTGCTGTTGTGAGCTGTGGTTGGAGCAGGGACACGGGGGGACAGTCTCGTGGGAGCGGGACACACCGCTTGAGATTCTTACTCAATGCCTCGGGTTAGGAGTAGGGGAGGAGAAAGGCAAGCGTTGGCAGGAGGGTGGTATTGAAGGTGTTGAACTCGCGCTTTTCTGGGGTTTGGTTTCTGATGTATGCAGTCTCCTGAAGTTTTAGGAGTTGTAGCTCTGTTCTGTTTACTGAAGCCCCCCCTCCCCCCCCCCCCCATTTTTTTAAATAAGTTGCCAATCTTGTCTAATTGCTGCAAGCTCCAAGCTGGAGCTTACGCTTACTGTAAGCTGCGTGTTGATAAAACAACTTGTTGCTTAAAGAGCCAAGGGGACGTTTTATTATGTGCAACAGCAGGCAGTGGTTCAGCAATGACAAAATCCCTAAAACTTGATTTAGTGGGTTAATTAATATCTAGGCTGTTAGCTGATTTTAGCTTTTTTTAATAGTTTTTTAAAAACCCCGAGATACGTAACTGGAAACTTTCAAGAGGACAGAGTAGAGCCTTGGCGCTGGATCTTTCGGTCGCAAGCTGTCTTGGCATCTTCGTTGGTTTATTCCTAGGAGAAGCTCTAATGAAGGACAGTTTCTTATTTATCCAAACATTCAAGCAGATAAGAGAGACTCCAGTAAGACAAATCCTACCTAAAGCGGTTGTTCACAGCAGCTTGTGCCATTTTGCCAGAAATGCGTGAAAAGGAGGGCAGGGGTACAATTCTGATGTATGTTTAGCAAGGTTCTTGATTAATCTAGCAAGAGTGTTGCCAGTTTCCTGACCTTGCTAGTGTAACAGCAGGTGTGTTGTGGTGCCCTCCTTCGCTCTTCCTCTCCAAACTAGTGGAGATCGTGGCTCTACTTTTAGCAGTAGAATATTCCCAAACAATAGCTATTTTGAAGACAGATTCTCTGCATTATTTTCTAAGTGTGTGCTCTGTGTAACTCTTTAAGTGTTTCCTGCAGTTAATTCTTTGGAGGCAATGTGTAAACTATCAGAGTTTGCTGGTGCCTAAAGACATCTCTAGAAACAATGACACAAAACGGAACAAACACCATGATGGGGGGGGGGGGGGGAGCTTCGGCTTTGGAAGCAGTGTGACTGGAGTCTTCATGCCAATTCTTTGTTTAATTGCAACTGACTCTGAATAAAATCTGTCAATGCTTTATGAAAAAATGTCAGGAAGCAAAGAACATCCGTCTGTGAGCTCATTAAATGGTATTTTTTGGAAAGTGCTATACAGCAGGACATAAAAATCGGGACTACCCGGGCAGGGAAGATTCCTACGTTAGAACTGCACAGGTTATTCGCCTTCTTGTCCCACCTTGTATCACGCATGTAACACCTGGCGGGAGTTACTAGCAATTTGTGTGACTTTGCCCATAATGTCAATCAATTTTCGGTTTTTACCTAGAAGCTAAGCCATCATCAGACCACTTGACCACTAACATTTTACTTTCTCACTCACAGAATGTGAACGGTATAAAGTACCACGCCAAGAATGGCCACAGAACACAAATCCGTGTACGCAAACCATTCAAATGTCGCTGTGGAAAGAGTTACAAGACAGCTCAGGGCCTGCGGCACCACACAATCAATTTCCATCCCCCCGTGTCTGCTGAGATTATCAGGAAGATGCAGCAATAACATGCTGGTCACAAGTGTGCCAAGAAATCCTCACCAGCAGTTGCTGATTCTGAGAACAGCCACCTTTTTCAGGGGAAGCATTCAGCAACCCTTCAAAAAAATTAAATGCATGCTTTAAAATTTTCTGTAATTTTGGAATGATGTATCTTTGTAGAGTTAATGATTTTTGTACATTTGCACATGTAATCATCATACCCATTTTCATTACTTTGAGATAAGGTGCTATAAAAGCTATAGGTTCTAAAGAACATTTTTCTCCGAAACAAAACAAACCAACAAAAAAACCCACAAAATTGGGGGGGGGCATTGCATATTTAGTTGTACTGAAGTGTTGAATAGGAGTGAGAAGAGGAGAGCTTGGCACTGACATCTGTTCGAGATTGTAATGTGACGAAGACTTTTGATGCATCTGTCACTGTGTGTGCAAAACCAAACCAATACCACCCTCGTCAAACTCTAGTTAACATGCCTTACATAACGGAGTTATCAGTGGAGTAGCAAGTCTTTTAGGTAATGGAAATATAAATAAGAAAGAATGTTTAACATAATATGCTAAAAATATTTTCATACTTAAATAACATACATAAAAAGGTGTGCTTGCTGTATTTTATATTATCTTGCAAATCTTTTTTTTTTCTCCCTCTTGAAATGCTGAAAATCTTACCATTTGATCTAGTAAACAATCACGTTAGTGTTAGAAATTACTTTTTTTTTTTGTACAAGATGTCATATTATGTTCATGCCCATCAAACTTTTGAGGACCAATATCCTAGTCCAACTAAATATTTACCCCTGAACTATCTGTTAGAAAGACACTTGGAAATACTTAAGTGCAAATTTATGTGTGTGTGAGAAACAATTATCTTCATCTCAGATGAAGTTTTAAAGCACTTTGTAGTTCTCTATTGCCAACAGATTTAATGTTTTATGTGTTGCCAATTCTTGCAACTACTGTACGAGCATGTGCCTGTGGTTGCAAATAAAAATTCAAAATTCCACGCATGGTTTAAGGAGGTCTATTACTTGTGCTAAGGGAGTTTCTAATGCCTCTCCCTCACGTTCATTGTATTTTGAGATTTTCTTTGTGCATTTTTTTGCTTCTCATTGCAGGTAGCTGCATTCCACTTGGAAGTGTCTGTTTAGCTTTATGATTAATTTTGCTAAAATATGACATACGAGCCTTATTGAAGATTAAGTGCTTCTTGCAGCAGGTGGTCAGAGACTGACTTAAAACAAAAGCCAACGTGAGAGCGCTTCGTGTCTGGACCATACCTGAACGTTTCTTTCTTACCATCCTGCCTTGAGCATTCTTCTCTCACAAGTGCTATTCTTGGCGTTCATTCCTACATGGCGAGGGTTAGGGAGGAACTCGCTGTGTTCAGCACAGCCATCGCCTTGCTTACTTCCTGTTCTTTTAAGTGCAAAAGAAAGCTCGGATAAAGGACGAATGAGCTTTCCCACTGGCTTTTTTCCAAAGCTTTAAAGGAAAAATTTGTAAGGATGACAGTTACCTATCCTCCAGCAGAGTAAAAGTCTCGTTAAAACAAACACTTAGGAATCATCCTAATGAGTGTTTAGAACACCCAAATTTCAATAAAGCATCACTTGCTCAAATCCTAGAGGTGACCGTGGTTGCATTGTACAGTGCTGTCAGCTGGGTTTAAAGGATGATCCAGACATGAGAGCCAGAGGTACACACAAGGCCCCAGGCGGCCGCTTCCCACCTTCTGCGGTTTTGGCAACAGATCTGGCCGACAGCTACGTTTTGGCTCTGCTCCTAGTGCAAGAAACTACAGGCTGGGTAAGTTCGTTCAACAGCTAAACAGTCGTAAAACATCATTGTTGCATGTAAATTCCTTTCAACTATAAAAATGAAATTCCAGTTTCTATTTACCTATTCATCGTGACAGTATTATTAAACAGGTAAAGATGGGACTATTTTGTTATACTGTGTATAGTGAATGTATTGTACTGTGTCTGTGAAAAGTGTGCTTTAAATTATATTTTCATATGTTTTGTTGGGGACAAAGTACTTTAAGTTTGAAAGTGACAGAGGTTTGTTTTAGAACTGAAGGCAACTTAAAGAATTCCTGTCGGGAAAGCTGCTTATAAATGTAAATCAAATCACATTTAAAATAAACTGCCTCTGACCTAGAAAGACTGCTCTGCTCGTTGCTGAAGTTCTTGGGCTGCATATCGTCTTTCAGTTGTCTATTTTACTTCGCTATCATCGAACTCCGTATTCAGTAAACACCTGAAGCAACTTAAGCACTACACCATCATGCATGAAATTACACAGAATGCTGCAGCCTTTGATTTAATCGGTCAAAAGGACTTCTGGCTTCACAGGCTTTTTTCTTCCAGTGTCACAACAGGGCACCAGATAAAACTCGTGTCAGTGCAACAGAAGCCCCCTCTTAATGGCAGCAAACCCTCTCAAGGAAGGTTTTCAGAAGCAAAGTGGCCATCGCTGCAAAAGGAGAAATTAAAACCGGAATTCAGTGAGGATGGGGTAGGGGTGGCTGGCTTCTGTCACATACCTGCAAACTCCCTGGGCAGGGTCCCGAAACGGCCACCCTGGCACAGCTGCTTCAACAGGGAAACCTGCGCAGCAGTTGCCTGCGTACACACACCTGGGAGAAGTCCCTGCTCTGGCACCCTCAGGGTCGGAGGTTGTCCTGCCCGTGTGGGAAACCAACCAGAGATCTCGGAAGTCTTTACTCGTACAACCAACAATATTCCGGGTTTACAGCCTGTTCTCTTACGCTGTTGAGTTACGGTAAGACAAAAAAAACCTGACAACATTTGTTTAGCACTTGCATGCCTTGACCTCAGCCCATCTCTTGACATAAAGTTCACAGTTAACAATTCTGCAAGGGCTACCGCAGTAGCTGCTACCCCAGACACGCCATTTGTCTGTGTCACGCAGTTTTCAATAAACCCTGCGCCGCGCAGGATATTGCCTGCGTTCGCGAGAGAACTGCAGCCAGCAGAAGCTACTCAAAGCCTTAATCCCCAACTCCCTCTCAAACAAAGAGCACACAGCGATGTGAGCAACAGTTTGTCATACAGAGCTGGAATGCCATTTACTTTATGTAAAGCTTAAACTCTTTTCTACTTCAGAATGAAAAAAGTGGGAAAAAAAGGACCGACTCCATGAATAATTTTGCTTTTAATGTAACAAGACTACTGTACAACAAGTGGAAAGCAGATTTACTTAATACAGTTAAAGTAAATATAAAATATTTAGATATACACACATGGGTTTACTTACTGGAAAGAAATACATAAAGTTAAAACGTGGAAGGTTTTAAAAGCCCTAAGCCAAGAGGAACACAATTCAGTTGTGAAAATATAACGGTATTTTCTACCAAATGCAATTGCAACATAATGGCAATGGTGTTTTTAAAAAAAAACAATTACTTCTAGACACTTAAGCACAGCAGTTTCTTTCAACTCAAAAATACTGCCTTAAGGTACAACCTACTGAATGTAACATTATCCCTCAAGGCAAACATTCTACACGTAAAACTGAAGTATTTGCCATTCCTTTGTTGCAAGCATGTAATCTCACAGTACATGCATCTACATTTCAGAAATGTGCTAGAAAACTATATTTTCATAGGGTAAGTAATGTAACTTTCCAGTTTAACTGTTACTCAAAGAAAAACTACACAAATTTGCTAGGAGAAACACCTGATCATTACATCTTTAATTGTGTCTCAGTTACCACGGTTGAGAGAAACCACAGGTGTTACGGGGACACTTTTTTTACGTAGCTGAAGAGCATCATGAAGCTGGTCTCATTTTTTCTGAGGCCAAGCCATCCCTGTGTCCTTGCAAATTCTACTAAGAAAAGAAATAAATAGCTACATAACACGGGGGGGGGGGGGGGGGTTGTTGGTTGTTTTCTTTTGTAGTATAACGTTAGGTAGAGAAAGAAGATAACCCAACAGCCGCTTACAGCCACGACTTACCACGGCTCCCGTTAGAGTATATTAATTAGCTTTTAATCGGAGGTTTGCACTGTTACAGAAAAGCTGCACTGTCTTTGTTCCAGAACTGGACTACTCAGAGTGGTGAGGTTTTTAAGCTACACTGCAAAACAAAGTATTTAATCAAAATTTAATACGTTCTGATCAAAGTGCGTCTGAACATGCCTCTCGAACCCCTGCTGATCATAGTCGGGCGGGAACTGCTCACTGCACATGGGGCACACCTTCCAGTGGCTCTCAACGTGTTCCTCAAACTTGCTCTGGTCGTAGTTGGGTGGAAACATCACATCGCACAGAGGGCACTTCTTGTGCACGTCGAAACTTCACGAGGACGTGGAGAGAAAAAGGAAACTTAGTTAATCTGTCGTTGCAAAACGAAATACAGCAGTAGGATCCTGCTGCCACCGACGTCAAGAGCTTTACTGCAAGCTTACATTTCAGCAGGCTTTGTATTCAACCAAGTATCCTACAGTTAATTTCAATGTATTTTGCTGAAAGCGCTCAATACAGTTAAAGTAGTTTTACGCAGGAATTCCAAAATAACCTGGCATTTTAAAAGCGACATAATTTTGACATAATTCCAGCTACCACTGAATACAAATCTAGTGAATGTCTTAATGGCCAAGCAGTTTCATGGGAAACCACTCACTCTGCTCATAAATGCTTGCTCTTAGCAAACATAACACTTTATAAAAGCTCTAAACTTAGGTTCACAATTAGGTTGGAAAGAGAGAGGGAAAAAACCAAAAGTTATTCATTCATTTACTTAAAAAAGTGTCCAAATTCCATCAAAATAAGGTACAGCACAAACAGCCTACCCCCTCGCCCAGCCTATTCTCTGACAGTTAACTGTAAAACAAACACTGATTGAAAATGCTTAACTGTCATCTCCCTCCGCTGCCCTTGAGTAAGAAACTCCAGTTACATAGAAACCCATCCATGCCATTAAAGACCAATAAAAGATAACGCGTACCTGGAATCAAAGCAGAAACCCGTTCCACGTTCATGCAAGAGAAGACTTGGAGGATCAGGAGCTGAAGGAGCAGCGTTGTCGTCATCCTATTAAAAAAAGGACGTATTTTAAATAATAGCCTCTAGAGACAGCTTTTTTTTTTCCCCTCCATATGCATTGCTGCTATCAAGCATAAACATGATAAAATGAAAGGTAAATTTTATCCATCTCTGCAGCGTAAGTTTCACTTTAGCATACAAAAGGGAGACATGGTTTGTGAACGTTAAAAGCTAAGCACAGGCTGCCTTTTGACCACGGATCTAGAGCAGAACTCTGTGCCGGCACCGCCAGAATGCTTCTGCTAGCGCAGGAGCTGAGGACATGCTGGTCACCTCGCCGTTAACGCCTGGGGGTGAAGTCGGAACAGAAAAACCTGTGTTGAACTGAACGCAGGGCACCACACTACAAACCGTACTAGCATTCGATCGAAAGCTGAAACTCAAAAAATAAACTAGATAATAGAATGTCAAGTCAGCCTTCCAAAAAAAAAAAAAAAAAAAAAGCGTCAATTTGAATTTCAGCAAGGTGAAAAGAGACATCGATTTTAATGCAGATGCTTGCCTCCCAACGGTCAGGTGCGAGTGATCTGCCTACACTGCTCTCACCAGCCGAGCATGTCACGTTTCACGCGGCCGTCAGGCACGTCAGCTAAATTGCCCAGTTCGGCTGCTTCCTCTCATCAGCTCTGTCAGCTGCGCTCTCCCTCCAGGGCCACTAACAGCACATAAATAGCTGCAGCAGGCACTGATGAGGATCGCTCTGCTGATGGACGAGCAGGATTGCCTCAGAGCTCCTACCAGGTTAGGAAGGCAGGTCGGCCTCGAGGGAATACGCTGCTCCACACTTCTCACAAAAGGAGAAAGAAATCTGCCCGCAGCGGGGAATTCTCAAGCAGAAAAAAGAAGAATACCTGCTACAGTGACTGGACTCCAAGAGTCCCCTTCTGACAAGCAAGGGGTCAGCACACTTACATTTTGCAGATTTTAGGGTTAGTTTTTTTAATTCTGTGATGACATTATTACAATTTAGATTTAAATAGAACAGTGATGCAAGCAAACGATCAGTGGAAGAAAACAGCACAAGTCGAAGGAGAAGGAAGAAAGTCAGAACTGTGTTTCTAAACCCATTCTTTGTGCGGTATCAAACTATATATACAGCATCTTGGTTCTGTTTTGCAATTGGATAATGCAAGCACAAAACCTGCTCATTTCAAGGAGGGAATACGAGTAAATTCAGCAAGATTTTTGAAACTCCAACTCCTAGATACTTTTCATTTCAAAAACACCTTACATACAAGAATTAATAATTATTTAGCTGATCTTCAAAAATGGATGTGCAAGGGACCATATAAAACAGCATACGTGCTGTGTGTTTCATACAGATAGCTAATATGGATATTCAAACACATTTATTTCTAGGCTAACATACTTTGTCCTTATGAAGAGTTAATGGAACAGGGCAGGATGGGAAGATTCCCTCAATATTTTCCTTCTCCTGACAACAGCTGTTTAGTTTCAACCATTTAACATTTCCATTAAGCAAATAGCGGGGCTGGCTGTGACAGATGCTAGCAACAGACATATTTTCCAGTCTAACTTGCTTGCTTTGCACCTGCAGTAAAAAGGCCATATGGGTTTTTAAATATTATTTGTTCCTTTCATCACAGAAGAGATAGGATGTATGTATTAAAGAAGAAAAACTATTTAAGTACTCGTGCTACAACGCTACAGCTTATATACAGCATCAAAACCGTGACAGATTTGCTAAGTACCAACCAGACTGTAAGCAGACCAGGACGTATCTGAGAAAATCAATATGTACCTTCCTTAAGAAAAAAAAAGTTCCACTACAAACACAGGCTGAATTAATATTTAAATCCCTAGAAAATACTGTCTTATTCTTCATTGTCACTCAAGTTACTTGAACACAAGGCATTTTTGTCACAGCACTTAATACTTGGTTACAAGACGAAGGTGGAAGAGGTACTTTTCTGGTGAAAGGGCTCTTCAGCCTCAAATTCCCTACGTAAGCTTTGTTTAGGACAGATTAGCCAACCCAATGACAAATGCAAAGGTTATTCATTGTATTAAGTGTTACTCATTTTGGTTGAGTAAGGAGTCTGGATTTAACAATGCTAAATATTAGCTTAGTCTATAAGGGCATTAACCTAAATTACGTGGCTAACGTGATGGAGATGTGAGTCTTTTCCCATTCCAAACTATCGATGCATTCAACAAAACCCAGCTTTTAGAAAGGGGCTTGACACAGGCCTGAGAGAAACCCCTGACCTGAGCGCCCAACTGTAACAGAACTCATCATTCCTAAGTAATCCATCTTCCATGCAAGTGTTAAAATACCACAGAAATTTTAGTTTCTCTGTCAGAAAAGGAAATCTCTCTGTCTTTATGCAGGCATTACACAAAGATTAAAATGCACTGAGTGAGTGGCAAATGAAATATGTTCATATAACACATTATTCAAGTAGAAGTGATCTTACCCATACCCTCCATCCATTTATATTAGCTGTGTCAGCAGAAGCAGACTGCTTTAGCATCCCCACATGTATATTTCTGCTCTACCAACCACAGTCCATGGGAAACCAAAGGTTTTAATTAGAATCAACAAAATGCAAACGAAGGTTTGCCATTTAAAAAAAAAAAAAAAAAAATTCAGCACCGCTTGTCCACCTTACATAAAGCTTTAATAAGTTAATAGGTTGGGTGAGTTTTTCACATCATTCACACTAGTTAATTTAGTTATTTGTTCAGCATTTTACCCACCCTATTTTTCTTAAAAAAAAAAACAAAACAAAACAAAACAACAAACAAACAAAAAAACCCACTGGTTACTGCTGGTTGCTTGGCAAGATTAAATTGTTTACATCTCTTGCCTTTTCAGCTTCTAGCAAGCATGATACCCTGCCGTGTAAAAATGTAACATTCCTCCTCATTCCTCTTTTCACAAAACTGATTTGAAAAGGAATATGATGCTTTCCCCTACACTGGCACACACGCTATATCCTGCATTGCTGCCTTGTAACCGCTAGCTTGGCCAAAAGGCAAGGACAAGTAACTAACAGTTTAAAAAAACCAAAAAAAAACCCAAAAAAAACCCACCAAAACCTAAAGGCTTTTCTGATGTCACAGTAACGTTAAGTTTGGTATGTCCTAAGGATATAGCTTTCTCATGACCCAATTCAATTAATTGTAAAAGTCATACTGTGTGTTCCTTATAGCAGCTTCCAAACTGTGCACCACAGAAAAATGACATTACCAAATATGTATTGATATCATGCTGTTAAGGTAAGGAAAGTCTGATGTACTTTTGCTCTTGGCCAAGTATATAAAGAAAGATCAGTTCTTAACCTTTTGTTATGCTTAATCCAAACAAGAAGAATGCAAATCAATAGTGAGCATACAGAGATTACCGTGTCATTAAAGAACGGTCAAACATTAACAGTGAGAACTTTACATACAGAATACAATCACCAATAACTAAAGATTCTCATGCACTGCCCTCAGGTAACCTGGAACTTCTGGAAAACACTGAAAATATCCCATTGTACTGGACTCCAACAACTGTCTGTCTGTCATTTCAGATGGGCAAAACTCCTAAAGTGTACCCTGTAAAATGGAACTATACGAAGAGAGGACGGATCTTACTCATCTGCGTTCACAATCACTCAGTGCCCAGTTTCTTCCAGCTAGTATAACCAGTTATATGCTCTTTACTCTAAATGGCATTACACGTGCTTTACAACCCAACATTTAAAACCCAGTCGCTCTCTCGTGGTAAAACAAACCATGTCCTGAAGATTCAAAAGCCAAAATAAGTCCAGTTGAAGCTGCTTTACCGAACGAGTTTGACAGTAACTGCCCGTACACCAGAACCCCATGGCTCAGCCTATGCTGTACTTTAAGCACAGACATCAGCCTGCCCTCAGGACGCCACGGGCAAGTCATCCAAGTTAGGGAGTACGGGCTTCCATCCAAGGATTTTGAGAAAGAGACAGTTTAACCTGCCCTTCGTGTAGACCCAGAGCCAGCTTTTTTGCACTCCAGACTGACGACTAGGGATGTGGCTGCATGTACTTAGTCAAAGACCTCTACAGTGCCCTGCAGTGATGTAACGCAGTTGATACGTGGCCTCAGGTCCTTAAGAGTCTGGGATCAAGTACCCACAGGCTGGCACAGGTGGTTATGTAGCATAGTAAGTACCAGGCCTTCTGAATTTAGAAGTTTGCATAATTACGTTAACGAACTGTAAAATATGCCTTTAACATCATGACAACTATTATGACTGGGCTGTAACTCTGACTCTACAATTGCCACAGTGAGCTCCACAGACTGTATGAATCATAAAGATAAAATACAGTATTAGACAATAAAGTATGGTTTAAAAAAAAAAAAAAAAAAAGGGAGGTGGGGGAGGGGGTGCCACTAGAAGAGGAAGAAGGGAAAGCCAGACATTAACTGGCAGAAATAAGCGCAACCCACCTAGTTTTACCAAAACTAACCAATTTTGTCTCATGTACTACTTTCATAATCACAACTGTAAGCAGTTCCAAGATTGCCAAACAGAAATTAGAAACAAAGCCGTGTGACACTGTACAAAAGCCACAGACTTGAACACTCCCCCTCTCCAATTTCTACAGATCGTTTTAACACGCAACAGTAAGCAAACTGATACCCACCATAAGCTTTAAATAATAAACGAACAGGCACACTGCTAATGTATAGTGCAGGTAAACTGGGAAGAAAAGTACGTTTTCTTTCTGTGCTTCAGCTCTGCTGCAGGAGGGATATCAAACAAACTCTCTCAAGTCTCTCTACCTCTCTGCCAGCAGGCTGATGTCCCAAGAGGCACCTGGATACCAACAGCTCCTTACATGTCTATCCTATACAAAAGATAGTAATTGGCTGACAGGGTAAGATCAGGGAAATAAAGTGTAATGTTTTGTTGGGGTTTTTTTCCTAGAATAAAGGCCACTTTGATTTAATCTCAAAAAAATATTCTGACCTGGTTGTCAGTTGCCAAAAGTTACACTCTCCATCCCCCACAAATTTACTGTGACTAACAACATTGTTTAAGAGTCTCAGGACAGTTATTCTGGGCTTACTGCCAACTGTAATCAGGACTACAGTTCTAAAACTCACACTTCAGCATTAAAAATATGAATATGTTTTGTTTATGGATCTCTCCCATACATACCCTGCTTCTAGAAACTATTTGCTCCAAATGAATACATTTTGGTCAATTATGGGAGCATGAGCAAATGGAAAGTTAGTGCTGAGTAGATGACGCAGGAACTGGTGGCAGGTCAACTATTCTACACAAAATCACCACTGTGTGGACCAGCTTATCCCTCTCAGAAATCATGGTTTAATTAGCCTACGAGTTCCAAAAGCAAAAGTTATCAAGAATTTTGGAAAGCCTTCAAGTCACACAAAACCGATGTTTTGTCATGTCAACCAAATACATGGATGTGCCCGTTCCCAATAAAAAAAAAAACCAATTTTGGGAGAAACTAAACTGGAACACAAAAGCAACATCAAACAAAAATTAAAGAAACATCTGCAGATGTATCTTTACTTGGGTCTACAACTCAAAGTAACTTAAGACAGTAAAGGCAGCATAAGTTTCAGTATAGCAGGAGTATCACCATCACCTGATCTTACACCACTAGTCAAAATAATGGCCAGTAACAAAAATATATTTACTCAGAAAGGGAACCCTACTACACTTGGGGTAAGGGCAAACAGTGTTCTCCTTCGGAATGTGGAAACCAAGTTCAGGTCACATTAGAAGCGAACACCTCAGCAAAAGGACCATCTCAATCATGAGCTTGAGAGGTTTGTAGCTTACCAGTAGGAAAGACAAAACGACTTTGCAGAGGCTTACAAAGATAGCAGCTGTACTCCACAGAACTGAAGATCAAATCATTAGCTGCAGGTACAGAAGCATCCCCAGGAAAGTAATTCATGCACAACTTCAGCATGATAATAATCCTCCTAAAGTGAGCTCAGGGCATCTGTGATGTCTTTCCTTCTGTAACTGGGAACGAAACAAACCCTAGCACTGCATCCAGTACTATACAGCTATGCAAAAAACCCTGCCTCACTAGGCCAAACATGCTCTTAAGGAGTGTACAGAACTCCTGACAGTGGAGTAAGAAAGCAGCAGTGAGTGAACACAGACTAAGCTGGTACCCTTCTTCCCCATCGCCAACCAAAAGGATAGTTACCATCTTGTGCCACACTCCTAATCTATTAATATAATTAAAAGTCTCACATTCCCTCCTTAGGATAGGTAGGAAGATCAACCAAGGCTGGCTCACTGAGATTAAAGAGGTGTGTTGCTAAAAAGTACACATGATGGCAGCCACATTAGCTCAACAGATTGACAAGTTTTTCTTCATTGGGAAGGGAAATAGAGAACCACCTTTCTGTTAACGTACAGAACTATGGTTGATCCATACCAGTAAGCGATTTACAAGTCTAGTGACACAGAACAGAAACATGACCTTTTTTCATACGCTGCAGACTAGGTACCCCGAGTTAGATCTTTTCAGTACAAGACAAAAAGCATATAAAATGGATCATTACCCAGGAACACAAGATGCCTTCAGGCAAAAGTAAACTCAGCATCTCAAACAAGTCTGTTACAAGACTGATGAAGAAAGTTTGCATTACAAAACAAACAAAAAATCCAATCAAACAAAAACACCCTCAGTTCAATTAAAAGAATCAAGTTTTACCACACAAGAAACAAAAGAACTAAGGAATCCTGACTTTCTCTGGATTTGCCTTGCACTCCCTCCGATACTTCTCCCCCCACATCACCTCATGTTCTCTTTTTTATTTGGATTAGTGACCAGTTTGCAGCCATAATCAGGCTGATGAGCCAGCTGTCGGCTGCCTGTTAGAACAAGAATTTATTAAGATCTCTATCTTATCCCAAGCAATTGTCAAAAAACCTATTAGAAAGTCAGTATCTAACACCTCTACCACATGTCAAACATGGCTGAAGCTAGCAGAAGCAAGGAAAAAACAATATTCAGAAAGAAATAAAAAATGGGGGCAAGAAGGCAAAATAAAAATCTGAACAAACTGGAAGAGACTCTTGTTTTGAGCTAATGCCAGAGTACAGATGAACAGAAAATGGGTATTCCACTTCACGTCAATTCACAGCACAAATAATGCTGCGTAAGTAGTTTAAGTGCTGGAAGGGTCCAATGAAAGCAAAGGCTTTAAAAATCAAGGACTATCAACATGTGAAGTGGAAACATGCAAATGGAAAAACGCACAAAGACACTCGATTCTTTCTGTGGTGCTAAGGCAGACAATGCCGCAGTTGGAAACAGCGTAACTCAACATTTACAATGAAAGACGGTCAAGGTAGTAACAACTGCAGAGATGGGGTCTGTAGGCCTGAAGCAATTATACCTAATTCTCCATCCAGCAAACACCTCTGGGAGAAGCATTCCAGTTTTCTCCTCTGTCATTGAGATTCTTTATATAGTTACTCAACTGCAGAGGAACATAAAACAGCAACTACAGCAGGTTAAGCTTGACTTGCTAGACCCCCCTCTAGTTTGATGACTTAGCCCTTAGGCTAGATGAATATCCTAAAGGAAAGGAGCTCCCATTCATTTGTAGCCTTCATTCTGTAGAAGCAAGTCACAACGTTTTTCTCACACATGCGTGCACAGACTTCCCTATTCTTACCTTACAGACTGAAAAAAAGCCTATTTTAGTCATATCTGATAAGTCCGTTGACCACTGTGTGTATACAACCTCTACTTCATTCTCCTGTGCATCACAGTACTGGCCCAGGGTCTCAAGGATGTGTCAGCTTAAATAATGTAGACATTTCTCATCACAGGTACACCACCACCAAAGCAGCCATGAAGTGGTGACAGTGACCACAACACCCTCAAGTTCTTAAACTGACATAACAGGTAGTAATAGGAACGTGGAGAGGATGGAAAGGAAGATGACAGAAAATGGTAATAAAGAAAGCAAGGCTACAAGTCCTTTTCTTCTGGGAGGGAATCCTCCTCCAACAAAAGGCTCTCTACATCTCAATGGTTTAAGAATGCCAAGAACTACATCTTAAACAGGTTATTTTAAAAACCAGTACAACAACCGGTAATCTCTTCATATTTATCACTTTGTATTTGCTGTTTCTTCTGCATAAATGACAGGCACGCCTTATACTGAGTTACCAACATATATGAAAATTTTCCCTGGTTATTTCTTTAAATACTGTATTAGAACTGTTTTATCTTTGGCAGATTATTAAGTCTCTCTAGAAAGTTTCCTGCAACTACTCATTTCCATGTGAATTTGTACACTACACATCCAGTCTGTTTTTGAGAGGAGCAAGCAACTGTCTCTCATTTGGAAGCGAAAAAATAAAGGTATGAATAATTTGATTTAAAGGCAATTTTTCTCAAGTTGATCTTTGTTTAAGTCTGTTATATTCCATCTCATTACAAAAATCCAAGCTGTGTCAACAAATGAGCACAAGACTCTAGCACTGTTTCTCTTGGGTTTGCAAGAGGGCAAAGCACATAGATCAGAAAGAACGCACTGCTAATTAAACTGAAGCAGATGACTAAAGAAGAGAAGAGCTTGTCATACGTAATATCTACATCAAGAATGATCAGATTTAATATGCAAAATGTGAAGTAAAGGTGGGCAACAGCATTAAGCTCACATTCTAGACCTTGAACAGGCTGCAAAAGTTCTGACAGTTTCTCTAATTATTCACAGTAATGGACACTGGGGGCAAAAGGTAGGAGGGAAAAATACATTTCTCTCCATTATAGGTGCTGAGCACCAGGGCTAAAATCATGCCTGTCTGAACACTGATCAGTTTCTGCAAAGGTTAATAGCAATTAAACGTGGCAAACTAGACTAAATGAGAAACGGGTCATGATACCACTGTACTTGCAAAGAGCACAATACTTTGTGGAAAGGTATTTCTTGTTGAATATTTTTGAAGGTGCCAGAGTACTTTGAATAAGAGTAGTAAGTCTGCTCCTGTTCAAATGAAGACATACAGTCCAGTTTATTAGAGAAGCCAATGTTTTTATACAGGATGTGCTAGTTAACTGTACTAAAAAGAAAAGCTAACCAATTTCCAACTTAAAACATACAAAGCCCTAAAAAAAAAAAAAAGGGGAGAATCTGTCACTTTCAGTTTAATCAGCTTTAGGTAAGTCAATTAGCTCTTCCAAATACATGTCTACCAGCAAAAACATTCAAAACTGAAATTAATAAATGCAGAATTCCAAAAGACAGAACAAGAGATTAATAAAGCATCTAATATGATACAAATTTTCATCCAGCGTTTAACCGAAAATACTGGCATCAGAACCCTTTAAAATTTTGTTTTGTTACAATTTAGTTCCTACATACAGCTATAAAATGAACAAGAAGCGGCTACATTTTGAGCCCACATTCTACCACACAGGAGAGAAAAAAAAATAATCAGAATGGGTTGAGGTTACTTGGATATTTCTACTTTAGTATTTAAAGAGATTAAGAAGCTACTTGTCCTAATACCAACACAAGCTGTCAGTAACTCAAGAGACTGGGGGAACAAGTATATTATCATCAACAGACGTGCAGTGTTTTCTCCTTCAAAGCAAGCAAAATTCACCTAGAACATTGTTCGGGGAAAAGAAAACATCAGTTCTGGATTTACCAAACAATAAATCAGGTTTATCAGATACTGAAAACCTATGTGCAACTCTTGATTACTCATTAGGAAACATATCAAGAAAAAATTAATAAAAAAGGTAACTTGCATTGCTGTCCTCAGGATCTTCTAAACCATCAGGCCGACTAAGATTGCGTGAAGGCTGACTACACACTACATCATCTTCTAGCTCCCAAAAGGAAGTTCTAACAGGTGGTCGTTGGATCTCATCAGGATTAAAAGCACCATCTGCTCCATCTGAAGAAAAATTAATTAGAGCATCTTTGTTCAGTAGTTTGTATTTTGAGATTACAGATGCGCTACCTTATATTTAGAAGTCAAAATTTAAAATACATTTTTAGTTTAGATAATACAAAACAATAGAAATTACCTTTTTCAATAGGTGTTTCTTTCTCATCAGCAAAATAAAGGCACTTTATTGATTCTCATCAGTCAATAAAGGCTCTGTACACCAGTATAAAGATTGTTGGTACTTAATCTGCATTAAATGAGCCATTGTTTTTGAAACAATGAAAGAGAAATTACATGGGGTGGGGGAGAGTGGAATTCACTTACCTCTTCTTTCCTGAATTGCATAAGGGTTTCCATATTGCAATACTGGTAGTCTACTTGGCACTGCAGGAACTGGTCCGTTTTCCTCCGAATACGGGTTGCGAAAAAGTAATGTCTGTTGTGAAATCTGTCCTTCCATCATCCTTCCAGCTTGATTTCCTGGTGTCCTGCCAAGTTCCTAAATAATGCAAAGTTTAAAATGTACTTAACCTATGGAGCCATAGCAAAGTTTGATATTTTTATCAGCTATTTAATTTTTTTAAAAAAAATCTGCTAACCTTCCCACTGTATTTTTGTCTTGATCTAGTGCCAAATATACCACACATACAATAGTCAAAGAAAATGCAAAGAGATCTTAAAGAAATTTTTTCTCTTGTTTCGTCACCAGTTAATTCAAATTACAGAAACAGAAATGCCACATTTTTCAAGAAAAATCTGCATCCTTTTTACAATGAAGAAGAGTCAGTTAAATAGGTAAACAATGTGTGGATGAACAATAACACCTAAAGACAATGTGCAGTGTGAAAATGTTTTTAAAGTTAACATCTAAAAAAATTTTTTATCATACCATACTGTTCAAGAATAAACCATTCTAGTATGTGATATATACAACCTTGACATAATTCCTGATGAAGTCATGAGTGGCAGATATTTTAAGAATAAAGAGTGTTAA
This sequence comes from Falco cherrug, assembly GCF_023634085.1. Lineage (NCBI taxonomy): Eukaryota > Metazoa > Chordata > Aves > Falconiformes > Falconidae > Falco > Falco cherrug. The sequence continues at coordinate 109,399,822 of NC_073700.1, forward strand.
AACAAACTTTTGCTCAGTGTCCTTCATATGCACACACACTGTGATTCTGCTTGGTGATCACGTTCCACTTGTAATTATTAGGGGTTTTTTTAGCTGTTATTATGTCAAAATATTTCTATTACTATTATACCACGTATAGCCAAAAAGCTCCTTGTCCTATCACTACTAACAGCTGACTACTAACAGCTGAAATTTTTGAGTGTTTCTACTTGTTGTGAACAGAAAGAAGAAAAGGGAATGTTTGGTTTTTTCAATTAATATCAGTATTATCTGCAATGTGGAGACGTGGTTTGTGGCTTGCAGTAACCGAAGATATGAGAACAGTTTCGAGGGGCACTGTAAAGCAGACTAACCCAGATGGCACCTTTTTGTTCTTACATTCAAAAAACACAGATTGTACTCTATAAAAAAATTACAGTCTAAATGTAAATCAAAGGGAGAGGTTTCTACATCAAGAGCATGAAGTTGTCAGCTTCATAGTGGGCACGAGCAAAAGGCTAGTTTGCAGGAACACCCTGAAGAAAACAGGTACTCAGTAGAAATCTCTCTCCAAAACATAACAAACAGCAAGGAAAAAAGCACACAAGCATGCATATTTGAAAATGTAACAGAAAAATGAAGCATGGTCTCACAGGTCAATTCATGATATTTGAATAGGGGAAGGAAGAACATAAGAGACTAGTAGGTCAGGAAAGATCTGGAAACGATCCTGAAAACATAGCAAGTAACTCCTGATAAATGCAGCAGACACTGACAGGCAAAACAACAGGATAGGAAAATGCTGTGTACCCTACAACACTGTCTGATCGAAAACAAGTAAGAGAAGGTTTCTCCTGTCACGGCCAGAACGGGCTACAGCAGGTGTGACAGTTCTATCAAAATTCCAGGCAAGATTTTAATCTTGATGAAGGAGCTAAAGGAGACCATATTATAGATACTTTACATCAACAGGATTTAGGTAAACACTGGGATAACAAACACTTAGATGTAGGTCAGACTGAAGACAATTTGCTTTATCTGTACTTTTTTTCTGTAATTTATTCCGTACTATAACCTAGGTAAGGTGGTCATGGCACTAAGCAATCATAAAACGGCCCCTGGATATATAAACAAACTCAGCACTAACTGCTAGACTGATTGCTTAATTCTCTTTCCTTGATAAAACTCAGACAATTGATTCCAGGAAGTAAAATGACTACTCAAGGTTGGTATTTTCTACTTATATTAACAAACAGAAATTAGTGCTATTTTTCATAAAGGTAATCCAGACGAGGTTACTTGCTTCAAGTAATATTCATACTACAAGCACCATACAGAACAAAACCACACTTGTCTAAAATGACAAATGAGGTTTTCAATCCGTGAGAAGCTGTATTTTCATACACAGATTTCAAAGTTACTACAGTTCCTGTGAAAAATAATTTGCCCTCTATGAATGTAGCGAGGAAAGTTCTAATTCATCCTTCTTCCTGCTTCTTTATATCCTCACCTGCTTTATATATGTATATTTACAGCTCAGTGAGGGTTTGTGTGTAGCTTGCTTCCAAAACTCAGTGTTTTCATATAAAATATAAAACTGTTCAATTTGAGGGGCTTAAATGCTTTACGCAATTCTGTTCTGCAAATATTTGTATCAGAAAGGCAATTATTTCAGAAAAGCTCGAACAGAACTCTTACAAAAATTAATATACTTAAAACACTAGATTATTGAATATAGTCCACAAAGATTATTATTATAAACTACTAAAGGGTTTTCATAATGTATAAACCATTAAAAATCTAAACCTATATATATGTGTGTGTGCATGTTAAAAGACAGCAATTAAAGTGACTTAAGTGTGGTCAGTGCATCAGCTGTAATTTATCCAAAGAAAAGTATTCCTCATCCTTCCATTTATTAAAATGGCTTTAGGGAGAGAGAGCATGTATGCCAAGAATATCCAAAGGAATATGCCATTTACAATTCAGAACCAAGAAAAAAAAATCTGAGATGTAAAAATGAAAATCATTAAAAACAAGAGGTTGTTAAGAGAGGTATGCTTTCCAGTCATTTTGTTCTTTCTGGTTAGCATTTTATTCTGGGTTCATGTTTAATATTTGCTAATGTAATGTCAACAAAAAACTCAGAGATGGAAGTGTGCCATTTCCCCAAAAGACTTTAAATTGAAACTCAAAGCCAAGACTTCGACTACCTATTTAACTCAATACGTTGTTTCTTAAAAACAAGCAAACTTCAGCCCAAACTCTAGAACACAGAAATGCAAAAATCAAGTAGCCGTAAATACGCTGAAAACGAAACACCACTCAAATGAAAGACGACAGAAATTATACATTTATTGTTAAACATGTACTATCAGGTTTCAGGCCTAAAATGTTTAGACTCCAACAGCAACATCTTAAAGTCATTTTCAAACAGGAAAAAAGTGGTATCTACAAATGGTAAGGCAGCTTCCAGAAAGTGACCTTTTTTGGCACACTGGCCATAAACACATTAGTGTTTATTTTCTTTTAGAAAAAACTTCCAATACAGGACAACACAATTTCTGCCTAACACCCTCCAAGTAAAATATCTTCCTGCAGATATGACCTAAAACTATGCTAGCATTACTTTAGATTTACAGACTAAATTGCATATATGATTGAAATGGTTGGGGTTAAATGGTTAGAATTACATCTTTAAAGTTTTAGTGAGCATGTAAAATCTAAATAATTCATCTTTACTCAATACAAAGCAGGAACAATTAATTATCAGTGAAATTAAGATTTTCCTTCTTAAAATCAATTTCTTCTGCAATATGGAAGCAGTTTGGAATGAGAGGCAGCGGTATTAATACTTTAATTTTAGCATCATATAAGATTAAAACAGAATCTAGATCAAAGTGACTGTAAAAAGGTGCTGTAAAATAGCCTGAGTCAGAAGTTGGATAGCTAGGGTACAGACCGATTAAAAAAAAATCTAAAGAAAGAATCAAAGGCTATAGAAGTACATAAATAAAATAGAAACTAAGTAATTTTATAGGTTTGAAAAGACAGCAAATGAACATTTTTGGCATGCTGTGTTTAGTGACATTTATAAACAAACACTGATAATGGAGTATAAATTGAAAAACTGTTTACTATACCATGCTTAACCTTTTAAATAATGGTTCCAGTCTAGGAAGGCACTTTGATTCTTCTTTGTAATGTAAATATCTATAAATTTGGTAGACAAAGTTCCAAGCTTTTACAAGCTCCATACATTATTATTACATTTGCTCTCCTTCTTGTGTGTGGTGTTAAAAATTACTCCCCCCAGCTCAACTAGATTCATTGAAACTCAACTCCTATTTTGTTTTCTTTTGAATTAGAAAAATGAGAGATCTATTTAAAAATACATCTTTGATTAAAAAATAAAGGAGCATTTAACTACCAACACTTGAGAATCCAGAATTTTACAGAATACTTACCTAGCTTAATCTGAAATTTTCTTAAACTTCAGAGTATGCAAAGTCCTGGTTTTACAAAGTATCTGTTCATACTGGATCTTTTCAGTAATCTGAACAACCCTAACTTTTCCCCAATATCATGCAATACTATCTGAATGTAACAAAGACATTTTATTCTTAGTTCTCAGTAAAACTTCGCTTTAATTAATTGCCATATAAATCTTTAGAGGTACTTCCAACTTTAGAACATTAGCATTAATATTTCAGAATGTCTGGTTTAAAGTAATGGTAATGAATTTGATTAGACAGTGAACTCCTGAAAGTAGCAGTCCATTTTCTATCATGTATCTAAAAGTCAGAGTACTGTTTATGTATCTATCTTTTCTGATAAAGATATTTTTCTAGTTGTAGTTTACTGAAGTCACTAGTGTCACATGTCAAGCTGCTCTTACTATTACAAGCAGTCAATAAGAGAAATGCAGATGTCAAAAGGATTTGGTTGTATGCACACATCATGGAAAACGTGAAGATTATACTGCTGAAATGTCTACATCTCTAGTTATAGGACAACATTGGATAAAAGCAAAAGTAATCCTAACCAGTGATAGAAAAAACCATCAAGCTAGATATGTACCATGCATGCTTTATGCCAGGATTCCAAAGGGAACAGGGTTTACTAATTGTGCTGCCTGTCAGCCCGTAACTCCTGGAAGCACTGGGGGAGAGAGTCTCCAAGAAATTAAATTCCTGCAAGTTTTGTTAACTGATGACCGCTTAGAGGAGAGAAAGGCTGCAGCATGACCTGAATAATAATCTTTTCTACTTGGCAAAGTAGCACATGCACTAAGCTGGTATCAGCCCCTAGACACAACAGGGCTGAACTTTCATTAAGAGGTAAGAGCTGTAAAGCAAGAAGGAGGCTGAAAGTCCACTGAAAAACTTGCAGAAAAACAGCGATGCTACTGAGATGAGAAAGGAATACAGAACAAAAACTGGTAAGAATTCCTATGTTCTGTGAACTGTACAGCTAGCTGCAATCTCAGATTATTAATTCACACAGAGTAATCCTTATCTTCAAACACAAATTATTACTTTACATCCTGGATGGAGTATCATTCTAGACAGGAACAAAAAAATAATTTTTGACACTAAACATCTGTTAGATTATATGTATAAAATATTCTAGAACATTATTACAAAAGAATAAATGACAATATTTTCAAAAGCCAAGTCAGTTTTGGCAAGCTGGTGTACTATGGTGTACATTTTTAAAAAATGTATTAGTATTACTAACAGAGCTTGTAGTTTAAAATGCTAACTCATTTTGGCAAATATCCAAATTACCTAAATGTATGTTCGAAGAGAAAACAAATTCTCACTTTAAAATATATTGCAATTCCTCAAACCAAAGAGCCACGAAGTGTTAATTTACAACGTTTTAACAGGAATCCTGACAATACCTTCTCACTGGTAAAGAGTTCCAACTGTGATGCCAGTTCCTTTATTCGTCTTTCTTTTTCTGCCAGTTGAACCTATATGAAAAGTTTAAGGTTCCTGTATTAGTGAACAAAAACCATTTCCCTGAATTTTATATTGTGAAAACAAAATTCAGTGATTCAGTTTACCTTTCAGATGAAAGTAATTTTGTCTACTATAATTACATGCAACAAACAACAATTCTCCCTGAGTTTATCTACTGGAGAAGAACAGTAGATTAGCAGCCTTGTCTTGCCAGTTTTGAGAAAATGGTTGTGGAATTAAAAACATCCTAGTTTAAAAATGAGCAGTAGTATCAGTGATACAAATGGCAGGAGGGACATCACTGCCCAGAAACAGTTGAAGGTCTGCAAGCCTCACCTCATTATTTCTGAAGGAATCCATTGGTATTTCAGTGATTTATTTCACTCATGTCTCTCCAGCTTTTATGTCCCACCACAAAACAGAGAGAACCAAACCCTCCTTCTGCCTCAAATACACTAAATCTCTTTCATGAGCATCTACCTTGTGTCTCTGTTGAGTGCACTGGGAGGAGATGCAACTGACACATTCCACAATTCCTCCAGGCTTCCTCCCTACTTCAAAATGATCTTTCTCTACGAAGGGCTATATTATTTGGACTCTGGTTACTTTGGAGACTGCCTCTCTATTTTTTTTTTTTCTAGCATATAAGCTCAATACTCTGCACAGATCAGAGAGCAATCTACCAACCGGGAAGAAAAGCTCGCTTTTTCTCCACCACCTGCACCCTCTTAAATGATAACAAGTTTTGCATTACAGTCAAAATGCTTTCAGTTCTGGAACCAATTATTTATTACTCCTGCTGTTGAGAAGTTAAAAACAAGCTTATTTTAAATTAAGTTATGCATGGCACCCGATCACTTCTAATTAGTAAAATTAAATAAATTGGAAAGAGTCAATTTTGTAAAATTGAAATTAGAGCTTTGAAAAGTGTCAAAAAAAGCACCAGGTTACAGAGTGCTGAAACGAGCTGTAGAATAGTTCAGTATTTTATAAAGAAAAAGTGCTGTAATTTCTAACGGAAAGAGGTTCATACTAGAACTGATACAGTCAACAGTTCAACTTAATCCCTGTTCATCACAATGGGCAAAAAACAGGCCACAGAGAGTATTCTAACTACACTACCACCATTAGCCTAAGAACAAGCATAAAAGCTGGCCTTATGAAAATTTGTTGCTCTTATCTTGTCCTTGTTGATCCAAAAAGCCACTTCAACAGATGTATTACTATCACGTTACATCACCCTACTAAGTCAAGATCCTCCAAATTAAAATTAATTCTTTCACGATGATTTTAAAAACAATTTATCATTCATTTTTTGTATCACTAGTTAATTCAGATAAAACTCATTGCGTATTGCTACACTGTAATGCAGCATGCACTATGAAGATTTTAGACAAACATGCCAATCAATATTCCTGTTGGTATTAGAGCAAGCAACAGGAAATCAGAACTCTCCAGCCCTTTTTTTCCTGTAATAAAAGATTAATGTCATTTAGAGGTTCGTCTAAATCCACAAAATTAAAAGACAGCCATTTGGTAATACACTTAGCAGATCCGTCTTACTTTAAAAGAAGCATTACAAGACTGCGTCGTTTCTACAAGTGCAAAACAGAATTTCTATTTACAGCAAAGATACATTTAGTGTTTTTTTCCCCATTAAAACTCTTCATTACTTGAACTATTAGAAATGAGCACTATGTTAAGAATAGATTACCATTCATTGTCATAAACAAAATCTGTAACTTACTTTATACTGATCTTCCATTGCTGCTAGCTGTAATTTTATACCCTCATTGATTTTCACTTGTTCCTTCCACTTCAGCTCCAGTTTAGCTAGTTCATCAGCATAAACGCTGCATTTCATCTTCTCATCCTAAAATAGTTCATACCATGGCATGAAGTATTTGCAATTTTAAGAGATTTCCCCTCCCACCCCCAACAATGACACTGTGTAACTCCATGCTTTTAGAACAAGACCATTTACAAATGGCTTCACCCAGAAATAAAGCCTGACTCAAGACTTTAAAGAGGACAGGACCACTGCGTAAGTGATGTTCAAAACATTTTTTTTTTCTTGCCTGAGTTTTCAGTGAGCTGACAGTCCTCTTCAGCTTCACAGTTTCAAGTTTCTTTGTATCCTAACACTACACTATAATAATGATTACCCTTCCAAGCGTCTCACTTCAGTACAAAACCTTTCCCCGTACAACTTTCACAGCCTAAATATCTTTCATCCAGAAGGTCAGAGGCAAAGCTTTCCTCAAGCATCGTTATAGAAGAAACAGCCAGCAGAAGCTAACACAGGCTCTCCATACACAGAGTAATGAGCAGAATTACAGGACAGCTGTTACACCCTGGAGAGCACATTAAAATAGAATAATCTCATTGTAATAAATAAGAGAAACAAGATGAACGGAAACAAGACAACACCCAGGAAGCATTTCTTAAAGAATTCTACAACAGTCAACTTTTCAACGGCATCACTGATGCAACGCTCCATCATCACACATACATGCATGCATACAAGATGGTTAAAAGAAATTCAAGTTAGTACTATCAGGTATTAATATTTGAAGGGCATTACTAACGTGGCTACAGCACTAGTGCCAACTTTGGTCCAGAGACCCATACAAATGCCTTCACGCATGACTGAGACCAAGCCAGTAGGCAACACCCACTTGGACATCAAAACACTGTAAAAGCCCAGGACGGTGGGATTTGGAGGAGTTACACTTGAACAGGGTTATCAGCTAAACCCTGCTATACTTGTTCCAAGTATCAGCTGGCTTACAGCAAACATGCTGTATTTGATTTATAAAAGCAACTACACTTACAATATAGTGAAAAAAAGTATTCAAAACCTTAAGCATAGAAGTAGTTGTAGTTTTGTTCATTTGTTTTACTGGTTCTCCTGAGGGGTCCTTGTCTGGAGACTAACACCACAGGTAATTGAGAGCTGACTTAATAAAAACATGTTTTCTAATGTTGAGATTTCTACCATAATCATAGTGTATCACACAAAAACAAGCAAGGAAACTCAGCTGGGTAGGCTTTGTGGTTTTAAGACTTAGCACCTATAGCTACTTTCTGTTCAGCTTTCCGAAGCAGCCATTTACTTACTGCCAACATTTGCTTGCATTTCTTATACTTCTCTGTTTTCTCAGCAATTTCTTTATTCATTTCACGTACTTGCTCCTTTACCACGAATTCCGAAACTATGTCAGGTGAAATAGGGCTAACTGTGGACATTGAAGAAAAACAGTAATATTGGTGTGTTTTTTTTCTTTCATGAATTTTGTACAAGAGAGATGACAGGCCAAATTTGACAGGGCATCAAGAACAGAGTGCTCCATGTTATCCAAGTAAATAGTTTATCAGAGACAATCAGTATCATGTGGCTAGCGATATGCAAGATCAGCAGTCACTTGACAAGTCTGTATTCTGTTCTCTCACACACTGAAGATAAACGTAAATGTACACATACATAGTACAAAGGTCAACGTGGGGGGGGGGAACAAACAACAGACAGACATCCTTATAGTCTCTATAAACAAAAAGAATGTGTGAATTATAAAGTAACACAAACAAAATTGTCAGCATCTGCTGGCATTTATCAATTTAAATTGAATAATTGGATCACAGAACGGTTTGGGTTGGAAGGGACCTTAAAGATCACCTAGTTCCAGCCCCCCCGCCATGGGCAGGGACATCTATCACCAGACCAGGTTGCTCAAAGCCCCATCCAGCCTGGCCTTGAACACTGCCAGGGATGAGGCACCCGCATCTCCCCCAGGCAACCTGTCCCAGTGCCTCACCACCCTCATAGTGAAGAGTTTCTTCCTTAGTTTTAACCTATTATATGCTTATGGTTTAAAAGATTAATTTTTATGAACTATTAAGTTCTTACAAAACCGTAACCCAATTAAATATTTTTTAATAAACCACTAGTGCTTATAAATCACAATAGTCTCTAGATTTGACCTTGCCATCACATAATCAGAACTTTTGAGTGGATTCGAATTTACAATAGGATGCTATCGTGGATAGTCATTATAACATGACTGCAGAATTACCATGCTGTTTACATACAATTTGCAAATTTGGGGAGGATTTTTTCTTTTTTGATGAAATTGTTTATTAGTTTCGCAAAACTGGCTCTGTGTTAACTACCAAGCAGAAATTCAAGAGTTTAGTCCTACTGACATTAAAAAAATATCAACTGAATTGCTTTGAAAAGATACATGAAATTATTTATGAACATTACCACTTATCAAAAGACACAGGATCTTTAGATGAATTTTCACACGTCTAATCATTGTTCTAACTACAATAGAACAAATACACCTACTTTGTACTATAAATACTATTAGGGACTACTTCACGGAGACGACACTTTCGGGCTGAGAGAAGCAGACAAAATTTAAGCTATTGATACCTGGAGATGCAGACAACTTTTTGTCTGTAAGGAGGGCAGTAGCTGTCTCAATGTTAGATGCATCTGTCATTTTCTGTTGATGCCCTGCAATTTTCTTTGTGAAAAGAAATTTTGGTTTGGTATTTAATTAAATGAAAACTAAAAGCACAAAGTAACATATATCTTGCACTATCATCACCTCCAAAATTGGACTAGACAGAATTGCTCATTGTAACAGGAGGTAATAACAAATACACAAACACATTTAATTCCTCTAACACTGAAATTGCCCCAGACTACGATTTTTATAGTCTTACTTTATAAAGTTCTTTTCCCCCAGAAACAGTAATTTCTAAGCAAATTATCAGAAAAATCTCATTTTCTAGAGAATTGGTTACGTTTAAATCCATCAACTTAAATCTAATATTCCATTAGAAAATGGGAGTCTGTATTACTAATGAGTGCTGGACTTCTGGTGTCATAGTAGTGAAATCTGGTGTTCGTTATCAGATGTACAACATAGCCAAAGAAGTGGAAGACTTTTAAAGAAAAGCCACAGGCATTCTGATATGACACCTCATTCACCATTGACCTTCTGGATGAGAAGACAACTTTGAAGTAACCTGTGGATCAAAGCTGGGTAACTACCCCATTTTTTTCTGCATGTAGCAGAAATACTTGTCTGTTTTTCTTAAGAATTCACATTTGTACACTTTGCCATTGCTCATATGCCTTTTCCCCACTGAGCTCCTCTCCAACTCAGCCACTAGGTTTCCAGAGAATTCTGAAGAACTCTGCTCTCAAAACTGTTTGAAATTCACTGACAGGTTCAGTTACTATGTGGCATAAGACTCACATCATCATTGCAAAAGCCTCATTAACTTAGGGAGCAAAGCTTAAAGTGGTAAGAATACAAACACATATGGAATACAACTATATACAGTGTTGTAGAAATTTTTTCCCCACTTTGAAATGCACTTACAAGTTCTCCCATTTACTTACTTTTGGGTTTGGGTGTCTGGGTTTTTTTTAATGGTAAGTATGGATTTTTCCCTGCTTCAGTTTCAAAATTCTTCCTTGATCAACTGCACACTTACAGGTTCATCCAAACTCTGTTAGCTTTCTACACACACCAATTACTATAAATCCTATGCTTGGTTTCAACAGCTATCAAACAAGAATCATAGCAGTAATTTGGCTTTACAGAAGAAAATGGTAAATTAAAGAGCCATTGCTTACCGCATGTTTTACTCCTTTTAAAAAGCACTGGGTTTTGCAGAAGGAAATTAAATAGTTACTGAAAAGTTATAAAAAGCAATTTTTCCAGTTTTACTTACTGCCTGTTCTGTAAACTTGTTTACTTGTTTTTGAAGTTTTTGACATTCTTTGAATTTTTCCTTGTAATGGTCAGCAGCCATTTGCAGACGAAGCTTCAGATCTTCAACTTCTCTGCGCAGTTCCTGCTCTACTGTGTTTGAAGCTTCCTTAAAAACAAAATTAGAAGCTGTACTCCCTTTTGTTCAAATGACACGATTTCCCAAAAAGCCTTTTTTCAATTAAAGAAAGCATAATGCTCTGTGTAAGTATAGAAGAAGTTCCTATTTTCTTTGTGGGAAGGAAAGGAATACGGTAGCAGAGCACAGAAAGACACCACATCTGTGCTGAACTTCATTCAAGCAGGACACACTGATCCAGTAAATAGGCACTGGTATAATACCAGAGTCAGGTAAAGAGGTTTCTTATTCTATGGGCTGAGTAATGTATACCAGAAGTCCAAACACCTTCCAGAAGGTGTGCTAGCTGTCTTATAGACAAGTAGAGCCACATGGCAAAAATGGACAGACCATAACTGTACTCTATCACACTCACTATGTTTCTACTGGAAGTGGTTCAGCTGAGCTGTAACATCAATACACATGCTAAGGAATTACATTTACCAACTGGATATATGCCATATTCAGATGCTTTCTGGTAACTTAAGTAATTCAGATTATCTGCTACTTCTTTCAGGATGCATTTCAAATACATTGTAAGTAAGTGAAACTCTTAGAAAACACATGTAATTCTTGAGCATTTTAAATAGTTCATTTGAGAGTTGTACTATTCACTTTATATTTGCTACACTATTTTATTTACTGTTCAGCTCAATGGATTTTTTTTCAAACCTCTAAATGATTACAATAATCCTAGTAGTGAATTAATCCAATACAGTTGCAGTCACGGAAGATCTGGTACAAAGCTCATGTAAGTCAGAATGATGAAACTTATGTTACCTCACTAGATTTTTATCTAAGACTAAGACAGGCAACACAGTTTCCATTATATTAATATTTTTATAGTTATAAATACTGAAGCAAGCTAACTTTGACCACAAATATTGGAAGGACTTCTAAAAATCAACAGAATCCATCAATGAAGAAAGAACCTTACAAAAAAATTCTACCAATCGATCTCTTTCTACCTAAATAAATTTTCAATGCTACCATGGCTCACAGAAAAGAATGATGACAGGGAGAGTATTCAAAATAATACAGATAAATACTGTATTATTCAGTGAAAATAACTGGGGGGAGGGGGTAGTTGCTGTAAGTAGTAGCAGAAACCTCCTTTCTCAGCAACCTTCCACATGAGCTAACATGCACTGGAATTAAGGTCCTATCTTGACTGCCAAAAAATAATTTGATAATCATTAGCAAAAATTATCAAGAAACATATTTTATTTCCAAACTTTAGCAAAGCTAGCTCTGACAGATTTTATAAATACAGACAAACTTCAGTACTAAATACTGACAATTTACCTGTTCATTTTTCAGAGCTGTGATTTTTTTAAGTTCAGCTACAGCATCAGCAAGCTGCTTTCTCAGGTTTTCGTTTTCCAGACGTGCACTGTGAAGATCTGCCATTGTCTTATCTCGCACATTTACTGCATCACTCAGCTCTTTTGACATTAGGACAGCTTCTTGTTTGCTAGCCTGAATCTGATCTTCAGCTTTCCGAAGCTGTTCTTTTAGAATACTTGCATCCTCCTAAAAAAGAGAAGAAAGGGAAAAGAATCCATCATTTTTTAATCTAAAGCTTAAATAAATGCTGGTATAGGGATTGGAAACATTTGAAAGGAAAACCATGATTTTTCTAGTGACTTTAGCAAAACCACTAATTCAAGTTAGTACACAAGTACCATTTCCCCCATTTGCTGCCTTTGCTAACACTGGCGTGCAAACGCATTTCACGATGACGTAAAGGGAAAATTTAAATACGATTTTATCTATGCTGGATTTTTGTTGTATTTTCAGCTTTAGTTTTAAACTGTTTTCCAGAACATTTTTGTTCTTACAGTCACTGAACTCTCAACATGCACATCTCAACATCCAATTTCAAAACCATAGTTACGTCATGGTTGACATAAGACACTATAAAGCAGCTTTGGGATGGTTTTCTCACAGCTCCATCTCCCAAGATCTTGCACAACAAGCTTTTTAGAAGGAACTGAGATGAGAAACTAAAGAAGAGCAAGCTGTAGCATGCAGCACTAAGACTCTCAGCACTGCTGCAACTCCACAGGGCAGCCCAAGAGCCAACTGCCCAAGTGGCACTACTGGCCTCTCATTCCTCAGGGAAGCCCAGGATCACACACACCAAAAAAGTGTTTTTCAAAGCTACTATAAGCTACTCGCACCTCTGTGCTTCCTGAAGGCATAATCATCTCATATCCTTGAAAATTCAGGTACCTCTAATCAGTTATTTGTTAGTTTTTGAATAATCACTTGGTAATAGCAAGTCCAAAGGAATACTATATGTTTTATAAACATTTATGAAGATGGATGGACTAAGAAATGCCCTAAAGTCCTGTCCCTTAGCTATTTTTACAGCACATGGTGCATCAGTTACTTATTTTAATAAGTATCTGCAGTTTCAGAGTTAAGACAAAACCATCAATGATTCCACTAGAAACATGACAAGCAGTTCAAGATTAATAAATTTTGTTTGCTTGCTTCAGTACCGGCACACACACACACCACTACCTGTTTTTACTTCAAAGTAAAACACAGTAGTAGCTTAACACATTCAGATACAAAACTGCAGAGCAGTCAAAAGACTAAAACAAGGTAAGCCGTAACTTCAAGCAAGATAGCACGTCCTTTTCATTTTGTTGCTATTTCCATTCTCAACAGCACTATCTTCTACTAAAAATTTACATTTATAACTGACATTACTATAACAATTTCTATTCTTTCGAGACCTAGATTACTTTCTCTGTGAGAAGACTGTCAAGTTACACAAGGTAAGAGTTACCTGCATAATCTGACTTTCCCACACTGGCCTCAAAGGCTGTGTCTAAACTCTAATTTGGATCTAGAGCGTATTTCTGAAAGCCAAACTCCCAGTCAATTCCATTATTACCTATCGCACTGTAGATCACAGGACAGAACAGTCTCAGGGCACAGAAACTGCATTCCTTTTGGATGAAACAGAACAGCAAGATAGATGTACACCAGGAACAAACACCTAATGGGTATTCCAATATGGTGGGATGACCCTAGATGGATGCCAGGTGCCCACCAAAGCCACTCTATTACTCCCCCTCCTCAACTAGACAGGGGAGAGAAAATATAATGAAAAGCTTGTTGGTGGAGATAAGGACAGGCAGAGATCGTTCACAATTACTGTCATGGGCGATCTGACTTGGGGAAAAAATTAATTTAATACCAATCAAATCAGAGTAGGATAATGAGAAACAAAAACCAAGTCTTAAAAACACCTTGCCCCCACCCCTCCCTTCTTCTCAAGCTCAATTTCCCTCCCTCCTCACAGCAGGGAATAGGGATTGCAGTCAGTTCACCTCACATTGTCTCTGCTGCTCCTTCCCCCTCAGGGGGAGGGCTCCTCACACTCTTCCTCTGCTCTAGCATGGGGTCCCTCCCACGGGAAACAGTCCTCCATGGACTTCTCAGCGTGAGTCCTTCCCACAGGCTACAAATCTTCATGAACTGCTCCAGCACAGGTCCCTTCCACAGGGTGCAGTCCTTCAGGAAAAGGCAGCTCCAGTGTGGGTCCCCTGTGGGGTCTCAGGTTCTGCCAGCAAACTCGCTCCTCTCTCTCCACGGGTCCTCTCAGGAGGCTGCTCTAGCGCAGCTTCCCACGGGTCACAGCCTCCTTTGGCCACATCCACCTGCTCCAGCATGGGTCATCCATGGGCTGCAGGTGGATACCTGTTCAAATGTGGACCTCCATGGGCCGAGGGGGACAGCCTGCCTCACCATGGTCTTTACCACGGGCTGCAGGGGAATCTGCTCCAGTGCCTGGAGCGCCTCCTCCTCCTCCTACTTCACTGACCCTGGTGCCTGCAGGGCTGTTGCTCTCACATTCTCACTCCTCTCTCCAGCTGCAATTGCTCTTGCCCAGGTTTGTGGGTTCCCCCCCACCTTCTTAAATATGCTATCACACCACCATCGCTGATGGGCTCAGCCTTGCCTGCAGCGAGTCCATCTTGGAGTCGGCTGGCATTGGCTTTATTGGACACAGAAGAAGCTTCTAGCAGCTTCTCACAGAATCCAACCCTGCACCCCCTCCCCCACTACCAAAACCTTGTCATGGAAGTCAAATACATCTAACCATAGCACCACATAATAACTAGTCTGAAGTAACCCCACCTGAACAATGGACAGCATAGATACCAGTTCTTCAGCAATTTCAACCTCCTACTATACCACATGCTTGCTAACCACAGTGTTACCACACCGCATAAAGTCGCCCCTTACTTAGAAGTCCTAGTGACACTCTTACTGCTGAGTTCTCAGTCAATTTAGTCCGCTTACATAGTATCTTATCCTTTCTCAGGTTCTACTTCATTGTATCTTGACAGTACATTTACCTAACAAGTCCTTCAGCACATCTTTCAACATCTATTTTCTCCTCCATCACCTCTGCAGTCTCAATATAGCTACAATACTAACTTTCCTCTTTTCCTTAATCTCTTTCCTTTTTCATGAAGTTAAAAGCAACTCGGAGGAATGCACCACTTTTACTGAACTCACAATCACACATAGTTCATCTCACAGTTCTCACAGTTCATCACGTGAGAGACCTCAACAAGCTCAGAGTGTGTAAAACTAAAATAGAACTCACTCTTTCACTCATTTTCTGCATCTACTGAGAACATCGTAATTCTCTTGCCTCTCAGCCTACACCCTGGTGATATCTTCAAGTTCCTCCTTTCTCTTGTCAAACACATACAACCTTAGATACGTTTATTTTAAACCAGGCCAATTATATTAGTAATGCTTACCTTGTCTGATGAGGAGAGCAAAAAAGCTTTCTTCTTATTTTCTTTTTCAGTTACAAATAGCTGTAATCTGCCAACCTCCTCTTTATAATACGATATCATGTTTTCTTTGTTTGCATCCAAATTCTTAAACATCTGGATTTCTTTTACTAGTTTGGTGTTTTCTATTTCTGTATTCTTCAAGTGTATCTGTAATGATGCTGAAAAATGTCAAACTCCTCTTCCACGTTACGAAAACTACTGTTCACCTGTCCATTTAAGTGTTCACTAAATTCTAACTCATGTCTGAGACAGATTAGAACAGCTAAAGAGATAAGTTAAACAGTTGATAGTATCACTGCCCTCCAGGACAAATTTTCTGGCCTGAACTCTTCCAACTGGATTGTTTAACAACAGCTACACTTCACAACTAGAAGTTAAGGCCCTGATTTCTGTCTACATGAAATTAAGTTATTCAGAGTTCACTCCTCTCTTCACAAATGCTGGACTACGGACAAGCAAAGATGAAATTACTTGTAGAAAACTAAAGAGAAATTGCACTTCTAAAATTATCTACTTGCAATCATCTACGCAAACAGGACTACAGCAGCAATATTAATTTCCAAAGACAGCAAATTAAAAACTCTAGAGCTGTTTTTAAAGTATCACCGAGTCTATCACATTCTGCCCAATAAAGGATAACTATTGCAGTCAAGTGTTGTCCACTCAAAGACTAGAAGATCCATGTTGCTTATTTACAAAGGGATTCCGCGCTTGTGAAAGATGATTTGAGATCTTATGTCTTCTGGTGCATATTGAATATTGCCACATAATAACATTTTCCTATGAACGGAAATAATCTTTTCAATACACTTGGTTTTGTTTTGTTTCATACAACCTGAGGATTTTATTATTTTAGCATATAAAATTTCTTTTGCTTGGGGAGGGGGGGGGGAGCAGGACGACAGATGGTGGATGGGGAATGACTACACCATATTTTATTTCAAATATGGATGTGTCTCAATACCAGCAAAAGAAATCAGCTATGCTAGTAAAAAAAAAAAAAAAAAAAATCAATGCAATATAGATCCTACTAAAGCTTATCAAGAGTTATGCACAAGACTCAAGAATAGGGATCTAGAAAACACAGTCTGGAGAGAGGACTTAAGAGTAAAAAGTAATTTACTTATGGAAAAAGTGTGTTAAGAAAACAGGTTACTGAGTGATGCACTGTATAACTAAAGAACTTCCTCACTAGCACCTATTACTTTTTGTTACTGTGCCTGCATTTTAACAAATTGGTGATCCATTCTCCTCCTTAGAGACCTTCTTATATCATGGGATGAATTCAGATGTTATTTCCTTCATTCATTTTTATATGAGAACATCTGTAACTGTATTTAAAATCTGTTCACAGAAATTACACATTTCCTTTTTTCCTTAACAAATTCAATTTATTAGAGTAGTCCATAAAACGTTACTACCTTTGTTTCAAATCATTTCATTTCAGTGTATATACAGATACAGGGAATAAAGTTACCTTATAAAGTTCTTTTTCATCCTTTTCTGTCTTTAACACACATTCAAGTTGCTCCTTCTCAAGCACCACTTTCTTCAGTTTGTCCTTCAGACTAAGACATTGACAAGTAAATAATAAAGAACTATTAATACAGAAACAAATGCATACATTAAAATTTGTTAGTTTTAAAAAACACTTATGGAAAGAAACAGTAAAATACAGAAGGAACAATATCACTAAATACCTGTCTAACTCTGTTTCCTTTGCAATGGCTTTTTGAGTAACAGTCATGATATCTTCTTCAAGTTGGAGAACTTTTGAAGCAGCCTCATCATGCTTCTTCTTCAAATCATCAATTTCAGTTTTAAGACCTTCTGATGCTTGAATATTAGTCTTTAAAAAGATTGCAAATAGATGTAATTTAAGAATGCGTATCTTAAGAACTACAACATGCTATCTGAATTAATGCTAAACTACAGTCATTAGATTTCTTCCTTACAACGTACAAGACCATTTCAAGTATATATAAAATACATAAAAATATATTAAACTTGAAATGCACAGTTATTAATAAGGAGTCACTGAATTGTTTGGGTTTGTGCAAGCATTCAGCTACACAGACTACCAAAGACTTCAAACAATACAGGATAAACAAAGCTTATTTCATATCTTTTGTCCATCTCCCTTCCGCAAACCACCCTTATCTAGAAAACAAAGAACTTCTATTTTCCTTTGTACTTTCTTTTACTTGAAAAGGAGAGTTTGCATTTGACCAGCTAAGAAAGCCACAGTGAAGACAACTGCAGGCAAAAGGAAAAAGATGTACGGAAGAACTCCTTGATTTAGAGCTAGTTACTACGCTACAGTCTCTAGCTAGAACATATGGAAGGTTCTCACAAGGCTCATGGAAGCTCATGAAAGAATTGTGGGACTTATGTCTTGGACATTGGAAGCTGAGACAGAAGATGATGACAACACTCAAACCAGATTCCTTTGTCAGAAAGTTGACAGATGCAAGATGGGAAGCCATTTTTAAGTATGACATTCATTATCTAATGACAGTAACATCCATACCGTTGTAAGGCAGTGGACAGCTAAATGTAACCACCACCACAGTAAAACAGCCACTTAAAAACAGATTATCTCAAATACCCAGAAAAATTTATCTTCAATAGAACACTGTTTTCTTGAGAAAAAAATTAGTAACACTAAAGTAGATATTGAGATAACATGCTACTATTTCTGATACCAAAATCCAATAAAGCTCAGCTTAATATCAACCATGCCTGTGGTGTGAATGAAACTGTAAACAAGGTCAAGACAGACTGACTAACACGCCAGAGTACAGCATGACTTACAGTGTTTGCGCAGACACTAAGGTACAAGTTGTCTTTCTGCTCTACATTTGGAAGATTAAAGCACTAGTTCATCTATTCAGTTTTAAACAAAGCTTAATGACCTAAAACAAGATGACTGTACTGTTACATCAAGAGAAACACATCAACCAGAGTTTATGGAAAACAACTACTGGCCAGACTCCAACCTAACTAACAATGCTTTAAGTACAATAAAATATTCTGAGGACTGGTTTTACTCATTAATTGTCAAAATACACTTTTCACAAGTGCAATTAAGCCCCACTTTTACAAGTAACTAAAACAGAAGTTTCAGCATTATAATGGGGGGGGGGGGGGGGCAGCGGTGGCACTGAATTGTGAGGCGTGGCAACTTTACCTGATGTATACCAGCACATAACATAGATTTTTCTTTGTTATATATGCTATAAAAAAAAAGAGAAGAGGACTAATATATTACAACTAGTTAAACTCTAAATGGCTTTATTATATACCTTAATATAATAAAGAATTTCAAGGGATCATGAATGCAACATCTTTTTTGAAAACAGCACTGAGGAAGATGACCAACAATTTTCATAAGGTCTTTATTTTTGAGAAACTATCAGTTTCCTGCAACCAAAAATATATGCACTTGGTCTACTGAAGGCAGGATATTTTAAAGTCAATATTCCAAGTAAAACTTGCCATATAACCAGCAGCAACAACACACATTATAACTGCTTGTCCTTCCCTAGTCCAGTGGAGACTAATTACTTTACCCTGTTTTGAAAGCCTAGTATAGTAAAAAGTCTATTTCAATGCATATCTGTGTTTTCTCTAAACACCACTTTGGTATAACTGTAACTGTTATAACCCAAGTGCCTTCAAAAGAATTTAATCTGATACATTATATATACAAACTGTACAAACAGTTCAAACAGCCTGCCAAAGGTAACATATATTAAAAGGAATTAATAGCCTGAAAAAAATTCACTCCACAAACAGCATTACAATTGATAGTGCTTTGCTAGGTATTCTAAAGGGACATGGTATTAAAATGTAAGAGTTCCATACTTAACAGATTCTCACCTAATAAACTTGTTTAGATACAACTAGAGTCTACAGTTTTGAAAGGAGAAAAAAAAGGATTAATTTTTTGAGACGACTTGTTATTTTACAGAATTCTTAGCAATTCAATTTAGATGCTGCAATCCTAGTCCCATACACTGGTTACAGCAGTTTCAAAGCCTGTAAAATTTGAAAAGAGTGCTCTTAAGACTATTTTACAGGTAAAAGTTGACTGTGTTTCAGGAGAAATATAGAGGGGAATAATATAATAAACACATCAACTGCATGTACAACCTCTATTACAAAGAAAGATAATTACTTTCTGTAATTTTTGTTTACTTAATTTCTCTGGTACACCTACAAATATTACACCTTTTCTTCTACTTTTTTTAACAGAAAGAAAGGCACAGCAAGAGCATGAACAATTTTAATGAACTGGTTTAAAAACACTCAACAATTTTAAGGTTATTTTTACTCAGGATTGTACTTTTAATCCAGTCACAAATGCAGCTCCCCGCAGCCCCCCCCACAGAGGTGCAACAGCCTTATGAGTGGAGAGGGGAAGCAAACTGCACCACAAGGGTCAGAATAAGCAGCTGAAGTTACCTAAGTCAGCCTCACTGCTGCAAAACAAAAAGCTACCAAAACAAAAACTCCTGTAACTACTAGGAGTCTCACCAGTGAAATTAAACAAAGCAAGTTTAATGTAATTGTCAACTGAATTTATTTCCCCAAGAATGGAAACTCCACTTTGAAAATTTTGATGTACCTTCAGATACGAAATGAGAAGATAGATGAGGGCACCAAAATCTTCACTGCTATTCTAAATTGGCAAAAGATTTAAGACTGATTATTTCAAAAATAATTTTATAGCAATCCCAGGAAGCACTGTCTTCCCCCTGCAAAGAACTGCTGTTGCACATAATGTGATTGGTTTACAGTGCATTATAAGCAGCTGCCAGGAGAGAGTTTTTACATCAAGAAATTCTGAATTACAGATCAGTTGCTTCAGGTTTGTATCACCTAATCATAAATACACTGATTCAAACCTGATAAAACTATCATGACCTCTATCTAAGGGATATGCGAAGATCATGCCTGTGCTCTTCCCTGAAACATTTAAAATCTCTTTGTTAAACTTGTGCTGCAAAAGTACTAATAATCTTTCACTTGAAAATGGAATGGACATAAAAGGTTCTAGATTCTTATTTTTGTAAAATAGAAAACCAGGGCAAAAATATGTATGTTCAACAAGGAACAACATGCTTTCCCTACTTGTTTCTTACTTCTAATGGATTTTTGCAACTCCCGTAAAACATCTCAGAGTACAGTCCAGTTAATGGAAGCAAAGTGGTACACATATCCCTTCCTGTGAATCAACACACACAATAAGTTTTTCAAACACACCTAAGGCAGATCCAACAGAATAAGATACTTGAAAAATACAACCCAAGACTGTTTCTAGCTGTGACATCTTGCAGTATGGCATCGTCCCCTTTCATAACATGTAAAACTCCCTAACCACTGTTCAAAAGCCATTCCACACCTAAAGCATTCACCTTCGATTAATGGCTAGTATCTGCGATCTTTATTTTACTTTTTACAGAATGCATACATTGTATTGAAGAAGAATTTAAAGGTTATAAACAAGCTATGCAACTCTGAAACCAAAGAGAAATTCACCAAATGCAAAGTAATTAAAAAAAAAAAAAAAAAAAAAAAAAGCAGCATTTTTCAGCTGGTTTGACTTATCTGGATGTAATTTAATGTCAGGGGATCCATTATGCTTCAGACCCTGTAAAGAATTTAGGGGATCTGGATGAATTATCTGCAGGAGCTTTTTGTTTATCCCATTGACATCATAGCAGCTCCAACTGTATCATGTAAAACACCTGGCTGACATCATACTCTGTTTAAAGGACCTCTGAGGAGAAACGATGAACACGGCATAGTACCATTGCAGCCACTGCAAAATCCAAGTGTGCTCGTAACACAGGGCTTGAATGTTCTGAATGGAAAACTCAAGCTGTAATTTTTCTTTCTAAAATAAATCTTAAGCATTCAGTAAAGTAAAACAGTAAACCAATTCCAACTAAGCTCAATTAGATCTTTTTTTGTGACTACGATTGCCAATAGAAATACTGTTTCAAAAACACTACAGTCTCTTTATTCCAAAAACCTAAGATATCACAGCAGCAGTAATTTAATTGTGTTAATCTCTTCAACTAACATTGTTAAACTGATCAAAACTCTACAAAACTAAGGCCTAACTCTAAAAGTTCACCTAAGTAACATCAGTCACCCAATTACAGTCACGAAAACTACAGATGTGCAAGTTTTTGCAGCAGGCAGCTGAAATATTTACACACACTACAACTTTGCAGCATGCATTTACATTTCAGAAAGCTAATTTCTTAAAACATAGTTTCACTATAAGCTGACCATTTGCAAATGCGATATTCTCATGAATACATAATTTGAAGTGCAGAATACCTCAAATAAGTTTGTTCAATCCCGTTTAAGACATATTCATACACAGAACAGTCATTAAAACCATAAAACAGGGTTTTCTCTTCATAGGATGTTTATAGCACCCTTGGGTGCTATAGCTGCTGGTGCCAACCTGAGCAATTCTGAGTGTTTGATTTCTATCTTTAAATCATTATTTACATAGAATTTGGCGGGGTTGTGTGTGTTTATTGTGTGCTTTCTGGGTTGGGGGATAGGATTTTAGGGGCCTGTTTGGGTTTTTGTTTTTGGGGTGGTTTATTGGTTTTTTGCTTGTACTTGTACTGCTGACTGCACAACTGCACACCAGCATTTTGCCACTAACCAGGGAAACTCCCCTTATAAAATAGCATCAAAAGCCAATTTACATGAATCCCTGACATGTGAATAAAATTCTCCGATGAATAAAGCCACTGTGCAGGTAAAACCTGTCAGTAAAAAGTGAATTTAGATGGATGTCCTACTAGAAGTCCCCATCTGATAGATGAATTAGCCCACTTCTTAAAAGTTAAAAAGTGAACTTAACTTTCAAAAAAGCATGGAAAAACAAGTTTATCAAGCTAGCACATTCACTTCTGCTTCAATTTATGCCAATGTCCTAATAGAAACACTATTCAAATGTTCACAGTATCAAACAATGAGCAGGTAATCTAGAAGACTGTCGCTTTTGACTCAGGTTAAACATTTACGGAAACTACTGCCACAGGAGTAAGACTAAGACTTGTCACCACTGTAACATCAAAGAAATCGGTTCAGAAGTGCTCTCGCCCCACTAGAGGGAGACAAACGATTGCAAAAGCATCATTTGCAAGCTCTGCTGTCTACCGAAGCTACAAAACCTCTTTTCACAAAATCCTGCAGTGTCAGAAGAGCAACTGATGAAAGACTGACAGAATGGCTACTGCATCTTTCTCTTGTTCAGCACAGCAATATTAAAACTTAAAACAGTAGCTTAAATCTTTAAACAAGTGCACTGCTGCCAGAAAGCTTACACACAGTTAAGTACACACAAAACTGTGAACAAAGATCAAAAAGCATGTGTTCTTATTTACACAGGTATATATTTTTTAGATTCATAATGTAGAAGATACAGGTTAGAAATATTTACCGTAATTTTTTTTTAGATAAAAACACAGTATGTTTTTGGGTCAGTGTTCTCAATTTCTCCAAAAGCAAAATATATTCAGATGAATGCAGCCTACTAATGTGACTCAACATACTTAGTATCTACCAGTGAACAGATTATCTTAGTAGGAAACCAAACAAAAAGTTGAAACATTGAAAGCAACCTGAAACAGTTCTGGTAACAATATATAATGTCTCATCTTCTTAAATAAAATAATCATAGTGAGTAATTACATCATTATTTTAACAGTGTTGTATTAGTAAAGTTGCAAGCTGTATATACAGCACGATTCTGATGAAAAGTATGCTATCAGGGAACATCTTAGTAGAAAAAAACACTCTGAAACACCAACTGAGTGTTAGGAAAGAGATGTGACATTTTTGAAATATTTCCAATAATTTCACGTTTACTCTGAACTCCCACACAGGGTTGCTGCAGATTAAGTTAAACCTTTACACTCTGTAAGAGCTAATTTAATGTCATCTGGGGAAGAAAAAAAAAGAAAAAAGAAAAAAAAAAAAAAAAAGAAGAGTCTAGAAATGGTTTCACTAGCATGAAAAATGCTGCAGAGGAATACTGTTTTCCTGTAACTGAAAATACAGTGCTTTTCAGAACACTCTAAAAAGAGCATGCATGTTGGGGGGCAGGAGAAGAAGGGAAATCTTACCCTCTCCCTAAACTGATCTTGTCAGAACAACTACATACGGCATTAAGCAGCCACTGGAAAAGATCAACCTAAAAGAAACGACTGAGTTTGTCCCAAATTCTACACTATCTTAAGCTTTGGCAGGGCGCAGTAATTAACACAACGGTAATAGTCACAACATACCAAGTGCACACTAAAAACAGTGGGACTGGAGAGCATGCTCTCCCTGAGCAAAAACAGCGACTAGCACAGAGCTAAAATATATATATATAAATATAAAAAAATAAAAAAAAGATTAAAAGATAGTCTTTTTCTGTGATGGCGGCGATGACAACCCGAGAAAACTATGCCTGAGTTGAATACAAATCAGAAATACAGATATTTTTTTATTCCCACGTGATAAAATACTAAGAAAAAAAAAACACCAAAAACCCCACAAAGTTAAAAAAATAGAAGCCTTTAGAGACAAGTAGTCCTTTAGAGGGCCAGCTGTTTCAACAACTCTAATAGCACATTATCACTTATGTCTTGAATACACTTGTGCCTATCTTTGGTAGAAAATGAGACAGCTATCTTGTAAGAAGGCAACAAACAACTGTTACCTCCTGAACAGTAAGGGCAGTTAGTAAACAGAAATCTGCAGTTTGTTGTGGTCCTTACAGTCTCAACTACTACAAACACAGCTCACCTGGTTTAAAATCTCATGAAACAGGAATATTTTCACCACTTTAAAACATGCATGCAGCCCAATATTCAAACTTCGTGGAACACTGACTGTATTACACCTGACTAGACGGTTTATCATGCTATGTTCTTAAAAAGACTGATCTACTTTTAGCTTATTTCTTCCTAATGTTTTCCGGAAGAGCCTCTAAAGAACCACTTACAAAGCATCCCAACCAGGCAACAAGCAGACAGAGAAGACTATAGTTCCACCGCCCAGAATTCTAATATAGTAACTAGGTGGGAAAGAAAGACCAAATAAGAGTGGTAGGGAATCACTAACATACCTGTTACACTTCCTGTCAACAACTATCCTGTCTATATTAAGAAATTCGTTTTTCTACAGGTATTTCTCAATGATCCAAACTACTCCTAAGCTATTTGTGAAAACAAATGACTGAAAAATCAATACCAGAAAGTAGCCTAAAGACATATAAGTGAACATAAATAAAAAGTGGATTTTAAGACAACTGTATTTTTTAACAAAACATTTTCATATTACGAACTCAGAGCTTTTCCACCATTAATCTGCTGACATCTAACATTGTCACCTACATTCTGTTCAATTACAAAAATATACAGTAGCTTAATAATGCATTTGATCAAAACACAAAGACATGAGCTCAGATTCCCATATTATTTGGTGCGAAGAAACTGAGTAAGGTTTTAAAAAAGGGACAGCCTGAAGAGTATTTTGTATAAAGGGGTACATAACTCCACGGCCCCCTTGTCACAATACAAATGGTAATAAACAAATAGTAGTTGCCAATACATTAGCAGCATAAAGAGCTCTGTACTCAATTACAATCAGATGCATGAGTCTGTACAGATGTATCCACTTTCTTTGCTCATCCAACTGCTGCTTTTTAAATACAGTACTTCGTATTATTGTGGTTTTTTAGAGGGCTCTTAGAACAAGCAGAAATACTATCTGTGCACTTCTGATGGAAGTACTTGCAAAAAGGAAAAAGAATTAGTATGTTAAGAGGTTGTAACATGGGTCAAATTTATCTTATGGTTTTTTTTAACAGAAATAAAGATTCTAACACATCTTCCTCAAACTACAAAGGTAAAGATATCTAGCATTTACAATAATTATATTCTCTTATGGGCTGTTTTGTTGTATTGTTTTTCTTTAGCCTAGTAAGCTCTAAAGTATATTGAGAGATTTTTTTTAATAGAACTCCAAATAGTTAAACTTTTACCTCAGTTCAACGTTCCAAAAAATACAAATTTTAAATTCATCAACACCACTTTTTATCTATTCACGTATCAGAAGTTTAGAGCATAACAAAAATCCACCTGCACATGACAAAAGAGCACTCGGAATAAAAGAAAATAAAAATCCCTCAAAATTACTTAGTTAAAATAACCATTCTGTAACTTAAAAAAACCCAACAAGCCAAACCAAAACAACCGAGCTCATACTAAAGTGAAGATTCTGCTGTTAAATAAAATACAAATGTATTTTGACTACTTAATATTTCAAGGTTATCCCTTGTAATCTTACATAACACATTGTTTAGGTTTATTGCCAATAATCATTCACATCACATGAAGCTGACTAGATTAGCTGGGGGGGGTTGGAGGGTTTGTTTTTGTAGTTGTTGGGCAGCGGGGAGTGTGGGAGGGTACTGTTTTGTTTGAGGTTGGTTTGTTTGTTGTTTCTGTAAACAAACCACAAGGAAAATAAAACCTAGGTACTGTAAACCAACTGAGTGCTGCATAACTGTTGCTCAGGATAAATCAATCCATTATTGCACTGTATGCATTCCCAGCAAAGATAAATCATGTAATCCCTTGACCCACTGCTGTATTTCATGTATTGGGTAGAGAGGCAAGGAGAGCAAGACTGGGAAGTTTAGAGAGTGCCATATATTAAGTATTGTTTACTAAACTTCCCAATTATAAGAAAAATTAACTTCTTGCACCTGATTTAGTAGATGCTTGTTTAATTCTCAATAGTAATACTCTATTGTGCTGATGTATATAAACAAATGAGAGATTTTAACTCATTTGGTTTTTTTAGATACGTAAAAAAAGACTAGAACATAAAAGATGCGAAATAAGACAGTGTCAAAGACTTAAGAGACAAAAAATAACTGTGTGAGTTAGAAAAATTCTATAGTATTCTAGACATGTGAAGAGCTGTACCAACTTCAGATCAGACACCTACTTATAGCCCTGCTAAATACAAGTGAGAAGTTCTTGACACTGCATCTTCATGTCAACAAAATACAAGGCCAAAACTAGAAAAAAAAAAAAAAAAAAACCACAACCCACACCAAAGTAAGACTTTTTTGACCCTATACAATTTAACTATGTTGCAGAATCACAGAATTATTTAGGTTGGAAAAGACCCTTAAGATCGTAGAGTCCAACCATAAACACACAACCCTCCTCCTAACGCCCTGCAAGTTGGGAGGCCATCTATCTTCCCCAGGCAGGACCAAGAAATCTCTGGGTCAAATGGGACAACATCCATCAGTCCAAAAAACAGAGAATGGATCTTTGCCATGGACAGGACTCCGGAAGCCACAACAACCATTACCCCAGAATATCATTTGACATGCAGGAACAATTTGCTCACTAAGTGTTTTGACCTTCTTTAGTCTCTGTACAGAAAGTGATATACCCATCATCTGCAGGCAAACTAAGCTACTTCTTAGCTCAAGTAGGATAGATCAGTGCTCCACTGCTCAGCATCACACTTCCAGTGTTAGGCGGTTTTCTTCACTGTGAGAAAAACTTCCAGAATTTTATTACCTTGCTGGACAGCCATCAAAATCCCATTTAACAAATTGTTCTAGAACAGCATTGTAAAGCTAGCATGAATTAGAACCAACAGTTTACTTCTAAACATTTTTTTAAAATTAGAACCTCACGTGACAATGAAAGGTATCTGTGTAGCTCATTCAGATTTATCCACTAAGCTTATGATTCTGCAAATCCATGAAATGCATACTTTCCAAGTATTTAATTTTCATCTCATTGATTTAAACTAGTTCTCCCATGTACTTGAAATTAAAATCAGTATTTTATAGGAAAAATTTTCTAAACAAGAACTTATCCTTTCATTTTTCCTTACCCAACATTCCAGTCCATTTCACTATAATCGTTCAAAAGAAACTACAAAGTTTCAACAGTTTCAGATTCCTTCAACAAATTCCTATTAAAGGTGTATCACACAGAACTGTTGACATATACATACTAGGACTTAGAAATAGCCTATTAACTGCTGTCCACAGCTAAATTATATAGGCTTCATTACTTCAAATTTGTCCATGTCACCACCTCCCTCCCACATGTTTTTAATCTTCTCCTAAAAGTTTTTTATAAAGCAGCAGCTTAAAAATAGATTAGGTCCCACTTTTTTGTGCCTATTTTATAATATTAGATTTCCTCCCTGCCATATGTAGGATTCCAAAATAAGCTTGCTTTGTTTTAGACTAGATTTATATTTTCACTATCAATTAACACTATAAATTGATTTTTAGGTTTGTGCTTCTTTTCCCTTCGAAAAAATTCAGACCTTTGTGAAGCCTTTTAGAGAGGTAACTAGTTACTTTTCACATTTTGGATGCACTGGCAGTAGTATTCTCTGTTAAGTCTTGATCTTTGCTTTCCATAACAATTTTTTTTACCATTTTCAATACGCTGTGTTCTATGTAGTTATTCCTTAATGGGAGTTTTTTGAAAAGCCTTCCTCCATTTTAAGTTAATGTAAGCAAACTTTAAACTATTACCTACTTTCCATTATGAACTCCACAGCTAAATGTCAAACATCTGGTAACAGTTGTCATTGATTATCTTACCAAGCCTGATACCAAAAGCCTTAAATATTTTAACCATTTTACGACATAAAAGGAACAGTGGCAGGAGGTTAATAGGAACTGACCTATTCTAGTGTAAATGTCTGTCTAACTGCTGAGGGGGTTTGAGAGCTGATTTTCACACAATTTAACTGGTTCTTGGAAAAGGAGGACTACAGAAATTATGAGTCAGCTTTAATAAGTTGAAGAACTAACCTTTTGCTCTGTTTGCAGTTGGTCACATCTCTGCTTTTCATGGTTAAGTTCTTTTTCCAGTCTTTCAACTTGATCTCTGAGTTGTGCTGTTTCCTTTTCCAGAACAGAAGTTACCTTTAATAACTCTTCTTTTTCTTTTATTATTTTTTCAATTTTAAACTGTGAAAACAAAACCATGGGGTTTTAGTAATTTTCCTCCCCTTCGTTCCTATCAAGTAAGTGGATAACAAATTCCTCCAGTGTTTCTGCAGAAGCACAAAATGTGTGTCCTCAGGTACGTTATTTTATGATTTTTCCCTTATACCCAAATTTCTGAAGTTTCATTGCTTTAACTGAATAGTACTATATTACCATTAGACAGCACACTTTGCAGTTTCTTGATTCATACTCAAATTTTCCCTCCTTAAGTAAAGTGCCTTTACTGTACCTAAGTGACATCAACTACGGAGGAGCTAATGATGATTATGAGAGCTTGGTAAAAAATGGCTGCAGACTGGAGAGACATGTACATACTCTAAAGCAATGTTTGATGAATTTCACCCAAAAAATGAATGCACAGCCAAAAGTAAGGACTGGCACACGAATAGCAGCCTTTCAATACTGAAAGGGGGCTTATAAGACAGGCACAAACTTTTTAGTAGGGCCTGTTGCACTAGGACAAGGGGTAATGGTTTTAAACTAAAAGAGGGTAGATTTAGACTAGATATAAGGAAGAAATCTTTTACAATGAGGGTGTTAAAACACTGGAACAGGTTGCCCAGAGATGTAGTAGATGCCCCATCCCTAGAAATATTCAAGGTCAGGCTGGATGGGGTTCTGAGCAACCTGATCTAGTTGAAGATGACCCTGCTCATTGCAGGGAGTTGGACTAGATGATCTTTAAAGGTCCCTTCCAACCCAACTCATTCTATGAACCAAGATAATCAAAAACGTCTGAAAAATTAATTTTTTTATTACTGTGAGTACATATCTGAAAAGTAAACATCTCACAGATGCTTCTCCGTACTAGGTCTCTTACCCCTAAATTTTGAAAACTGTGAATTTGAATACATGCATGTATGTGCCTAGACGCAGCCGATAAAAGGGTAAAACATCTGACGACAAGGTAAGGAAACCTTACTGAGCAATTTTCTAGTAAGCAACTCATACAATCAAGTTGGTTTGGGTTTTTTTGTTGTTTGCATTTAAGTAGTTTTCAGCCCACAAAATACCAACAAGCAAATGGAAACATCTTGACTCTGGAGGTAAGCATACAAGTCTAACCACTCCATCTAGCAGAGAACATAAAACACAGAACACTGCTTTAAAACAAGAGCTATTCTAATATACTTGAGCACCTACAATTATTCAGCTTGATTTCCAGGGCTCTTCACTTGTGCACAAACAAAATATATGGGTTCTATAACTTCTTCCCATACAACAAGCCATTTCATACGAAGGGTATCTTCCCCTCCTCCAGTTAGCTGGAGAGTACAGCTGTGAGAAATGGCCAACTATCTGCTCTCTTATGGCTTCTCAGTCTCTGCTTAGTGCTATACCATACCTGTAACCAGTTTAAAATCTTTACTCATTTAACGTGCAAATGTTCTGAACTCCAAATGCTGGAGAACAAGCCAGAAACATATATATTACACATACATATGTAGCTTTTTTCCTCCTGGTTTGTTCTGCAATACCTGTAAATATATGTATATACTAAAAAATAAAAGATCATATTTTAAGAATCATTGATTCAAACCTCAAGAAGTCCAGCTTTGGTGGTCACCACTAACATATCAGAGTTGCCTTCATCTTCCATAGTGAGCAATTCTTCAATAGGGGATGAGGTACGGAACTGGAAAGGTGTGCTTGCTCCACGGATTTCTCCTTTATGAGTCACATAACAGAACTGGTAAAATTCTCCATCATCATTTGGTAGATAATACCCTATCAAAATAAATTCATATTTGAAGAAATAGTTTACACAAGCATACAAACCTCTATGTGGAAACAGATTACCAATTCATGTTTGACTTACCAATGTCATGCTTATAACATAAGGCACATATAAATCACCAAAACAGAAGAAAGGAAATACCCTATTTAGTAACTTTCATCCCCCAACCATTTTTCCCAGTTTTTAAGACAAATGCCAAAACAGTGTCAGGTAATACGTGGTATTTGTACATACCACCTTACATACATTAGGTAATAGCTGCTGTTTGTGTATTTATGAAACAGAATCATTAGCAATCAGATGCCCTAAAGCTGGATCAGGACCATGTTATTATGTAACTTGTACACTCACAACAGCAAAGAGTTAGCAGTTTTTTGAGCTTGGAATACCTATATAACCAAAAAAAAACCTAGACAAAGACAGAATGACATGCAATGATAAAGATATCTGCAACTTTATCAGGTTCAATATTTTGCATGTTTTTTGTGAAGTAACCACAGTTTGCTTTTACTATTTGTAAATGCCAAAGCACAGGAATGCTCTGAATGGATGAACAAGCTGCAACTTTCGGGGGAGGGGCAGGGGGGGAGTTTAACAAAGGACTTATTTTTCAAAATTAAACAAAAAATTTCTTCTAGACTTTGCAAGGTAAGAATAAGTCATCTTTCTGGTAGCTATGCAATATTGTAAAGCTTCAACATCAAGCCTCTTACATCACCTAGATTCACATGGTAATATTTGTGGATGTTAAAAAATAATTTCCAGAACTCATGAGATTTTTGCCTTTATTAGTAAATGCAAAAAGCCATATGCCTTACCCAGTTTAATGGTAAGAAAACCAATTGATTTTATTCAGAACACTTAATTATCAGATACTCTAGCCAGCTTGAGTATGATACTAGCACAACAAATCCTCACCTAATGTTCAACCCAGCAGGTGACATCACTCATTTCTGTTCATATTTCGCCACAATTCCCCTTCTAACTTACCATTCATTTCTATTTACCAACTTTTACTCCAGATTCCTGGAAGACTCTTCCTACAACTGGTAAAACATTACACATACTATACGGACAGCACTTGTACCAAGCACTTCATGTTTCCATTAGTCTTACACTTTATTAACTGTAGCTCGGAATAGAATCTTAATCTAAAAACTTCAGGATTCTGTGCTTTTAGACTTGACCACTATTTCCTATATAGCACTGCAGTTCAGTTTACCTGATTCAGTGCTTAAATAAGGTGACACTGTGCAGAAACAAATTCAGAACAATCTACTTTGCAGCTCAAACAAGTTTTAATACTGGTTCAGACAAACTTATTTTAATACTACTCAGTCTTTTTTCCTGTATCAAACAGGTATTGGAAAGAACAGATTCCTAATTACTTTCTCCCAGCACACCCACTTGATCTTAAAAAAAAAAATACTTGAAGCATGCTGCACAACGTTTACTATTTATCTCAGTTAATTAAACTCCTGTAAGCTCTACCGATGTCATCTCAGTAGCACTAAAATACCTTGCCAAACACAACTGGGAGACTGAATGGAGACTAATCTGGCAACCCTGTAAAAGTAGAAAACTGTCAGCATGGAACATAACAGATAAGGCAGTTACTTAAGTGTCTTCATGTGTGGTAAAACTTCTAAGGACGAAGGACTGAAAATGGCATGTAGAGTCCTAAGTTTCTAGGTCACTTCTAGTCTCAGTCCAACCCAAATTCATTCATTCAGTGAATTTTGGTAACTGCAAAAGAAATGACCTCCTTCCAGTTCCTACAGATCATACATACTTTTCATATATTTCAAGGTTATAAAATGATCAGATCACATGGATATGATCATCAAAAGTACCAGAAAAAAATTACTTGGTTAAAGAGAAAACACAGTGAACTTATCGAAGCTACCACTATTTACAGCTTTGACAAGACAAAAAACTAACAAGGTAGTAGTCATTTCAGGATTTCAGTTATCTCTTCTATAAACGTTAAGCTTTTAAAACACACACACACACAAAGACTAAAGCCAACTCTGGGAAGTAAAAAAGAACATAAAATGGTACATAAAATTCTGTTAATAAGCAGATAAGCATTAAACAAGTTTAATGGAAGTGCTCTTTTTACATGCAACTTTGAATGCGTGTTGATTTTTTGAGATTTGTGATGTCCTACAGCAACACATTTAACGCAGTCAATGTGCGGAACAAGTATCATCTCAACCTCTGTTTTGAACCTTTAATTTGGTAGCTTATATTGAGGGCTCCATTTGCTTCTTTAAATACAAACAATGGACAATCCACTCATACCATGAGCAGCTGATTTTAGTGCCATCACCCACTATTCATTATTTCCCTTTCCCTGGCAGAAGTAAGTTCTGAAGGTCACCTAGTCCAGCTTCCCACTCAAAAGTGTTGTCAGCACCAGTCTGACACTACTATGGCTGTGTCTAAGCAACTGTATGGAATTCCCATCCTCCAAACCAGGGATGCCTTTTCAAGTGCTGCACTGCTCCCTCTTGGCAGAAAAAGAACCTCCCAGGCCACAATCCATGGTTATTGTCCCTTTTCATGTTTAGTGAGAAGAGTGTGGCCCTCATCTTGGTAACACCACACCTTTACACGGAAACTATTTGATTTTGATCTTTCTTGTCACACTTCGTTCATTCATTCTACTACATCTTATCTGAGATTGCAAAGTAGACTGAGATGATCTGATCTCCACAGTGTTGAAAATGCAGCTGAACTATAGATTTGTACAGCAGCGTAACATTCCCCATTTTGTTCTTTATTCTTAAAAACCTCAGTCCTTTTCATCGTTTTCATCAATTCCTCATTGTCAAAAGGTCTTCTGCAACTCTGACTACTCTGAACCTTCACCAAACCATCATCTGTGTTATTTATTATTTGACAAGGATCACTTTACATTGAGAACGATGTTTAAACTTTGGAGACTGAAGACGATGTAAAAACACAATGGATTAAGAGATTCCAACATTTAAAAGCCCTGCTGATGAATAAACAAAGTCACTTCCTGTATTTTAATAGTTTCCAGTGAATCTGTTCTTTCTATTAGTCATTAATATTGTCCATTACTATGTAAAAAACATTGTCATATACTACTCACAATTTTGTTGACGTCTAAAAATAAGACTGGACTTCACACAGTGAAATGTGGAAAATCCTCCTCCCATTTACGTCTGTTGTAGTGGCCAGACAATTGCTGAATACTAGGTGCCCACCAAAACTGCTCTATCACTCCCCTCCTCGACCAGACAGGAGAGAGAATAATATAACAAAAGGCTCATGGGTCAAGACAAGGGAGACCACTCAGCAATTACCATCACGGGCAAAGCAGAGTCAACTTGGGGAAAATTAGTTTCATTTATTGCTATTCAAATCAGAAAAAACACCTTCCACCCACCCCTTCCTTCTTCCTGGGCTTGACTTAATTCCCGATTTCTACATCCTCCTCCTGAGCAGCACAGGGCAACAGGGAATGGCTGTTACAGTCCATTCATCACATATGTCTGCAGCTCTTTCCTCCTCACACTCTTCCCCTGCTCCAGTGTGGGGTCCCTCCCATGGGAGAGAGTTCTGCATGAACTCCTCCAATGTGAGTCCATCCCACAGACTACAGTTCTTCACACACTGCCCCACTGTGGGTCTCTTCCACAGAGTGCAGCCCTTCAGCAACAGACTAGTGTGGGTCCCCCCACAGGTCCACAAGTCCTGCCAGCAAACCTCCTTCAGCATGTGCTTCCCACAGGTCACACAGCCTCCTTCCAGCTTCCACCTGCTCTGGTTTCGGGTCCTCCATGGGCTGCAGGTGGGTATCTGCTCCAGCATGGACCTCCATGGGCTGAGGGGGACAGCCTGCCTCACCACGGTCTTCATCACAGGCTGCAGGGGAATCTCCGCTCTGGTACCTGGAGCACCTCCTTTCCCTCCTTCTTCACTGACCTTGGTGTTTGCAGAGTTGTTGCTCTCACATATTCTAACTCCTCTCTCCCACTGGTGCAGGTTTCCCTTCTTAATACGCTATCACAGAGGTGCTAACACTCACCTATTAGCTCAGCCCTGGCTGGTGGTGGGTCCATCTTGAAGCCAGCTGCCATAGGCTCCATTGGACACAGGGGAAGCTTCCGGCATCTTCTCACAAAAGCCACCCCTGTAGGCCTGCCACTACCAAAACCTTGCCATGCAAACACACTACAGTATGTAAAAGTCTAGAACTGTTATACGACCCTCAGCATCATAATGAAAAAATAAATATTTAAAAAGCTAGGCTGGAAAATACAGGTAGACACTGCTTTATATTCACCTTGAAAAGTCAGCACACAGTTAACAGTTGATCCTTCCACATAATTTTCTGGCATAGGTGACCAAAGAAATGTGTAATAATCTCTTGCAGTACTCCAACCAACCTAAAATAAAAGAAAAAAAAACAAAAAACAGAAAAAAAAAAACAAAACACCAAAACGTTAAGCAGGAGAATTTGTTATACACAGTTAAGATATCATGGTCTGGCCTTTACAACATACTGTAATATGCATATTTCTGCTTCAACGTGCAATAAAAAGATACTTAACAATGTTTACAAATCAGGAATATTTTAACAAGCATGTCAAAAGATTTAGCATGAATTTTATTAAGTTGTTACCTAAGGCAATAAATGGGTCTAAGGCAATAAAAGGGTCTATATAAATTAAAGCACCAGACAGTTTTCACTATACATTAAACTACTATTTGGTTCGTGATTTTTTTTTCCTATAAAGATATACATTACTATATTAAAAATACACCAAGAAAATCTCACTATAAAATTCAGAATTAGTATTTTTGTAATTTCTGTCAACACTTGACTATTTTGTGTCCATAACCCAACAGGTTTGTCAGAAAACAAAAATGAAGAAATTAAAAATAGCTCTCTTCTCTACCAAAAAGGCCAAATCTGACATGGCTACTTTAGACAATTTCTGCAATACTAAAGACCAGCATTTTACTGGAGTACTAGTGCTCCCATACATACATGCTATGGGTGCACGGAGGGAAAAAAAAATGCATGAAACCCTAACTTATTGAAGTTGGAGCAGTCTTCCCACTAACTTCAATAAACACCTGCTTTTAGATTTTTTTGTAACAGTACAGTTCTGTACAGTAAGAACTGCTATCCTCTGGAGAAACGTATCCCAACAAGTTTGAAATACATGCACCTAAATCTAAAACCCAAAACAACTACTGTAAAGCAATGGATATTAATAATAGTGTAATAGTAAAGGAGAAGAAGAAACCTGCTTTATTCCACTGACTAAAAAAAAATTATAGAAAAGCTTGTCAAAAGCTAGGTGTAGTATGATTTATCAGTAACTGAGTATACTGTCTTGAAAGAGTTAGAAAGAGGAAAGGAGAGAAATTGTTTACCAATTTTTATCAGGCAAGACAGCATTTCAAGTAGAAGAAGAAAAAAAAAAAACCACCACAACACAAAAACCCCACCAAGAATTATGAAGTTACCAATCATTAATTTTATTACTTCAATAGATGCGACTTCTGAACTTTAAGCTCATACCAAATCCTCCTTTATAAAGGATACATTGCAATAGTATGTTTCAAAAGCATTAAGAAAATTTTTAAGGAGTTGTCAGCTTTAAGAAAAAAAAAAATATGGACATTTAGGCAAAGAGAGGAGCAGAACTGAATGTCATTCAATAGCAATTATATATGTATACAGGCATTACACATTTCATGTATAAAAATAAATAATTAGCATTAGAAAAAAATTGTGAATATATTATTCCATAGATGCCCACTATGCTTCATTTTGTATTAAAAGTGTGGGGAAAGCTAATGTTGGAGGGGACGGACAGGACCTGGTCTGAGATGACCAGGCCTTCTTTATATTCTTTAAAAACATCAATGAATAACAGCAAAATCAATTTTCATTTTGCTAACTACAGTCACTTCTTTAAGGCAACATTTATTAGAGACAAGCAGTTCAGGCTTCTGACTCATCATCTAGAATGGAATCATCTACTACATCTTAAGTCTATTCTCAGGCAAAATTTTGAAGATTTCTGTGTCTCCTATCAAGGAGCTTTTACAGATGTCAGTGAAATGAGATTTCCTGGGGTTGTTATTCCCACACTGTTAAGCACCTCAGAAATAACAAGAAAAGCTCTTCCAGTAACTTGAAGGAGGGTGGTGAAAGCAATTTTTCCTCAATAAAAATTCACAGGGAAAAAACATTTCGCAAATTTTCACATTAGCCATGTCTTCAAATCGAAGTCTGATGTTAATTACATCTTTTTTGCTGAACCTGCTTTTACCTCAAAAAATGGAATCATATACCATTACTTGTTGCCCTAAATAAAGCAGATATCGCTTCAAATGTAGTTCTCAATGTATGAAAAGTCTCCATCTTGTTCTTTTTAACTTCAGAAGGGAAACTGAATTCTGTCAGGAACAAATACAGAAGTAATATTTTCATCCTACTCTAGTTTTCATTTCTGTTTAAAAAAAAGCACACAACACACACACACACTCCGATTCTGACGTTATTTTCCTGAGTGAAATAATATCCTTCCTTCTGATAATTAATACTTTGGAAAACTTAAAAGGAACAAAATCAAGTTAATATAAAAACAAAAATGGTCCCTCTGGGAGATCAGCTCAACTTCTGATTAAATTTTTCTCCGAGATTGTAGCTTTTTTTATTTTAGGTATCACATTGATTTGTAAATTAAATGATCTATTCTGAAACCGTAAGTTATTTTTATGAGTACTTTACCTGTACCAGTAATCCACATAAGCTTTACATAACCTTAAAAATCCTTTAGCCATACTGATAAAAACAAGAGGAGCAATTATGCTGAGAACAAATAACTCTCCTGGCCTGTTTCTCAGCAGGTGATGTATTTCCAAGTGTGACTCTAATCTGTGGGATACTGATAGAAAGAACTGTGTGACACATCAAGAGCTAGTGAGCGATACATGTGGGGTGAACTTCCCAGGGTATTTTCTCCAGGTATTTCCTTTCACCCACCATCTGCTTCCCCTACCAAAGCTCCCCATCTTATACTCTTACAATCCCGAGAATCCAATTATTTCTAAATGGGCACACGCAAGGTATCAGCAGGTGCAGACTACACAACGGCTCTTTCCGCTGCGCAGGATTTCAGCAGATGAGGGTCTTCCCTGCTACAGGTTGCACATGTCAAAATGTGACAGTGCAGAGAAGGAAGTATTAACAAATCTCATCTTCCTTACAGCTGCATATATTTTAAAAGGGGAAGTTTGTCTATTCTGCAGTAAAGCAAGTTAACTTGGTAACATTATTCAACATCCTTCCTACTGAGCAATCACTA
Organism: Falco cherrug; assembly: GCF_023634085.1. Lineage (NCBI taxonomy): Eukaryota > Metazoa > Chordata > Aves > Falconiformes > Falconidae > Falco > Falco cherrug. The sequence continues at coordinate 109,437,696 of NC_073700.1, forward strand.
TCATTAACTGCCATAGGATTGTTTCTTAGATGAAAGAAACAAGGAGCAAAACCAAAGTAATGACACGCCAAGAAGAAAACAAAGGCAAAATTAAGTAAAGGATGTTTTAGGTCCAGTATCTAGATCTTTAATTTTTTTTTTAATCAAACCTTTATATCTTTTGACAATATTGTCTTTTACAAGTCTAGTATGAAGTACACAGTGGTTCAGAAACACTCTATGGCAACAGATTATACGATCAGATACAAGACTATAAAAACACATTGGGTGACTCAGCAATAACCTAAATGTGACCTCTGACAAAGCTGTTTCTTTCAGCCTAGAAGGAAAAACAATAGCTGCCTAAAAATAGGGTTACAACTAGATAAAGAAATGTTAAGATTGCTTAAGGGGAAAGTAAATAAAATTTAAGATAAACTGAAACTAGTGGCAAAAGCACAGAAGAAATCAACAAAAAAAATGATGAAGAGGAAGATGGGAGTACTTTTCAACAGCCCCACAATGATTTTACAAGAAAAACAGAACAAAACACTGTAGCTGTGGAAACTAAAATGAACAGCATCCTCATCATCAGGCATATTAGCTTGGAAAAAATATTTTCATTTAAGTGAAAGGAATCAGAAAACCTAAACTATTTATCTGATTGCTGATCAAAGCAACAAAACTTATTACAATTAATACAGACTATCTTCCAGGTTAGTCTCCAGAGGGAGAGAAGAGTCCAGATTCCCCACAAGGACCTGTTTGTTGTGAAGACCTTATCTAGACGGCACCAACAGGAAAAAAAATTGCTACTTAAAGCAAATGTCCATGAAGGTGGTTTTGTTGTCTTTTTTGTTGTTTCTTTGTAATTATTATTTTTAATTAAAAAGACAATTACAGCAACTGGCCCATACAATTACAATTCTGCTTAGGACATACTAAAAAAGGGCGAATTGAAGCTTTTCTTGTAAACATAAGAGTTTGTGCATCTGCCTGGTAATAGCACAGGATTCAGGAAATCGGACGATTCGACAGGTAGGTGTTGTCAACTACAGTTAGCATGGGGTAAATAGTATCGATCAGTAGTGTACAATGGAGAAAAACTGAGAATGTTTTAAAAAAAATAATTTATTTACTTATTGCATATGTAGTTTTAAGAAACTTTACAGTTACTGAAATGCCACTTCCTGTGAAAGCTATAGAATTTGACATAGTGATACCTGAGCACAGACTAAAAAGAGTTCCCTGGCCAGAATATTCTTTAATCTCATAATTTGAAAATTTTAAGGTAAGCTTTGTTAAGTTAAAAGCAGATAAATTAATCCTAGTATTTCCTTTTCAGAAATATTTTCTCCATAGAACAACATTCAAGAAGCAGATAAAGGTTAACTTGCCCCCTCGCAAAAGCTTTTGCAGCTGATGCTCCAGTTCTTGGGATGAGGTAGCTCCTTTGACCCTACTATGCTTACACTGAAACACCAAGGACACAAAATCTACTGGGGGGGGGGGGGGGGGGGGGGGCGCGAAGTATCTAAATGAATCCTATAATCTGTTTCGATTATTCGTATCTCCAAGCTTCTCTATGTAAGAGTTACCATGACAATCCCAGAATAGCAACAGAGCAGAAGAAAAGTTTCAAACACAGACTTTATGTTAGAACTGGAAATTAACAAGTAGAAGCAGAGGAATTCTCAAATATTTCAGAGGGCCTCAGCATGAAAATAGAAAGTAGCAGAGCGGCTTCTTTAGTTTGTGCCCAGACTCTCTCTAGTACTCTACTAGAACATGAACGCGTGTTAAAAAGTAAATGAAGATGCTATTTAAATGCTCCATAGAACTTTTATCACAAATTTGTGTCTATTAGTCTTTAGTCATTCCTTTTCCACATCATTCAAACTCTACCTGCCTCAAAGTTAAACAAAAAAGCCAAAACAAAACCCTAACAATTTTACACCAAAGTAGAAAATGGAAGTAAGTGGTTAAGTATGTAATTTACTGGCATCTTGCAGTATTATTTCTATTCAAAAAAGTAAGAAAATGGAAAAACAACAGAACTGGCATAACACGTCAGAAAACAAAAGCAGTCAAAGTTCAGTCTTTTTTTATCAGAAAAAAATCTTCAAACCTTTAAGAACAGGAGTTTGACCATTGCAACTACCAAATCAGCTGATGACTAACAATGACCATGTGTATTCATGAGAACATTACAGAAAACACACAAACGCTTCTAAGAAAGATTTGCAAATTTCATTTCTGTATTTGAACTTCAATAACAATGAAAAATAAGTCAACTGAAATTACAGCCATTATAAAATATAGTTGAAATCAAGCCTTCAATTGCATTGTTTCATCTTCTGTTTCTTTCATTTACTGACCAAGTTGTAAAAATTTATGATCTAATTACTCCAGCTGCAAGCATATTTATTTTCATTAATAATTAGAACTTAAAAGCTGTTAAAAACCTGGATGTGAGAAGAAAGATGTGGAAATTCACAATTAATTCCTGTTTAGGCCTCACGTGAAGTTACAGGCCTATTTTGCAACGAAGAGTGTATTCTGATGTACTAAAATGTGAAACCAAATTAAAAAAAAAAAAAACCACACCACACACAACACTTAATTAGAATGCCAACTAAAATGGTATACAAACAACCCAGAAACAAATACTTACATAATATGCTTTTTCATTTTAAATTTATACTGCTGACTAGAAGAGAATACAACAACAACAACAAAAAAAGTACTCAAAATCTAGAGTAAGACTTTCAAAGTGAAAGCAATTCAACTGAAACAGTATCTCGACCAAAATCGCTAGACTTTGCTGTTGTACAAAAACCTCAGTCGGAACTCCAGTTGGGGGTGGGGGGGAAAAGGGGGGAACACACAACACAGCAAACAAAGTATTGTCAACTACTAACATAAACCCAAGTTCCAATCAACGTGCTAAAGCTGAAACAAATGCACATTAGTACTTTCTTACCATCAGAAATCTTAAAATAAATGAGAACTTTCAATGGGACATACTGGGAAACTTCCTGTGAGCCAGGATGAGTAAAAGGGGCACAGTTTACTAGTCTAACTTAAAAACTTGGCATGGGTAATGGCAGACATTACAATATCCACGTTCAATCACACAAACATTACAAATTACACAAGAACTCCAGCATAAATGACCTGTCAAACTACACACAAGACTTGTGAACTATGAACTCAAGTTCATCATCTGATGTGTTGACTGGCTGTGCTGATACCACTGCTCTCTCAGGAATTCACTGAAAACATTTTGCTCTCAGTCAACTCCTAAAAAAATATATGAACTTGCTTACTTCTTAAACAAAAAGAGCACATAAGACTTGGATGATGCAACTCCCCTAAACCAACAACAACAAAAAAATAATCCATATAAGATTTAGAAATAAAGTCTGCTAACCTAGTATTAATGCATTCTACCGTCTCCATTTCTCTACATTTAATTCTCACAAACTCCACTCAGATATCCATTTTTCAATTAGAAAGTTGTGCATAAATTCCCATACTCTTGCTTCCAAGATGTTAACCAATAGATTAATAACCCAGGAATCAAATCCTACTGTTACCTTCTCAACCCATGTTTTTAAACCAAAAACATGACTAAACATCATGTCTCCTACAAACACGTCGTCATATCCAGATTATGTTACGTACAAATGTGTTAGTAAACCAAGCCTTATTTTATTTAATTATCCCTCCATAAAATGGAAAGCTTTAATGGCCATTACAGAGTAAACTATTCACTATATACCTACTTCTAAGCAAAAAGGCTTATTTCAATTTAGGACATCATAAACTACTTTTTAGTCATAGAAACCAACTCTGTAGTCAGAGCAGAAATGTTTAAGTCTAGTAGAGGTTAAGACATCTAACAGCAAGCACTCTGCAATTTCACTGGGCAAGTAGGGACAACCCAACTGCCTGCAATACTCATACCAGACAGGTTTTCCTTCTACTAATAAACAGGCACATAGTCATCATGAAAAGTTTTTTTCTTCTTCTGTGTTGCCCCACACTTACAAGCAACTTTCTTACTGAAATGTCACTCGGTGCAATTAGCTTTCCCCATATTCACATTTCGCCAACAGCTGCTAATAAGTAGTTTTTATACTAACTGAAGGACTTTTCAGCTTCTTGTACCCTGTCAGCAAAAAGCCTGGAGGGACACAAGAAGTTGGGAGAGGACATAGCCAGGACAGCTGACCCAAACTGGCCCAAGGGATATTCCGTACCATAGAATAACATGCTCAGCATATAAACTGGGGCGAATTGGTGGAGAGGGGCAAAATCACTGCTCAGGGACTGGCTGGGCATTGGTCAGTGGGTGGTAAGCAATTGTACTGTACATCACTTGTTTGTTTTAGGGTTTTTTCCTTTAATTTTATGTCTCTCTTTTTGTTATCTCCCTTTTCATTAGAATTATTATTAGTGGTAGAAGTATTATATTTTACTTTATTTCAGTTATTAAACTGTACTTATTTCAACCCACAGGTTTTACCTTTTTTCTGATTCTCCTCCCCATCCTACTGGGGGGTGGGTAGGTGAGCAAACAGCTGTGTGGTACTTAGCTGCTGGCTGGGATAAAACCACAACAGTCTTTTCTTCTTCTAAGCCAATTAACAGATGGAAAAAGTAAAACATCTGGGGGCAGCAAACCTCATACTGAGCAAACTTACTGATAATTTACTGTTAACACTGACATGCCGCTAACATAATACAATTTTGAACACATGCATAATCATTGAATAACCATATAGAGATGCCAATTCTGAAAAAGTCAAACTGTACAAAAGATTTCAGAACATGGACATAAGAAAAACTACTTATTAAAGTATTAAGTACACCTCAGTAACATTAAGGCATAGGCATTTCAAAATAAATTAAACAGTGAAGTCAAAGCTACACTCTTGGGTTTTGTAGTATGTCTGTGACCACCTTATATCACATGCAACTTTTGACTTACCACAGACCAAGCCATTTAAGACTTCTCTTCAGACATGACCTTGCTGCTCACACAGAAAAATTTGTTTTACAGCAGTATCCCTAAAGCTGAAACATTCTGGGGTAGAAGACGGCTACAAGGTACTCTAGACTCTTAACGAAAAGCCGTAATGTTAAGACGTTCTCTTATGCCCAGACCTGAACCAGTCCATCTCTGCTGAACGTTACGAATGTATTCAGGCAGTTTTTTTTACCTTGGGCTGTTGAGAACATATGGTATTTGCTGCAGTATCAAAGTACTATCAGAATACTAACCTATCATCATCATTATTGGTTGTATTTCTATGTCATAGTTCAGAAGAATATGTCAAAATTACGTTGGCAGACTGCCTAGACCAACAGGATCAACTTTCTCTCTTATTAGGTATAAATCAAAATAAAAACCAAAACAATATGAACTCTCTAAAAGAAAACCTGTTACATATGTAAATGACTGTCCAGGAAATTTTATGACAGATCAAAGAGTAAAAGTTACAGTTTACTTTGAAAGATAAGCATAAAAATGTAACAAAAAAGGGTGGCTGGAGTTTAAGTGAAATACTCATTTACTATCACATCTCATGATAACTATAAATTAGCACAACCTTTTACTTCAAAATTCTTACCAGCTATGGACCACTTTGTTATGCCCGCTCTACCTCTGACCACACAAACCTCCCACAGCAAATATTTTTAGAAAAAGAGCGACACCAGATTGGAATTAAACTTCAAACTGCCTTGTTAAAAGTAGTATCACGTAAACCCAGATCATCTTTCTCTTCATCTAGTTTAGAAACAGTGAACAAGGTTGCCACAGATTTCTTTTTTTTTTTTCCCCTAAGAAAAAGATTATCTCTGTTAACAATTTACAACGTGTTTCCAAAGAAGGCAAATCAGAAATCAACAGAATCACTCTAATTCATGGACACAGCAATACTCAAAACATTCTGCATTCCAGTAATTCTACTCCCAGCTATTTTAACAATAGGACATACTGTGCACTACGCATTCCTGTATCTATCATGCCCTGCTATGCAGTGATGATTTCATGCCAGAAAAGTTGTATTTCTACATGCATGTGGACAGTAACACATCCAGCTTTCGCACTACACTTCATAACGTGACCTGTATATATGGAAGTAATTGGTATCCTAAAAAAAAAAAACAACCAACACCCTAAACTACAACAAAATCAGGACATTGAAATGACTCACACAAGTTGTACTGTTATTTGCAGTCCAAAGGAGACTAAATAACCCAGGTACTTTACAAAAACATATCTATATTGTCTTGATAAAACACAACCACCAAGCTATTTCTTAGGTGTCCATCAAATCCACTGTTAAATTCTGCTACGGAACTTTCTGACCACTGACAAGTTAATTCTGAGGTTTCCTATAAATCAGTACATTGAAAAGACAGAAATAAAGTTGCATGCAAATACAGGTAGTGCACTGATGCACAAACAGTAGTTCAGGTGCGACCTCCTAAATACCGAGTACTCTCTCACAGCAAGCAGGCACTTCTTGTGTTCAAATAAGTTACTAAGAGCTTCCCAATCCTGGTTATTTAGTTTTTCCTTATGTTAAGTTACCAGAATGTCAGATCACCATTTTTAAGCTGTGTAGACTTCAAGAAACTAATGATTTCCTTGGGGGTACATGTCTACATGTCAACATTCTCAAAGAATGGTAATGTAGATTACTTAGAAAAATATACCAACTAGAACCAAGGAACAGAAAAGTTTTGATGGAACAGCTAATTAATGACACAGCAAGACCAAAGCCATTAGCTTAACATTACCTGCTGTCACAGGTCTTTCCAGCATGCTAGCCTCAGCAAAATTAAATCTTCAGAAACCCAGAAAGTATTATGATACACCCCACAAACACCCACACCTTTAACGCTACTCTCTTGAAGCAGTATCTTTATTATGACCGTAACATTCTTTCCTTGTGCCTTTGAGACACATAGTAAACCTGCTTCCTTTAGTATACTGAACGCCTGACGGTCCTATTTGCACACATATGCCCTAGAAAGAAGAGTAAACCCTGCTTGCTAAAAGCCAAGCAGGTTTTTCAAACAATTATGCATATCTTGACATTATGGAATAATAATGCAAGAAATATCACGTGGCGATACGATTATTTCACCCTATTGTGAAATAAAGTCACAAGATGTAGATTTTCCTATCCAGAGATTAAGGCTACCTACCAGACAGACTGTTTTTGCAACCAGACATAGCGCATGTATTATTTATTTTTCCTCATTTCAAAGGTTTAGATTTGGATTGCTCTTAGGGTCCCTCCAGATCTCGATTAATCACAAATAAGCACCAAAGGATAAAGAGGGGACACTGGTCTTGGATGATTCTGGGACTACAGATATCCTATGAAATTAATCAAGAATGATAAGCTTTCTCTCCTGACTCCACACTATGAACCATCAGGCTCTTCCACGCAGACATCCTCACTAAAGGGAAAGCTGATCTCAAATTCTAGTTCCCATAAAACTGCGTGAAGAGACAGACTCAGGATCAGGATGTCCATGCCAAGTACTAGAGCAGTACTATCTGTAAAACTGCCTTTTTTTTCTTGGTAAGAAGCAAGGATATAACTTATGAAGATCTTTTGGCACTTGATTACAGATGACCCTCCAGAACATCACAAAAGCAAGAACAAAGAGCTGCAATCAAAGACAACAGATTTGAAGACTGAGTCAAGACCTGGTTTTAAGCCTCCTGTAGGGGACAAGGAAAAAAAAAAAAAAAAAACCACACATGAACATATACAAAAAAAATAAAAACATCATCGAGTATTCAGAACTTCTGCTGTGAAGGGTAACATCACCTTTGCTATTGTACTTCCTGTCCCTCCAAGTTTTTGCCAAAGTTCCAATATCAAAAGTAACACATGCCTTTAGATAAAACACAGTTTGCAAGAAAATTGGTATATCTGAATTAATCCTCTTATGTGCAACATTATCCTTTCAGTTTATGAACAATGAGTTTGCGTTTTTTAAACCTACTACCAAAGTGTTTTACGCTCAGCATTACAGAAGTTCAGCATTTAGCAACTTAAATCACACCAAGAACAAAAAACACATCTCATCTATGATATATGCAGAGAAGTTGGTAGAACCTTTTAAGTTTCAGAAGAACTGTTATTTGTTTGCCAGTGTATTTACTCCTTTGTCATAATGTTGTATGCCACAGACCTAGCTCAGGTCTGAAGTTCTAGACCTATTCTAGCTCCCAGTAAGTCCTTTTTGATACTTCTGATGGAGAACAGGGAGGCAGTACTTTATCTTGCTTGGCTCCTTATTTTAAGTTGCTTTATATAACATCCTTGAGAAGAAGGTATCTGTAAATATGCAAATGCAAACATGAAAGAACCTGCTGTGGTACCCTTCACTTAAGCCAGTATCTTTTCACAGTATGAAACAGAAGCCAATACTCAGTGATGAAATATCTGGAATACTCAGCACTGACACAGGAAACTGGAAGCACTCTAGTGAGGGGGGAAAAGTTCACAACCATTAAGTTTAACAAGTGAAAAAGAATGTGTACCAGGTGGAAAAGACTGATATAAAGAAGAATAAAATGAAATTATGTAATAAATACCTAAATGAATAAATAACCACAATAAGACACACAGAAAGGAACTCTTACAAGCAATTTATGGCTCCTACCAAGGATTCAATTTCTAACATCTTTTTTTCACGTAAGCTGAACAACACTAATGGCAACTACAACACTCACAAATGCAAATCTACATGGAATAAAGAGTCTATCAGACATGGAGTGCACATTATGGAAACATTTAAAAAAATCACAAGCTAGAAATTAAGAGTCAGTATATGAAATCAGGTTTTGCTTCTGAAACTATTAGCTCCATTTCCATTTAAAAAGGAAACAAACTACAAACCAAACCCTTAAAAGCTGCTCTTCAGAACAGAACTCTAAAAGGATTTGAAAAAGCACCTTCAATCGTCATGCCACATTACACAGCCAAGCCAGTAAAGCAGGCATAGTAGCCCTTCTCCCACACACCTTCCTAGTCCACTTGTTTCCATCACAGTGATGCAGCACAGTTGCCCACTGCATCACACAGTGATCAAGCTGAAGAACCAAACCAGTTGTGAAATAAGTTGGTAAAAGCTGGGAAGTAGGGACTACATTTTTCTGGCAGATCGCTTCCCTGATCCATTCCACTGTGCAGCTGCACAAACACCTGGAGTAGCAAAACAAACAGGGTAATAATACAAGGATATAAATAATCAATATCTACTCCAGACATCATTGCTGCTGAAGAAATGTACTTGTTCTTGCAACCAAAATGCAAACCACTGACTTGAAAAGGTACTTATGGATTTTGTTCAGTTCAATAAAAAAATTCTTAGCTGACCAGCTGTGCAAACACAGGACAGAATACAGTTGAAGCCACTGCCCACTGAAATGGAACAAAATCAACATTAGAACCAAAACCAACACAATGTTTCGGGGGTGGCGGGATATGGAATAAATCTTACTTTCTACACTAATCTGAAATTACTACTAGGGTTTTTTGACCGGGGGGGGGGGGGGGGGGGGGCGGTGTTGGCGTTTGGTTTTTTTTCTTTTTTTTTAAACATGATGCCTTTTCCCTCTGTCCATTAGTCACTACAACAATAGTAATTTTCTGTACAATTCCAGGCAAAGATTAAATAACACCATTTAAACAGGTTTGTTTTCCAAGTAATTTATTCCTCTCAGAAAAACAAGGTGGACTTATATCCCCTCTATGTGAACAGTTAGTGAATTGATGCCTTGAGTTCTCAGAGAAGCCTCACTTTCCTTGTACACTAGGCCAATACAGAAGGCCATTAATTACTGTTCTCATAATTAGTCAAGATTTGCCTCTTTTTCTTTTTTAATGCTGAAAATCACTTTACTAAACATGCATCACATTCTTCACATCATTCAATGTGTTTTAGAAAGGTAAATGATAAAACCCCTGCCTGTTTCATCAGTTTTCAAACCACCTCCAGGTAGTTTGTTGATTCTCCAGGAACAATTAGTTCTCTACATGTCCCTCATTTTTACACTCAGATCACAGGGTAGTATAGCTTCTGTCTATTATCTATCCCAAGATGACTACATTTTCACAATTTATTTTACTGTAAGCATTACTCATACACACCTGCAGACACATTTGGACAGGTGGCTCCGTTTAACTCACTGTACCATAAATATACTAAGACAGTATATTCATAACACTCAGTATAAACTGACATAGTCACACAAAAAGAAATTAATTTTCAACATCTCACAATGCTTCCTTCCCTTATCTTGATGAGCATTAGGTGACCTGGAAATTCAGTTGGGGAATTCCACTGAAAAAATCCAGACCCAAAACTTTGGTCTTAACGTCAATCAATTCCCTGATTTGACTCATCACACAAGAGCTTGTTTCACTTGAAGGACAGGAAGCACAAGAAATAAGCCAGCCTGTGTAAAAGGTGATGTTTCTTTCAGAAGTACCACCTTATGCCAATTCAACATGTTCCTCAAACGACTGCCAAAGGTGTATTTATTACCTGTCACTGCTATATCAGAATAAGAACTCCTATGTCAATAGTTTATAAAACATACCATTACAGTCAAGATGAAATCAAAGATACCTGTAAGTTGTACACAGCATTTCATGCAGTCACTGAAAAACTGTTCACACTTTTTTCCCCCCAATTAGTATTTTTAAGGTCCTGTCTGATTGCCTCCCTCACTTAGAACAGACAGAGCCACAATAATCACTCCTCAAAGTTATGTTTAAATAATTTCAAAATGTTTATGTGTAATATGAACAATATCCTCTTTAAATTTTTGATAGATTTTTTAAGTTTCATTAATGCTGTTAATTAAACATTCAAATGTGGTCAGCTACACTATTCATCAAAACTTTGCAGATAATCAACATATATGCACACATATATTTTTAAAAACCTCCCACTAGAGAAATGTGCCTGTTTGCAAGTTAATGCCTCCCTCGCACGATTTAGTGACTATAGTCATTGCACACAGCATTAAAAATGCTTCTGCTTTGTTACAAGACACAGTACTTCTGTTTTATAGAAGAGTAATTTATCTTGAACAAAGACTAACAATCCACTGGTAATCTGCAGATTACAGTGAAGCCATGCATTTACATTCTTAGACAGCGGACAGTTCTAAGGGAAAGGTCCTCCACTACCAAGATATTCTGCTACCTTTCTCCTTTCCCCACTGCCAAAGCATCACTCCTTTAAAACTTGCATCAAAACCTCTATTAATCACTCAAGCAAGGAATTTAAGCATCACCTACTAGAAGATACGCTGACAAAGAAAGAGAGATCAAGATCTTAAATAGATGCAGATCTAAGAATTAATTTTTCTAATCCCATAAATGAAACTTTACTAACCTTTAAAAATAACTCCAAATAACTTAATGTGGCCTCACCCCTCCTCCTTTTTCAAGGGTCTGTTTTGAATAATTTTAGTGATCTATGCTGTTCAGCCTGTTCTAGCAACAAAAATGAGTCAGGGACATGCGTCAGGGTACCTCCAGCTTAATTTTTTTCTTTCTGCACACATTTTACCCTTACGCTGGCTCACATTCTTCACCTAGTCCTGTTCATAATGTCACTCTGTGCCCACACATCTCTTCCCGAGTAATTTCCATTTAATTCTTCACACCACCACCACATCACACCTTCCCTTTACTCCAGTAGACTTACAGTGTACTCATTCCTCTAGTTTCAATCTCCAGATTGATCTTTGTTAGGGAACTCACACTGTAATAGTAGGAACCAATACATCGCTTAAAAGTGATGTTCCACTTAAGTTTGAGAGAGCTTTTATTGTTGTTGGCATTTTAGTTTTGTTTTGGTTTTTTTAACTGTTAAGAGAGAAGACAGTAAACATCTGAAAAATAGCAATAGAACAAGCTTTACTTACCTTGAAAATACCAACCCAGTCTTTCTGATGAGGGTGGATAAACTGAGTCAGAGTGTAGTGACATTCAAGGTGTGTGCTTGGAAGGTAACTTTTCGCCACATTTTGAAAAATCACATGTGCAAAATTGGAAGTCTGCAAAGTGTTAGCTGAAGACGGAACTTCTTGAAAGGATGACATGTTTGATCTGTAACAAAATTGTAGAGGTTGCTACTTCAATATAGTGGAAAAATTAGTTAAGTTACAAAAATCGATCTATTTGAAATATACAAAACAGAGAAACAGAACCATTAGTTCCTCTGTTCTGAAAACAGGTAACTATAGACCAAGTCCAGCAAAGTGCACTGCCTCAGCATCACTCCAAAACAATGTCAACAAATAATATACAAACAAACAAAATGGCAGTCATTTCAGCAATGACATCAAGATGGAGATAAAGCACTGCTTAGCTGAATGCCCTCCCCGTGCCCCCCCCCAGTATCACAGCTCAGATACAGCAGCAGAAAGTAGGAAATTAAAGCGGTGGTGTGAAAACAAAACAAGCTTCTAACTTAATGAAATATTCTTAATGGTTCTGCATGTGGCAGGGAAGGAGAAACAAAGCTCCACAGTTTCCCTACCAATCTGTACTGCTCAGTGCTTTTCACAGCATTTTTATATATGAAGTTTTTCTTCCCCTCTCTGTAAAACTAACAAAGTTCCATTTTAAGACATTTTTTAAAAACAAGACAGTTTGTCTAAACAGAAGGGGATTGGTTGGTGGGGTTTTTTTGTTGTTCTTCAAAAAGAGTTCTCTTGCCTGGCTTTAGCAGTTGTGGCCATCTTTTACTGTTCTCACTGTAACACATAAGCTCCCAGCCCTGCACGTTTAGCTTCATTACCATAAACAATGGATTTCATTGATAGAGGAAACACTAGGTATGCATGCAGTTTGATGGATCAACACTAATCAGCTGGACTGCAAAGGCTTTTAACTATGCTTTCCATTCACCACCTCCTTTAGGATACATAGTGCTAAAAATTACAGCAACGCAAGATGCTTCACAAGCAGAACAATAAAGTCCCTTCCATGGATTCAGCAAATCTGCCAAAAATAGAAGACAGGCACCTGAGAAGTTTCAAGTGTCAAGATTTCAACATAAAATCACAGATTCGTCAAAACATTCGGTATTAGGAAGATTAGGGCCTTATATCTATCTGTCTTGTATCTATGTGTTTTATCTAACGCATTTCTAGAAACATGAGCCATGCCATTCTTGCAATGGCTATTAAAAGTCATTTCATACAGCCCAGGCAAATCCACACCTTGAATGAGCTAACTGCCAAGCGCATGACATATTACATTCATTGAAGATACACATGGAAACCAATCCCAAAAAGGGATGGGTCACTGCAACTCTCATGAAGTTCAAAGATTAAAGGCTGCCTGTGTATTTCCTTCAGCCTTTAAAAATTTCTTTTCACCAGTCAAGAAATAAGTAGCAAAGAGCTCATGTTTTCTGAAATAAAACGCACTCTGAAACAAATAGGTATTCATCACTCAAAACAAGCAAAAGGTAAATAAGGATTTTTTAGGTTTAAGCCCTCAATGTTTTAAGCTTATTAATGCCCAATTTAAAATAATACATGAAGTACTTATGGGATTCCATGACATCATTTTGATGTATCACATGTTAAATATAGAGCAGTTTTTCACCCTGAACAACACAAGTAAAAAGATAAAATGCCAAGCTTGTAAAGATTAACTGATGCAAAGAACAAACCCAAGAACTTACACAAACAAGAAAATGAGTAAACATCAAAAGACAGCTTTTTAGGGACCAGGGTACACATAAATCCTGTCTGTTATCTAGCTTCAGAGTCCAGAAGACTATAGGAAATTTAACAACATAGTAAAACCCTGAAAACTCCCACACCTCTCAAAACAGAGGATTACATTTAAGACATCTCTCAAATCTACTCTGAACTCTAAATGATATGAAGCAACAGTTTCTACAATTCTAAAAGAAAAACAGCCTTTTTTTGAGTGCAATAAATTCATTTTTAGTAATTTAGCAGTACCCAAAGCCAAATAATATTGACATGAAACAGACTGTTTCATTACCCAAGAAAACCCAACAGTTTTCATTACCCAAGATAAGCACAAAAAGAGTAAACAAAGCATTAATAACAAAACCAATTGAATTTAACTTCTTTTTAAAAATAGGTCTATTTTTAGAACTGGATAGTTTATTCTAAGCACATGCTACAAAAAATCAAGAACAAACAAAAAAAGACCACATAACCCCGACCCACACTGCCAAAAAAAAAAAAAAAAAAAACAACAAAAAAACAACAAGAAACAACCAAATACTAATTTCCACACGCTGGTTGCCTGCTATCGCATATGAGTACTAGCCTTAGCGCAACCAGTAAAGGGAGGCTTGGTTTCCAAGCCCAGAGCAGAACTATCCACAAATCTGAACTCGTGCAGACCAGCAGAATCACCTGGGATTACTGTTCCCTAGCAGGAAAATCCCCGGAGCTTAGGGGAACCTGAGATCTACTTACAGCTCAAGGACAGTTTAGGGGATGCCGGGTGCTCGCTTACATGGCTCGCAGCTACCGGCTGGCAAACAGGAGAGGAGGAGGAAGAGCTACGCTGGGGCTTCGTTACTGACGTGACAAGCGATTCTCTTGGGGAGGCTGAACAACACGTCTGGGTTTATGCACCGAAAAGGACGTAAGGAGGGAATCCTCGTCAGGCAGGAAAAGCCAAAGCGGGACGAGCCACACCGCCCCAGCCAGCTCCTCCCGGAGCCCTCCAGCCGCAGTGCCGGCGGGACGGGGAGCACCTGACGCCCCCGGCCCCTCCCGCCCTCCCTTCCCCCGCGCCGCGGGCCCCCTGCGCCCCGCCGCCTCCCGCCCCTTCCCCACCCCCGGCTCCGCCAGCGGCCGGCGCGGCCTCACCTGCCCGCCGCGGATCACCTTTGCTCCGGGACCTTCGCAACGCGCTCGCCGCCACGGCGGGGGAGGGGAGCCCCGCCGCCTCCCACAGCACGGCCGCGCGGGACCCGCGCCCCCCGCAGCGGCCGCCTCTCCCCGCTTCTCCCCGCTTTCTCCCCTCCCGACCTACGATCGGCCTAAGACAGCTGGGAAGGGGCGGGGGAGGGGGGGGAGCACCTTCCCGGTGGCGCAGAACCGAGGCCCGGGGCCTGTGGACCCCGCCCGCCCCAGTGGCTTCCGGGGGCCGACAGAAATGAGGGTGTCAGACCCGCCCGTCCCCCCCGCCAGGCCCGGGTGGGCCCCTTACCTAGACCGGCGCGGAGGGCGCCGGGGACATCAACATGGGGCCTCCGCCATCAGCGCCTCGCAGCCCCGCCCGCCAGCGTCACTTCCAGCCCCGGCCCTGCCCGCGGGGGGGCGGGTCGCCGGCGGGGAACGGGCTGGAGGTGGAGCGGGACCGGCCGGGGGTGCGGGGGGCCGGCCGGGGCTGCGGGGGGCCGGGCAGAGCAGCCGCGTCCCGCCGGGGCCGCCTCACGCCGGGCCCGCGCGCCTCTGGCGGGCCTGCGTTCGCGGCGCGTGCGGAGCCGTGCCCCTGCCGCCTCCCTGCACGGCGCCTGCCCGTGCCACGGCGCCTCCCGTCCTGTGCGTTATTCCGGCGTTGCCTCGGTAATGCTCACGTACCCTAATTTAGCCATCTCCTGCTCGGTCCCCCGTCCAAAACACTGGCGTAGTTACGCCTCGAACGTTGCTGTTAATCTCCCAGCCTCTGCAGGTCTTCCCGAGCCCGAGAGGGGTGAGATAAGAGTGACTGTAAAGGCTTGCACGGTTCTGCTTGCGCACAGTGGCAGATCTCCACGAAAGTACATTCTCTTACAAATACACTGACTCTTACTTAATTTTCATCTGACATCGAGTCATAGGTCACTTCCCGGAGTAACCGGGCTGGGTAACCACGAACAGTGCTGAGTAATGTCCACTGGTATGCGGGACTTCTCCCAGTGTGCCCAGCACGTGTTGCTACCACAGACTGTCCTCAAGATCACCGTTACTTCTTTGTTTCTACTGTTTCTTACACATTTCGTGTGTATTCTCAACAAACACATTATGCGGAGAGACGTAATATTATCATTATAATTACTACTATATTATAGAGTATTACAGAATTTATTATTGGTGTTACTGACTTAGGTTTTTGACAAGTTCGACAGCTTTTTCACGGTCAGTCCTAACACAAATGAAGCTAAGACAGAGCATAGAAACTGTCCTGGTAAGTAATTAAGGTCATCCATTTTACTTGTTTGTTTTGCATCTCTTGTTTCTGAAAACAATCTTACGTCTTCAGGTGTATCACAGGTTACTAAGCAATCCTTTGATTTGTATACACAATTAATAACCTCTTATATCATCCATATATTCCATTTTCCCTGGAAAGCAATAAATTCCATGCACTGTACTAACAGACCATTTCAGAAGACAGAAGTGTATGTACAGCACTTTCTCCTTTAAGATGAGATCAAGTATTGTAGTGGAAAATTAAACTAGTATGTTAATCAGAAAAGCAATAAATATTTCTAAGGAGGTGGGGAGAGCTATTACTTCTTATCTCTGCCCTCCATTTCTTCTCCTTGCTGTTTTCTGCTCTGTGTGACCTGATAAAAGGGCTAAGAGTCACAAGACCTGTTCTCATGTGGGATGGGGACTGGGGAAGAACTTGGGGTTTACAGTCACTAGCTGTGGAGTATCAATGTTGGTAAGTATAAGTAGTTTTGCTTTCATTTAACACCATTATAATGCTGGTTTATGGGAATATACAGTGAATGCCTGGGGAAAAAAATGTTCATTCAGTCAAAAGAGTTAGTTACGGTTTAGTCATAATTCAGTGTTAAGTTATTATTTTTATTGCTAAATGCATTTGTAGGAAGTAAAACAAATTACATATGCTAGTTGTCACATGTACAGTGTAAATATTAGAACAAATAAATCAAGATAATCTTGTCTTTTCTTGTACTTCTATCCATAATTTTCAGAAAAAAATGTATTTTTAAACTTTATATCTTAACCACATATACACAGTGGTTCTAATAAAAACATAAAAAAAATTCTTCTATTATTCAAATTAAGAACATTTCTTGCTGAAATAAATGTATGATTTAATAAGTGTTCTCATGTATGTATTTGTATCCTAAGTTTAGATGCCAGTCTTACCCCTCTAGAATTTACAGCTATTCTACAGAAAGACAGTGCAGGGCTTTTTCTCATTTTTTTATTGCCCCTTTGAGAAATGAAGAAGTTTACCCAAATGGACAAGTTGTGCACTGTGATCCCAGGATCAACAACCCATGTGCTTGTACTGGTACAAAGGTTTGAGTCAAGAAAAATGGGTTTGGAACTGGTGCAAATTGCACTTGCTCTGAGAATTAATGGCTGAGTGCCTTAGTCTGAATTTTCTAGGCAGGGATCATGAGATACTATATCCTGTGATATAAATATATATCCATGTGATACAAATCTTTTTGAAAACTTGCTCTTGAGTACAAAAAAACCCTCACTATTTTTCTATTTTTGTCTACCTTCTCTGCAAAATATTTAAAATAAAAACTAAGTTTTATATCAGCTTCTATTGGATATCATTTATATCAATTTCTAGTGGATCCCTAGCCTTGTGAAACTCTGACTAATACACTAATTCAATTAGAAAAGCTCATTACAGATATGATGGCAATAATCCCATCTCCCTCTGACTTTTCACCTTTCCGACCCCACTGATTTCAGTAACAGGAAACTTTTGATTCGAGCCACTATTTTACAACAAATGGTATACTTTTCATGTATATCAGAATTGTACTCTTAAGCACGTAGTATCAGTGTTTAGTCAATATTTGGGTGGGTTTTTTCAAAGGAAAAATGGCGGATGTCAAGTATCTTTTTGATGCAGTTCTCCCTGTATGTGTCATAGAATCAGAACCATGGAGATGGGGAGGAACCTCCAGAGCACTGCAGGGAGAGCATGCTGCTCAGGGCCTTGCCCTGCCAGGATTTTGCACGTCTCCACAGACAGAGATTCCACTGCCACTCAGAGGACCTCTTCCAGGGGCTGAAAACACTCATTGTAAAAACATTTCATTATATCAAATTGTAATTTACCATGCTTTAATTTTGTCTCTTGCCTCTTGTCCTTTCACTGTGCACCTCTGAAAAGAGTTTGGTTCCATCTTTTCCACACCCTCTGCGTAGCTGATTGTAGATAGCGATAGGGTCTCCCTGTGGCCTTTCCTTCAGGCTGAAAAAAATCAGTTCACTCTCTTTTTGTGTCTATATTCAGAATTCCCAAAGAATATATGTCTCATTTTGTTGGTGAAATACATTTTACGAAGGTATTTATTTGGAAATAAAAAGCTGGAAGAACTCTTTTCTTCTCAGTGTCTCAGTTTCTGAAGTGCATAAATATGAGGACAAATACACAATGGCAAACTCCGGTTGTGGTTTTGATGGAAATATTAAATAAGGTAAAAATGTATGTGAATGCAGTAACTGGATTTGAACATTATTAGATTCAAAAGAAATTTGAAATTCAGTCCGGGACATAAAAATTCCCCTGCTTTGTAATTATACTGAGACTTTCCTGGCCAGCACGAGAGTAGTCCCTCTTCAGCGTGAGATGAACGAGGAATAAAAGCTGTGAGCACCTAACCGGAATTGCCAAAGGAAGTGTGGGGCAGTTATGGGCTCCCAGGGAACACAGTCTTGCATATTTGGGAAACATTTACTATTTTCGTAACTACACTATCTTTTTAAACCCGTGAGCTCCTTTAGCAATTTATAGCCTTGAAATTAGAAATAGGTCCCCATCACATCTGTTTAACCTTGGATATATTTGAATTTTTATTCCGATCCAAAGCCTAACATTTTTTCTGTTTACTTTCTGTGTTAATAGCCTGAACCGAAGCCATGATGAGTTTTGGATCCAGCCCTGAATTCTCCCCCTGAGGCCCATCTTTGCTTTGTATGAGTGACAGAAAAATCATACATTTCTAGGTTTTATTACCAAAGAAAGATACTTTATGTTGTGGATATTCAATCTATTGGCATGACACGATGCTATTGATGAAGTGTGTTAAGGAAATGCTTTGGTTCTAATGATTTGATTTCATTTTGGTTTGACTCCTATTTCAACACTCCCAACTTTTAAAAGTATGGGCCATGTGAGATGTAAAATATATATATCGATGTCACTAATCGGAAGCTCTTTCTGGTCACATTGTAAAGCACACTTAATCAACTTCTTTAAGATCATGTTACAGAAGGCTATTAACTATACTCTTAAAACAGTTAAATAGTTATAAATAATGTTTTATATTATGGCTGACAACACTGAATTGCCCAGCGTTTAAGGAAATCTAATCACAAGGCAAGGAGACTTTGCCTTCCAGTAAGATGGCGTGGCAAAACTTTGGAACATATTAGAAATCACATACTATTGCTAACATTTCCTATTAAGGAGAGAGTCTCTCTCTGTGTATTTTGGATTTCTTTTCCAACACTTAATTGCAGCTGATGAAGAAAAGCTATTCAAAAGCTGCCAGGATTTTTAAATCTGTATGAGTGAGATTGATGAAATTTGTGGGTTTTCCCAAAAGAGTATAGGTGAGAGCAGACATGTAAATTTTGTATGTGTGTGCATGTACGTGTGTGACAGAGGAAAGAGCAAGAGCTTACTCCTAAGGTGTGAGACTTGGCAGCGCTGCACTGTACAATGGGCACAAGAAACCGCATGTCTGTAAATGACCGCATTTGAATTGCTGTTATTTCACTGTTGGGTTACTGTATTGTTAAAGTGAAAAGGAATGTTTTTAATAAATGCAAATAATGAATTAAATGCTTGCACATACTGAGGCTTTACTCTCTGGTGTGTAATTAATATATGTGCACTGGAGACCCAGGTCTGGGGGAGTGTTTCATTTCTTATTTATGATGTTTGCAAGGGTTTTTTTCCTACTAGCATACCTCTTACTGGCATACACAGAACCACATGTAAATGACCACTGAGTAGGTGTCACTTAAATCTTAGCAGATATAGAACAGGTAAATACCTTTGTTTGGTATGCTTTGGTAGATTTACTGTTTCTCTCAGCCTTTTATCTTCACTATCTGAAAGTAATAGGAAGCTCCCAAATGACCAACATTTTGTTTTCAGAGGCAGGAAAACTGCATGTGGCAGGAAACAAACAAGCAATGAGATTTCAAAGTTCTTATACCTCAGGCCACAGCATTTAACCCTGAGGGACTGAAAGCTGAAAGACACTTCCCACAGTTGCCTACAGCATGCTTCTCGTATCCCCTTCTGGGTCCCCCTCCGGCACTGGCTGCCACTGCTGACAAAGCACAGAAGTGTCTACTGTATACTGCATCTGCAAGAAGCTTGGCAGCTTTCCTATTTTCTCATAATGATACATCTTTTTCTCAAAGGACCTAAAGACGTCTGAGTCCTCATAATAATGCTGTCTCCTGCTCCCCTGTCCTGGCTCTATCTGTTCTTGTGTCCCCACCAGTTTACTCGTTTTTCTTACTCCTTGGCTCCCTGAGCAGCTGTGCTCAAACTGGGGAGCTTGGTGCTGTCCCACAACTCCCTGCCAAGGCTGGTGCCACCTGACTGATGCAGGACTTGTGCTCATGCTTGACCCAGCACTGAGGAGAAGGGCTGTCAGGTCACGCAGTGCACTTGTGAGAGGTTGTGCCCAGCCTGGGACTTGAGACAGAGAGTGACTCACACTGCTTTTCCCCATAGCCCCACATTCAGTGTGGAGAGGGGTCTAAACCTCCTGTGTTGCTATTTGTATGGCAAGCTTCACAGTCAATGGATCTTCAGTCTAGGTTCTTATCTCCTCCTACTGCTTGAGTTCTGAAACTCCTGCATTATGCGTTCTTAGATGCTCTGAAAAAATACTAACCGTACTGTTATATACATTCTGTACAAATCAACTACTAGGAAGCACAGTGCTAAAATTAAAAGTTGCCTTTAATTCATCCCCTAACTATTTGATATTCTATTGTGTCTGTTAACATTGTACAGAGAAGAGAATGTTGGATTTGCTGTGCAAATTTACATACAGAAAGCAATGCAGTCTTTCTGATTTTATTTGAGCAGCACCACTTAGAAATGCCAACTATATTTTTATTGTATATATCCTATCATTTTTTCAAACTTTCACACCTTTTCTTATTTCACAAAGTAATGTCCTTTTATAAGGAATATTTTTAAAAGGCAAAATACTATAGTGCTTATTACATTTCTACAACTTTCTACAAAAAGAAACATTTAATAAATGGCTCTACCTTTTGCTAATAAATGTCTTACATTATAATGTAGCAAGGTTAGCAATATTGTCCAAAGTGTGGTTGCGTTTTGTTGTGTTATGGAACTGGAATCATTCAATCAAAATACAATTTACATTATAAATATGGGTAATAATTCTGACTTTTAAAAACACAGTAATGTCACAGCCATGACATATGAGTTTAGTTCACTACATGGCAAAGGATCTGTTGGGCCTGTAATAAGTGTTCTGTACACAAACAACATGGTTCGAATCTGTTTTTACAGCGTGTGTTTCAGTTTTCTTTACTGGGATATGTCAGTGGGCAGCACTTGGTCTGTGCATCTGCATATTTTGAATATACCATGTTTGTGCTGGAGGAGACTTTTTAAGGCTTTATGGAACTGCCTGCTTAAATGCTACCACTGAGACCTGGCTGAGCTCATCAACATTGTCTGTCACTGTCTGTAAGTAGTGCAGCTTTTCCTTAAAATTGGGTGACAGAGGCATATGAGTCTGAAAAACACTGTTATCTTAACAGTTTTTGAGAACTTTACCCATAATAAATGACTTATTGATATATATATGTACCTACTAGCATTCCCAGAACTTGGGCATTTTTCTCCCTGTCAAAAGAGATGCCAAAAGCAAATTCAATCTGTAGTTCCCTCTCCCCTTCCCAGACCTTTGTTGACTGGCAGTCCCCATTCTGCTGCAATTAGTCAACAGCTGAGGAAGAGTTCATTGGCTCAATATTCATCCTAGTACTTGAAAAGTCAAATATAGCTAGCCTTAGTTTTTTCTTGTATTAATCACAGGGTTGCTGGGGCCAAATCAGCTCATTTGTCAATGAGAACGTGCACAAGCTTCCAAGTGGGATGAATGTTTCTGCACAAAAGAGCAGATCTTACAAATTGCACCCATTGGATGTCTAACATCATCCTGATTTTCCACTTACATACTGCTTTTTAGTAATTTTACACTCAGTATTCATTTAGAAATCATTTATATCACAACTATACTTGGCCCTCAGTATTATTTGGTAGCATGAAATATACTCAGTGATGGTATGAAAGTTATTTCCAATAGGGCTTATGAAGAACAGCTGAGCAAGTATGACCTCCTGCCCTCAAAGTGTTTGTTTACTGGGAACTATATTCCAGTTCTCTACATTTAATCTGTCTTGGACCAGGCTGACATTCCCCTGATAGATTTATTGTATCTCTAGAGGCTATTACAAACACAACATTGTCACTGCTTATCTAATAAAATGATAATAAGATTATATTACTTTAGTGATAACAATATATTTATGTTCATTTTTAATAGTAACAAACCAAAGTTTGACTTCATGTTCAGTGAAGATAATGTGTTACCAGGGGAAAAATATTAACCATTCAAAAAGTATTTTTCTTTCAAACAAATCAGCCATGGAAAATACTTTTTATTGCACGTTACTTGTAAATCAAAGCATCAATTTGTATACATTAGCAGGCATCCTATATCAGTGTTACAGAAATAATAATAATGAGGAAGTCTGCCTCAGAAAATTTATTTTCCTAAATCAACAACTGGATTTTGGAAGCTTGCCGTGATGGTTTTTGTTGTGCATCTTTTCCTAGAATTTGTCAGATATCAAAAGGCAGGCACAACAGACCAGATTTGCATGTCAGTTGTATTTTGTTATATTCAAGGTGTCCAGAGTAAATTAATTTGTTATTAGTGGTGGTATTGTTATTGTTATTTTTCATTATTACTAGTGGCACTAATGATTATTAGTGGTAGCATTAGGCTTAAAAACATAGACACACTTTGGTTTAGTACTGTGTGCTTTTACAAGAGACCCAAATTTATTTCTTACTTAAACTGGTGACTTTTAGTGTAAACAGCATCTCTCTCTGTATAATGTAAGCTCTTAATTTATCTCCCAGCTCAGACAGCAAAAATCAAATTACTTTTTAACATCAGTATATTGTACATTACCAAAAGTTAGCCTTTTCTTATTTTAGAAACACAAATTACTGCATCTCCCCCATCCACACACCCTGCCTTTTTTTTTTCCCCAGTAGACTCTGATACTGTAATGCTAACCTTTACCAAATGATCCTAGTGTTTTGGTGGCCAACACCCTAGTGATTCTGCTCTACTGGCATTCATATCACAGCACAGATGAAACATGGACCATTTTTTATGAACAAACAGCATATTCCTTCTAAAAAGTATTGTTATCTGATAATTTATTCTGCAATTTTTCACTGCAGCTGACTATTACTTTTCTTAAGTGTTGTTACTCAAAAGTAACCTATGAAAATAGTCTGCATTAGGGAAATGCATTAACGTATAATAGAGATTTAAAAAAAAATCAATAATAAGCAAGCTATTCCATAGGTATGCAAGCTATATGGTGAAATTACAGTGCTAGACTTGAACTCAATGTGCAGTTTGTATTTAGAACTCTTAAATGTTACATAAAGCATATTAATATTAAATTTTCAATAGGACAGATTAGAGATTTGTTAAAATAAGGATTCTGCAACTAATTGCTTCATGTTGGTATACATTCCAAGTCTTTTTCTTACAGTTCCTTTCAGGAATCTTTCAATGGACAGGACAGCCTAGGCAATGCAAGCAATATAGACAATAGAGGACTACAATAATGGCAGTAGTTTTGTCTTTGTGTGGAACAGAGGAGATATTTTGATCCACTCCTCTTGTATGTATTGATTTCTGCACTCCTCTTGTAAAGGTCTTCTCTGTCCTTTCGCACGTGAAGTTGATGCTTTTTATATCCACTGTATAGTTAAAATCCCAGAGGAATTAGGTTTATTAATAATTGCATGCCCCAAACATACAAAACTGAGTTAAAATTTTGCAACCAAGTATAGAAAATAAAAGCTAGGTCTTTTATATTGGATTATATTACTTCAGTAACAGTGGGGCTTTGTTGAACATTAATTAATTGTGTTCTCAATCTGCAGTAGGTTATGTTCCTGGGTACTAATTCTAGCGAGCCAGTGATGAGGAATATCCCCTAATGCACCTTGCTCCCCCAGGGACCTTATGTTGCTTCCTCTAAAATCAGGAACAAAGTCTTAAGACTGTCAACAGGAGCAAGGTCACCTCCCATTTTGCCAAAGCTAAGGCTGCTCAGAAGCATGCCACACAAAGGAAATGTTTCTAAAGCAATATGCTTTACATTCTGGCGTAGGAAAACCTAAGAACTGAATTAGTGCCAGAATTCCTATTTCTATACCATAAGGAGGTTAGTTCAGGATTTTATCGGAGTAATGTGAGGTTGATGCTTTTAGACTGATACACATACGTTGGTTGGAAAAAATGGAACTATTTTTGCTGTGGGTTATATGCGTGCATCTTTTCCTGGGCAACAATTACCTCCTCATTGCTTGGACTTCTTAAGTTTCAGATCAAGTTACCATGTAGCTTTTCCATATTGCTTTTCCCTGTTGCCCTACCATGTTCATTTTCTCTTCCTATGTCAGTATCCTGTAACTGCCAGGGCATTGACTGTTTCATGCAATTCCCACACCAACCATATGTTCTATAGGTAATGCATTGCAGGTAGAAGTGAAAATAAAATTACTGTGACTGATACCAACTATTTATCATATGTAGCAACAGTTCTTTTGGACTTTTTTTTCCTTTTTCAGCTGCTTTTACAGAAGCTGTTTGTCTAAATCTGAAGAAAAGCCATCCTCCTCTTTGCATTTCTATGTCATGTGAAATAAGCATGTAAAAATAAGATATTGCACACAATCATTGAAAGATTAAGAATCCATAAAAATAATCTTAAATTTATTTTTCGGTTAAAACACAAAAATAAAACCAAGCCCAAATTGCTATGGCATGCTATACAGGTAACTGTCCTTACACTTTAAATTTTTCTTGTGTCACTTCTCCAAATGGAACAGTTCTATATTGTTCACGGTACACCCTATATGCACTCACCCACATACAATTTCCTGCTTGTTTGTAAAAGATAGTAGTGATTGAAGTTGCTCATAACCCGAACTGTGAAAAATTCCATTTAGCAAAATGCTCTAATTAAAAGGACTGGTTCTTTGGATGAAATCTCTTCAGGATCTTTGGAAAATCCACAGCATTTTCCATGAAATTCAGCTAGGTAAATTATCTTTAATGCATTCTATCTGAGCGAGATTTTGAAGAGAACTTGAAGGGGATGATTGAATTCTTCTAGGAAATAGGTACTTGAATCTTTTCAGCTCTTCTGAGAAACCCAGTCAGCACAGTCTAGCCTAAACATCCTAATGGGATTTATCAAAGCTAAAAAGACGGGAAAACCTCTAGTGCTTAACTGAACTTAGTACCAATTAGTACAAATATGTATGTACTGGTACCCTGTGGTAACCTGCCCATTCTAACATTCACCTGATGTCCCAGTGAGATGCAACTGCTTTCCAAACTAGAGTACGAATGCTTCTGACAAAACAGTAAGTCTTCATACCAAAACAAAGTTTCTATGTTCCCCCAAGGCACTACATTCCTACAGAAGCCTGGAATTTACTTCCCCTTAAGATATGCAATATTCCAAATATTGCACATATTCAGGTCATGGTTGATTACTAAATTACATACTGCTACAGAATATATCATACAATTCAGCAAGAAATAAAGCAGTTCAGATTACACAAGGGTGGGTTTTTTTTCTGTAGGCAAAAATAACCACTTGCATTGCTGCTTATACATTCCAGTTAGTTATCTAGTGAAGAGCACACAGCTAGGAAATGAATGCTGCCCTGAGAATCCCAACTTGAATATTTACAAGCGTGAAGTATGTCATATTCTGTTGGACTCAAGGTCCCTCTAGCCCAGTAGTCTGTCTCCAGCAGTACCCAGTCAGAAACAAAATATGCAGGGATATTTCTCTGGAATGCTCTCCCACATCCAACTATTTGCTGCTCAGGGATTCCTGAGCAGTTCCACTGTGCTTTCATTGCATTTTACAAAGACTGTGAAAGCTCTCCAATGCAGAGAAGTAAACACCACAAATGCAAGATGGAAGGTTAGAAGGAGGAATGAAACACTGTAGGCTTGGCTGCCAATTCATATTGATTCAAGTTTCAAATGCGCTGCTCCATCCACTGTAGTTTCTTTTAGCTACACTTAGTGTTAACGTTGAATTTAAATATCAGTCTGCAATGAGGGTCTCATTTTACAGGTGTCATATGCCTGTAAGTCTCACTAAATTCAGTGAAAATTGTTCTTAGTTATCAACCCAGACTATAAAACTCCCAAGTCCTGAAAAGGAAATGTCCCAAAAGTAATTAAAAATTTTAAAAAACCTGATCACCTGTAATTATCCTGCATCAACAGATTTAAAGTCAGGGGCAGGCTCTGAAAGTGAATCCAACCTTTACCATAATTTGACACAGGGCATATATTTCCCTTTGCTTTCAGAGGTTCCTTATTAAGGGGAAAAAAAATCCTTAAATGACAAAAAATACTATAGATGTTCTGTGTTTGTAGGATTTTTTAAGTTCTTTGTCCTTTTATATGAGACCTGTAAAGGAAACTAAGATGGACACATTTTCAGCAGTAAGAATGAAAAGAAGTTGGTTTTGTTACATTATTTTATATTTACACATTTGTTTATGTTTCTTTAGGTCTCCTGGAACTTAATGAACACAATGTACCAGCAGACAGAAAAATATAGCAGCTGCTTTCTGTATTACAAGTGCTCTGACAAGTTCTTATGTTTTAACATCCATGTTACAACATCACAAATGTTATGGAGCACACCTAAGGTCTCCACATACTTCTTACAGCATAAGAAAATAAATCTGAGCCACTTAAAAACAAAGATTTAGATTTACAACATCACTGAGCATTCATTGGGTATGATGTAAGTAAATATACACAAGTTTTTGATGATCTAACAAGCTGGGATACAGGGATACAGGGCTATGCAGTATAAAGGTACTGTATCTTTTTCCCCACAGTTCTCATATCCTGCAGAAATGTGCCAGCAGCAGTCTACAAAGCCAGATGATATGGCAACTATGCATTAGTAATAGCAAGGCAATGTGGCTTAATGAACATGGTAATAATGGTAATGGGTATGACATGGTTATATGATAATGAGTGTCAAGAAAGTTGCATTCTCTTTCCCTTTTCTGTCACTGTGTGTTATACGACACTTTGAACCTCGTTAGTCTTCCCATGACCAAGAATTTGGTTTTACATTACCAATACCCAGTAGTTTAGGATTTAAGAGCTTTCTGTCCCACTCACTCATTCCAGCTTGGCCCATTCAGTCCCTCCAGCGTGAGGACCAGTGTGCCAGTGCAAGCATTCGTTGGGACAGACTGTCAAACAGATGAGCGAAAGGATTAACAACAGTTACATTGGCATACCTGAGAGGGCCATAAATTGTAATGCAAGGATCGGGATGAACAGCTGGGGCAAAAGCAGTGGGGATTTTTTTTTAAATCCTACTCATTTCAAAGGTCTGGTATAGAAAGCTGTCAAAAAGCAATTGAACTGACTGGACTGACTGAGGCAGAGCTCCAGGTATATCTAGGTTTGGGGAGCAACATGACTTAAATGGGTTTGACAACTAAAAGATCGGTTCTTATAATGACATCTGTACTCTTTTTTTATAAAGCACTGTAAGATCTACTGATGAAAACAGATACATACCAGTTACAGGTTTACTACTTGTCATTCTCATATGATTTTTATACTGTTCTATTTTTATGTGTTGTAAAAACTGAACCCTACCTACACTACAGCAACAAGTAGGCTAGCAAGTTTTCCTTCAGAAAATAGTTCCTTGCTGCCATAATCAGTCAGATATTTTGAGGTCTCATTTCATGCCTAAATAATAAGGTAGGCATTACTGCTTTTAAGATACAATACACCATTGATAGAACAAAACTTTAAAGCCAATTAAATGTTGGCAATCTTCCTACCCCTGGCAAAGGCACACTTGTTAACAGTTCACCTTTGTGGCATGTTTGCAGTGTAATCACTGATTTCTGGAAAGTCTTTTTGGCACTTCCAGGTATTTTAAAATACCTAATGAATTTATTTTTATAGACAATTTTAGACTTCACTCACATTACTTTAAATCATTTTACTTTAAAATTAGAGGCTGTATGCACTCAAATGAGGTATGTATCCCCATTCTTAACTCAAGGAAAAAATAGTGATTTGAGGAACCAAGCTATACAAATAACAATTTATTTGCATTTTAACTAGTTAACAGTTGCAGAAATCATCACATACAAATCTTTATGAAACACTATCTTACTAGGTGTGAGTAAGGACATACTGCTGCTTTGTTGGAAAAAAAACAGAACAATTTTATCCTGGGTTTTAATATAAGTAAAAGCTTTCATGGCTAATTACTTAAAAGTATTTTGAAGTTAACAAAGCTTTTTTTCTTTATTTTCTGTGGAAAGAATGTAATTAGGTTGGTAAAGAAATAACACAAAAACCAAAATTAACTAGGAAGTCTTGATTTATAGTGAGATAAAAATTTTATGAAAGGCAAAATTATTTTTAACAAAATGAGCTAACTTTACTATAAGCCTACTAGAAGTTCAAACATCACTAGAGGGCATTTTGGAGAAAATAAAAACCACAGCAACACTATTAATTTAATTTTCTCCCTTCCACAAATGCTCTACAGTATGGTAGCCCTGCACCACCTAGTCCTGCAAACGCTTCCTTCTCATACTGGCTACCTTAAACGTACTAAACTACTAGTATCAGTTATATCATGACATGATCATGATGTTCATTATGTGAGCAGAGATTCCATTTAATCTAATCTCAAGGAATTTCATCTGTCTGCAAAAGCATGCTCTGTACAAAAGCAATGTAAAAACTATAGTAAGGTAACAGTGGACATGTCTGTAAAAATAAAGTTGATTCACAGGTGTGTTGGCCAAGTAATATAAGGTTGTCTGATACTCTTTTATCAATAGGACTCTCCTTTAACAGTTTCTCATGCTTTGTTTGGAAGTGGTTATAGTGTATTTTTATTATGCTGGTACAAAGTGAAATTCTCCTCATAATACCTTTTAAACAAAGAATGTTTTACTTCTACCTACACAAGTAAAAAACCCTCTTAGACATGATAAAGGTCTAGAGAAGGATACAGCTATGCATGTAAAGCTGCATCTTGTAATGAGAGGTAAAAATCTGAATGCAAGGACCACATTGAGTGTAGCATTAGAGTCTTCACTTGATCCACCTATCTATTCTTAACCCCCTCAAAAATAAAACTAATCACTTTTCTCACTCAGTTCAGATTTGATAGGACTCTACAGCCAGCTGGAAAAGCACCAATTGCTCTGAAAATGTAAGGCAGTGAAGAATTGGGCTGGAAGGCAAAAAATCATGTTTTCAAAGTTCTGTGTGATTACGTGTAAAATTCAGGTTTTAATAACTTTGAAAGGCCTTATTTGGATGACACCTCAGTACAGATTTCTGCCAGCAGAGCTGCCTCAGTGAGGAATCACACTTCTACCAACAAAATTTGTGTTCAAGATGGTTGTCAACCTTGTCACCACTGAGGAGAAAAGTAAACAGAGCTCAGTAGCTTCATTCACTTGGCGATCTTCAAATGGCATGGTGGAAGAGACAAGTGAGCTTATGAAAATATTGGTACATATGAGTCTCTGGGGCTTCAGATGTTTTGCAAAGTGCTAGCAAATTAAAGAGTTTCAGTTTTTGTGTGACTCTTTCCATTGCCTTAGCTGCAGGGTTCTTTTTTTCTTCTCAAGCCATACTGGGTGCTCATAGTCATACTGAGTGAGAGGCAATGAGAGAAAGCAGCAGCTGGGTGAAGGCAGGAGATCGGCCTGTTGAGCAGTAGCACTCACACATGCCAGAAAAAAGCTACTATATAACCACAGCCACCTTCACTGCCCACGAAATTCCTTTACGTCGGGCTAGGTTAATTTAACTGTGTATTGTCCACTGCTTTATAGGGGCAAATATAAAAAAATGTATTATGGTACTGATAGAAGAAGCAAGCTAATACATTGAGCCTGTTCTTTCTGTGCTAACATATGAGTGAACAGCTGACTTGGTTAGACCTGTACTCCTGACCACTACATTCTCCCAGAAGTCTGTAAATGATACTACGTAACAGCTACCAAAAAAGCTCTGACCTAGCAAGAGTAACCTGATGACCGAGGGAGTACCCAGCACTCCTCCATGAGAAACTAAGGCAAGGGTTTTTGTCATGAAAATAAGTTTTGTTCAAGAGGGATGAACGCGGCAGATGCAGGACCGGAGCTGAAGCCTTACTCCAAGGAGGCAGCATTTGCCTGCCTCCAGCATGCCCTGTCTCAGAGCCTGGCTTGCTCCCTCACAGCCCTGCAGCACCTGAAGCTCTCTCTCCCTGGACTGCCAGCAAGGTCTCAAAGCCCTGTTAGACTTTAGGCTGCAGCTGAGCAGCACAGCTCTTGCTAGCTTGTTCAAATACAAATCTTACTGATGTTGATAAAACCTGTATTAGGCCTTTGGGAACCGTGCTCTGGACATGATTGTTTTGGGTTTGTGTGGCAAGGTTTTAGTAGTGGGAGACTACAGGGTTGGCTTCTATGAGAAGCTGCTAGAAACTTCCCCAGTGTCCAGTAGAGCCAATACCAGCTGGCTCCAAGACGGATCCGCTGCTAGCCAAGGCCCAGCCCACCAGCGACAGTGGTAGCAGCTCTGGGTTAACATATCTAAGCAGGGGAGGGGAACTAGGCAAGAGCAATTGCAGCTGGAGAGAGGAGTGAGAATGTGAGAGCAACAGCCCTGCAGGCAGTGAAGTAGTAGGAGGAGGAGGCGCTCCAGGCACTGGAGCAGGTTCCCCTGCAGCCCGTGGTAAAGACCATGGTGAGGCAGGCTGTCCCCCTCGGCCCATGGAGGTCCACATTTGAACAGATATCCACCTGCAGCCCATGGATGACCCATGCTGGAGCAGATGGATGTGGCTAAAGGAGGCTGTGACCCGTGGGAAGCTGCGCTAGAGCAGGTTTGCTGGCAGGACCTGTGGCCCTGTAGAGAGAAACCCACACTGGAGCAGGTTTGCTGGCAGGGCTTGTGACCCCAGGGGGGGACCCACGCTGGAACAGACTGTTCCTGAAGGACTGCACCCTGTGGAAAGGACCCACGCTGGAACAGTTCATGAACTGTAGCCTGTGGGAAGGACTCATGCTGGAGAAGTTTAAGACTGTCACCCATGGGAGGTACTCCACATGGGAACAGATGAAGAGCATGAGGAGCCCTCCTCCTGAGGGGGAAAAGAACAGCAGAGACAATGCGTGATGAGCTGGCCAAAGCCCCCATTCCCCATCCCCCTGCACCACTGCAGGGGAAGGAGGTAGAGAAAAGAGGGAATGAGACTGACCCAAGAAGGGAGGGGTGGGGGCAAGGTGTTTTTAAGACTTAGTTTTTATTTCTTATTATCCTACTCTGATTTGATTGGTAATAAATTAAATTTTTCTCAAGTTGAGCTGGTTTTGCCCGTGATGGCAATTCCTGAGCGATTGTTCTGCCCTTATCTCAACCAACAGGCCTTTCGATGTATTCTCTCTCCCTGGCCCTGCTGGGGAAGGGAGCGGTAGAGGAGCTTTGGTGGGCACCTTGCATCCAGCCAGGCTCAACCCACCACAACGATGAAGCCAGTCACAAGCTCCGGCGCTTATTTGCCATCTGACTGGGCAAAAACGGCGCGCAAGGCGGCCCGCTCCCTCACCCCGAGGCCGCCGTTTACCGCAGGCTACCTCAGCCCTCACACGGCCAGGCCGCGCGTCCCCACCGTCTCGCACCACAGACCGCCTCCGCCAAACACCCGGCCCTGCCTCCTCTCAGCCAAGCGTCAGGAAAGGGAAGCCACAGCCGTCAGGCGCAGGCAAGGAGGGCTGGCAGGAGACACCGCCCCGGGGAGAGCCGCAGGCAGCGGCACAGAGTCGCTCGCAGCCCCGCCGCCGGCCCTGCTGCCCCAATAAGACGCCCCAGCGCCTGCCCGGCCCCCGCCCCGCCCCGCTCCGCGCTCCAGGCGCGGGTAGCCGGGCCCGCCCCATCCGTCACGGGGCGGCGGGCGGAGCCGGCCGGCCGCGGGGAGGAAGCTTGCTCTCCCATTGGCTGGATCCCGCCGAGGGGTGTCTGTGGTTGGCTGCGGTATCTGCCGCTCACAGCGTGGCGGGCGGTGGGTGGGGAGGTGCCGGGGCGGGTGGTGGCTGGCCGGAGGTCACTCGGCGCGGGGGCGCAGCATGGCCGCGGCTGTGGTGCTCGGGGGACCTGCGGGCTGGTGGCGCTGGCACAGGCGGGTGCGTGCCGCCCGCGCGGCGATGGGTAAGGACCTGCCCCTCCCCTCGGCTCCAGCGGCTCCGCTCTGACTGCCGGGCGGGGAAAGACCGGGCCTTTCCCGGGGCTCGGCCGGGGAGTGCTGCCGCCGCGCTGCCCTTGGCGGCCGCGGCCCTCCGCGCCCGACGGGCCCGGTGCAACGGGCGGCCCTGCCTGGCGGGCCCCGGAGTCGCCGCGCCGGGCAGCGCCCCCGGTGAGGGGCCGCCCGGGGGAGCGCGGGGGGCTCTGCGCTGGCACGGGGCGCTCCCGCGGAGCGGCTCCAGCTGCCGCGTTATTTGCGGCCGTGCCGGAGTGGCTTTGCTCAGTGTCTTCACTCGTTCGGCTGAGGGAGCATGCCTGGAAATCATCAGAGCCCGCGAAGGTTTCCTGTGGCACCAGCGACACGTTAGCGGTACCTGTCACTTAGGTTTGGGCTGTTCAGCCCTCTTGATCATTGCACCCGAGTATTTTCCTTAAACTGAAGGTAAATCCAGTGGCACTTCTTCCCGTCCCAGCTCCGCAGGCGCACACACACGTATGGCTGGTTCATGGGCACTGGAAGGTGCAAACACCTTTAAATGCCGTGTGGGTGCAAGTGAAGAGGAATATTTGCAGAACTGGACCTAGACGTTTCCCCTTTTCAGAGTCCTGAAAATCACGCTGCTGTTTCCAAGTAGTTTACCTGCTGAAGTAGATAACTGAAAATACACATTAAGTTGTCTTTTCAATGTCATCTCAGTAGCACTCTGTTGCTCATGTATGCCACTGTATAGTTAGGCTCCCAACAAACAGGTGAAGGTTTTTCAGGTAGCAAAGTGGAAGAAATATATTATTTTAAGTTGTATGTGGTTCTAAAATCTTGATGCTTAACAAAGTGTTTCAGGAATTAATTACTTCTAAGTAACTCCTTTAAAACCTCATTTAAACTGATCAATGAATACTGTTTGACATTTAATTTTGAAATTAGCTTTCAGTGTTATTTTGACTTGACTGTCTTTTCCACTAACACTTTAACTTTTTTTTTTTATAGTTGCAGCTCTGATGGTGTGCAAAGTAATAGCTCAGGTGCAGCAGGCATATTGGTCACATGCTAGTAAAGTTAAATACAGGAGACCTGTGTGTGTATTTAGTGCCTTTTGTGATACCACGCAAGCAGTAGCTTTCAGTGTATTTTGAACTTGCTGTGCATGGTAGCTCTTGGATACTTCTGTAAAAGCTTTGAAATCCACTGTCTTGGTCAGTATTCCAATGGTCATCTTTAATGTCGAGAAGATGGAAGGGGTCTTGTTTCTTGGTGAGCCCAGGGTGTGAAAAGCAAACCAAAACAGTACACTGGCCTTTAAAGTTGAAAAACATAGTTTGTCTTTGCCTGAAGACCTGAGTAAGAAAGTGTGACTAAGTCTAAGAAGAAATTGTGACTCTCCCAAAAAACTTCCATAGAACAGAATTTCAGTCAGTAGTGACTGTGGTGGAAGTCCTGCTGACTCCTTTAAGTGCTTACGGGTTGAAGGTCTAAGCATTAAGCCTTCTTAACTGCTGATCTCTGCTGCTTAGTTATATGTCGAGGTTTCTGTACATCTGCTGTGTTTATTAGGTTTGCCATCCTTTTCTTTAGTTTTGAGTAGTCTAAAAGTTGTCTTTTGAGTAGTGATTTCATCAACGTCCTGAGTGAAATGCCATCCTAGTGGAGGAACTCTGCCAGCTCTGAGAGCTGTCCAGCGCCACAGCTTGGTTAGCGAGCGGGCTGTCTTCATTCACTCATTGAATACTCCTTAGTTACTCAGTCCGTTGCTCTTTGCAGCTAGCACAGACCATGATGGATTGTTTCTTCTGTATGTTTATACCAGAGGCTGTTAGATCATCTAGGAGGAAAGTAGCTGAGGGCAAATTTCAGAGGAACGTCTTAGGTGTGTTTGTGTATTAGCAAGTTGGATAGAGACCATGTAGTCTTGTGATCTGCAGCTGGCACTGGCTGGAAAAGGTGCTTCATGGAGAGGGTGTGTGTGACCTTATTTAAACATACATATTTGATGGATGTGAAGAAGTCCTTCTTGGGGACTGTTAGGGGGATTGAAGGGGAGGTTAATGAGTTGTGATGGCTGAGAAAGGAAGATTTTCTGTTGAATGAAGATTCATCAGCTGAAGGAGCTGTTCATCAAAAAAGACAGTACCCTGCTAGAGAATGAAAATGTCCTTACAAATAGTTTTGGATGAGTAGTAGGGACCCATGCAGTTAATAGTTAAATTAGTACTTTTGTTGATGCAGGAGCTGTGTTTGAACGGTTGAATGATTCCGTGCACTGGTGCAGAGGCGCATTAATTACTAAGCAAGGATTATGACAGAAAGACCTGCTGCTCAGAAGTCCAGCACATTATTTAATTAAGGGATCAAGTGTACACTTGATATTCTCTTTAGATGAAAAGTACTTACTGCATGTTTTTGTCTTTAATGTATTAGCAAACATTTAATGAGGTATAGCTGCAGATAAGAAAAATGAGGTAAGACGACTCTGACTGTTACAAGCTAGCATGTCTGTTTTTCATCAGCAGACCTTTACAGAGGCAAGGAAAAGCAAGTGGGATGTTTTCAGTGTAAAGCTGGCCAAATTTAGAGTCTTGTAGTCTTCTTAAATTATGATTTTGGCAGAGTGCAGTTCTCAAAATCATTGCATAACCTTTAAAAGCCTGTGACCCTGGGGCAATTTAAATTCCATTGGCAAAGCTTCTAGGAGCAGAAGGACCTAATTCTGCCCATGTACAGCTGGCCTTTCAACGTCTAAGTTTCTGCATCTAGTTCCCTCCAGGATCTAGTTCAGTAGAGGTTTTATGAGTTTCCATAGAGAAGTCTGCACAAAACACAAAACCACAGAAGCTCTCTCTGATCTTTTC
This sequence comes from Falco cherrug, assembly GCF_023634085.1. Lineage (NCBI taxonomy): Eukaryota > Metazoa > Chordata > Aves > Falconiformes > Falconidae > Falco > Falco cherrug. The sequence goes on from NC_073700.1 coordinate 109,473,171, forward strand.
TTTCAAAGCAGGAAGGAGAAAAGGGTTGGTATCTTCTGTTGTACTTGTACCAGAACTGAAGATGCTAAATCAGTGACAGGATCCTTCATTTAGTGGCTTATATTGAGTTGTCATCATGTTTTCTTCTCCTTGTCAAGTTACTTCATATGCAACTGTACTTTCTCATAAAGCCTTGAGCAAAACCAGCAGCTTCAGTAGTTGAGCTTCTTCTGGGCATCTTCCCATGCTCCAGTTAAATCTCACCTACTGGATTGGAAAAGAGCTCAAGATGCACTGATCCAGAGAGATCAAGAATATTAATATGACTTGCAACCACTCTTGATTAGGAAATCCATATGGGACAGGAATATGTAGGCTGTTATGCCTTGTGCCAGATTTATTGGTTTCATTTGGCTGTGGAGTTAGGGATTCTGTCCCAGGAGCTAGACGTTTTGGTGAGCATGGTTCAAAATAGATTTTATAAAGCCAAAAATAAGTAATACATTTGAGATCACAATTTGTGAGTTACTGGTTTCCTCAGTCCTGTTCTTGGCCAGTTCGACTGTGCTTTCCCTCAGAGTACAAGCATATTGGCCCTTTTCCAGCTCTACTGTCTGTGGTCCTATCCAGCTATTAGTTCCTTTTTGTTTGAATACAAAGAGGTATCCTCTGCACTGTGTATTATAGCATCAGTGCAGTCTATTATTTGCAGTGAATTCAAGACACCACTGGAGCTGAAATTCTTTCTTGAAACTGTAAGAGTCATTACTTTGGGGGATAGTGTAAAATGAAATGTAAACATCTGAAACGATCTAAACTTGTAACTGTCATCATTCAGGTAAAAAAAAAAAATTGCTTTCAGTATCTTTATGTAGAAGCTTGAAAAGACAAGTTTTAGTCCATTGGCAGGCCAGGTATTCTAAGGACAGGATTGCAATCTGTGCATTTCTGAATTTACTCTCTTAATGGATGCATTTTGTTCAAGAAAAGGCATTCAGAGATTCATAAACTCTTGCTGATTTTTTAATTAAATTATTTTTAAGGTAGAATTCTCGTGAAACTGTAGCTTAGGCCAAGTGTTTCTACAGTAGGCTGACTTTTCAAAGCATGTCAATACATTTTTATCCATATTGTTTATAACCCCGCAATATAGCCAGAGGGTCATAAATTGATCCTCCTCCTCAGCAGAGTCTTCATAGTCACAGGGCTCTGTGAGCACATGGTCCCTCAAGAGAATAATGAAGGATCTCCTGGGAGAAGCCCAAATTCTTTGGAGTCAGTGTAGCTGTACCTGGTTTTGCTGACAATTAACTTGATCTATAGATTAACCTATGTCGCTGGTTCTGTTCCCAGTGAAGGAGACTTAGTTGCACATGGTTTCAGTGATTATTTTAAAACTAGCTTCTCTTGTTCCTACTTGTGATGTTCTGCCCTCTGTTAGAAGTTGAATGAGGACTGGGCATTTTTCCAGCCATGCGATTGCAGCAGGTTACTGTAGATTTTATGGTTGAAGTAAAATGGACTCAATACCACAGGGACAGTTTCTGCAAATGCTTATACAATTAAAGGGATTAGTTAAGTGTACGTGTATGTGGTTTTGCAGAATATCAATGCTTAGATGTTTGAATTATACAGTTATTTCAAAACCAAGCCTGTGCCACATATCAAATGGTAAACAGTGCCTAGATATTCAAGCTGGACATCACTTTCTGTGATAGCACCTGTGGAATTTCATCTAACATGATGATGTGAAAAATCATGTTATCTTAAACATCCTCGGTTTGGCAAACCCCCACTGTCTTAAGTAGTCATTAAAAAGTAGGCCGTGATTCTAAATGCAGTTGATTCAAATGTAATGGAAATCAGCTCTATTAGCTATGTCTGTAATTTCGTCAGTCCTTTAAAGCAGTTTTCCTGTATTTGAGTACCTGGGGATCTGGAGGTTTTTCAAAGCTGTTAATCAAATTATATCAATTTAAAGTGGCTAATTTAGTGCTGGGCTGTGAAAAGTTAAACCAAACTAAGAAGTCAGAAACTGAGCCAGGAATGACTAGTTCTTTAACAGGTCCCAACTCCTGTGGATTTGAGTGTGTTCTAAATAGCACACAATAGCAAATGGTCCCTGATTCATAAACTAAGACCCCCCAAAAAGATCAACAGAGACAGACAAAGGCGGAAAGAATAGAAAACAGTGGCACAAAACTAATACTACCAATCAGCATGTCGCCTCATGTTCCAGCCTAACTGTTGCTATGCCTTCTGGAGATGTTGCACAGTGAATAGTTTTAAGGAAGGCCTTACAGTATAAGAATGAGTTAGTTTCATGGGTATTTACATTGTGAAGAGCTGCCTTAGAGAAGTAATAGAACTGCTTGTTGGCAATAGGCCTGTCATTGCAGTCCAATTACCAGTTGATGTTTAATAGTAACGTGATGATAGCCATGAAGTCATGAAAGCAAAGCAGTCTTATGTGACATGGTAGAGAAAAGTAAGGTAGGATGTAGAGGAGTGACAGAAAGTAGCATGGATAAAACGTAATTCTGAATTCCCAGTATTTCCATGAATATCAAGGCAAGATTATGTCTGTTGAGGCAGGTGGCCAGGTTCTGAGTAGTTGGTATCTCAGATATGATGAAGGAGGAAGCAATGAGATTTAAGTAGTTCATGGATGGGTCTTCTAGGCTGTAGGTATGAGTGACGCGCATCACTGCTGGTGTCAGAACTGATAAAGAAAAAAGGTATCAAGGAAGTTTTCTGAAGACAATTAAGAGATTTCTTGATGTTTAGTTTGAGGTGATGGTTAGATGTCCACGATATGGTGAGAGAAAAGAAGAGATCAGAATAAAATTGAAGAGTCTACAAGAATAAGCCTAAACACAGTAGCCAGATTTATAGTTCTGATGAGGTTACTTGGAATTCACCGAAACAAAGAAAACTGAGATTTGGAAGCAAAGCTAACTGTAAAGCTAGATCAGGTTGCTCCAGGCTTGCTCTAAGGATGGAGGTTGCATCACCTCTCTGTGTAGCCTGTTCCACTGCAGAACCTTTCTCCTCATCAGGGATGCTTTTCTTATTTCCAGCCAGAATTTCCCTTCCTAAACTTTTGGCCATTGCCCCATGTCCCATTGTTGTGCACCTCTGTGAAGAATCTGACTTAATTTGCTCTGTAACTCTTCTTCCCTTCTGTTCCGTAGGTAGTAGAAGATTGCAATTAGCCTTTGCTTCTCCAAGTTAAGCAAAGACAGTTCCTGTAGCCTCTGCTCAGACACCATATTCTCCAGCTCCTCAGTCATACTACTTGATGTCTGTTGGGCTGTCTGCAGTTTGATCACATCTCTTGTGTATTGTGGTGTGTGGAATGGAATCCCCAATTTCTTTGACTTGTTGGATATGCTCTTGCTAATGTAACGCACAGTATGTCTTTAACCTTTTGCTGACTCATGATGTTGTCTGTGGGAATCCACAGGTTCTGCAGAGCTGCTGCATGTCTAGCTGGTCCTCAGCCTGCACTGATGTCTCCTGCCCCAAGTACAGGATGTTGTATTTGTCTTTGCTGAGCTTCTTGAGGCCCATTTCTCCAGTCTTTCTGAATGGCAGCCCTACCCTGCAGTTTTTCAGCCATTCCCCCCAGTTTGATGTCACACATAATCTTGCTCAGGGCACTTATGTCCCGTCATCATGGTCATTGATGAAATTTTTAAACAGCAGCAGCCCCATTATTGATCCATGAGGAACATCACACATAACTGACTGTTGCTAGTTTTTGAACCACTGAGCGCTGTTATTTAAGCCCAACAGTCCAAAAATATTTCTTGCAGTCCAGTCCAGTGCATACTTTCCCCATTTGGCTACTGGGATATTAGAAGAGGCTGTTTTGAAAGCTTTACTGAAGTCAAGGTAAATAAGATCCACTGATATTAAAGGACAGAGAAAGAAAGGTGCTGCAAACTGGGACTTGAACCTTCTCAGGAAGCTGGAAGCTTTGGGTAACAAAAGGAGCAATTTTAGATTAGCGTAAATGATATACTGGGGAAGACTGACTCATCGAAACTATGAGAAGAAAAGACTCCAAGATGATTACTATGGCTGATGATGGTGTTTTAGGCTCTTTGTTCATTTGATTCCTAGACTTGACATGTAGCACTTCTTAAAAAAGTAATGTGCTCTTTTCCTGACTTATCTCAGTTTGCATTAAGCATTTTCCCAGTGCAGTTTTGTTTTAAATTGTGCTACTTCTTTAGCTATGTAATTGCTGCAGGCATCTGTGGAAACTGTCCCAGACCAAAGTTCTTTCAACGAACCTGATTTATTAAATGTGGCACTTTCAAAATAGTGCTACAGATGAAAGAGCATGACCATTGCTGGCTAAGAAGGAGCTTAAAGTCAGAAAGACTTTAAAATGATTAATCAAGTGTTATTGGCCTAGAGAGGATTCTTTGCTAAGCATTGAGACCTCTTAGAGTCTCGATCCAGCTTAGGCACATTTTCTGTATGTACGCTTCAGAGTTACTGCAGTTCCGTAGTTAGCCTTGTTTCTGCCTGCTTAGTTGCCACATGCCTTAGTATTTATTCTGCATAAATTTTTTCTTTGTTGTAAAAGAGAAATTATTTTAAGTAATTGGCAAAGAAATCTCAGCACTGCCAAATTGTGCTGCCCTTACATTAGGAGTTTTAGAGTGATGAGACAGTGATTGCAGCAGATGAATGCCTGCAATGCTACTTACTGTCCGGCATTTGATACTCACTACCTACTTTAAAAAGTAACTTGCTGAAACTGCAGCGTTTTCCACAGATTGTAGGTTATGCTTTATAGTTCTTAGTAGTACAGCAAATAGACTACAGGAGTTATTCCTATAAAAATTTCATAATTTTGTGGTTTATGCTATAGTTTGTTCTGGTTTTCAGTATTTGCTTTTAAACTGTGATTACATGGCTCAAAGGATTTGCAATGATTTATTACGGAGACTTTTACCTTTAAGTTAGTGGCTTATATCTGAATGCACGATCAGAAGACTGCAGTTACTATCTGTGAGGGGCTGCCTGAAATGAAGTGGCATCCTCAGTCCATTTCTAAAGGACAGGTGCTATATCCTAAGGCTGCAACCAAAGCTGTAAATAAGGCATCTGTAAAATATATATAAAATTTGATTTTGCATATCCAGTTTAGGATTTAGACATATAACAAAATACAGACAAGCCTGTATATTTTAAGTCTGTGTTTGAGCTCTTCTCAGACCTTAGCTTTCAGGGATGTTGCTGAAGTTTATTACTGTACTTTTTGAAACACCCACATTTTCATAATTAAAATAATTTTCTTTGATATGTAGAAAAATCATTCTGGGATGGTATATGTGGCCCAATGTGAGCTATAATTCATGGTTTAAATTGTGTAGAATAGGATTCACATTTATACCATTTTTAAGCGTAAAGTTGTTTAAATCAATGAAAACAGATTACGTGCTAACTTTTGTTACATCATTGTTACACATTACTCTATAATACAGATATATTGATATTTATTGTTTTGAAATCAGTGTGTTCTAGGGCAATGGCTTCCAAAACCCCAGTTGGATTCATTGGGCTGGGTAACATGGGAAATCCAATGGCAAAAAACCTGGTTAAACATGGATATCCAGTTATTGCATATGATGTGTTCCCAGAAGCTTGCAAAGAATTTCAAGACTTGGGTGCTCAGGTATAGTAATGAACTTTCTTTATTCCAACAATAACTGCATGTGTTGAATGGATCTTGCATGCAATGCATCTAAATAATCCAGAGTTTTTTCTTGGTTAAGATCACGATCAGAACTAAAACAATGCAGTGAGTACAATCTGAATCTGGGAGGTTTTACTTGGAGCAAAGACATGATTCTACCCTAAGTAGTTTTCATGCTGTTAGCCAGTATTCTACCTTGTTGGGCTTCTCTAGTTGGTTTTCCCCCCCGTTTTTATGAGAGGAGGTTGATGGCCTGTTCTTTCACCTTCTTCTTTCTCCTGCTTCCTCCCTCAGGTCTAGATGGCCAGTGCACTGCTTTTCATCTGGTTCCTACTTTGACCTTTTCAGGTTAAATGACCCTAGTTAAAAATTCCTGCTGGCATAGCTGTAAGGGTTATAGGGACATATGAGCTTTCCTGCTGCTTCAAGGTGCAGTCCTCAGGGGCAGGGGAAAAATCTAATTATATAAGTGCTTATTCTCTTGGAGGTGAGGAAGGTTATGGTGAGAGAAGAGGAAGGAAAAAAGGAAAAAGGAGGGAAGGAAATTGATCACATTAAGGAGGTTTACCTTCCTGCTGTATACCCTGCAAAATCTTGGCCCTGTTCCAGTCAGTGCTGTTGCTTTTGTTGATCTGTTAATAGATCCAGAAACCCAATTCAGTTGCTGATGGGTCATTTCTAAGTGTCTGAAATGTATTTGAATGTTTTTGACACACTTCAAAGCTATAGCAGCTTAGGTAGTTGTGAGTGGCTGGGTAGGTGCATAAAACACTGAAACAAAAAAATGTACTTAAGTAAGGAGAAACCAATGCAAAAATAATACTCTGATGTGACAGTGTAGAGGATGGGGAATTTTCCAGCTGTCGTAAGGAAATTGTAGGTAGACAGAGGAACTGTCTTAACTTGGAAGTCTTAACTGTTGGAGCTAATTGCAGCTGTTCTAAATAATGAGGTAATATCAAGATTCCTGAAAGATAAAATTATAAAGTGCACCTGTTGATAATTAATTGCAGCTCCCCTTGAATAATTACAGAATCCCGGCATTCAGCGGGAAAGTAAGCTTCTCGGCTCCTTATCCTAGCTACTGGTTTTATTTTGTTAAAGCAGCTGAGACCCTCAGGCATGAACCAGACCTGTCCTGAGTAAGAGTCTGGGCAAATGGAAAGGAAATCTGTTTTGAACAATTGGTTGTATTTTTAATTCATATGCTGCAGTGGGATCTCTTTGCTGTGGCTGCTCATTTGAATAGCTTACTGCCATAGTAATAGAATCCTTGTCATCCACTGCAAGACTTAACGTGTGATGTTAAAGGTGAACTGTAATGCTTTTAAAAATAAAGCCAAAAGTATGTTTTACGTTCGTAAATCACTAAGAGAATACATAGGTAGGCTTAAATACAAACAAAACACACTTGCAGAAAATATGTGAACATAACTTCCTCTTCTTGATCTGTAGGCGTAAATCCTACCCCAACATTTTTTTCAGGAGTTGGAAACTTGTGGGTCCAGGGGGCCTTGTAGAAACTGCTGTAGAAGGAACATTGGACTCCAAGGGCTGCTTTCTCTTTGGTCTGGCTGGTAAGGTTAAACCCTCAGGAGTGTTACAGAGGTGAAAAGATGCCCCCCAGGAGACAGTAAATGTTGTCAAATGTCCACTGTTTAAAGTCAGTGCTACTACCAAGGTATATGGAGGATGAAGGATGTTTGTTCATAAGTCTGCATATTCTGTGACTCCACTTTCTGAAGCCTCTGAAGTGGAAAACTGGGAGGTAGTATAGGTCAGGAGGCAGCCACCTGCCTGCTGATGGTGAATAGTAAGGAGAAAACTGGCAGAGAGAAGCATATGGAACCACTTGGGGTGAAACTTGGAGAAAGTTGCAAGGCTACAAACAAGGGAGAATACTAAATAGTGCTGTGAGCAAGCAGGCTGTCTCCACACTGTACTGTCTTTCCGCTTCCTCACAGTTACCACTTTCTTTCTCACACAGCAGGGTGTGCGTGTCACACAGTTACTTTGCATCAGTTTACCTATCTTTGAATCTTATCTCAGATTCGAAGTTTGAGAGTGTTACTGTAGTCTTCTGATGTATAAAGCAGCATGAAAATAGAGCTTTCTTCAGTGTATTCAGTAAGAATGCTATTTCAGGCAAGCAGAACTATTAATTGACTTACTGTAAATATAAAGAAAAAATAGGGAAGCATTTTGGAAAAAATATAAGCAGATGCACATATTGAAGGACATAAACCAATGACCAATATGAAGAAAAGTCTCCCCTTTCCAGTTGCATACTGCAAAAGTTCACTTGAACTGGCAGGTATAAGAACATGTATGGAACTTGGTGGGCTGCTACTCTGAGATGGTCTGTTAGTAATCAGCAATTAGTATTTGGTATGTTTTTTTAAAGTTACACACACATTCTTAATGATTTCCAATGCTTTAATGTTTCCTAATAGCTTTCAAATAATGCAACTTTATTTCTGAGACAGGAAATCCCAAATAAATAAAAAAGTTTTGTGTGCTGCTTGTTGAATCAGGTAGGTGGGTTTCTTCTGGAATTATTAATCATATTTATTAACAGCACCAAAAAGCCAAGAATGACAATTCCCACTTTAATTCCCACTGGTTTTGCTACTTACTTCAAGGTAGCAACATGATTTTCCTTTGTATGGTTGTGGAAGTATTGTCCCAGTCTGTGTATGTTTTTAATCTAATTTTCTTCATGTAAAAGGCATGTTAGTATTTTGAAAGACATGGATGGAATAAATTCATTTCTGTGTAGATGACTACTATGTCTTCTATATATCTGTGTTGCTTAAGAATTGTTTAAATCCGTAACCAAAAACAAGCTGTACCCCATCTACATAGCCAGCTGATGTAGTTTTTGTGTGGGCCAGAGTCTTCAGCTGATAACTTGCAAACCTCTAAGAATACTGGAGATAATCGCTTCAAATAAGAAGATGTATATAAATTCAGGTTCCAATTACACACTTCTCTCCTCCTCTATTAATAAAAATTGGGACTGAACTGAGCCAGAGATACTCGGACCTAAAGACAAAGGTGTCGTACTCCTGTATAAAGAGCTAGGCTCTCTGGTCTCCAGGGAAGCAAGTCATAAAATTAACTAAACAAATGTAGAAGTTTTTCTGCTTGTAATTGCCTCATTTATTCCTCCTAACCTTTGTTCTTTAGACTAGGGTACGTTTCCTTTTATAATTGTGTGGTATACCAGATGTTTTGTGTAGTATTAACTTATTCTTTCTGAACAAAACCTACATATTTCTAAGTCACATCTATGTGTTTCTTTACTTTTTGAGAGCTTTGTTTACTAAATATATATAGTCTTCCCTTTTTTTATCTGTAAGTCAAATAGAAATCAAGAAGTTTCTTGTGCTGTATCCCAGAAGTCCTTCAAGATGTTATTCAGCATTTCTTACAAGTGTGTACTTTGATGCTGAGACCTTAAAAATGTGTTGTATATAAAAAGAGAATATATTTGCATAAGGGACTTCAGTATCAAACATAACAAAAATGGAAACAAATACCTGTAGTTATGAATAGTTAAGGAATGGTGAAATGAGGCCCTCAGTTTGTTGATTTGTCTACATTATGGAAAGGAACCAAATTTTCAGGTAGCTGTTAAACTGCTTTTTTTTTAACCCTAAAGCCATTTGATATGGAAATTCTATATATATGTAATTTGTATGTAAAAAATAAATATAAAAGTTTGCTTAAGACATTTCTTGAAGTTTAAAACCCCAAGGCATATAATATATTTAGCAGAACAGAACATTGTAATATTGAAGTTACTCTTCATCATTCAGCAACAATAACTGGAAAACATATATCGCATATATGGTAAATATCCACAAACAAAATTTATTTTCTGCTCATCTTACTTCCTGCTGGGAACCTAATTCCTTTCAGTAAAACTACCGGAATGAGTGAAATCAGATTTGATCCTCATGGGCTAAAGATAAAAGAATAAACTGTATTTTTTTGTTGCTGTTTTCCCTGAGCTATGAATGTAGTAACAAAGCATTTTAAAAATAAATTAATTACTTAAAACTAGCATTGGACAAAAATCTTGGTGGCAGATGCCTTCTGGATAAAACTAACTACTTTAGCCATCAATATTTCATTGCTGTGTATCTTAAATACCATACTGCCTGCCTCTGAAAATGAGCTGTGGAAGGTAATATACCTTTAAAGTTAGGTGAGTTTATTGAACAACCAATACCTAACAATATATTTTGAAGCTTGTTCAGCTCTTTTTGGTGAAGAATGCTTGAGCTGATAATTTTCCTTTTTAAAAATGTCAACCATAATATTGTGAGAAGCATCGGTTAATCTGATTAATTTTTTTTAAGGTGAAGCTCAGAGGTGCATTGAGTCAATTTTTTCTTTTTTCCTCAGTCTTCCTCTCTTCCAGTGCTATATTAGAAGACAAGAAAAAATAGTGAAATTTTTGTAATCCTTTATGTTGTCCCTCCTTAGAAATGTTAGAGCAATATTTCGTATAGGTGCATGGTTTATAGCAAATTGCAGATTCATGAATGGGTTGATGGGATGCAAGCATCCCCACTGATGGATGTTCTGGAGGAACTTCTGTGAGAGGACATCCTTTTAATTTTTTTGAATTTTTCTGTTACTGAATCCATTTAATCAACGTTTCCATTAGGGAGGCAGTTTTTCTTGTGTTCTGAATTTTTACCTGGCTTAGTTGTGACCAGTGACCTGTGAATATTGAAAACAAACTCTGGAAATGTGTCTGACATCTCTTTTCAGGAAGTGTAAGCTTAGATAATTTTGATTTTTTTTTCTTTAAAAGGTAATGGATTCCCCAGCAGATGTAGCAGAAAGAGCAGACAGAATTATTACCATGCTGCCTTCTAGTCCCAATGCAAAAGAAGTTTACACAGGAGCAAATGGAATTCTAAAGTAAGAATTTTTTGTAGTTTGGAGAGTTCCCACTCCTATTCAAGGCCATGTTGCTTGTCAAATGATCACTGTTGCTGTAACTGTTGCTGTGCGTGCACCTGATGTTTTCCTCTGTTTTTTCACTATTGATATGGCTAATTATGTGAGCTCTTAAACTGTGCTTGCTTTTGAATGGCTTTTGGCTAAACTCTTTATCTTATTTTCAGTAGAATAATAATCTTTGTGAATTTGAGGCAACTTAACTGACTTATCTGCCTTCTCAGTTAAATGTTTCTTTTACTGTAATGTACTACAGACAAGTATAACTAGAATATTTGCTGGCAACAATTATTTGCTTAAATAGTTTTTTCTTTAATTTGAAATCCTGTAAATGAAATATTCTGAAGAGATAGCGTTGTGTCTCAAGGTATTAAAGTGCATTAACATAGAAAAGCTGACAAGACTTTATTGATTTCTGCTTACTGTCTGTTTATTACACAAGAAAATATCTGAAGAGTTTGTTTAATGTGTAACAGTGGTTTTTGCCTTTTGCAGAGGGATATCCACTGAGCCTAAAATCTGTAATTCACAGAATTCTAATACTCAGAGGTTTTGGACTTGCCCAATTAAAAAATAAACAGTATTTTAAAAGGCTCTTCTAGCCACGTGTGCGCTGGTCCTGACAGGCTGACTAAGGCTACTCAATACCTCTGAGGATCATGTAGGATCTTACTGCTATCCAGGTTAATAATGTAAAGGAAGAAACATACAGAAGACAAAAGTGCAGTAGATTGTCTAGACTCGATACCTTTTTTAGGTATCGATTGTAGGCAATATTTAGGTGCAGTGATAAGAAAATGAAATAGAGGAGAGGGATTTCTATTCTTGCAATATAGGAAATAATAGTTGCTTCCTTCCCTTACTGTCTGTAGTTTTAATTCCTCACAAAGTAGGACTGAGCAGATCTAAGTATCTGTAGCTTAGACCCTTCAGGGAAGAAAGGTAATGAGATCAGTCCCACAAAGCTGGGCAAACAGCTGCGGGAGAATTATATCCAGGATGGCAGTGCTTTGAAGACCAGTTGGCAGCACTTACCGATATAATACAGCCAGTTAATCTTTTGAGTATCTATATGTGGAAAATTCTGCAAGGGACAGGATCTGGAGGGCAGTCCTGTGCTGCTGCAGTTTCTCAGCCTCCTATTCAAGAGAAGGAAGTGTAATTTGACAGTAGAGGTTAATTGTTGCTCTGAGTGACCTAGTCCTTGGTGACCAGTTTGACTTGGATCATTTTCTGAAGCTTTTTAACCTTTACTGAAGAAAACATTGATGCTTTGGAGTGTTTAAGGATTAACTTAGTCATCCTGCTGTGTTACCAAGGAGCCTGGGCTACTGCTCCTTGTTCTGAACATCAGGGGAGAAGCTGCAGTACTGTGTCTGCCACGCTGGTTTGTGTTTGCATGTGTTCAACTGCAGCAGCACATCTCTCCTGTGAAAAAGGGCAAGGTCTGTGTATGTGGCAGTTTGAGTCTGGAGCTACAGTGGGGTTCACAACCGTATGTATATATTGAGAGACTATTTCCAGCCACCTAGGTAATTAGATTCAGTGAAATTCACTGTACCACCAACAGCACGCAAGGTGCAGTGAAGCTTTTCAGCTTTCATGTGTAGCTTTTAATTAATCACCTTTTTATGACTGAGAAATCACGTTGTTTGATTTCATGGTGTTTGCTGGTCCAGTGGACATGAAATCACAATGCAATTGAATGGAAAGATGAATAAAAGCATGAACAATTCTTTATTGTTGAGGGGATTAAATTTTTTTTAATTGCATTTTTTAAATGCCTATTTTATTTTTATATATAATATTTATAGAATATTGTGTTCTACAGTTCAGGATAGAATTCTTCTGCCTAAATTTACTGTCATTGGGAAAACTTAACATTTTTCTCCATGCTTTGCTCTAGATCTTCAGTGGGCTTTTGTGGTGTTAGGTATGGTCTTTATGCAGAAATTGTGTTGTTATACACGAAATTTTTGTCTGTATCAACATTTAGTTCAGTTGCTTAGAACACATCTTAGATAATCTATATATGGTATACTGCTCAGGCTTACATGATGGCAGTTTTTCCTAGTGCACCCTTTTTGTATAATTTTTTTATAATAGTGTTTAGAAGAACATTCTTTTTTGTGTTCAGGGTTTATTGAGTTTTGAGTAACTCAAAACTGCAGTATACATATTCAGAAGTCACATACTGATCAGATCTTGCTCAGTAGTTTAAAACTTTGTGTTCATTAGTGTACTGGAAAGTGTCAACTTTTCTCATGCTGAAGAAAGCCGGTGCCATGGTAATAGTTGTAGATGTCTTGTGCAACAAACAGTTGTTAATAATAATAATAGTAGTAGTAGTAGTACTAATAATAATAATCTTTATTTTAGGAAAGTGAAGAAGGGCTCATTGCTAATAGATTCCAGTACTATAGACCCTGCTGTTTCAAAAGAATTAGCCAAAGCAGTTGAAAAAATGGGAGCTGTTTTCATGGATGCCCCAGTTTCTGGAGGTAAGTCTTCATTAACAGTTTCCCTCATATTGGACAAGTTGTATCTTTGCAATCTCAGCCATGAGTTTGTACCCTTGTTGGTACAAGTTGCTTTTCTTTCCTATATGTACAGGGGTGGGGTTTTTTGTTCCATTACATTAAATAAATGTATGTTATTTTAGGAATATCGTTATGGTTTAGGAATATGCTTTTGTGTTAGACCTGGAGAAACTGAGCCTTCACATGGTATGGTATGGTGATCCTTTTAATTTAATTTCTTTTATAAAGTTTTGATTTTGTGCAGGTAGTCACATCTCTTCAGTTGTCATCCATTTCTTTCTGTTTGGGAAAGACTGGTTACCAGGAAGCAGTTCTGCTGCTTTTTCATTAATTAAAAAGGAGAGAATGAAGGGGAGAATAAGGGATTTCATTGTCAAGGAGCTTTCCTCTGGTTTCATGCAGCTGAAGAATGCGGGTGATGTTTGTCTATTCTTGAAGTTGCTAACTATTGATCTCTGAGTATTTTGTCTCTTGTAAGAAATAACATAGAGCAGGGAAGTCTTCCATTTTGTGGACAGAGGAGAGCAGAAGTGTAAAATTAACACTTTGAAAACAAAACCGTAGCTGACTATTACTATTGTTGAATTCTCTAAAACCCCTAGAAGGTGAGGAAAACCCATTTTGTGTGGGAAAATCTTGGGGTTTTTACAATCAGCTCTAAAAATTAAGGTAAGTGGCGTCATGAGAATTCTTTATTATCCTGTCTTTAATGAGGTAATTCAGGTAGTTATACCTGAAAGAGAATAAAAATGCAAGGGGTAGGAAAGAATTTGGCCTTACAGAGTTTATAAAAGGTGCTAGATAGAGCATAACCTGAATTTCAGATCATGAGGGAGAGTGTGGGTGAGGAGCAAAAACTAACCATCTTTTTAATTTTCAACTGAAAACTAAGGGAAGATTTGGCCACACGCTAGTAGCCAAGATTTTCACCGGATTCTAACGTGAACAGAAAGTAGGAAGACCCAGACAGGTGATATTGAAGAATATAGTGGGGAAGACAAGATTCTTGCTTCCCAGCCAAAATATTAACCCTAATAAAGTCAGATAACTTGTCAGGCCACCCAGGCACATTGTGGGTGGATTATATAGCTATCTGATCCTTTTCTAAACACAGAATGGCCTTCTACTTATCAGTTGGGCAGTTCTGACATCTCGTATGTGGTTGTCTTCAATCTCTTTCCCCCAAATATGTTGTTTACCCGAGGGAATTATTTACCTTTTAGAAATGTCTGTAATTTGTTTTTACCTGTTAGCTTTTATACTAAGGATGACTATGCTGTAACTACAAAGAAAGAAAGAAAAAGAAGTTTGATTCCAAAACAACCCTAGCTGTTTTGGGGGCTTTGTTCCTTGAGAAAATGGTAATGCCCAGGCTGGGTTGATATGATAACATACAGTTGACTAGTCTGAATACAAATGGCTCTTTTGGTGTTAGTGGTTTATCCAAATACAAAATTATTTGGTGTTTAGTGTGAGTTACAGATTGGGTGTTATTCTGAAGGAGAGGGAAAGAATTGAGACCTCAGCTTTCTAATGCATAATGTTTGTGAATGCCACAGGTTCTGTACAAATCACATTTAAAGTGGGCAGTTGCTAGGAATGCGGAGAAGTTAATGTTGGAAAAGCTTTAACATTATGCTTGGTTCTTTCCATCTGTCAAGACCTGACACAGAAAGTCTTTGGGGGATTTTTGTACGTCCTGACTGCTTTGTTGGCCTTCAGACAGAACACTAAATGGAGAAGTATGCTCAGCTTTCCAGAAATTGGCAGGCATTGCTCTGTTTCTGTGCGACGCAGTAGACTTGGCAGGGAGTGTGAGGGAGGGCGTTTGTGGGATGCAATGAGGAGGAAGAGAAAGCAGCATGCCTGAACTGTCGTCTTTAGTTGTGTCTGTTTACTAGCTGTTATTGGCAGACAGTTCCACTTGTGTTTTTAGGTATTTGGGTGTTGCCTGGTGGAAGGTAATGTTCATATGCACTGTGGGCAAGTTATTTCACAAACTAAATAATATTTTGAAAATTGCTTGGTCTGTGAACCTTATGAAAAAACAGCAGTGATTTTAATCCTGTCCTGACATTGCAGAAGAAGTATTTTAAGGCCTAGCATTAGTGCCAGATTTTAGTGGCTTGTTTGCAATGTTACCCCTGAAAGATTCTTTCCCTTCGTCATTTTCAGATGAGCCTGTGTGCCAAGGTAGTAGTGCCATCTTCTTCTTGATCGGCCTACAGCATTTACTTGCAGCTTACAGTCAGGACCCATTAAGTGGAAGTTCATGCACCAAGTTACTATTGTGTTATTTTGTATTAACTGACTTTGGAAAATACCTCTCATCCCAGTAGTTGCATGCAGATTATGCTGCTAATGCTGTTTAGAGATAGCAATCGCTTTACCCTGGGATTAGGATCTCTTGTGAGGACCACACGAGAAAGTTGTGTCACAGTTCCCAGTGCTGTCCTGGTTTGTCAGCTCTTTGTGAGCATATGACAAATGAGGAAACATCTTCAAGATCTGTGTGTATTTAATTTTATTTTTTTCTTAATCTAGGGGAGTAAATTTCTGAGAAGATGAGATTCTGCACCTTTGTATGTATAAAAGGCTTTTAAAGCGTACATTATCACAGGAGTGTATTTAAAACTAACTTCTGTTGGCACCAAAGACACAACTGGCAGAGTAAGGGATCTAAATTTATCCTTTAAGAACTGTGTTGAGTTTGCCCTCCCACTGATTTCACTGAAAGTATGATACAGATTCTTACCTTAAAATTCAGAGCAAACTTTACTAGTGGTTTCACTGATGCTGCTTTAACGTTTTCCCCTTTTTAATTCAGTACTTTATTTTGTAGTATATTTATATTATAAAAAAATGAAACTTCTAATTTCAGTACAATAGAAAATATGCGTTGTCTAAAGTGCAGTGGACAAAGTGGTTGTTTTTTTTATTTCTGATGTGATGCATTCTTTATTGTAAGCATTCAGGTACTACTTTTTCAACTGTTTTTCCCTTCCACTGACTCTTGAAATTATATCAGCTCCTCTTCTGCTCAAAATACATTGTAGAGCATTCTGCTGAAACTTCGTAAAAAGATGTGACAGCTTGATTTGCTTTTCTGTTTTTGGAGGTACAGATAAACTGTTTTCAATTCTTTTGTAAGTATGGTTCTTTAGATCTGATAATGAAACAAGTAGAAACTGTCTACTTCAGTCAAGATAGTTGTCAATAAAAAATTCAGGCTGCTAATTGTTAATAACAGCTGTCATGTAGACATCTGTAGTCATGCTAAAATAATAAACGGTAGAATGAAAAAATTTTTGGAGGATCCATGGGTTGGAGCTGGTTAGAAAAGGCTGGAGTTTCTATTCCAGCTGTCATTTCAAACTTTAATCTTACAGTACTACTTCCATAAGCTCAAGCTAACCATTAAGTGATGGAAAGAGTATTAGTAATAACACTGACAAATTGAGATTTCAGCTCTCTGTTAATGTAAAATGCGAGTCCTTGAAGGGTGAATTGCGGACTTGTTCCCTGTATGGCTGGATCTGTACTTAATATGGAGCAAAGAAAAAGAATGTTAAGAAGTACTGTGGAGATCTTTTATTTTATTCCCTTTCAAAGACCAATATATTTCATGACTCCAGTTTTGTTTGGTTTTTTTTTTAAAAAAAAAAAAAAGAGGACAGCTTTAAGACTGGAAAAGTGAATGTATTTCAATGGCATGACCAGACTGCTAGCAGAGATTAAATAGGCCAAACAGAATAATTGGTGAATACATTTCTCTTACTTGAATGTTGAAGGTTTAATGCAGTGTCTTTTCCAAGGGAAGTGGAGGACAGTGCCCTGCAGAAGAGTTAAGACTATGTCTGTGGACATTGATACTTGCAAAGATGATTTGGAAGATATTTCAGGACTAGACTAAATAATAAAAATTAGTAATGAGTGGTTCAAACATTACATCATAGTTTGTAAGTTCTGTTGTAATAAGGAAGCATCATCGATACATTTGCCAGAATAAAACTTGTTTAATAGACCTCTCTGTTGGAGAGCCTTCATAGAGCTACTTTTTACTGGCTTTCCTAGGTTTTTGTCTGCTTTGTTTCCTTAGCTTTGTGCATTTTTAGAGAAATGCAATCTTACGACTTCATCAAAGAGTTAGTTGATTGATTCAACATTTTTAATTTGAAAGATTATGTACTTCTTTAATAAACAGAAGGCATGAAATAAGGAATCTCCTGTATTCAATGGTATAGAGGCTTTGCTTGGTTCTGTCTTTTTGGCCTGCTATTGCTTTGATTTGAGTATTTGTTAGGATCCTTGAAACATTGTCAAGACAAAGCAGGTTTGTGAATTAAAACTAATAATTCTGACCAAATTCATGCTTTTATGCTTTATATTTTTGAAGCTTGAGTGTGTGTACTCAGAGTGGCCACAATATTCTTTGTGCTCCTGATACCAACCACAGCATTTTCACCTCACTACTTCTTCTGCTTTTCCTTAGTCTCTGATGTCTTGCTTAATCTTTTCTTTCCTGACATGTTTCTTAATTTCTCTGTTCACATTTTTTCTGAGTGCATCTGATCATACCCATTTTTTGCAATGTTTGTGATCCAGGGAGGGTAGTAGAAATGATGATGTACAACCTTAATGTTAAAGATAGTATGACAAATTTTACTGAGTTACTTTGAAATCTAAATGAGGTAAAAGTAGCATAGGAAGTAACTGATAATGAAAAAGGGAAGAATCAGGTGAACTGATTTAAGGAAGCTGGAATGAGGACAAAGAAATACTTTGAAATCTGAGATGCTTGAAAAGCTTCTGATTTCTAGTTAGTAACTTATGCTTTAAACTAACAATACTTACGTTTTGTAAGTATTGTTAAGTATTTGTAAGTAATAAAGCTAGTTTAATTGTCCTGTTTTGTTGGAGAGAAATTGGAAAGGAATGAAGATTATGAAAATGTTACAGTTGGCAAAAAGGTGTATTTTGACACTGGGGAGGGAGGGAGTATAAACCCTGTGCACAAATCACAATGTTGATAGCAGCTGCTGTTGCAGAATGTACTTAGATAGTACATTTACTGGTGTGCTGACTTGCAAGGGTATTTTTCTTCTGTGAGTCTATTATGCTTTTTTTTAATGGAGAATGCAGAAGGTAGCAGAAGGCAAGGAAGAATAAGCAGATTCGTTGAGAGTATAATCTAAAAATGATAAATAAACTTTCACTGAGGTGGAAATTATTATCCTACAATAACTAAAAGGGTGGAATGACTGATTTTATTGAAGTATAGTGTATATTTTGGCTATAAAATTGTGTGTTGTCTGGCCAACTAGTGACCCATGTATGGGGAAACATACCTGTCTCCATTTATTCAAAGGTGTAAAGATGAGTTACTCAGGCTGGCCCAATGGGATATAACCAGGAATAATAGGCTGGAAATTATTAAGGAAAGAAAAATGCATGCTGTGTCTACCAGGAAAAACTTCCTAATGACATTCTTCATACACTGTGGAATAATTTTCCAAAGGCAATGGCTGAAGCCAATTATCTCGACATGCTTTAAACTGTACTGGGCAAAGCGCTAGGAACTATTCTGTAGGGAAGAATCTTTAACTGGCAGAAGGATGGCTACATGATCTAATAGGTCTTTTCCATCTCTAATGTCTACCATTCTGTTGTATTCTCACACATGGTGTTCAAAAACAGTTAAAGGAAAACTGTCCAGATGGAAGTTAAAAATCCCAGTGGCACTCTTTGAAAAGAATTAGAGCCAACATTCCTTTTCTCAGTAAAACTGGTTCTAATATCCATGGCTGTATGTGAGCTGTTACCACATTCCTAATAGCTGCTCTGTTTGCTTGTGGTTACTTTAATGCTAGTATCTGGCTCATCCTGTCAAGTATTCTGAGACACACGGAATAAGAATGATCTTCAGATTTCTGCCTGTTGTAAGTTCTAGGGAATAAGAATTTATTTAATTTAATTTTTTAAATTTTGATTGCTTCTTCTAGAGTACTTTTAAATTTAAGGAGTTGCAGGTGGTGTTTGGAAACACTTCTGGAATGCAATGATGACTTTGAAACTTTCTACAAAGTTTGTTTTGGTTTTAAATGCTCATAGGCTTCTTTTTCTCTCTATTTGCTCTTTAAATGGAGCCTTTTGTTCAAAGTGTGTATTTTTCATGTAGTCAAAAAACCTAGCGTGACTCCTGTGCTTGGGACAGTAGGGATGATAAGCACCAGACCTTAAAAAAGCCCTGACTCTTTCCGAGTCCTAATTCTGTACTATGCTAAATGTGGACGGCTCACATGTCAGCAGCACTGAGCCCAGCACCACGCACACCAGAGCAGGAGGTACAAACTGGAAGGCACAGCACAGAGTGGAACTCGGAGTACACTGTGCCCACACAGCAGCCGTTGGTGTGGGGACAGTTCCCATCAGCTACAAGCATTGGAGGTGCCACTGGAGAAAATGCAACTTACTCTGAATCTTAATGGAAAGCAGTTGTACTTGCAATTCAGTGTTGCCTTAAACAAGACTTTTTCAGTGGGTGCAACTCCTGTTTAAAAAAAAGAAAAGTCCAGAGAAAGCTGACTTACTTAAATGGATTAGACCTCTGAAAACTTTGAAGACTTAGAATTACATATTTTATTTTGTCACTTATTCAGCAAGGGAGCTCTTCAGATCTTAGACTAGACACATGAGAAGAAACATTAACATCTTAAGTACCTGAACCAAAGTCTTAGAACATATTTGTTGAAACTACTCTGTGTTGAAGAAGACTCCTTTGTAGGCCCATTAAATACTTAAACAATTTTAAAGGAGTAGAAAACACCAATCCAGATGGGGGGAACTTTGCAGGCAGGGACAACTGCCCTTGTCTTGCAGTGCAGGCCTTTGAAAGTAAATTGTTGATCCCCTAAGTGGCTGAATCCAGGATCAGCAGGAATGAAAGCAGATCTTCTATTGACCTCCATCTGGATGATGCTGGTATTCTGGGTTACTTGTGTTTCCTTTCTAAAGTCATAGTGATGAGCTGGATAAGGATGGGATTTATGTGTGACAGTATTATTTGATGATCTGGAGCCAGTCTCAGTCACTGGTTCATTGAAGAAAATTTTCTTGTAGTGGAGGACATCTTTATGTTTTTACAAGTCTCTTAAGTTGTGTTAATAAAAAAAGGGAGCAGTATTCCCTCTGCACCTTAAATAAATACCTGAAAAAATCTTGATATTTATAGTGTTTACTGTAGTATTGCCCACTGTGAGACAATTCAGTAGCTTGAGTTTTTGTCCTTAGCAGAGCCGCTCCTTGGTTAATCCACAGAAAGCATGCAGAAATATCAGGATTTCCTAATTCTCCAACCACACTTTGAAAAACCATGATTTATATGATTAAATAAAAGTTTGAGGGAAACAGTATTGCCTTTTACTGTTGATAAGCATTTAGAATCCAGCTGTGAGCGCACAAACTATGTAAACATTCACCTTTCAGTTTGTCCAACAGTATTTAGTCCTGTTGGCTCACTGCTTCGATCTACTGAAATGCAGAGGATGGAGAAGAGTCATGCAGTTCCAGAGCTGAAGAGTTTTTAAGTACAGTTCATTTCATGCCAAGCACAACATAGGACTTGAAGTGAAAACAAAAGTGACTTGCTGCACTGTATTTCACCTACAACTTTAACCCTTAAAATTTAGTTATTTTCATTCCTATAGTTTTGCCGGGACACAGTGTGTGGAATTTCCTAGACCTTAGACAGCTTAAACCTGTATCTGTTCATAAGAAGCATTAAAGAATGGCTTGACAGGAACAGTATTATGCATGGAAGTGTCACCCTAATGCTGACCCTTCAGTTTCTGTTCCTGGTTCTGTAAGCAGTTGTATTTTATTTATTCTGAATTGTGGAAGAATGTTAAATTTGTCTGCAGTAAGATGGGGAGGGGGGGCTTGTGGCTTTTAGTATATTTACCAGTGGGAGTACAGAGAAAGTCAAATTGACTTTTAGCTCTGGCTGAGGAGTGTACTACTTCTGTTTAATTTGTGTTACTTTTCTTTGTTACGCTTAAAATTATGACTTCAGAAATCAATATAAAGGTAACGTAGATAATTTGTACAGGTATATGACTATACATAGTTAGCTTTTCAAACTTCATTGATTTCTGCTGTCCAACATTTTTCCAATTAAACTACCTCCCAGAGTTGCTACAATTGCTAGTAGTCTGAAAGCAGTATTTGAGAGCAGCTAAATGCTTTTTGTCTTGAGTAAGGCATTTTACGTTGAGTATGCTGGAAGAATAGAGATTTCCTCTCTTCTAAAAGTTGGAGGACATTTGGAGAGAGGAAATTTTGGTGGCATTATCTGCACATGAAACATTGTCGTAGTAGAGCTCTAGTTAGAGTAAACTAGGAGTGTGTATAGCTTTCCCGTTTTTGCAGATAACTCATCTTAGAATTTTTATTAGTGGGGAGTTAGGGGTGATGCTGGGGCAGCGGGAAGGTTTTGTAGCGGAAGCACTAAATGAGAAGCTGATGTGAATTTGGCAAGCAGGAGAGTTTCCTGAGATGGAGCATCCTCTTAGCAGCCTTAGCCTGAATCCTGGCTGCCTCGGAGGGCTCCCACCCTGTCCAAGATGGAAGTTCCTGCAGAGAGCACTAATAGCATCCATCACTGCCTCAACATGCCATGCTGAGGCGGGGCGGGGGGGGGGCTTGACTGCTGTGAAACAATGCAATAAATGCCTCCCAGGGCCAAAATGAACATACCCAATCACCTAAATGCATCATTCCTGTGCTAGAACAAACTGGACTATAGGAAGGCATTTGTGTTACTGGAGCAGCTGCTGGCACACCTAAATAAAGAAGATGATTAATCTGTTACTGTTTGGTCACTGGCACTTTTTTCCCGCTGTATTAGTATGTTTAGCAATTCTTAACACTAAATTAACTATGTACACTTACTTAGTATGTTGTTTTCCTTGGTAGACAATTATACCAATATTGAACAGAGCATTTTTTGGCAACTGGGTTAAAGGATTCTTAAAAGACTGAAACAGTAGGCAGCAAAGCTTGTTAAGGAGTTTTTATTTTACAAGCCCTCAAGAATTCAGAATATGGCTTGCTTACTACTTTAAAAAGTCCAAATGTCCCTTATAGACTCCAATTCAGTGCCAGCATCAGATCTATGCTATACTTGTCTAAAAATCCAAACATGCACTCTTGGCCATTACTGTTTACTGAATCAGAACCCTACTGTTTCCACTTGCACTGTATCTAATTTATCGTAAGTGACCACAAAAACTAAAATTATTTATATGTTGGCACCTAACAGCTCCACTATAGTTAAGGGTCTGTTGGCATTTCCATTATAAACCTTTCATTTGAGAGGTTTATAACTTGGCGGTTTTACTTTTGCTTCAGGCTTAAATGTGCCATTTTCATCCAAGCACAAATTCTTCTACAGAATTTCATTTAAATCAGTTTGGCCATTATTTATTTTAGAGTGTGTATGTTAGCGAGTGGAAGGGAACACACTATTTAATTTTGGTTTCAGAAGCTTTTTGGTCAGACTATATAATGAAAGAAAAATGGTGCTTTTTATTTTATTTTGTAGGTACTTAACCCTTCCTTGGATGTGTCAAAGTTACTAAAACCATGCATTTTCAGGGTGCTCCCGAAGCTCGTGTGCCACACATCCACTCCCACCCATCTCGCCTGCTCCTACCCAATGACATGCTTTGAGGAAGCATCCCCTGGCTTCTGGCAGTGAAAGGTTTTTGGGGGAGTGGGGGCAATAACATACAGTGGATGTTCTGTTGAGAGGCCTCAAGCCAACCAGTCCAACTGAGGAAACAGATGGAGCTTAATTGGAAAAAGACAGGCCGAATGCAGTTGTCAGTCAAATGGAACCCTGTGTGGTTAAGAGTGGCATTTCCTATGGCTCTGCCATTTCTTGTGGGATGTGTGTAAATTACTGCTTGGGTGCAGTAATCCTCGGAGTCTAAAAGTGGTGTGAGTTGCTGTTTTCCCTTGCTTCTGAATGCTGAACCACAGAGGAATTTCAGCTTTTTTGTAGTCGTAAATTCTTGCCATAGTAGTGTACATTATTATGCTAATTAAATTCCTGCCACACAAATAATACATATCTATCATGTTTCAGTACTAATCATAGTAACACAGTACCAGTGTTCTTTAACATCGTGGTTTAAGAATACAAAGAAGGGAAATTGTGTACAGAAAGGTAGACACTTTTATTAGACCAAATAATACAGCTGAAAATAGAAAACAAGTTCCTGAGTCAGTTCTTTCATCACATTGTGCAAGAGGCAGTAAAGTACAATAGCTTTTTTTTTCCTTTTGCTATTGAATTACTCAGAAGAAAAAGCTACTCGATGGAAAACAGAGTGGGGAGAGGATATGCGGTTTGGCAGCTTCTTGTGTACTCATAATTTTAGGGTTTTCTTTTTTCAGGTAGTTCATGCAGGTTACTGATGGGTTGAACAAGTAATGAATCTGCTTTTTTGTATTTTGTCTTCTGTTTTACTAACAAGAGGCAGAAGGGAAGCACGAGTGTAATTAATTATGGTGGCAGATACCAACAGCTTATTGAACCATAAGGCATTATAGTCCATTGAAGCATTTGAAAGTCTTCTCCATCTTGCTTTTTTTTCCCCTAGTTCATGTTATGAATTCATAGGTCAAATATTCCAAATCTTGAATGTTTTAGAGACAGCTCATTTTAAATTTTGTTAGTTTATTTTTAGTTTGTTGGCACTAACATTTAAAAGCACTGAAGGCTAAAACTTTAGTATATATTAAAACCTGCTATTTTTAGCTTTGGACTCTGGAAACAGAAGCTTACAGAAACAGTATATGTCACAAGACATATGATTAGTTAATCACTATCAAAACTTTAATAACATTTTCACTGGTATCCCTTTATTGCTAAGAATCAAGAAATTTAAACTACATGAAGTCATGGGAAAGATAATTATTAGAAGTACCTTAATAGAGCACATCTATAAGGCTCCAATGCAGCATTAAACACTTACGCATCTACTCAAGTCCATCCATTTCAATGGGAATTTAGTGCAAGTTGAAGAGCTATGTCCTCAGTGTCTGTTAAGTGTCTGTAGGGTAATCTGTCTGTTTTATACTACTGAGTTACTGTCTTTGAAACTCAAGAATTTCAAAGCACTACATAGAGCTGACATCCTGGTCATGATTTGGCTGGACTTTATAGCTTTAAGCTAACAATTTTAATTATTTGGAAATATCCTTCATCCTGGAAGTAAGCATAGCAGATTTATTATTTGATGTTTTATGATTTATTGTTTGCTATTTTCAGCATCTAACCTTATGGATAGATTATTTAACCTTGTTGAAATACAGCTTAGCACAATGACATACTCCTTTCTGCCTTTCTTGGAAATGGAATAAATAGTATTGGGTTAGAATATTTCATGGTTCTTTTCAAAGCAGCATCTCCTCCAAACATGACCTTGAAGCAGAACTGTGTATTTAGGCTTTGCAAGTTGTTATGTTTCGTTACTACTCTATTTATGTCTCTGCAGCACAACAATGACTAACTCACTTTAAATGCTGTCTCTCACTTCCTAACTCTCTAATTGAAGCAGAAATAATGTCCGTTTTTCCTCTCCCTTCATCCACTCTAGTAGGTATATTGCCGTTTCTCATGAGGTCGCAGCTGGGAATGAGCGTTCCTGAATCTCTGTCACTTATATTCTCTAACAACTTGAGTATCCTATACACTGGCTGATGAAATAAAACACATTTTTAAAATTCCAGTTGTTGTCCGGGATTTCCAATGGCAAAACATTCAGGATTATGGGAGAAAAGAGAACTGGAGAAAGTTTATTAGCTGAAAGGTACTTGTCTGTAAGTACTTGTCATAGACTGCAGCTGCAAAGGAGTGTCTCTTTTATTGATGCATGGCTTGGTTTTAATTGTTCCTAATGCTCATGTAGGTTGCTGAAACCACTGAACTTTGTCTGCAGCATTGCCAAGGTTTTTTAGAATATGTACCTGAACTGACAGCTTTTACTAGGAAGGTGTTTACCCGCTCTTAGTCACCTGTGTGTGTTGCTTCAAGTAGATCTGAAGTTCCCAAGCTGAGGATCTCTTTTCGGAGGGCAATACAACTTTGATCCCTTAGAACTCTGGAGCTAATTTGTGCAGCCCATCATTACTTTGCCTCCCTAATCAGACAGTTCTTAGGAAAGCCAACAAATTTAATTGTTACTATGAGTAAGTACTTGCTCTGATGAGGTAGAACTCCACAGTTACGTATTTAAATAAACTGCATCAAAACTAAACTTAGGGAGAGGGAAAATTAAGCTGGAGAAATCACAGTTCAGGCCTGAAGGCCCTGTTTGTTAAGTGTTGCACGTAGGCTGTCAACATTTTTCTTTTCCTTAAAAAACAAACAAAAGCAAATAAACAGAAAATCATAGAATCACAGAATCATAGAATGGGTTGGAGGGGACCTTAAAATTAATCTAGTTCCAGCCCCCCTGCCATGGGCAGGGACACCTTCCACCAGACCAGGTTGCGCAAAGCCCCATCCAGCCTGGCCTTGAACACTGCTTCCCAGCTGCTCTGGGAAACCTGGTCCAGTGCCTCACCACTCTTGTAGTGAAGAATTTTGTCCTAATATCTAATCTAAATCTACCCTCTTTCAGTTTAAAGCCATTACCCCTTGTCCTATCACTACCTGCCCTTGTAAAAAGTCCCTCTCCAGCTTTCTTGTAGGCCCCCTTTAGGTACTAGAAAGCTGCTATAAGGTGTCCCTGGAACCTTCTCTTTTCCAGGCTGAACAACCCCAACTCTGTCAGCTTGTCTTCATAGGAGAGGTGCTCCAGCCTCTGATCATCTTCATGGCCCTCCTCAGGATTCGCTCCAACAGGTCCTTCTTACGTTGAGGGCCCCAGAGCTGAACTAAATGCAGTACTCCAGGTGGGGTTTCACAAGAGTGGAGTAGAGGGGGAGAATCACCTCCCTCCACCTGCTGTCCATGCTTCTTTTGATGTGGCCCAGGACATGGTTGGCTTTCTGGGCTGCAGATGCCCATTGCTGGGCCATGTTGAGTTTCTTGTCAACCAACACCCCCAAGTCTTTCTCCTCAGGGTTGCTCTCAATGCATTCCCTGCCCAGCCTGTAGTTGTGCTTGGGATTGCCTTGACTCGCATGCAGGACTTTGCACTTGGCATCGTTGAAGTTCATGAGGTTCATGTGGCACAACCTCTCAAGCCTGTCAAGGTCCCTCTGGATGACATCCCTTCCCTCCAGCATGTCAACCACACCACACAGCTTGGTGTTGTCGGCAAACTTGCTGAGGGTGCACTCAGTCCCCCTGTCCCTGTTGCCAACAAAGGTGTTGAATAGCACTGGTCCCAGTAACAACCCCTGGGGAATGCCACTCATCACTGGTCCCACTGGTCATCACTGGTCTCCACTGGTCATCACTGGCCAGAAAGATGTAAACATGCTCCCAGAAAAACAGTCCCTGATATTTTTATACTTGTTTTACTTTTCATGTATTTGTGAAAACTTCTGTAATTTTCCCCACTATTTAGAAATTGTCAATATTGGCTCACACTTACCTATGTTTTAGTACATGTTCACTGTAGAACAGTTTTCAAAAGTGCACAAAGTACATTACAAGCAGGGGTTCTTGTTAACTCAAATGGGAGATTTTTTCCAAAAATAAATCCTGTGGCTTAAATCTGAAGTTACAGGAAAGACATACAATAAATCTGGTGTATTTAATTGATGATAGTGGAAATGCTATCGACAAATATAAATAACTGATGCTCCTTCTAAAATATGAGATTATAAGAGAGTAACTTATGTTATTACAGTACAGTAAAATCATAAAACTTTATACGAATTAGTGTTTTAGTTAATAACAGTTAATATCTGAATGTTTCAAATTCTCCTTCCTCTTTACATTGACTCCATGTACAGCTCAGTCAGCAGCAATTTCTTAGTATAAGCTTCTTAATGAGCAGAGATGTTACAAAATAAATTTTATGGACTTTTTCTTTGCTTTCCCTAGTACTGTAGTATATTTTAGACCTCTTACTCATGTAGAAAAGTAAATAGGGATTTAACTGCAGTTCTCTGCTCAATTCTGAGCTAGATACTTGGCTTACAACTGTCATAAGGGTTTCTCTGCCTTGCCATGACCTTAACTTGACCTAAAATGACTAGTTTCTGTACAAATTGCAGTAGCTCAGGCTCAGAAAGGTTCTTGTCTGTCATTTGGTGGTTGCTTCGTGTGTGTATGTGTTTTACATGACATCATAATATCTGTACTATCAGTTCCTAAGAAAGACAGAAAAACTAGTTCCACATATTTTAATGCAATTTGCATTAAACTGCTTCCATAGACTTGGTGGAGTAGCAGAGACATCTAGACACCGTGTTTTCCTTTTTAAATAATATATGCTGGAAATACAGTAGGTTTAAGATACCTGTCTGTCTGTTTCATTATGAAACCATTTAAAAAACTAATCATAATTCATGTTCACTCATTCTTTCCACATCTAGGGGTGTTACCTGGGTTTGGAATAGCCAGCTGTCTCAAACACTATCTGCATTTTTAAAGGAATAAGAAGTCTTGGCAGACACTGGAACAATTAATTGGCTTTTTCAGCCAAGTCAGGTTAGGAAAGTATTTTTTGGGAAAAGGGGCTGGGTGGGAGGGGAATGCAACCTCCTGGTTTCAAGTTTGAGTTCTATTAACCCTTTAGGAATGGTAGTCAGACTTTTTGCTAAGCACAGTTCTCCATCTGATACTTGTGAATTTTATTTCTTAAGTGGAAAGTTTCTAAGCTATTAATATACAGGACAAATATGTTTTATTAGAGGGAGATGCCAGGGATGAGGTGGCAAGTGCTGAATCTAAATCATGATAGACTGAAAAATCTCTGAGATTAAATTATCATTAGAACCTGTATTAAATAACTCTAACCTCCTCCAAGTATATACTTTTAGAACAGAAGAAGGAGGAAGGTGGCCTCTGAGGCACAGGATGATGCTGTCTTCCGGTAGAGTTAGGATATAATCTTTCCATGCTGGACTTGCTCACCACATTCAACACTTTGGCTTGACCACAGATGCTTAGTTAATATTTAATTTGCAGCTCTATAGCTTTGCTAGTTTCTATTCTAAAACCAGAACAAGTACTCAACACCACATTTTAATTACTTGTATGTCCTTGCATTCCTGAAATGTTTTGTTCAAAGTTTGGAATTTTTATGCAGTCTGCTTTTTCACAATTCTCTGTACCTTTTGGTACCATTGAAGCAATTTATGGTAAAGAATTTTCAACACAGTTGACTGCTCTTGTTACAAAAACTGTTTGTTTGTTTATTTCAATTGTCCTTTATGGAGTAAACTACTAGTAGTTTAGAATGGAAATTGTAAAGTTAAACTTTTTGGAATCATTACTGCCCCAAGTGGGAATATAAACCATATTGAACAAAATTTATTTAGCCTATTAAAAAGCCAGCCTAAAACTACATTTAATTAGTTTACACTATTACATCACTTCTAGTGGGGAGTAGAACTTACACAGAGTAAAAGGAGCTCTATCAGGTGAGCTGACTGTGGCCCATATGGGGCTTTAAGATAATGATGAGTTTAAATTTCCTCTTAGAGCTAAGTGAGAATAAAACTGGAGGCAATAAATACTCTTGGCCAAAGCCATTAAATGAAAAAGCTGGGAATTCTCCAGCTCTTGACTTAAATTGTTTGTTTATCAGCTGGCGCCTAGTCTGGAGTCAAGAGCTGGAGATTTCTATCTGTGACAGAACTTTGAAACTCTTGCAGGACACTTTCATTTTAACTTAAGGTAACTTGAGTTTATAGCTTTGGCTTTAAAGATTACTAATGATTTACTCATTTCCTTACCATTTAACCAGAGAGGACTTTTTCCCAGGAAGGGATCTGTGTTTATTTAGGGCCTTTGTCTGCGGAGGGATTAAAAGGCAGCCCACCAGCATTGTGAACTTGATGGTAATAAAAGGTCACCAACACACACCATAAAAACGTTCTTACTATGGAATTAATTATACAGTGTAATTTTACAAAGCATTTCAGTAACCTTCCTTTTAGACTTCTGCTGTACTTGATTTTTCCTCAAATGGGGAAAAATTCAACTTTTGGCATTGTGTGAATTAGACTCTGTGTATGTGTACAACTGTTTACAGTATAATATACTCATTGGTAAGTTCAACTCACCATTGAAAACAATTGTAAAATTCCAACTGAAGTTAGATCTGGACATGTGAACTTTAAAACTTAAAATACTGCACACCGGGAGCAACAGAATGAAACAAGCCTTGTTAGATAAGAAATAAAGATTATTAACTTAAACATTGTTGCCATGTTTGGTATTTTTATAGAATATTGCATGTTTTCCAAGCCATTAAGCACTGTTCAGACAGAATCCTGTTATTTTTTCTAAGCCACCAGGTGGCATTGCAGCCCAGGCTGCTCAAAATAGGCAATGATAATTTATAATATAAAGATTTGTACAGAAGGCATTTGTCCCCTCCATCCCATTCATTTGCTCTAACTTTTAGGGTTTAATTTAGAATACCTGATAATAGTGATTAATATTCCTGAAAAGCAAAGTGATTTAATTCTAGATTTTATTTACAAAGGTTAAAAGTGTTAAAATTGCCAAGTCAGGGATATTGGCAAAACTTTTTTTGGTTTGGTAAGGTGATAGGCAGAGTTATGTCCCTGTTTAACTTAATGAATGAGCTTAGATTCATCAGCAGTGAAGGTCACAATATGTTCTTAAAAGCTGTGGAGTGGACAGGCATAGAAGAATACATAGAGGAATCCATGTGGTTTTCTGTATCGAGTGCAAAGATACCTTATTCATATTCAAAATAAAGATTAAAAAGTACAACTATAAAGTTGGGGTTTTTTTCCTCTTTTGCCTTGAGAAGGTATCTTTCCTCCATTTCCAATTATCATTTAGTCATACTTTCTATAGTCTTTTATAAATGGACAAAAGAAAGCACATACCCATGAAAAATAACTAGACGATCATCTTTCACTAACTGACCAAATTATTAAATAGCTAGTAACTTGTGTCATGTAGCCTGTTTGACAGTCAAAAACATAGTAAATCTCTAGTTTAAGAAGGGACTTTTTTCCCTAGTTTTGTATTTTTTGAATGTGTACTTTTATGCTTTCTCCTGAAATGGATGAATTTAAAGTGCTAATGCACTAATTATGCAGCATATTTACTAAGTGCCACTTCTGTTGCAGTGTTGCCCTTTTTCTTAGGCCATTTAATGGGCATAACCTGTTTTAAGAAATGTATATGTTTTCAAAGTAAGTGTCTCTGACCTCCCACCTTGTTGAAGTCCAAACATGTATGTTTTGTGGTGGTCTGAGTGTCTGAGATGCATCATAACTGAAATACTAAAAATTCAGATGCTAAGGGAATAAGAAAAACTCAATGTGATAATTTAGGTAATGCTTTCAGCAAATCATACTTTAACATTGATTTCTTCTCTAAGTAGTAGTGGAATAGGTAATTGAGGCTTTTGACCCTAGATATTAAACTTTTAAACTTGATACAACAGTCTGCCTCTAAGCTTTGTTGTATAGTGATATTGCTACTTACTTAACATCAAAAAGCTGTGGTAGTTTGCCTTTATAGATTGCGCCTGTGTTCTGGAATTGCCTCCTGCTGTCCTTGAACTGTTTCTTAGTTTAACGTGTTAGATTTTCTCATCAAAGCTTTTAAGCATGATGTTTAGTTAACACTTGTTCTATCAAATCTGATACAGTAGACTGGTTTGGAATAAAACTGTTCTTTTCATTAACAAACACAATAGCTTGACAGGCCTCTTTCCCAGCACATCATGGGTTTTTTGTGTAATGATATGCACATGCAGATTTTACATTGCATGTAATCTTTATGTTTGCCCAGTTTGCAGTCATTGCTCTAGGACTAGAGTAAATGACTGTTTTTTGCCAAGATTCCAAAAGTAAACTGGCCTCATTAAAAATAATGGTTGCTGAGGAAAGAATCTCTGTAAGTTGAAGCAGTTTACTTATAGACCTGTTTAACCATAACAGTTTTGATTCCCTGTCTACCAGTTCAGTTCAGTGTGACACCACTGCTGCTGAGAGCTGCTATGGGTTTCACAGCACAGACGTGAAAACCAAGAATGTCTGAATGAAGGGAAAAAAAATAGAGTCATAGTACACATTTAAGATCTGACGCATTGCTTGGGCTAGCTAGATAAAAATTGGGGAGTGAGGGAAGAAAGGAGAAGAACAAAGTAATGAAATGTCTTTTAGTTACTTCAGAAAACAGAATTCTCCTTGACTTTTCATTTTATGTGAGTAATATGTGTGTGTATACATACTGTGTCAAAACTACGGCAGTGTTGTGTAGTGCTTTGCCCATTTTTAATGTAGTTTGAGAAACATTTTTTAAAATAGAAAATTCAATAAAAGCATATAATGGGAATGTTTAATTACTATAATCAGTTACAGCTACAGTCATTTTAGAGTGGCTGAGTTTTATAGTATTTGTGTACTTACTACTTTAAACTTTACAAGAGTTATTTCCTACATAGACACTTCTAATTTTTTTCATCCTTCTGTTTGTAAATGTTTTTGCCTTGAGTCAGTGAAAATGGAAATGCTTAAATATGCAGCATGTGGTCTTGAGAAAATCTGAAATAAGTTTGACTACTTCATTGTCAAAAGTTGGAGGTTTTTTTAAGATACATCTACATGTATATAAAGGATGTGGCTATGCATATGATTTTTTTCAGTTGATTTTCCTAGGAATATTTTGTTTTAACCCTACAGGAAATTTCAAAAAGTACAGAAAGACCTTTTTTTAAGGGAGAGAAAAAGTCTGCACATTCCCAAATGCTCTCAGATTTGTAGCAGATGTAATGGAATCCCACTAGTAAAATAAAATCCAATTTTTTATTTTATTTTTTTAACAAAACAGAAGTTAGTGGCAGAGATACCACACTAATGGTAACGTATGAAACTCCTAACCTCTGCTTTATATTCCAACTCATACCTGCTTGGAAGTAAATACAGAGGAGGAAATTTAAACTGCTTCTATAGCAAACACCCTCAAGCTTTTAAAGTTGATGCCCAGAGCCATTGTTTTCACAATTTTCTGGGATTAGAGAATTATAATTTTGTAAATTGGGTGTAAAAGAGATAAAGAGATTGTAAGGTAAAAAGCCTTGTAAGCCCCAGGAAGTTTCAGAACTGAAATCTGCAGAATCTGCTTTAGAAGCAGAATTCACAGCTGGCCTGTGTTGGATAATGGATCAGGATGGAGAAGAGTTAGGCACAGTGTCTTCAAGAAGTGTAGTAACTTTTCAAAGGTCAGTCCTGTTATTATTTCCAAAGTCTTTCTCCTGTAGTTGTACTTGCCTGTATCTTTGCTCAGGGCTGTGCCTTACTGGATGAAGCGTGGCAAGATTGCAGAGCTACTGCCTCCCAGAACACAGAGTAACTCCAGTAAGAAAAGCTGGGTTTGGGGAAGCAGGGTGCAGGCTGGAGTGTTCGTGAAACAAGTGGTTGCAGCGTTGAACAGTGAGAGAAATGGCTATTGGAGTAAAAACTATTCAAGAACAACTGGAATGTAAAATCCTAAGTCTTTTATGGTCTTCTTGTGGCCCACTTCATTTGTCGAGAAAGAGGAAGGAGAAGGTGTCAGAGAGCATCTTCTATGTGTGTGTTTGGTTGTCTGTTTCAGATTATTACTCTGTTGAAAAAACGAAAAAAATTACGGATTAGAGCACCAGGCAAGGGGTTTCCTCTCGTGGAGGAACAATATGGATCCTGGAAAAGCATGCATTTCTGTCTTTGCTGGTGTGTGAACAATGTGGCTGATATAAATACTTTTGGATAATTTTTTTTTTTTCTTAAAAATAAAACACCTATCAAATAAGGTGACAACCAGTAAGCTGAGAATATTTGATCTTGAAATTTTAAGTACATCATTGCTTGTTCCCAGTTTGACTTTTTTTAATGACTTCAGAAATGTTTCAAGCAAGTAATAGTGTACATAAACTGTTTAAAGTTCTCACCTATGAACTATATACTTTTTAGGTGCTAGTAGATGGGAGATGTTAAATAGCACGCATGTGTGCATTTATATCCTGTGTTCTTTTCTCTTATCTTATAGCACTCTAACTTACATATCAGAAATGACCCAATAAAGTGAACAACAAGAAGTATAAAGTTTCCTTACAACAACAAGAACCTAAAATAACCATTTTATAATGCCAATGAGGTAGCTGACTGTGTGCGTTATTGGGTAATAAGATATTCTCTGATGTGTTTACTGCATTCAGCCTTCCACACAAATATGTATTGAAGCCATAAAATGACAGTAATTGTAGTAGCGTACACCTTACCTTTTTGCTGAATTATTTCTGTTGCATTAATGGTTATCTTTTGAAATAATTTTTGTTGCTACTATAAAAATTTTATAGAAAGGAGAATTGATAGATTTTCACTTTGTCAGTAACTAATTGTTAAAAGTTGCAACACTGCAGTGCCTCATAAGACTGAGATAACTTCAAAGTTATTTCTGTATAACACATTTATTATATATATAATGTATAGTAGTATAGGAAATTCAGATTAATATGAGTAGACAGTGGAAAAATATTTGTTTCCATTTTTTGCAAAACTGACGTTCTTTGTTAGTTCCACACTGTGTATTGAATGACAGTGGGTGTGCTCTAAACATAGTATCAACACTTTGCCTTCTTTAATAGTGTCAGGGTTTATAACATTGTAGATAAAAATTAATTTGTCTTTAAAAAAGAAAAGTTTTCCATCCATATTGCTAGACTATAGGAAACTTGTTAACGTCTTTTGAGTGAGGTGCTTGTGTCCTATATTATGAAAATAACCGGTATCCTTTGAAGACCAATAGAGTAACAGTAAAAGTAATCAACAGTAAAATTATCAAACAGTAGGAGTAATCAATACTTTATCCAGGGTATGCATGAGAAAAAACTAGAAAATAGCGATTGAGAGCTGTAGATAGTAACAATGAACTTCTGAACAATGTGGTTTTGTTCTGCTGATAGGCCGATTTGAATGACGGAGGGCGTAGATGTGTACAGAGAAAGGAAGTGGGGGTGGAAAGGTGTGTGCTTCCCAGTAAAAATGGACAGGCAAGTAAGGTGTTGGAGACTGTTTTGGAGGAAGAACATTCTCTAAAGGAAGTCAAAAGGTGAGGAGAAATAAGGCTCTCCTAGGAGTCTTAGCTTAGCCTAAAGTTCTCTTTTAAAATTCCTTGGGGAGTGAGAGGTGGTGACTTTTTGGGGGAAATTTTTCTCTAAAAGCGAGAGCAGCGTGCTGAAGATAGTGCTTTGCTTCGCCTGTGGTTTTCTTCATGTAGTCTCTGAAGCATGCAGCTCTTCTAGACAGGAGGACTCTGAAGGAAAGTATCTTAAGTAGAAAATGCTGTGATGAGTACTGGGGGGAGAGTGTAACACTGCTGGACTGCGATTGCCTAAGAAAATGCTGAAGTGTCATCCATGTAGGTAAGACAGATCCAAAGTTACTAACTGGAACCAGGAAGGGGGTCACAGGGAAGAGAGGGGACTGTATGCATATGGGTGCTGGCTTGGAGAATTCTGTACTGATGAATTCACAATGCCAAGGGTTTATGTCTGTGTCCAAATGAAGAATGGGAAGCTTTTACATCTTGTTTTTGTGGGAGGAGTTTGAATGAGTGTATTATGCCATAAATGGATAGCTTTGTTAATGTTAAGCTTGCTTTGTCTAATAGAAAATCTGTAGACCTATTGGATGAAGAATATTATTTCCTCAAGGCTTTGTCATGGGCACAACCAACCTGTGAAAGCATTACAATACTAGAAAATCTAGAAAGCATTATTGGTTAGCACACCCAAGACTACTTGCATGCCAGGGCTGTTCTGAAATCTGGACTATTTAATGGGATTGTTTTCTGTTACTCATTGGGAAGGAAATACCAACCTGCTGTCCTGCTGTCTCATTTTCAGAGAAGTCCTGATTTTATAGGGACTTCTGGAGGTCATCTAGTCGAACCTCCCCCTTGAAGCAAGACTGCTGCCAAGATTGGATGAGGTAGGCTGTGTCTTTCTTTTGCTAAGTCTTGAAGACCTTCAAGGATGGAGATTCCACCACCCATGTGTGGTTAACCAGGTTCAGTGCCGAACTTTCCTCCCAGCAAAGAGGTTTTGTAGCCAGTGCAAAGAGGTCAGACACAGATCCCAAAATGCTAGGGAAAAGAAGCACATGAAAAATGAAAGCTCTTTGTAGGTATACTTTTCTAGTCAGTCCTGATATTTTTGAGGTGTGAGAGATCCAAAAATTCTGTGTCTTGTTTTATGAACATTATACCCTAGACATATCGTTGGAATTCTAAAAATAACTGTTGTGAGAGTCTCAGAATTGGTCTTAAAATATTAAACACTGCCAGTGATCCAAAGACACATGTGGCTGGACTTAAGATTCTCATTATCTAAATAGTTTTGAAAATAGGCTTTGCATGTCAACTTGTGTTTGAGATCCAGAATTCAGACAAGTTGACACATGTTCCTATAATTTCTTTAACCATGTGGTTTTCACTGCATGGATTCAGTCACAAATGTGGTGGTTTGTCTTTGCCTGGATAGATAGTGACAAAGCCAAAGGAAAGTAAATAGGCAATACATAGTTCTTTTTCTAACTCTGCAGCCTTCAATAATCTGTTGATGTGTTTAGTCAATCACATCCATGTATGCTTCTATGAAAATGTGACTAGGACATGTATAGCAAACCCATGACAAAGCAGTTGTTAAGCGGGTCTTTTATTGTCTGGTCATATGTAATCTTTTTCTCAGAGATGGGTCAGTTTATCACAGTGAAAAAAGCTTCTATTCTTCTTCGATCAGGTTTTTTTTTTTTTATGTGTGCTAGCATTAATAAGTCCTGGGAATTCCTTAAGAGTGGAAGCCTAGTAATTATCTCTTTGCTGTCAGAGAGCTAGTCTGTTTGATGCTTGGTTTTTGCAATGTCTAATGTCAAGGTTCTATACCAGTAATTAGTACCAACACTTCCCACATACTGAATTTATGGCACTGTGACCACATTTTTACATATGTTGAGGGATACTTCAGTAACCCTCTTAACATGAGGATATTAAGAAATATGCTCTGTTATCTCTCCCTAGAAATTTAGTTTGCTGCATTTTTGGGTTTTGCTGTCTGGCAGCAAGTGTAATGAGATCAAATTGTGTTATTCTGTAATGCTTTTCACCTAATTATACATGATATTTAAAAGAAATGTCCTTGCCATCCTGCCAATATCATGTGAAAATGCAAAATAACTTCTGTTGAAGACCCTTTTAACTATTAGAAGATATTAAGTGGCCAGATAAAGCAAAAACACTGTCCTGGAGGCCTGCCAGAGTGTAAGTGAGCTATTGATATTGAATCTTTGACCTTATGGTATTCTAGGAGTGAATGAACACAGGACTTTTTCTCATGAGCTGGTGCATAAGTAGTCAATGAAAGTTGGATAAATATAACATTTTTAAAAAAATGCTACATGGAAGCACTTCTAATAGAGTCTCAGAAATTAATTTCTGTTAATTTCTGACTGAACTAGTACTAAAAGTTTCGTAAGAATCTATTTTGAAAAATGCCTAGCAGAAGCAATGTCTGCAACATACATGTATGTGTTACCAGTCTTACCAGCAGTACCAATGTATTTTGCTACAGGTCTAATAGTCAAGCTCCTTTCCGACTATGAACAATACATGAGCCGTAAATCCTTACACCTAAATTTCAGTGTTACAGGACTCTTCAGTCCGTTGCCATAATAACAGCTGCTTCTGCTTTATTTTTAAAACAGAAAATACGATAAATGTCTTCCTTTGAAAAATGCTTAGTTTATAAGTCATTGTTTTTATTTATATGTGGGGGAAAGTGCACAATCTGTTTTAGCTTGAAATGCACTGTATTTAGTGGGTGACTTCAAATTATTTTCTTTTATTTTCTTTTCACAGGATTGAAATGCATGATCTTGGTCTAACTGCCTTAGAGTTTCCCTAACTTGCATACATACATCAACTGTTGGTAGATTAATATGGTAGATGGTATTTGTTGGAGTCTGTATTTATCAAGAGAAGGGTATGTCTTTTGGATAGCTACATCCACAATTAGGAACATCTCTAGAAAAAATGGTAAAGATTGTGAAATCAGCTTAGGTCACTGAGGGACTAATGCAGTGGGGTACTATTGGGAGAGGAAATGTTTGCTCACAGTGTCTTATGCTACTACTTATTTTTTTAAGTGAATTTGGGTGTTGGTTGAAGTTTCTGCGTTATGGTGTGTGGTGGGGATTTTTTCTGCGGCTCTGCTGGACCTTGCTCTTTCTTTGCCACCACTTCATTTCTGTGACGTAGGAATTCTGGCCTGATTCTGCAGTGTGTTGTTGCAGTGTGTCCAAAGCCTGATAGACTGGCAGACTAATGGCTAGCCACACGTTGTGTGTGTATGTTCTGCTGCCAGCTTTGGCAGGATTTGGTAGCTCTGATACTCTACTTGTCTACTGTACTGATGCTATGGAGTGCAGGTTCTTCAGATCATTGCCATATTTTGATGACTATAAATACTTGCTGCTAGTGGCATTTATTTTCAATCAGCTGTTTTTCATTGAGCACTGATGGTGGTTTGCCTCCTTTTCAACTTTGAGAAAGGTGGGTGACTATCAAGAATAAATCAAGAATAAATATAAACACGATGTAGTTCTGAGCTTCCCTTCACATATTCCTGGTGCTTCAGCCTATGCTGTTTCACTGGCTTTCCTACAGATCATAAATACTGTTTGAGTGAGAGCTTTAGAGAGTGACATTTAACATCTATAGATGGTTAGTGCTGCCTTATTCACTGAAAAGGCCAAAGAGTAGCAGGAGATGAGGATTAAACTCATGGGCCCTCTCCAACTCCAGTGTTAAAGTATAGACCTTACCGATGATTTTCCATTCCTTGTGATGCAAAGAGTTGATGTCTGTCTGGTTTGATGACATCAGTACAGCTTGTTCTCATGGTAAATAATCTCCACAGCAGATCTGTAGGAAGGAGCCTGTATGCCTTTTCAGCTTAATATAGCCAGTGCTAGCCATAGATACGGAGATTGCTGCAGGAGTTTCCAGTAAAGAAAACTTAGCTTTAGGGGTTTGAAACTCTTGCTGTAGAAGTACTGCGGGGGTCAATGTTGTGGCTCACTGGGGTGATGAATCTTGAGGAATACTTAAATTCATTCCTCCTGACATAGCCTCCAGTTCTGGTACCTGAGGTTCAGCAGTGTTTCCAGAGTACCTAGAGCACAAGCACCCTTCTTTCTGTAACTCACAAAATTCTACTGTAGGAGCTAAGGTGACTTTACCCTTCTCTGGTGGCTGGGGAGATGTTTATAGAAATGCTCGTGTGGGTTCCATTTTTGCAGTGGCTCTACCTTATCACCAAGACCAGCTCTAACAACTTTGAGTCATTAAACATGAGATAAATGTATTCAATATGAGGGCAGATTTAGAATGTTGCTCTCAAGAACAAAGGGAAAGAAGTAATTGATAAAATGTCCATTTCCATCTCTGCACTTGCTAAAGTGCAGGAGAGCATTTATGCTAATGATTCTTATCCACTTGCACTTTCTGCAGTTACTATCTGCAGATTATATATTATATATATTATATATAATATATATTATATTTTTTTTCAAAAAGGAAATTATTCAAAGAGGAAATTATATATTGTATGATATCCACTGTGGCTTTTTTTTTGGGGGGGGTGGGGGGGGGTGGGGAGGCTGAGCACAGCAGCATTTGAATAGATCCCTCAGCTAATAGAGCTAGAGCAGAGGCTTGATCAACATCAACAGGACCACAGACTGACAGGATGAAAGGGAGGGCACAGCTGCTATAGTGAAAGGGATGGTATCAGACCACCATTGTGGTGGACCTGTTGCAGTAGATGTTTGGGGAGAATTGAGGAGACTGGCACATGGTTCATTGCACGCTGCTGCTATCCCAAACCTATGACTCACGGTCTGTGTGTTCAGCAGAACCTTAAAAGGGAGTGGATTAAGTGGCAAGAAATGTAATACAGTGCTTCCTGCTTTGAAGTGAAGATGAGCCGGCTGCAGCTTTCATTTTGCTTGGGAAGCGATGCAGCAGGCGGTACCCCACGGCAGAGTGGAAGCAGCCAGAGTAGCAAAACAGCTGGACTAAAAAGTTCCTGCCTGCCATTCCATGAGATTAAATTCTCTGATCCAGCACCCTTCCCCGCAACACTCACATCCCCACCCCGTGCTGCGTTATCTTATCTGTGGTATAGCTCACTTTGATGGTTTAATTGTATGTGTCTCTTGACCTCTTTAATGATATCCCTCTGTTGGCCTACTCTTCCTTGCCATGACCAGGTGGCCATGTGGCATCATCTTAACTTCCTCCAGCACTTCAAGGAAAAGTGCTTCTCCCATGCAAGAAAAGCTTCCTATAGTATATATCTCTCTGCTTGGTCTCCTTGGGTCTCCTGTTTGTGACCTGGGTCTCATTGTGACTCCGCATTTTCCTCCTTCCAGTCTTCTATTTGCAAATCAGCTTCAAGCCATCTCTGTAGTTTGCCATCATCTTTTATTCCTGATACTGCAGACATTTTTTTCCATGTTTCTCTCCTCATTCATAGCTTTTGTGACTTGTAACTTCTTTTCTACAGTCCATCAAAGTTCAGGAGCAGATGCTGGGAACAGTGGGGAAACTAAGAATTTCCTTTGCCATAAAGAAGATATAGCCTGTCAGGATTGGGAAGTACACTGATTTTGGCTTCACTTAAATCTTCCTAGTTAATGCTGCCCATTAAATGGTTGAAATACAAATCTCAGGTAACAGCCTGTTTGGACAAAGCAACCTTGCAGAGGAAAGTGTAACTTGTAATTTTTGCTCAAACAACAAAAATAAATGCTAAATCCAAATTTCTTAGATTTAGTTATCATAAGAATTTTTTCATATGAGGCCTGAGAGACTCTTTTTGAAGGAATTATTGTTCCAGGGAACATGATTGAAATTAAAAAGATGTATTTGTAATTGACATCAGCCTCACAATTGGATGACATCGTTTGTCCTTTTTTCATCAAGGTAATAATTATACTTGTTGCTCCCAAGAATGCTCCTGTGTCCCTCTGTGTCTGTTCTTCTGTGGTTTATATCTTGAACAGAATTACAGTTTTCTCAAGAAAATTATTTTCAGAAGGAAATTAAATGCATTTTGGGTTGATTGCGTTATTGCTAGAGTCATAAGTTGTGCTTACATGTCAGACTATGTTGTACTACATAAATACCAGAGTTAGCTGTAAAAAGGAGCAGGAACTTTATATTGCTGTGGTTGTACATTTTGAGTTTGTGGGTTAACTTGTTTTGGAGTTGGCTTGTTTGTCTGACGTGAGATATAGATTGTGCTACAGACATGCTCAAAGCGGAAATCTAGTGACACTGGCATAAGGTTAAAAACTGGAAAATAATTCAGTATGATTACAGAGGTTTTATGACCCAGACTTGATAATATTTAAATGTAAAGTCAAAGGGCAGAGCTGAAAGAAGTGAAACGTCTGTGTACAGAGTGAACTTGTGTATTTTTTGCCCAGACTTCATTTTACAAAGTAATAAAGCTGCAGTAGTGGTGCATTCTTGTGTCAAAATTATACAAATGTAAGTTTGGAACAAAAATAAGTCAAGTTCAGAATTTCTTCAGGCAGATCTGCGTCATTAGAGTGCATTTTTATTAAATATTCATAGTTGTAATACAGTCTGTATCTGCAGAACAATATGCAGAGATATACCTGTAGTAAATGTTCTTGTACCCCTGTGTTTTGGTCTTTTAAAATGTTCTTTTTACATAGGTGGAATGGAAGGTAAATGTAAATATCAAATTTTATGGAGAAAAATATGGTGAAAAGAATCTCCCCGGATTTTCACCTGATGATAAAGGAGGGAGCAACTCCTGGGTTTTTTGCAAATTAAAGATTTGTATAACTTCTAGAGGTAGCCATTGTAAAATATGTTTTTGTTTTCTTAATTGCACTGCCTACCTATTTACAGGTGCTTCTGTTGGGCCTTGTCTTGCCTATGTCTGCAATTATATTTTTTTCCTTTCCAAAGTTTCAAGTCTGCAGTTCATCTTGTGCCAAGTTCTGTGAAATGTTGGCAAGTGTTTATTATATATTCTTTTGCTTCAATCACATGTGTTAAAATCTTGCAGATTAACTGTATTTGTGGGTTTTAGTGCAATGGAAGCTTGCTATATGGAAATAACATCTCCCATCTGTTTTGGAATAAATTACTTGTCATAGTGTCTCTGCAAGGTGAACACTTGTCATAGACATCCTTCTGTTTCTGCCTTGATTATATTTTTGACTTGACCACTTCAGTTTTCAGAGAACTTGAAAGTTGCTGAAGAATGACCTTACAGTCTCCATTATTAATCTCACGTACATAAAGGAATAGTTTTCACAGAAAACATTCAGCCCTCTCTTCATAATGAGCTGAGGCAAGGGACATACATCTTCCTACTTTGTTATCTTCTTCCTTTGGCTTGTATTTTAATAGAAAGGGATAAGATTTTGTAAAAGCGGATGAGCTAAGTTTTTGTACCAGATTAAATACGGAAAGAATTGTGTTCAGGTCCACACATATATTCCTTTCTTCTGGGCCCATATGATGTCTGCTCTTAATGTTTGTGTATGCATTGGTCTACTCATAATACCTTTATGAGAACAGGCTCTGTGAAGAAGCATGGTGTCTTGCTGGGAATGTGGGAGAGGTACAGCAGATACCAAGCAGCTGCTGTTGAAAGGTTCTCAGCACCATGCAGAAGCCACCTCTGGTGTAAAGGATCTCTTCTCCCTCAACTGTATTCCAGTGAGCCTAGGAAAAACCCTTGTCTGCCACCAGTAGTGACTGGATGTGACAGGCTGCGTAGCCAAAGCGAATCGTTGCAAAAGGAGAGGACCAAGCATTTTCTGGCAGCCTGGATGACTAGAAGCTCTTGTTGGACATAAAGGTTAACCCTTTAAAATGCCCTTTAATCAGTGGCAGTGGCCCTCAGTGAACTGATTCTGATCTAAAGAGATTTACTTCTCTAATCTCTCTGAGATCTGTCTCTGCTTTCAGGAAGAGTACAGCTCTCTTATTCTTCCTTACTGTTCTGCACCTCTTACTACCTCCTGCCACTCTGTGAATCTGGAAGTATTACAGGTGGTAGAGTTCCCTTCCACCCCCACAGTTTCATCTCCACATTGCAAACTGGTTATCTGGAAGAAAAGAAAAAAAAAGTTGTATCTTTTACAAGTCCGTTAAAATTATCTTGGTCACTTGAGGGTAGAAAAGACCAAGATTCATTGCGTTTTTTGGGGCTATGATGACAAAAGTACATTCAATTAAATTGTATGGCAACAAATTAAGATACGTGATCAAGCAGCATGGAGTCAAATACAGTTCAATGTTGATAAATGTAAAGTGGTACTCACTGAGGAAAAAACACTTGATTAACTTTTCATTGCTGCCTGGTTTTGAATTAGCTGAATGCACTTAAGACATTTTCTTTTTTTTAAGCCACTCGCTGTATATCCTTGCATGCTAATTAGTGAAAGCTTCTGTTTAATGTGGATCAGCATACAAAACAAATAAATGATAGAGTATATGAGAAGCAGGTCTGAAAAAATACTACTAAAAT
This sequence comes from Falco cherrug, assembly GCF_023634085.1. Lineage (NCBI taxonomy): Eukaryota > Metazoa > Chordata > Aves > Falconiformes > Falconidae > Falco > Falco cherrug. The sequence goes on from NC_073700.1 coordinate 109,516,178, forward strand.
GTAAATCCAGTATAGAAATGTGTTCTGTGCCACAGCTTTATGGTTAAATATTCTGGTTGTACAGCTTTTACAAGTATGCATCTAAAATGGGGAGACTTTCAGACTGTTGAAAGGGAAGGTGAAACAAAGGAAAAGGATGAAAATAATAATAGTTTCCTTTTTAGAATTAAATCTCCAAAGGTAGGTAGTGGTGCAAGTATACACTGGCATAGTATAGATTGAATAAAGAGCCTGTCCATGTTTGGCTTTTCTCAAGGTATGATGATCAAGGGACATTCAAGAAAATTCTAAGGCAACAAACTAAAAACTAGCACTCTTTTTTTCTTTTCTAATGCAGTGCAGTATTAATCAATGAAATTAATGCACTGACATAAGTTACCGTTTAGAGCAGAAGCTTGTTAGGATTAAATTAAAGAATTAAATCAGTATATATATATATCTACCAAGAATACCCACAGCTTCATTAGACACAATTAAACAAAAATCCAGGAGGCATATAGATTTTCATACTTCACTGCGTCAGGATCTAGGAAATGACAGAGGTTAAGAAAAAATAATTTTCATGTTATTCTCATGTAGGATTTCAGCCTTTCAGATTGAAAAAAAAACCACCCTCTTGACTCTTCTTAACTCTGGAATTTTTGTATGTGTGTGTGTGCAGGAGGCTAAGCTGCTCCACCAGTTTTAATGAGAACCTTGAACCATGTGGGCTTTAAAGTTGATGTTTCATGTGAAACATTAGTGCAGAATCCTGCATAATGTGGGAATAAAGCTTGCCATGAGAATTGCCTGAACAGTCTGTGATTTCTTTGGCATTTTTGGAGGAAAACCACAGTGCTCTAATAGCTTGGTTTAAAAATACCTGTGCAGTGCACCTCTTCTTACTTCTGGTAGGGAACAAGAGGTTGGGCTAAGAATCAACTAAAGGAGCTATTTCTTCAGCATCTACTTGCATTCATTCTCTTGGTGGGAAATAGTTACACACTGGACTATTAGGAGCTTGGCTGTCAGTTCTGTGACGAAGGAATACAGAAAGTGAAATTACTAGTTGATGTACTTAGGGTGGGTCAGAACTGGATAATATCAAATGGTGGAATCCTATCATCTTGAAGGTACTTCTCAGGTGGCCCAGTTAGCTGACATTAGATTTTCTCCATTTTATTGAAATACCTGTCTTTGGATTATCTGTCCATGTCTTTTTTGCCAATTGAAAGTGGGTCAGTATTGCTTCTTTAACTTCAATTTATACAGTTGTATCTTGATTTGTAATAAATAAATGTTAATGTCATGTAAATGGAGAAGGATAACCTGAGTCTGAGAACAATATTTACATTATTGTTACAGAAGTTTTGTAGCAAACTGACTTGGTTTTGTCAGACACCCATAGCCTGAGGGTGGTGTCATCAGAGCTGTCCATGTCATTTTGTCTGGACGGTGTCACTCAGGATTAGTTCAATGAAACAGAACGAAACAGAACTTTCCCAGAGTGCTAATTTATCCCTCAATAGGGATACTGTGGTTTTTGTGGGTAGAAAGTAGAATGAAACTTGTTTTAGATCTGGTATTCTCTCAGACTTTCCTAGTCTCCCATTTGTTTAGAAAATGCTTTTACATGCCACCTCCTTAAGAAGAGGATGGGGAGAGGGATGTGAGTTCCATGCACATCCCTCAGTTGATTTTCACAAAAATATCTTTGGCTTCATTAGAGGCATTAAGGAGCCCTTAAAGCTCCTTAAAAGCAGTGCTCCTAAATCAAAACCAGATGTGCCAATAGTGTGCATTTCTATTATACTTTTCTTTTGCTTTTTCCCATCTACCTCTGCCCAATTCAACAAAAATAAATTTTCTTTGGGAATGGTAAATTTTCTGACTTCTTTGAGATTGTTTAGAACATTTATTAGCATCCTTCAGTGAGTTTGACTTAAATTATCTTGCTTAATTGAATTTGAGTACCTTTATAAAAATGGAAGAATAAACATGAGGCTGTTTCAAAATCACTTTTTCTGTCTGTAGCAGTTTTGTTCTGAATTCAAATATCCATTTTCTTGTGTACTTGCAGATGTGTCTTAGTTTCTTTATCATGTGCTCTGTTTTGCAAAAACATCTTTCCATCTCCCACCATTTTACAATCTTAGAAAAGTTTTGCTGTTGCACAGTTCTAGTCAGCTGTGTCCCTCCCCATCACTAGTACTTTTCTCTTTCACACTCCAGTCCCAATATCATATTTGATTTTTTTTTCTCTTTTTCCAAGAAATTGGGTGTGTTCTACATATTGCAGACGTTTCACTTAGATTTGTTTGAGAATCTCTCCCTACTATTGGTATGGCCATGGTCCATGACCCAGTTATCTCAGGCCTTGGCAAAGTGTATATTTTAACTTCTCCTTGGCCTCTCATGGTCCTTTGTCTCCCTGCTATTATCTTTCATCTAAAGTCATCGTTTCTTGCAGTCTGCTGTAAATGTGTTCCTGGAATCTTTTTCCTGGTTTCTGTCTGCATCACATATCTCCCCCTTTCAAGACTTAACACAATGCTTCTCTCTCAAATATATCTTTCTTCCCATCTCCCTTGCTCATGCCAAGTGTTCTGCCAGCACGGTGTGTTGTGCCATCTTTCCAGTTTCTCCCAAAGCTTGACTCATACCTTCCTTCACAACAGCTCAGGTTCCTAGGCATTAATCAACTCATAGTCTTATGATTGCATCTAAATATTTTTCCCCACAGTCTTCCAACGCTGATTTTTAAAAAATCTGTTTAGCAGTCATTTTTTGAAGACAAAACCTTTTGAGGGTAAATGATGTTTTTTAAGTAAATCTCCCCTCAATCCTTTTCTCTTTGCTGAAACTTCCTGTTGAATGGAGTTGAAAAGATGAATCAACACTTAGAAAGGCCACTTCATTCCTATGAAGGGAAAGAGAAGTTGGTTTGAGAGACTTGGCTGGATTTGTTATCGTCTGTCCTGAGACCTGAATTGGTTGTAAAACACACTGCATATTGATCTAGCTAAGTAACGGTGCTGTAGCCTTGTACTCATTATAGTTGCATTCTTTGCTTAAGAAAACCTCTCCAGTATTCTTGTTCACTAACAATACTTCTTTTGCTTGGTGATAGTTTGAAAAACACAAATATTTTAAATATGTCTTGTATGTTAGATATAGATACTTACACTAGTTTGTTCTAGCTAAGTGTTTTATCTGCTAGTGATTCTTGTGTCAGCTTTTGAATAACTTTTCAAAATGTAGGCATGCAATTTCATAATCATATTTTGAGTGTAAACTTTTATTTCTGTACTGAGCAAATCGACAGTGCAATGCTTAACTCTTCCTTTCTAAATCTTCACCAAACTTTTCTATTTTCCATTTTTGTACTTCCATGATGAATACTCTAAGTAAAATCTTTCATATCTCTGCATCAGGGAAAACTACTAGTAGCTCAGACTACATCTAAATTAGATTCAGTAAATAAATATGTGAAAGATGTAGGTGGTTATTGCTGCAGCAGTCCTGCTAGTTGAACAAATCTAAACAGCAGCATGCTAGGTAAAATGAAAAATCTTGCTTTTCATTACCTGTACCCCTGTATCAAAGCAAATACCTCAAACGCAATTCACCGCTTTCTTGAATATTCTGTTTCATGTTTATTTGCTTGCCTTTTAAAATACTAGTCAGATGAGCTAGAATTCTGTCAAAGTTTGGTAATTCCTGTTTCTAGTGGTAAATTATGTAGATAGTGTGGCTTTAACTCATGTTTGATTAGATGCTGTATGTTTTTAAATTAATTTCTCTCTAAGCTCTTTGCAAGGAATAGTAACCCACTGCAGAGAGGTTACAGTACTATGGACTCTGTCTGTTCTGCCTTAATGATACAAGGGAGTAGTTGAGCAAGAATAAATGAGGTACTTTTGGTAGGTAAAAATGTGAGCTGACTGTCAGTGTGAAATTGGTTCTAGGAGCAGTTAGCCAGCAGTAATAGGGCACACTTGAGTAATTGAATTTGCATAACAAGGCTTGCTGAAGAGATCTGACAGGCCCAGAGATTTGTCTGGCTGGAGATCTCCAGATGGACGTGACCACACAGCAGCTGGGTGGCACGTTTCTCAGCATGGTCAGCAACACCCAGACTGTCAGCTGGCCTCTGCAATTGCAAAGCCCTGGCAGGCCAGCTGGTGGCTTCTGACAGCTAGTGGCCCCGTTAGAGAATCTTTTCATTCTGCCTGTCAGGGTACAGGACCTGCAGGGACCAGTGGTAAGATGTAACAAGTCACCAGTGAGAGTTGTTAAGATGCGTCAGAAACCTGCTTCTGTTAAATAGCTGCTGCTTTACTGCTGAGAGAGAACCTTCTGAAAGCTTTTTCCATCCTTTAACAAGGACAGGACTAACCTGTTCTCCAGCATTTTGTTTGGTAATCTATCACTTGATGTTAGTTTCTACATGTTTAGATTCAATACCGATGTTTCTGCATCTAGCCAAGCATGCCCAGTCAGTGACAGAAATGCATTTATGCACTTAATACTTTTCTAAGGCGAAACACTAGAGCTTTTTACTCCTGTATCCCTTCCATGGGTACTAATTTTGCTGTATTCTAGCAGGTTCAGTTAAATGAAGCAGTTTATGGAAATACACTGTAAAGGAAAGAATAACAAGGCAACAACTATTTTACTTGGGTAGCGTGCACAAATGTTCTGTATGGGTAGGGAAAGAATATGTAATAATACTAGAAATCTCTTCCTCTGTCGTCCTCCAAGAAATGATGTAAAATACTAGGTCTATCCCTCTCTTGTTCCAAGTTGCTTGGTCCTAACATCCCTGAGCTCCAGACACCAAGCATTAAGCTGTCGGATTTAAATTCCGTCCCCACTCCCAAACTTGGGAAAGTTCCTCTTCACCAGTTTAGAATCCAGGTCATTCCACTCTCAAAACAGTAATAAAACCACTAACAGGAATATTCTTACCCATTTATTAATTCTGTCCTCATTGATGTTACTTTTCCCTGTTTACAAGGTGACATAGTTGGAACAAGTACTTGCCTACTGTCTACTGGTGTGGGCAGACCCTTTCTTGATGTATGCAAACCCTCACAAACTGAGGAAACTAAGAATAGGGTTTTTACTGGATGTAGTATCCCTCACCATCCTCATTTCTTAAGGATCTTCTTGCTTCACTGAGTTTATTAATTCACTTTCTTTTGGGAAGGCTGGAGGAGATACCTGTTTTCTATTGTTCTTCAAGCATCAGTGTCAGAACTGTTCCTATGGGGTAGTCATCCATAGACTTCTGTCAAATCAGTAGCCCTAACTTTTACCTTTTTGCTGAAAAATTCTAAGTCAAAGTTGAACATTAGTCCCTTCCTTGTTACTGTGTTCTCTTTCTTTCTGGCAAGTAGCATTCAGCCTTTGTAAACCTGACCAGTCGATTCTGCCACCAGGTTTTCTGCCTTCCTCACTTGATTAGTCCTGTCACTTATGATTATGACTTGACTTACCACAATGCTTACCTAGGCCCTGCCTTACACTTCTGAAATCTTGGGCGCCTTGAATAGTCTTGCTTAATTCTACTGTAGCCATGCTGTGTTACAAGTCAGGGCAACCAGGCTGCAGGCTCTTCCCTGCCCTCTTTGTAACCTGAAGGTAGCGGGGGGGGACTGCTGTAAGCCTCCTCTCAGTGGTTCATATCTCTGCAGGTGGGCTAGGATTCCCTGCGTGGACTTCTGCACCCTGACTTTAATCAGGCTGGAGGCTTTTTTTGATGGAGCGGGGTGTTGTACCCAACAGCGTTTAGGATACTTGATAGCAGCAGAGACCTTCAGGCGCACAGAGGGCTCTGTATTGGTGACAGCAGTGTGAAACAGCCTTGTGAAGCATCCCATTCATCCAGTCCTTGAGTCTGCTCTAGCACGCTAATTTAATGCTGAGTCCCTATTCTATTTTCTGTAAGCTGGCTCGAATTCCCTGCCTGAACTACTGCACCCTGGATTTAACAGGCTGGTGCCCCTCTGGCACTATCTGGAATCAGCTGTATAATGTCCTATAGTAATTTATCTGTTTAATCCATCTTGTTCTGTTGCAGGATGTGAGTTCCCTCCTTTTGTCTCAAGAAGAGATAGATTAGACTGTTAAAATAAGACCAAAAACTTCCACAATTTGGAGGGATGGGTGGGTTTCTTTTTATCAAGAACATTTTGATACCACTTAAGAGACTGTTTGGAAAGGGTTCTGTCTTTTAAAAGAACTCTATATGAATGGAGAATGAATAAGAGAAATTGTCAAAATAAAGACTTGCTTGATTGTTTTATAGGCTTTAGACATTTTTACTTGGTTTTTTTTCTTATTGACTGCAGTAAATACTTAGCATGCAATAAGTAATTCACAAGAAGTTCTACTTTGAAAGAAGTAGAATAATACCATTAAACCTTTTCCTTAATTTTTGTATCTATTCTGTTCATCGAAGAAGGCTGAAATAACAAGTTATAAATTTTGTTGAGCCCTGTGATACTGCAACGTAAAACTCACAAGATTTGGCTTGTAGAATGGGAACTTCAAAGTATTTCTGTTCAGACAGCAATGATGACTGAGAAAATCACTGGTTTGTGTCCATTGGATTTAATTTTTTAATTAGGCATGTAGAGAACATACTTGACAAAACTGTCTTCCCTTGCCACCCTGAATTTTTTTTATATATATATTGTTTTGGAGTGGGGAAATATTTTAAGTCTGATGAGTACATAATCCCCGTAAGTCCATATGCTAAATAAGCAGAAACCTTTTAAGTGCATTTTTATCTGATTCTGTAAATGTCCTTTTCAGGACATTAACCTGTCATTTAGAAATTTTTTTGCATTAATTTAAAGATACTATTATTAAGAATACTATTGATTGACCAGTCTCTGCCAGCACAATAGTGCAAATCTCAAAGGAAAACACTGAACAGCTACCTCAAAAAGGGAGACTTTGGAAACATTTGGAGATGCTTACATAACCATTTTACAGTTTCCTGTGATAAGTTCTAGCTAACCCTGGACATGAGATGTAAACCAGCATTTTTAAAAGCAAGTGCTGCATCTTTGCTTCTTGTAGGTGATTCTGATCCCTTTTCGGGTTTTTTTGGTGTGCATTCTGCACAAAGAAAGTGAGGAGTTGTACTTCTTTATAAATATATAGAGGCTGCGCAGAGACAAGGAATGTAGTCTGAAAAAATCTACTCTTCACAATGAATTGTTTAAATACCAAAGTTCACCTTGTAAGTTTAGCCAAAAGTGATTAAGGGGCTGGTATTTCTAATGTAGCAGGTATGATTACCTTCCCTGATAAAAGCTTAATGTGAGACTGTGTTTAGCAGGTAAGATTACTGTCTGTGTATAGTCTAAGCCAATTTGACTAATTTCTGGTGTGGATGCTTTATTTTTATGCCAGTTGCTCAGTAACTGGTTCAAGCATTTAATTTTTGATGTATTTTTGAATACTCAAATTTGGAGCAGTTGTGTATTTAAAACTATATAGAATTAAATATGCTTTGTAAGTCAATAAACACCTCTGTCTTCCTTCTTTCCCCTGCTCTCTAGGAAAAGGGAGATGCAGGTGTCATCAAAGCCTCTTCTTTGAGGTTTCTCCGTACAGAGAGCACAGATTGACTTCCTGCTGAGACTCTAGATATGCAGCCAAAAAAGTTTATATTAAGTACTGACCTGATCATATTTCTGTATTTTCCTTATTAAAGCCCCCACTGAACTGCAGTATGTTGATGAGTAAGTGATACAGCAGGAGCCAGAGCCATACTTCTTATACATGATCCACCCCTGTTAATCTAAGCGAAGAGACAATACAAAAATTAGGAAAACTTCGCTGTTTGAGAGTTTTTATTAGAATTAAGTTTGTATTCTGAAATAAATTGCTGTACATCACTTATCCTTTCCAGTTTCCTTATCATTCTTTGTGAAAGAAAGCCCAAAGCTCTGATTGGGCTGCATTTGGGGCAAAAAAAAATGAATGCTTCCTAATTATATATTGTAAGACCAGAGTAATCACAGAAAGATTGCAAGTCCAAATCTATTGAACCAGCTGTTTGCATGCCAAAATATTCTAGAGAATACTTGAAAATGGGAGGGTTTGGGCTACTCTCTGACTTTATTCTTCAGTACTCACAATAATTGCATCTCTTCAGTGCTTATGATTCAGTGCATTTCTAATGCAGTCTGGTTTTTTCTGAATCAAAAAATTTGAAAACAGAAAATGAATGTGGCTTAAAATGAGAAAATTGTTTACCCTTCAAGGATGGCTCATAGCTGAGCTAATCTACAATAGAGTAAAAGGGCACCATGACTGTGAAGGCGGTCATCACTTTCAGATAACAGAAAGGATTTGGGGCATCCTAGCAGACAGGTGAATGGTTTGTGCTTGATGGAGACCTAAGTACAGCCGCCTCTGTATTAACACTTCCTAGTACTAGGTCTGATGTTTCCAGGAGTGAACGTGCCGTGGCCGTTGTACTGTATGGCAAACCCCTCTTTCCCTCTGTAAGTTCAGAGGAGGTGTGCAGAAGGGGTTTTAAACTGCTGCTGGATATCATTACCCTTTCAGGCACACTGCAGCTAGCAGTGTTTGCAGCTACATAGGACAGCCTTTGCAAAACAAGCCAACACTTATTAGTCAGCTGGCATACAAGAACTGTTTGGTTTCTGAATGGAAAAGCAAAGCTTAAACATATGTCTGTGCTGGCAGCATGAATTACTTTCCTGCGTAGGTGTCCAGAATTCTTTTATTCCTTCTTTAAATTTCCAGCAGAGCTCTGAACTAGGAGTTCAGACATTGGGGTTCATGTTTTGTCCAAGTTTTAGTCAAGTCAGTTTGACATGTTCTTCTTTCCTCAACTGCCAGTGGTTATAAGCCAATACTTGGCATAATCATTCTTGTCTCACCCACGGTCATTCCATTCACATGTGGGCAGTTTGGGGGATTTCACCTAGTTCGTTTCTAGTCCCTTGTCCTGAAAATCCCTTAACCCTTTCAGTACCAGGTGACAACAGTACAAAGTGAGGGATGAAACTGTTGCGGTTTTCCTTTTAAAAGTAACTGCAGCAGTTTTCATCTACTTTGCAATACTGCATTTTAACAATAAACCATAGTGGTTACTATGCTTATGTCAGTTAATGTAATTTCAAAAGCTGGCTTAGAAGTTCTGCATTTTTTTATAAGACTCTTAGGCAGGTTAGATTAGAGAGGGACGTGGAAAAGAGATAGCAAAATTGTATTAACCTCATCATGACTGGTAAATGTGGGGGGTTTCTTGTTTTCAGGGTTTATTCTCCACAGATAATAGATAAATTTATAAAAATTGTGTTGACTGGAGCTATAGCATGATTATCATGATACTGAATTACAAAAGCAAGAATCTTCATTGTCAATATAATAAAATGGGTGGGTGAGGGGTGGGTGGGGTGTCCCTTATATTCACGAATGTAACTGGCACAAGTTTCTAACTGTTTCAAAGTGTATTGTTCTTATTAACCTGAGGTAGCTTTCTTCTGTCAGCTCTGCAGCATCACTCATGCAAACCGTTTCCTATTTATGGATCAGTATTTTTATTGCCATGGTGACCTTAGAAAAGCAAGAAACATTTCTGATCATATCCTGATACAAATTGACAGTAGCAAGTCCTACACTAGCATATTCTAATTTTTTTTCTTATTTGTATCAACCTGGGGTTTGTATTTGGACAGCCATTTTTAAATGTTTCACTGTACATCAGAATAATAGGTCCTAATGGATTGCTTCCTGCTTCACTAGACAAAAGTATTTATTTAGAATTAAAAAAAAAATGCCTTAGCGAGTTTAAAAGAAACAATAGAGCAAAATAAAGTACGTTTTCTGTTAATGGCTTTGCTTGATCAGGCATTTGTATCCTGTGTATTATTTTATTATATATTAAATTCTGACAATAAGGTAGCTTTTTCTCTCTGAGGTCAGTAGTGTTCAGATTAATCAGGCTGACATTTCATGCCGGTGGGTCATGAACTGTTGATAATAGCATTAAATGGTGATTCACTTGCTGCGGGGAGCACAGCTCATTATCCAGTCACTATATTAAATCATCGCCACAAACAGCTAGAATCCTCTGTGTGTGTGTGTGTGTGTTCACACGTGCATCTGCGCGCACACGCACACACACGCAAATTGGGGTGGGGATCTCTATCCTGTAGCTATCCATTTCTCCGTTTATAGTAATTGTTAAAGGTGTTTCCAGCGTACAAGGATGACGGACTTCTCCCCATTTCGGAGACTGGAGTAGTTCTCTAAAAAAATCTTATGTATGAAACAGGACTATGCGATTTATTTTCTGGCTTTTCTCCGATAAAGGAACAGAATTTTTGTAGCCAGTTCCGTGTTAGACAAAAGTGAAGAAAAATACATGTGCATCATTTCTAAAATGTTAGTTTTGGAAAAAGAACAAGATGCAAAATGAAAACAACTGAAATTTAAATAGCTTGTATTCATTGACTATGGATTTTTATTTAACGCTGGGGTTCAGGGGCTTCTATATTAGTTTCAGATGTGCTACTTCCTGTTAAAAACGTTCATACTTTTTAAAAAAAAGCCACTGTCCTAGTGCAAGAAAAAGCGTATCTACCATAGTGGAAAATTTTAAAATAGAAGACTGCCTAAATAGCTTAACAGTGGATTAATTATGTTGAATGAGGGGAAATTCCACTCTTTAATGCTTAAAAGGCTACGCAGTTTAAAGCAAATCTTACTTAAAATTTAAGTTGCATTCATAAAAATGAAATCTGAGTTAAGAGTTTTGCAAGGCATGTGTTTAGCAATTAATGTGAAATGTTGGGCTTTTTTTCTACTACCTGGAGCAGAGAACTGGGGAGTTTCCTCCCTCCTTGTCCTCTGCCCCCTCCATCTGAGCCAGTATAACATTTTTTTGGTGCAAAAGTGACTCTTGGTACAAAGGCTTACTTGAAGTATGAACTTCTCAAGGTCTTTGTAACCTCACTGGAGAAGTGATTTTTTAAAATAGTATTTTTTTCTAGAAGGCATTATGTTTAATCAGTGTTTAAGTATGAATTAGCATGAGAACCATGTTAACCTCAGTATTAACTTTAAAACTGCGAAGTTGGGAGGGGATTCACAAATATGTACATTTTTACACTTTCATGTAAATGGTTACAGAAAGTGAAACCTTTTTCTAAAGCAGTTGCTACACTATGTACTTTAAGAGAAGGAAAAAAAAATAGGAATTATGAAGGGAAACATTTTAAATTCCTCCAATTGCTTCCTCCCCCACCCCCCGGTTAAATAGCATCTAAAACGGCCAAGAGAAACAAGATAGCATGAAAAAGCTGTGAGCCACTAGGGGTCACTGTTCGGTAATCAACTTCTAATGAACCAGAACTGTCAGGAAGGCCAATAAATTACACTGTGGATTTTTCTAATTATGAATTCCTATTTAATCATTCAATGACAAGTTAACTGTGGCAGTGGTTCTATATACTTTGCATACACAGTTATGTTAATGTACTATTATATTTCTTAGGATGGAGGTCCTCCATCATTAGAGCAGTTCATTACCAAAGACTCTCTTATCTAATCATAATTACTGATTATGAGAAATAATTAACTTTGTTACCCTCTTGATTCTGTTCATAGGCAAAATGCACTCTTTTTCTTTTCTTTTCTTTTCTTTTCTTTTTTTTTTTTTTTAATAGAAAACCAGGGAGAGTATTGACTTTAGATACTTTACATTAAAGAAAAAAGGTTAATTTGGTTTTGTGCAAAATTGCCTAAGTTATAGTGTTGGAACAGTTACAGGTAGTGGGGAAAAGGAGGTACATGAATTATTTTATACTGGGTCTCCTGAAGTTGTCATTTAGTACAGTTAAATATGAAAATGTGTTTTGTTTCATGGAAGTGCAGCATTTGGAGCAAGTAAAGATTTGTAAATTTGAACCATATGATTGCATATGTGCTGATCCTGAAATAATAAAAGTAATAATAAAAATAGTCTCTCTTTTTAAAAATATTTCCATACTAAACTTAAAATTAATTCATACATAAAGAAGTATGACTTTTAATTAAATTACCAGGGTTTGAACTCATTGGATAAGTGGTATCAAATACATTTGAGAACACTGAAAAGTACATTGCATTTTAGGCTGGATGGCAAAGCTAAATCTTGTCGCCTGAAAGAGATACACTGTTTTGCAGAGGAGTAATAATGGAATTATGTGCAGAGGTTCCCTAAACAGGAAATAGAACTGGGAAAGGCCTTGTAACAAAGGGATTCCTTAAAAGGAAGCTCTGTATCTTTCCAGTTTAGGCAGCTTTTCTAGCAGTTGTCATCTTGCATTATTACACTGCTTTGTCTTTTCAGTGCCAAATAAAAGGTTTGAGAATTAACTGTGAATATGCTGAAACTGGGCAGCAGAAAATGCTTTGTTACTTTATGGATGTAGAGTTAGGCATGCTTAAGAATAGGCATATATTTTAAAGGAGAAGCTGAGAGATGGACCGTGTGGGCTGTTTACTGTATCCAGTGGCAAGATTCAATGCCAAAGTGCTGGCAGAAAGGACGGACATATCTGAAGCAATGCACTCTTGACAGTGGTTCAGATTCTAAGAAAAAATTTTGAGTCTTATACCACTGATGACAGTGACAAGGTTCAAAAGTTCATTCAAAAATGTTCAATGCGGTCTACAGTCCTATTATTTAAGCATTCATTTCCGATTTCAGTTAGTAAAGCTTTATCAGTTGTCCTGTCATAGACTGTACCCAGAAACAGGTAAAATTAAAACTCACAGCTGGGCAACTCTCTAGCAGAAAATACTGCAGATGGATTTATTTTAAAATTACCTGTCTGACACTTCTTTCTGGCTGTATGTTGCTATTTTATTTTAAAGTTCTGTTATATTCCTGCTGTTAAATACTAGCTAATTTTTAAATGCTGTGAATGTAAATATACCCCTACTGCTTGGGACTGGCGTATAGCATTGCTACATCTTCAGCTCTAAGGTGAACTAGAAATGCTTAGGAATAGGTATGCTATGCTGTTCCACCTCATTTTAATGCTTATTGTTTCATTTTTCTGTGTTTACGATGTTTTTATTTTCTTATATAAAGGAAAGGACTTATGAATGCATCAATAGAAATTTACCTGCATGACTTTAGGCTTCTGCAGCTGGCTTTCTAAGAAGGAAACATTCTGTTAAGAACACTTTAACCCCTACCTGTTGAGCAATGCAGTTTAAATGCATACTTCGGTGTGATTTTTTTTTTTTTGCAATGTGTTTAATGCCTTTGTTATTCAGCAAAAAAGCATGCTACAGTATTTTGTTGCTTTTGGGGACCTATATGAGAATACCATGTCAAAGAAAATCATAAAGGACTAAAGCATTTCAAGTATTTTTTTTTTTTAAAGGGATTAATTGCTTGTTATGGTTGTACCAATACTGGAGAAATAATGTAAACAATAATATTAAAAATTCCTGGTTTATTTTTCCTTCAAAAGTTCTTGGTTTTTTCTTTGATAATAAAAGGGTTTCAGCAATTACATAGCTATTCCATGATGCCATGTAAACATGCTTGCATTTTACTGTGGAGTTAAGGCAGAATGCGTAAGTATTTCATACTTTGCATACAGAGACATTCAAGTCCAACTAGCAAAATCTGCAAATGTAGTGGTGTATGGCTAACTGCTTTTTGTAATTGACAGAGCTCAGCAAGGTTGGCCACACATCTGGTTTTGTTGGTCATGAATTTGCCTGTATGTTGCTCAGTCAGAAGAGATGAGATGAAAAGTTGTGACGGCAGGGTGGACTATTGGTTCTATTTGTGGCTTTTGCTATCCCACACAAATATTAAGCTTTTGTGGGTTTGATGTTGTTAATTTTGGTATTGTCTGTGGATTCTAGTTAGAGCAGATAGAACAGCTCTCCTGGGATTTTACCTTCTCTTTCTAAAGGGACATTATAGACGTTCATCCCTTTGAGCTTTTTCTCCTATAGTCCCATCACAGTCTTATTTTCTGGTTGCTGATCTGCTGCATAGAGTGGAATCTTCTGAAGAAAAAGGTTGCGATGACCTCAATGGGTGTTAAATATGCAGCTCTGTCACCTTTCTAATGCCAGACAAAAATTACTCTTGTTTTCATGCTGTGTGACTGAGATGAAATTTTATTTCTAGGACTTGAAGCCTCATCTGGGCAAGACAGGAATAGTGCTAGAGCCTGTTTGCTAAATTGTTGTGCAGGGGGTTAGCGCTGGCCCACGTATCTGAGAAGTTGTGTGATGTTCATATTTCATTTTTGGATCTTCTCTTAGAAATTCAAACAGTAGCACTGGGCACGAAGATGATGGGTTATTTTCTTTGTTTCTCTTGTATTCAATATTTCTGTTGTATTTGATGCTGTGCTTACTCAGAACTTAGCAATGGTTGATCAGATAGCTTAGTGCCTTGTGCTTTACATTTGGACTGTCCTGAAGTCCGCTTTGAGACTTGGATATCTTGGAAATACGGAATATGCTGCTCCCATTCTTCACTGGCTGTACAGCCTTCTTGCTGATGTTCAGATAAAAAATGAAATACTTGTTTTGAACTGTGGTAAGTTCTGTGCAGTTAGTTTTGCTGTCCACAACTGTAGATACTTAGTGTTGTGTTTTAATCTTTCTGTATAGGTCTGCAGCCCCAAATGACATTTGGACCATGTAACTAAATATTAGGAATGGGTAAAGAAGTAGCCAAATCTGGTACTTCAGCAAGAACACCTAAGGAATTTTTCTGTTGTCTAGGCCTTTTATGGTGGAGTATGGATTAAAGGGAGAGAATAGGAAAAAAGACTGATTCGAACTACTGTTTTAAAATGTTTTTGATAGAGTATTTTGGATATTAAAAATAAGCAAATAACTTAATCAATTGTACTTCATTTCCTCTCTTATTGCAGTGCTGTTAACCTTTTTACCTGGTAACTTTTCAGGTGCTTTGATATTTCTGTTTGACTTACAATGACTAGAACTAAATGTGGTGCTTTTAAGGAAAAATGCTGCAGACAGAACGATCTCATCAGGCCTTCCAGCTTGTACTTCTGTTGAAAAAGTTAAAGTATCCTCTGTATGTATTTGCCTTTTGCAACTTATTTTCTTTGGCTAATCCTTTTGGAGACATCAGTTGCTACTTAATACTGTCTCGTAAAATTTTCCTGGTGCATTCCCCTCATATTAAACTGCCTTAAAAACAGCTTCTACTCAGTTTTTGTGTGATTTATATATTCTTTTCTGTGTTTTGATGTCCTTCTATAATATATCTAAATCAGATTGAAGATTTCTATTCTAGCATCCGTGGCCAAGTTCAAGTACTAATCCCTATACAATTCCACTTAGGGCTTCCTTTAAAAGCATAAAGCTTCTCATTACCATTTTGCCTATTTTGTTTAATCAGTTCTTTATCCTTTCCTCTACACTACTTCCTACCTTCAGTTCCTGGGGATGTTTACATAATTTTTCTGTGCCCAAAAGGGATATCTTAGGCTACTATAATACATGTATGTACCTATTGTTTATATACATGTACCCTCATGATTCATGTAAAACCCTAAGTGTATTCTCCTTGAGGCTCTTGAAGATCCTTTCGTTTACAGCAACACTTCTCAGATTGGCATGTGGGACTGGAGAGTTTGGTACTGTCTTTTGTCTTTGGACAGCATCTTGCAAAACAGGGACCCAGCAACGGAAGTGCTAAAGAAAGGCTATTACAGCAGTCTTACAACAGAAGGCTGCATCTTCTGCCTTCAGGTTATTGTAGGAGGCAAACTATTTAATTCTCCCTCTCTTGCTGGGCTGCCCAGAACAGGTAGCATATTGTTCACCTCTCTTACATCTTTCTTTCAGTCTCTGCTACTACTAAGAAAATAGCTGCATTGAGCATTAATGCTGATGCACACAGTCTGATCCACTCGCCTTCATTCTTGCCTGTGCTTGTGGGAGGGGGAGCGGAGGAGGAGGAGGGAATTATTATTCTGCTGCTGACACAGGGAGAATGAGAGTGGCTTGATGCAACAGAAGATTATGTTCCCTGAGGATAAACAAACAGAAGGAGATAAATTAGGAGAGAGGATAATCCTGTTAATATGTGCATTCCTTAATTCTGATTCAGTCTTTCAAAACATATGATTTCACAGAGGTTAGAGATTTAATTAGTACCTGTAAACCATCTCTTAAAGTTTACCTTTTTGATTGTGGAGTAACGCTTGGAGTTGGCATTTGAGATGCACAAATTTGCACATAAACAGGAATTGTAGGTCGTGATATGAATATTGCGTGAGGGAAAAATAATAATGTGCACATCACCATACCTTCCTCAATTAAAAAAAAAAACAACAACCAACTTCATATTCTCTGGACTTTTTCACAATACTGTTTGTTAGGAAGTCAGAGCAGCTTATTCCTTGCAGTCTTCTGTTGCTTTTTCAGCAGAAGCTGGGCTATTGTGATATTTATCTGAATTCAAAGAAGGCTAATTAAAAGAGCTGCTGACAGTTGTTGTGATCTGACTTTGACTGGAGCTTGATGGTCATTATGGGTAAATAATGAACCAGGTCTGCAAATGTAGCAGCTGCCAACTTGGGATAGAAGAACAGCTATTGCGTCCAATTTAAGGATCTATCGACCGCTTCCCTTCTCCCTGCAGATCTTCCTAGCAGAAAACTAGTGTTTTCTACTGCTTTGTTTTGTGGTTTCAGCTATTTCTGATATAGTCTATAATTTTCTCTTAAATATTTAACCTAGTCCATTATTAGCTTTCAGAGTTAACAACTTTTCCATTGGGCTTTCTTTGCATTTTTGTTTCGGGCTTTGGGTGAGCTTTTTTGCAGTTTGTTTTTATGTACGACGTAACTGCTTAAATAACAATGCTAATGTGTATTTAATTTGCTGGTTGCTGCAGAATAAAAATCCGCTAGACTTTTTTTCTTTGTACAGCCATACTCTTAAGAAATTGTAAATTGAATTATGCTGTGAAGAGATGCTTCGACTTCCATAAGCGTGCTTTGGTCTGGAGTAATATTGAGTGCTAGCTGTATAAATCTTCAAAGCATTGACCTGAATCTCCATTTCCCTTTTTGTTCAAACATCACTAGTTTATGAGATACGGTGATGCAAAGCTCTATTTATCAGAAGAGAAAAACAGCAATGACTTTCATTAAGGCACACTTCCAAGTACATTGTCACTTCATCATGAGCTTTGCCTTGTCCCATTAGCAAGCAGGAATGGTGCGTTAAAGGGAAAATTTTAATAATAGATTAATTCAACTTTCTTCTAGAATCTCTGCCATTATAAATGCAGTACAGGTATTTAAAAGCCACCACAGAATTTGATATACACAAGAAGTTAGCGCATCTACCCAGCGTTTGCTCAGCTGCCATTAGAAAAGGCAGCGTGTGTTATGTAAAATGTACGAAGGCGCTTGTGCATAGTACATAATGCAGCAGAACTAGGGATCTTGCTGGGAAGAAATGATCCCAAGCGTGCCCCTGTAAGACAAGTCTTGCTTTGAGATATAATGATGAAAAATTGCCCATTTATTTGTGTCTTTGCGTTTCAGCAAAAATGAAACTTTGAGTCGTTGTCTGTGGTGCTGCTGCAGGGGTTTTATGCATGTATGTGTGCGTCCGTGTGCACGGGCGTTTCTGTTCTTGCTCTGCAAAGGCCAGCAATACGTTAACAAGGGGTTATGTTATGCTGGTTTATGTTAAACCAGATCACCCCCTAACATGTGCGGAGCCATTCATCTGTGTCACCAAAACCCAAGAGAACATCTGACATGGACTTTGAAACAGAAACAGTGATCACTTACAAATCAAACATGGCACGCTCTAAACCGATTGTGCACGGCAATCTTTTTGAGAAAGGACAACTAATTGAACATGATAAAGTGTAAAGTTAATTAACACCCTTAAATTTGTTGATTACTTTCACGGGATTATATTGTTCGTTGAGGAGCAGCTTTCTGTCCCAGCTGTCGCCTTTTTAGCAAACGTCCTGGTAAACAATAGAGACACCATAACAAGTCGTAAATGGTCCCTGTGACAGCAGCCCCTTGTGAGGCTGCATCTGTAGAAAATGATTAGAACAATTGCATTTTAAAGACGGCTCACATTGCTGCTCGGTCCCATCGGCCCTCTTCTTTATCTCCGCTGATGGCAGACTGGTTAAAACATTTAAGTTCTTTTGAGCAAATTAAGTGATTTACTGTGTTTTAGTTATATGGCAGCAGAATAGCTTCATAGGTCTAGCTTTGATGCTGATTTTTGCAATAGGGAGAAACACAAGTGCTCTGAGTGGTGGTTTGTTGTGGGCTTTTTTTTCTGAGACGGTTTAATGTGTGTGTTTCCTGGAAAAAGATTGAGGATGGCAGACGGTGTCTATGGAGCAAGTAGAAAAAAATTATACCCTATTTATATTTTATGAAATAAGTAGTATCCTCATTGTTATTTTAAATTTATAGTGTGGTTTAAAATATTCTGCATTTATTTCCAGTAGGGATTTGTAGCTGATTTCGCCTATACGTGCCTTTTAATTAGTTTTGCATTTATATATGTAGCAAAACAGTGGTAACCTTTTCTGTTAATCTTTCCTTGTGTGTCTTCCTTTAACTTTTTGTGAGTTGCAAAAGACAAAGTATTTCATGTGAGCTGGCAGGTACTTAAAAATAATTGCTTAGTCCTTAAAAACACACACACACAAAAGATACACAGATGCAGGCTTTCAAGTTCAACCTATCTGAAAGAGAGCAAACATGACAAGAACCTGCTTGTCTGAGGCAACTGCAGTCACTTAAGCTGCATTTTTGCAAAAATACTGGAATAAAGGACCAGTGTTCCCTTGCATTTCCCAAAGCGCAACAGGCAAAGCCTCAACTCTTACACTTGAGAGTGCAACATTGTAAAACGGGAGACAGGATTAAAACTCTAGCACTGTTTTTCTTGTTTATTTTTTTTTCCAGTTTAGATCACAAAATTAGTTGTTAAAAGTGCTCAATAGACTATGTTGAATTAAAAAATGACAAAATAGATGGTTTTTTGCCTAAACTTCTTGATGTTACAGCCCTCATGTCCAGCTTGTCCTTTGGAGTCTCTGAAACAGCTGTATTCACATTGTTTCAGTTTTTCTTCTCAACTTTGTCAGCAACAAATTTTTTTGTCTGCAGGTGCAAGGCAACAGTGGTTTAAATATTTTGGCACAGCGATATGCTTGGGTGCTTTGTGTTTTCAGCAACATAACCGTTTTCAGCATCACCACTGTGATGATGCTGTGACACATAGCCTTATAGTATCATTTGTTTTTAACAATAAATGCATTAAAACCAAAAGCAGATACTCTCTTGTCACATCTTTACATGAACATTGTTTTTTTCTAGCAAATTGTATTCTTAATAATAAGCAAGGTGATTGAAGCCAAGCTGCTTTAATGATGTAACTATAGAGGTAAGACTTCCTTTTTTTTTTTTTTTTTTTTTTTTGTACCAGAAACATCAGTGGCCAATTAAAAAGACTTTTTCTAACACACTAAATACTGTTGTAATAAGCAATGAAAAGTGAATATGGAAGGCCAGGATGCCTTGGCTACTGAACTAGGCTGCCAGGCCTGGAGGCTAAAACTCGAAGTCACCTCCAAACTGTCCCAGGATAGCTGGGACCAGTTTCTGTTGTCATATGAGGGCTTCTAAGTCACCATTCACATTATTCACATTTTCATCTAAAATTTTGAACTTGGGAACCACTCTGCATCAGGTTCATGGAGCAGTCCAGTGGCAATGAAAGTGAGAAGCACGTGGATTGAACTAATCCTTGCCCCACATGTAACTCAGCTAGAAGCAACAGGATAGTTTGAAGACCAGTTCTTTATGTACCTCTTCTGATAAAATAAATTAATTTTTCAGATCTTACTGCAAAACCTTTTTGCACCATAGCAGGAAACCCATCTCCACGTTATATGCTGTGGTATAAAGTACTGCAGCACTACTTTATAACTTCTCAACATGGTTCTTCCCAGATACATTTTTTTGCATGTCTCTCCACTAGCTAGACCTCTTATCATATATATTTGAAAACCTGTTCCTGCCAGTTTATATCTCTGGGAAAAACTCTGATGGTGTTATGACCTCCTGACATGGAGCTGAGCTACTCTGTGGGATCTGCTGGTGCAACCTCCTTCTGCATACAGGTGTGGGGGGATCATCCTAGAGAAGCTGAGCGTAGGACTTGGTAGATGAGGGGAGAGCGGTGGGTGGTGCCTACGCTGACCTGAGCCAGGCTTTTGGCAGTGCCCCCCCCCCAGAGCCCCCAGGCAAGCTCAGGAGCTGGCTGGGTGAGCGGGCAGTGATGGGCTGAGCGCGGGCTGAGGGCAGAGCTCAGGGGCTGCGACCAGCGGCGCAGAGCCCAGCCGGGGGCCTGTAGCCAGCGCTGTGCCCCAGGTCAGCGCTGGGTCCCGTCCTGTTCAGCTGGGTCATCGGTGACCTGAGGGGACGGAGCGCAGCCTCGGCAGGTCTCCCGATGGCACAAACTGGGAGGAACCGCCGGGACACCAGCAGGCCGTGCTGCCCTCAGCGAGGCCTGGGCAGGCTGGAGAGCCGGGGGGAGGGGACCTCATGGGGTCCCACAGGGGCCAGCGCGGGGTCCTGCCCTGGGGAGGGACAGCCCCTGCACCGGCACAGGCTGGGGGTGGGCTGCTGGGGGGCAGCTCTGCGGGGAAGGGCCGGGCGGTGCTGGGGGACAGCCGGTTGCCCGCGGGCCAGCGGTGGCCCTGTGGCCGAGAAGGCGGGTGGGAGCCTGGGGCGCGTTAGGGGCAGCGTGGCCAGCGGGTGCAGGGAGCTGATCCTGCCCCTCTGCTCGGGCTGGTGAGGCCCATCGGGAGTGCTGGGCCCAGCGCTGGGCTCCCCAGTCACGGGAGACGGGGAGCTGCTGGGGAGGGACCAGCGGGGGCTGCGGAGCTGGTGAGGGGCCTGGAGCACCTCCCTGGTGAGGAGAGGCTGGCAGAGCTGGGGCTGTGTAGCTGGAGAAGGCCGAGGGGGGTCTCACCCGTGCGTACCAACACCTTAAGGGTGGGTGGCAGGAGGACGGGGCCGGGCTCCTTCCAGTCACTTCCAACCCTGACCAACCTGTGATTCTGTGACTGCAGCCACAGGCTCCAGCAGTCTTGCTTTGCAGCAGAGGAAATCTTCATATGCTAATCACAAATACAGTTTCTCAGAAAACCATTCCCTGAAGATGAGAAGAGGCTTTTTGTATTTTAGAAAGAACAAATCTGTTCTGAAGGACTTTTGACCCTAATGAGCAGTGGTACATACATACATCTCTTAGGTGGTAAGAGATCTTCAAAAAAAATCAAAAGATAAAAAAAAATCATTGGCTTTTTAAAATTGTATTAGCTGTGCTGCTTTCTTCATTGCTCTTTTTACTGTTAGAAGCTGATAATACTTTACTGGCTTGTGTTGTTGGTAAGGAATCTGTGATTGTGAAATAAAGCTGTGCATTCTTGTGTAATGATTTTTTATTTCTATTTTTAGCTGAAGTTACAGTTCTTGTACTCTTAGACTCCCTGCCGGAATTTTTTTAAATTGCCAGTGTTATAAATTCGCTGTGTTGCTTGTGATAAAATAGCTGATAGTTGGTAAGAACCCTAGATGATAAAATTTACCCTGAAGGAAACAGGTTTTTGTTTTTAAAAAGAGAATTTTCCAAGCCTTCTGCATTATACAACAAATTGCTCTTTTTTTCTACCTAATTTATTTTTTCTATGTGAAATGTGTTTGAACAAGTGAGAGAGTGCAGCTGTCAGAAGATTAACCAGCTGAAAACTATTGTCAGCATTAATTTTGCTCTAATAAATGACTCTCTGAAGCTATTTAGCAGTCTGTAATCTAGATACAAGGCTATTGACCTATGATGGATAGTACTGGATTTTGTTTGTAAGCTTTGACTTAAATTGTCTACTTAATTTGCTGCAGGTCAGATCACAGGATTAGTGGTAAAGGCTATTATGTGGTTTGAATAAAAATAGCTAGAGGAATGGAATGAAAATCATTGTGTTTATTAATGTAGCAATCTTTGTGGTCATGTACATAGTAAGCTGGTAGCCAACATGATGACAATGACCTGTTTGTGTTAGCTCTAAATCTGGGCTTTGCCCTTAGCACAGTTCTTGTGAGTTGCCCAAGGAGGAGTTGTTCTAGTGAGATTTAAGGATTGGCTGCAAATAGGGTGTCTCTCAACCTGAGCGGGAAGATCTTTACCAGTCGATATTTCAGTACCTCAACAGTTGTATGTACAGACTGATTTTTTTTGAAGTCGTGGACCTGACTGAGTTCTTCTGGATGCTCCAGTTACTGCACTCACCAGTACAAGAAAGATACAGATTTACTGGAGTGAGTCCAGCTAAGGACCATGAAGATGATGAAGGGACTGAAGCATCTTTCATATGAGGAGAAACTGAGAGTGCGGAGACTATTTAGCCAGAAGAGAAGGCTTAGGGGGAATCTTACCAACATGTATAAAAACCTGATGGGATAGAAGGAAGAAGAGGGAGCTAGAACCTTCTCAGTAATGCCCAGTGACGGGACAAGAGGCAATGGGCACAAATTAAAACACATGAAAGACTATCTGACACACAAGAAAACACTTTTTTACTGTTAGGATAGTAAAACACTGGAAGAGGTTGCTTAGAGAGGCTGTGGAGTCTCCATCCTTGGAGACATTCTAAAGCCGACTGAACATGGTCCTGGGCAACCTGCCTCAGCTCGAGCAGCAGGGTTGAACTTCCTGATCTTGAGAGGTCCCTTGCAACCCCAGCAATCCAGTGATTCTGTGATTCTAGGTGGTAATGTAGGTTGAGCAGCTACTTCTTCAGTGGAAGCCGCTTTTCTCTGTTGCCTATTTTCACATGATTGGTAGGTATTTACTATTTTTGAGAGCTTGATCTATCAAATTTGTCTGAAATTCTTCAGTGACTTCAAAAGGAGATACATGTTGGAAGGCAGAATGGGGGAAATAAATGCTTGACAGATACAGAAAGGGGCATTGGTAGACATAGTCACACAGAGCAGTTGCACAAAGACAGTACATCAATTGAAATTTTAATGGGAAAGCTATCAAAAACTCTTCAAATTCTTCAGCGTGAGGAGCTGCAGTGTAACTGCCCTTGATGTCGAAAAGGAAGTCCAGTACTGACTGCTTCACTCTTTAGCTGTGGTGCAGCACTTACAGGGCCTTAAGGCTTTAAGCTGAGAGAAGCTCTGATGAGCTTGGTATGGTTGCTCACCTTAGCAGGACTTTTTGTGCAAAAACTTGGTTGCCATGGTGGCTTAGTTGTGGCCTTATTGTTTTTTCTATTGTTTTTATTGCATAATTTCATTTATTACTGGGGCACAATGAAAACAGAAATGTCCTGTTTAAGTAGGATATATTTCTAACAGAATAACTTTTTTGCTATTTGAGGTTAGATTGTATTTTTTGTTTCTTTGCTTATTTTTTAAAAAAGCTCTGTCTTCAACTGATAAGCTTTTTAAGAGTGCATTTTCACTTGTCACTACACAACAACTAGCTCACTGAAGGCAGTTCCAGTTACACTCTGGAAACTATTTCAATAGAAACATTTATTAATATTTATTAATGTTTATTATGGTAGCTAGTTGGCAACAAAGAACTGTGAACCATAGCTGGAGAGCAGCCTGATTTACTGTAGAAATGAAATCCAAATGGTCTGCCATGTGGAGGAAGCACAAACTGTTTCACTGGGACATTCTATTTGTAAGAACACTGTACCTAGTTGAGCACATTTAATTTGAAAGTAGGTTGTTATCTACAGATGTACATGCTAACAGACCAAGTTTGATGCATAGAACAGAAAATATACAGGGGCTATGCTTCTTGCTGGAGTGAAAAATAGTGAGGAAGCTGTGTTCATCAGTTTGGGCCAAATTTTCCTAGCAGTTCGATCCATTAAATGTTGGGGATGGGGAGATGGAGGATGTACGAGTAATTCTTACTAGAATTGGGCTTCTTTTGAGGAATAGCGTATTTCATGGAAAAAATTGCTGGGTTTGTGCTTAGGAAATATATAATCAAAGAACTATGTTGTGTGCTTACTGACCTATGATAAAGACAGGACAGGTTTATAGGAATAAAACTGGGCATAGTGTGTTTGTGTGTGTGAATCATTTTTATATTGTTTTTTTACATAGTTCTTTATGTCATTGTATATGTGTTAAGTTTTTATGTTGGAAACTCAACGTTTCTCAAATTAAGTAGAATTTTGCTTCAGATTAGAAATGTAATAAACTGCAGGGATTCAGAAGTAATGGTTTTATATGTCTGTGTCTTTCAGATGTTCAATTACATGAAAATCAGAAAGCATTGATAAAAATTAGCCTAGGTTTGGAAAAGCTGGTAGAAGCAGACTTAACTTTGAGCAGTAGTTTGACAATAGTTGTATGCAGAGTAGTTATAAAAAATAGATATTTTTTTTAGTAGTTCAGATACAGTGAATTTTGTTGGGTGCAAAGTTGCAGGGAAGGGTTGATTGTTTCTTTGTATGAAACTATAGTGATACTGCCAGTTGTCTGTAAATCTTGTGAATTGTTTATCCACCAGTATGCCTGAAAGATAAGGTGGCTTTATCTTCATCAAATGTTTGAGAATTAAGATCTCTGATCCTGCAAGTAATGGGACTGTAGGCTTGCTTTTACTTAGGCTTTGGGAGATTTATTGTAAGTGAAGTGTTAAGCACATAAATTTTACATCATCAGACCCTTACTGGTAGAATAAACTACCACAGTTTTTTTAAATAGTGATATTAAATTCAATGTTGTCCTGATTCAGGTGTTGGAGCTGCTCGAGCTGGAAACCTTACTTTCATGGTTGGTGGAGTAGAACAAGAATTTGATGCTGCCAAAGAGTTACTGACATGCATGGGTTCTAATGTGGTCTACTGTGGAGAGGTTGGAACTGGACAGGTAATGCTTCCTGAGGGGTTACTAGTCATCTCAGTCTTTTATTTTTGTTGCTTTGGTTTTCTTTAATGATACCTACTCTTTTATTCCAGTACTAAATGCATGATAATGTATCTTCATACTCCTTTGCTTGTTCACTTGTCTTCAACCATGTGTTTGTAAAATAACTTGTATAGCTTACCACAAAAACCATCTGATGTGGTGCTTTTCTCCACATTGGCTTGTTGAGATTATACTCCTTAGAGGACAAAGATTTTGATTTTGTTTCTTCTAAATTTAGATTTAATGAATGTTCTGAAGGACAAAGAGCCTTTACATGCCACGTATGCTAACCAAGCTACTAGACTAAGAAAAAAATATTTCCTAATCTCTGAAGGAGCCACAGGGCAGCTTTCATTGACTTCATCTATCATAGATTTGTGCTTTCTGGTGCTACCTTTAGAAGAGAGTTGTCGGGACACATTTAACCATAGTGTCCCAGACCTAGTTAAAGAAGATTCTGCCATGTTAGGACTGTGAAAATGCAGAAAGTAATTGATGGTTTAACTTATTTTCAGGCTGCAAAGATCTGCAACAACATGCTCTTGGCCATCAGTATGATTGGAACTGCTGAGGCTATGAATCTTGGAATCAGGTTTGTTTGACTTTTGTATTGGATGCAAGCATTTTTTCTGTGTTAACAGTTTTTGTGGATTATGGCTGACTTTTGCTGAGACAAGGATGATTAGATGACATAGATAAACGCTTTCCAGAAATTCTTTTATAAAGCCATTAACATGCTAAAGGGATTATTTAAGTAAAGTAGGGCTCTTCAGAACAGGAATATTCTCCTGTATTGGCTGTATACTCGTCGCATTCTGCATCTGAAGTTAAGAGTTTATTTGTTCTGTTGTAGTGCAATGTACAGTGTCTGTCTTGCATTATAAACATGCAAAGGTAATATAGAGGTAACTTTGTGTTTGCATTCTAAGCTAATGTACAGTATATTAAGAGTATTATACTCCCATATGGCTCTTCTTGGCTTTTACTTTGCCAAATTAGTCCAAAATGCATTGTAAATTAAAACCTCTAGTACAGTATGTATATTAAATGAAGACCAAAGCATAAAAAAGTATCTACCTTTCTGTTTGACATTATCACTGCAATTTGTCATAATCAAAGCTCCTACTTTGTCAAAAAGCTGGAGTATGCTCCACTACACTCTTGCCAATGCTAAGACTAGCATTTCTTTTCTAGCAGTTGGTACGTCTGACTTGTAAGTGGCAGCATATTCAAACAAAATTATTTTTCCTTTCCAATTGTAACCTATTTATTTTGCTGTGGCCTTTGAGATTTTGTTTTGTTTTCTAATAGAGTACATGCAAGTACCAGTTCAAATCACAGTATTCGATCCTTTCATAAACTTTTTTAGCCAGATCTAAATAATTTGCAAATTTATAGACAGGGAAGTCCTATGTTGGAAGACATTATCTTGCAATTGAGTATGTTTTAAGGCTCTTCATGAATTATTTATCTGCACAGTTGCATCCTTAAAATTGGCCTGCTAAAACTACAGATATTGTAGATACTTATCAACTGGCTTTAGACCGTGTGTTCATGTGGATTTGATGCACTCTAAAACCAGCAAGAGGGCATCAAATGCTTAAATAAATAAATAAATAAGCCTACATATGTGCACATACACGAGGCAATGTAATGGATTCACATTTCCTCTTAATTACCATATCAAGATGCAGTTGTTTTATTGAATTGCCCTTGTCTCAGATGTTAGACTATCTTGACCTATTAAGTTGTCATGTTGTAATTGAGATAAAAGAGGAATTTGCTTTGCATCAGTGCTAATTGGTTTATCAATATCCTGTACCATTTACATTTTCAAATTGAGAGTCTGTAAGATACTGAAGCATGTCTGCATCAAGCCATAATAAAACAGTAGCATTGTTTACAACTATTGTAATTCAGTGTAGTGCAGAGCTTTCATCAGGTTCTGTTTTAAGTCATGGTTCACTTAATAAAGCATATGTAACTGATTTTTCATTATGTTTTTATCTACTTCTATAGGAATTATATAAAATAAAATCAAGAGATTTGGAAGACAGATATTCTGGGTGTATAAGCACTGTGCAGGATGGGTTGGTGTCTGCAGTCATTGTAGCTTGAAGGGGTTGAGAATTTTCATTTTTCATTTTGCCCTTTTCCAGTTTAAATTTTGGCTGAATTTGTATTCAGCGTTTGTAAGCAAAAATCCAGTGTGAAGGTGGCGATATACAAATCTCCCTACCCTACAATCATGGTAATTAAGAAGGAAGTGTACTTACTGCAGAAGAAACCTGCTGATTGTAACCCAAATTATACAAAGAGCAAAATCTCATTTAGTCCGAAACAGCATGAGTTTTAAGACAGAGGCAGTCATTTAAAGCCTTATGAAGTCATTTGGAACCCTTGCACTGATTTTAATGTGTTGTGATTTAAATCCTGGAGAAGATCACTTCTGCTTGTAACTAGAATAAGAGCTTTTCTACTTTTGGTGTGTACAAATTTGTAATATACAAGTTAACAATTGCAATTCTAATTATTAGAAATGTTGCTATATTAATAAAACTAACAGATTTTTTTCCAAGTCTAAAATTCAAAAGAATTGTGTGGCTGCATAGTCTGGAGAGAGTAGGAAGTTGAACGTGATTTATTAGATTGATGCGTAACTGGTGAAGGAATTCTGACTCTGATCTAACGATGGTAAAAGACACTGGAAATCTAAAAAATTCATAATAGGAATTGTGGAGCTTAGACATGTTCTTAACTTTTAGATAGAATATAAAATATCTTCATGTCATGCATTGTGTATATCTTCTACATCATTTAAATCTTGAGTTTTAGGGACTTTGGATAATTAGTTATTCAAAATATTGCTAACTGAACTAAATGTAACTAGAAAGTCGTATTACAGCACCTTCCAGAAACAAATATATAGTCTGAGCTTAAGTCTTCAAAACAGTGTGATATTAGTTCTATTAATAAACCACCTCTTCTCTAATGTTTTCGTAAACCATGAAGCCTAAATTTTCATTTTCTGAAGCAGAGGGTTACTGTTTTATTCATTTCACATTTTTAAATTACATCTGCTATTGTTTTATTTATTTGATATTTAAAATTATAGAATTGTTCCAAAATTCAACATAAGTAGCAAATAGAATGTGGTGAGGAGGAAGGAAAATTGACATTAATGAGCAAAAATTCCACAATAAACTTACAGAAAAATAAGCAATATTGCTATGTAATTGCTGCATTTATATTCCACTTGCTTTTCTACTTTACTCTGTCATCATCTTTATTTACTAAACATCTTCATTTACTAATGAAGGTGTTCATTTGCACTGGAAGTGATTTGATTTAGATTCCATAACTAATTTAAAAAAAAAAAAATCCACCCTGAGTTCTGACCACTGAAAGGCTTGTTTTGTTTTTTCCATTAATTTCCTGATGCTTTATGAATGTCGCTACTATGAATGTCTAAAAGTTAGAAGGTGTGGCAGACATTCTGGAAATGAATTCACATTGTCATTTGTATTTTCTTTTTTTCTAGCATGGTAGTGCAACTTGTCAGTAGAAAAATCTTGAGTAGATTTTACTATATGGTTTTATGGATAATGTGCATATTGGAAAATACTGTACTGACGTACTGTTTCAAACCAACACACAGAGTACATGTAAACTTCACAAATAAGAAATAAAAACGTTAAGTGATATAGTTCACAGCCAGAGACTATTTTTCTTTTTGCTGATCATCTCAGTGTCAGTAACTGAGTTCCAGTGAAACAATGTCTAATACTAGCAAAATAAAGCTCGGAAATTAAAATACTGCTGATACCTGGCTTGTGTTTAGATCAGATGGAAGTTACTGCCTGTCAGGCAGCTTGCGGTCCCTTCAGAAACTGCCTGCACAGAGTCAGGGGAGGGCTTATGTGGTGACACAAGACAGGGCAAGATTGCTTAATATGGTTGGGATATAAGGGACAAGGAGAGCAATAAGGGCTCTGTGGCAATAACCTCCCTGCAAAATGACATTTCTACTTCCAACAGAAGAGGAAGTTGTCTCTATGATGAGGGACTGCAGTGGCACCCGGATTTATATCAAAAGCTGCAAGTACAGCTTTTTCCTAAGCAATTTTACTGTATATGGATTTGTGCCCGCTTGCTTTCATAAAATGAAAACCAATAAAAGAACTTTGCTCTCTGATGCTGAGTCTAAATGTAGTTTCAGTCTTTAGATCTGGTTTCTGTGTGTACCGCTGGGCTGTAGCTGGAAGACATGAGCAGAAATGGGAGTCAACAGCGTAGAAAGGAGCATATGCTGCAGGCTGAGGGATGATTAGCCCTGGGCACATCCCCATGGCAAATTTTAGAGAGTGCCTTGAAAAAAAGAATTCCTCTGGGAGCACTGTGGCTCTGGCATTTTTAGCTGTTGTAGAAGGGTCCTAAGGTTCTGCTTGAATATTTGCAATGTCGTGTGATATTTATCTGAAGCACCTTGAGATGAGAAACTCTCTCAACAGCTCAGCTACTTCTGTTGTTACACCTTAAAATGAGACCAGGATGTATCATTTTTGTGAGGTACCATTTCAATTTTTCTGTCTGTTCCAGACTGAACTCTTGGCGGAGGGTATGAAAATTTCAGTATGTGGTTTTATCAAAGCTCAGCAAAACTTGAGTTTTTAGCAGTGGCTGGAAGGGTTCCTGCTTTAACCTTTTTTTGGTATGTGTGTCCATTGCTGAGTTTCTGCCGTTCAGCTCATTAGGAATGTTATTGAAGAAGCATTGATTTGAGGAAAGCAATTGTTTTTGCTCTATTATAAGTACAGTTAATACATGGGCTTCTTTTCTGCTTATAAGGGAGAAGAACATTTTGGTAATTGTAAATTCACACGCGCATGCACAAGCTCTTACCATGTCCAATGGCAAGTTGTTATGGGGACTGGCAGACTGTCATCATTTTGATAGCTTGAGCAGTATATCTCTTGAACAGCAATGGAGCTCTTATGCAGAGAGTATCGTATGTTCCCAGCCAATTTACAGGGAAACAGCAATAACATTTTATCATGGTTGAGAGCCCAGTAGCTGCTTCCTATTAAACTTGCCCTTTCAGATACCTGTCTTGGATTAATTTGTTGATTTCAAATGGAAACTCAGTCTTCTCCACTGAAGCATGACTTTCTAGGATAGACTCTCACTGAATGACAATTACTGTATATTCTAGCTGGTTTCAGACCATTACAAGCTTTGGGCACAGTGGAAGACAGAGGATGACTTCAGTAACTGATTTTAATATATGTCTAATTTAACTGTCAGTTATATATGCACCAGTGGATGAATCCTCAGAAAGATGAAATGCAAAGCACTTCTAACTTGCTCTTATTAATGATACACTTGCTGCAAAGGAGAAAAAAAAAAAACCCAGGTTCAGGTCTCCTGAAGAGAATCTGCATGGTGTTTAAGAGCAATGAATTTTGAAGAAGCAGGGATTTAAACTGACACTATCTTCCTTTCTCTTTTCCTAGAGCAAGAGTAGCCAGATCTAGTGCAGACAATATTTTACACGTCTGTATAATACACACATATCTTTTAAAGTAAGAGGTAGTTGGAACACTGTGAGAAGAGCATTCTTTGGGAGGGTTATATGCATTTTGAAATAATAAGCTCTCTGTCTTGTAGTATACTCATAGCTGTAATTACAGGCCTCTGCATGCACCTAGATATGACACAAGCAGGCACTAAATTGTTAAAAATACTGATCTGGATGTAACGACAATAAGGAAAAAAACAAGCCAAGAGATTTGTTTTGGCCAAAAATAAGCAACCTCTGTGTATCTGAAAGCTCAGGCATTGTCTGCTCCCAGTACGGGATTTTTGGATGACAGCAATTAAAGCAGATATTCAGAGTGGCTCTTGATGAAGACTTTGATGCACTATGCAAAGTAGAAGTACCATTCAAATACTCTGAAAACATATTGCTGCTGGAAAAAACATTTTTTAAAGAAATGGCATTTGAAAGCATTCATTTGAGTCAGAAGGTTGGGAAAAAAATGGGGAGGGGAATAAAGCTTGATCCCATTCAGGCCAGCAGGAGACTTCCCATTGAATTCCAGAGGCTGCTGCAAGCAATTCATAAAAAAGAGTGCACAGCGGTAATGCTAAAAAGCTCCCTTTGCAGTACAGAAAGTGATCCTGCTTTGCATTAGGAGGGCAGAATTGCAGAAGACACGTGCTGTTACAGGAACAGGAGCCATGCTGTAGGGCCCACTGTCTTACATGTAGTTTTACAAATCCAAAATGTCTACTGGAATAAATAGACATAAATTTTAGCAACTCTTCCATTGGTAATGAACTTTTCCCACCTACAAATTAAAATGTTGAGTGCTACAGCATTGGAAGTGGTACTAGGATCGCCATGGCTATGGAGATTGGCAAAGAATCTGTGGTGTAACAGCTAATGGAAAGAGTGTTGACTTCTACAAAAATCCTTTATAGAAGGTTGTGATATATTCCTTTTACAATGTCCTTTTCTCATCTTGGGTTGTTACTGGAGATAATTCCATTGCTTTTCTTTTTGTCACGAGTATAACTGAACATTTGTACAACTGCTGCTGCTTGTCGTTGGTATAAATGCGATTGATATAAAATTACACTTGCAACTTAGTATCAGCATAAATATGAATTCATAAGAGGGTTAATTTCCTATAATATTGAAGAACTTTCAGGGTCTACACTGAGCAGCAGTTTATGCCATCAGCTCCGTGATAGAACAAACGGTGTTTCTACTTGGACAAGCTTTGTTGTATCAGAATCAGTAACCTTATCAACAGTTGACCCAGAACTAGAATATGTTTGCGAATAGATAACATATCTCACAGTGAGAGGCAGGCTTGCCCCACAAGCAGGAGGATATAATGAAGATTTAATAATAGCAAAGCAAAGAATGTACAGGTGTATACAATAGTAATATTTTTGGGTAAGTGTAGCATTTTTGTTCACATTATTAGAGCAGGATCATTTGCATTGTCTTGTTTACATCAAAAATGCACTAGCATTGCTGTATAAAGACATCACACAAGTACTTTCACACTGCCATACTTGCTTGTGAATTTTTTGATTTGTTCAGCTTTAGAGAATACAATTTTGATATGAAGAACAAGTATGTGACATAGTAGGTAGCAGAACAGAGAATGCCTTTTAGTAATTGAAATACAAGGGAACTGCTGTTCTCAGAGGACCTTTATTTTGCTTGCACTTTCAGAATTGCTAGGTGAAGGGGATTTGCTTAGTGCAAAAGGAAAAAAGCTCTGAAAGCCTAGTGCTTAAATGGTGGATTGATGCTCTTTGATTTAAGATACAGCATCCCTACCCCCAATATCAATACTCTGTCATTTTTCATGACTTACATATAATAAAGGGAGAGAATTACGGTAGGGTCCTAAGATATAAAACAAGTCACCCGTGTCTTGTGCATTTTGACATTAACACTTCTCTTCCTTGACCTTTGACAGATTAGGCCTTGACCCAAAGCTGCTGGCCAAAATCCTGAATATGAGCTCAGGTCGCTGTTGGTCAAGTGACACATACAACCCTGTTCCTGGAGTGATGGAAGGAGTACCATCTGCTAATAATTATCAAGGTGGCTTTGGAACAACGCTTATGGCTAAGGTACATAACACTTGCATGTAAAGTATGTACAGTTGCTTCTTTCTGGGCTTCTAGCAAATTCTCTTCTCAGTGAAAAATTACGTTTACAGGGAAATATGTGTGCATGAACAGAGGGGAACCCGATCTCTTACTGTAGCCTTGAATTACTGAGCTGTGTGGGGAGATTTTCCATAGCCGCCAGCCTCTTTCCAGCCACTATTACTGCTGAGCCACTCAGTGAGATTATAGGCACTGTCTTTTGGAGTTCTGTCTTAATCCAGGAGTCCTTATGGACTTCTGTGTATGGCAAGCATTCAGCAAGCCATTTAGGTACCTCTTGCATAACTGCTCTAAAATTTAGGAGCCTAAACTCAAGCGATTTGGGGAAATCCAGGTGACCTAATTAGGTGCAAATAGTGGCATAAACATCTAAGATTTTGGGCCCAATCTCTTCCAGACGTGCCCTCTAGCATCCCCTTCTTTGCTACACCAGCTGCTTATGTGCTTGTCTTTCTGCCTAAGGCCATTTGGAATGCAGAAAGCAGACAAGTTACAACCCACACCATTGCAGAGTTATTTTCTGCAGGTATCTGCACCTGTGAGCTCTCCTGTATCGTCTTTGTTGGTAGCAGAAGTAGTGCTTCTTATGAGTAATAACCTAGTAATCTAAATTACTTGTCCATGATGTAGGAGATCTGGGGTTTAGGTCCTTCTCAGCACTCAGAAGTTGTAACCTACAGCTATCCCATCCCAGGAGAGTGCACTTACTGCCATGCTCTTGGCTGTTCTAGGAAAAGCATTGTCCTGAGTCACCCTGTTGTCATGAAAGCAAAACTCTTAGAGGCCAGAGGAAAGTAGGCAAGGAGGTCAGGGCTCTGCATCCCACTGGTGAGGACACAGTTAGAAGAAGGAGCTGTAGAACTGTGACTCTTGAACTACTTTTGCATTTAGCACAATGCTTGCCTAAGGTAAATTATAAAACCAGCCCTGAAAGAGATCCTTCATCGAAGCATGTAAATGCAGGAAATAATTTCGCACTGAGTATTAGTTTCATAGGGATACTGTCCTGAGGGAGGCACCTGAGTTCATATAGGACAGATTTTAGGCATACCAGTTTATGAGCACTCCCAACTCCATCTGGCCATTTTCAGCTCTTCCATGTACAATGGAAATTAAGCAGTTAAAACTAAAACAACGTTCTCAGAGCTGGTGATCAAACTCACGCAAATCTCCACAGTGCTGGAGTTCCTGTATGTAATACCTGCCTACTGATACTGTTCCTGTCATTTTGCAGTTGACTTATGTCAATTGGTGCATTTGCATATTCAGTGGAATTAGCCAAATTCTGTCCAGAGTGGGCCAGAGTATTTTTGCATGTGGTAACACCAAAAGATTTTGCTAATGCTGCGTGTCTCAAAAGCCCTCAGTGGTCAGCCTACAACATTTTACATTTATAGACCAACAACCAGGAGCTTTCATTTCTTTGAGGATGTGTTTAAACATGCTGGGAAAGCAGCAGGTTTTACGTCATGTATGCAGCATTGAACACAGGGGACAATAAAGTGTTATTTAGATAACTGATTTATAAAATGTGTTAGGTTATTGTTTGGAGTTTGCTGGGCTATTGAGTAGCGGTAAGCAACCTGATCTTGGCCCTGCCTTAAAGCTCCTGCCGTTTCCAGAATCTGTTCTGCCTGTTGTGCCCTGTGTAACACTGCAATCTCTGTTCTCATGATTCATAACTCTTACTCTTACCCAGAATAACCTCATAGTATAAATGAGATGCGGGCACATATTTCCTTCCCTCCGTTTTAAATTTCTTTGTAAAGAGTTTTTTCTTTTGGTCTGCTTTTAAGAGGGATCTTCATCTCCTCTGGAAGCAGCCTTGAAAGATCTTCCTTTCATTAGAGGAATAGCAGCCTGGCTTGTGCCTGTTGAAACTGCCATCTTCTGGTTATAAAGCATCAGTGATAACTAAGAGGAGAGGTCCTCAGAGAGGTTTGTAATTGCTGTTCGCCTCTTCTGATTATGCCTTCCAGCCGGTCCTGAAGAGTGCCTTCTTTAGGCTGGAATCCTCAGTAAGAAGGAAAAGCACTGCATTTCTCTCATGCCTCTTGCACAATGCTATGTTATTCTATATAGACAGAAGATTACCTGAATGAGTAAGTAGCCAAGACAGCTGATCACGTTCAGGGTATTATTTGTTGCAGTGGTGACCTCTTTTAAGACACTGCTCCTTAGTTTGTGGAAAGACTTGCTACTGTCCATTTCATTTGGTATGTGACATACCATGCAGTTTGTGAATTGTTTGAGACGGGGACTTTTTTTCCTAGGAAATACAGAGCATGCTTTTGCCACTTAAAAAAGAAAAGCTATATGCAAAGGAGAAAGAGGTAGGAACAACCTGGAGGTTGAGAAGAAAATACTCCACCATGAAAATATCTAAGAGTGACTCACAGTCACTAAACACAGTTACCGAACTTCAAGTTACTGCTCACTTATCAGATATGGTAGAAGTCAAAGGCTTTCTTAAAAATATTTTTTCAGCAGTGGATCTGTCAAACAAAGCCAGGTGTTCCTTATTTTAAGTGTCTGGGACAGAAAAGTTTGTCAGACACCTCTGAAAATCTCTTCAGTCTTGAAATCTGATATCGAAACATAGACTTTAGTCAGCTTCATGAGAAATCTGCTCTAAAGATTTTGCATTTAAAAGATCTAGTTTACTTCCCCTCGCCATCTTTGTGTTCGAGGCATTGCAGGCCAGAAGTTCTATCTTTCACTCACAACACAGTGGCTAATTAAATGTCATCTTTGAATCCCGAGAAGAGCTCAATTTGTATCATAATATTCTCGAGTCATGTTGAGACAGCCTTTGAGCTTTATTCCAAATGGCAGTTTCATTTATGTCCTATGCAAAATAAATGTGAGGAAACATATTTTCAAAGTGAGCATTGGAAGCATATTCTGAAAAAGAATCTGTTTCCCTATTCCAAGCTGAGAAAAAGTGGTCAGAATACTCAGTACAGTGATACATCTGGAAGGTGTTGTCAGTTCCAAAGAGTATGAAAGGAGCCATAAACTATGCTCTGATTTTCACTTTTCCAAAAAGGTCAGCAAAGGGCAGATTTCTTTCAGAGCTGTTTTGTACTATTTTCACTTTAGGAATCTCCAACCTCAAGAGAAAAGATGCAAAATACTTTACAACTTGAAGTTAAAGATAAACTTTACTTACTTTTCGTATTATTTTTGTTTCCTTCAAAGCTCTAATTTGTAGAATGGTATTTAAATAACCAAAACAACCTTCCTGCACTTCAGAGTCAGGAGTCCTTGTCCATTTAATTATTGAGATATTTTCTGATGTTTCAACCATCTTGGAGTCAGAGTTTCATTACTAAAGTGGTGTGCTTTATGAAATTGTATTTGTGCTAGCAGTCTGTTCAGAATTTTCAGGGATTGCTTCTGTGAATGCCCCTTCAGAGAGAAATAAATCATCATCACCTCTACCAAAACCAAGCACCTTCACTAGTTTGGAGTTTAATAAAATAGATAATATGGCAACAGATTTCACAAAGAGGATTTAGAAGAGGCTAGGAATACATTATGGAATATCTTCTTGCATGTGAGGCTAAGATAACTTTCTAGATTTGTCAGGTCATCAGTCTTTCAACAGAATTGCTAGACAAGAAGGAATGATCTGCCCTGATGCAGGTGAAGAATATTTTGGATCGTGTGACATCTGATACGTATGTTTTTCCCATTTTGCTAGATCTTGAAGTCATTTGAGGGTAATAGGAAGAGTAACTATAATTCTGATTTGTATCAGAATGACCTTTATAGAGCCGATTTACAGATCAAAGTGACATTTAGGGAGTAGAGTAAGATCTTGAATTTCCTTGTGCTAATTCAAATCCAGACACACAAAGTAAAGACCTGTCTTGTAAGTCATCCCTGAGAAGCCAAAGGTGCTCTCAGCAGTACTACAGTCTCTCAGTTCTTCTGTATCAAAGATTTTTATTTTTTTTTTAAATAAAACCACAGCAAATTTAATAAACCACCATAGTCTTGGATGGACAGAAAATCCAGGCACTTTCTAGTAACACCTGAGAGGTTCTTTTGCAACTTTCTTGAAATGTAGACCACAACATTTATTTCATTAGCAAGACCTTATAAAGGCAACCTTGAGTGCAGGCATTACTTTCATACTTAGACAAGAGCTTTGTTTATACATCCAGGCCCTTGTTAGCTTTTCCTTCTTTGGCTGGTTTCATGTCTGATTCAGCTTAGAATTCAAGACATCCTCCAGCCTAGCTTGCCATTTCTGTTCAGCACGCACGCAGCTGACTATTTGTAGCTAACTATGGTTATCACCTGGTACTTGCCTTTGAGTTTCGTCCTATTTATTTCAGATTATAGCTGTATTTGACCAAGGACTCTTGCAGGACAGATTACAAATTCATCCTGTTTGCAACCTCCTCTCCTTTTTTTGCCCCAAATTTAGTGTTTAAAAATGCAGTAGAATTATTCTCTGTATCCCTTTATCTTCAGTCATTAGAGAAAACTTTGAGTTGTAGCAGACCCAGGACAGTCCCTAAGGAACCTTTAAATACATCTTTCCAGTTAGGCTGCAAACCATTCATATTCACAAATTTTGATATTAACTGGTCACGTTACAGTAAATGTATGCATGCTGATTGGCTTCAATTTTGTTGTTATTCAAATTCCTCCTGCTTGATTTTTAACCTGTTTTTAGAAAGAAAGAAGTCCTTTTGCCCGAACAAGAAAATGATGCCATCAGAACCTATGTGAAATGCTTAAGTGAATAGCCAGGGCAATTTTATATTTGGAAATGACATAACAAAGTGGGGAAAAAGTCTGAGTCTTGCTACCAGGTTATATAGCGATCTAGAATCTTACAGTTCCTCTTGTCCTGAAGGCAGTTGCCTGCCTTTCAAAGTTTGGTGGTTTTGTGTTGAATAACATTGAGTTACTGTTCTAAAAATGAAAAACTAAACAAGACTCCCTTCTCCTAAGACTGAAATTTTGAGGCTGAAATATTGTGTTTGTTGTTAGTAGAGTTATCTTCACAATGGAAGCCAAATAACCTATAATATGTACATGGGTATTTATATCCTTATTGTTTCTCCCCTGACTTTTTCTTTCCTTCCTTTCTTCCCGTCTGCCCTCTTCCTCCCTCTTCTCCCTCCCCACAGGATCTTGGCTTGGCCCAGATTTCTGCCACCAACACAAAGACACCAGTTCCTTTGGGATCCCAGGCACATCAGATCTACAGAATGATGTGTGCAAAAGGCTATGCCCTGAAAGACTTCTCAGCTGTGTTCCAGTTTTTACGTGAGGAGGAAACCTTGTGAGCTGTCCTTTGGAAATGGGCACAATAACAAACCACATTTTTTTTATCCTTATAGTTCATTTGAGAAGTATGTGGGTTTAATCAAGTACTGTGCATCCTGATCCCATACAGACTAATCTTTGGTTGTCTAGATCACAAAGAACTCCAGGGTTTTTTCATAGTTCTTGAAAAAGCAAGCCAGAGGAAGGAAGGGATTGTTTGGCAATTAGCCACACAGTGATTTATTTTAAGAGCCATCAAAGTTTTTTTTTTTGACTAGATGCAATAAATAAATATTTTTTTTATGAAACACTTAACTGTTTGCATATAAAGTAACTTACATTATGGCTACAAACTTAGGTGAATCTTCAATAGTAAGACAATGTTGTATAGTGATTTTATGATATATATCAATCTATTAAAATGAAAAAAGAATACTTTATGGAAAAAGGGAAAATTTATTCAATGAAGAAACACAGCTTGAAATTAATTATTTTTTTCCTTTGACCTACTAGCCTTGAATTGGTTCAGTAGTGAATTTTTCCTGGGATTCAGGTTGCAGATTAAGTTTATAGGCAGGCATTTCTACGTGGAGAGCTGTTACAGCATGTTTACCTGATAGACTTAGTTAAAATAACATAGAATGTGTGTCCCTCTTATAAAGCTCCATTATTGTATTTTGCTAACTCAGTTTTGTATTTTCTTGTATTCTGTCACACATTTTCAAAACTCAAGAACAGCACTTACCAGAAGTTCTAACAAACTGTACATTTGTTTTAGGCAATTACTAAAGTATTTTAAATCTAAACAAACCCCATTATTTTGAAAAGAAATAAAAATCTATGCTGGTAAATATTTGCTGTATGATTACTGCTTTTTGTTTTGGTGCAAACACATTTAACACACACATTTAACACACACATTTAACCTAAAGCTTATACTAATTTGTCTTATATTTTAATGTGCTTGGTTTTCTACAGGTTGTCTTGCAAAACCAAGCTTGTCAAGAGCTCTCTGAAATGCAGATGGTAATATATTTACATATGTATTACTGTAACCATTGACCATCTCCTTGGTCTGCAGAAGTACAGGTACACACTTGGCTTTATGAATATAAATACTCATGTTGATTTCGCTAGAACTACTCACATTCAGACTTAATTGCAGGCTCTAGGCTTCATGGTCAATTACGCGTTTACATTCCTATTTTGGTTGTATGATGGATCCTGTTATATATGCACATTTGAGTAACAAAATCATGTGCTTGAATTAGCTGAAGTCTGTGAATAACCTTCTGAGAACTTGGACAATATATTTTAAGACATTAGTAACATCATACAAAAGTCATTAAACAGTACTGGTTGATCTGTTCTTTCAGTTTTCTTTGAAAACTGTTTGACATTCTAGGTAATTCAGGAGTTTGGGGCTCATGAATGTTATACGTGAATATAGGACTGCTGGAAACAATCTAACTTTTAAAAAATTGTTTTGTCTCTCCTTTGATAAAACTACTGTTTCTACAAGATTGCATTCATTCAGAAATCAGATACAAAACTACCTACAGTAAAATCTATTAGAATTGCAAAATCAACCCCTGAAGTGCTGGAAGACACAGAAACATGGAACCATAGTTGCAGATGCATGGTTCAAGCTTTAATAACAAGATCACATGCTACAACATCTTTTCCTATGGAATTCCTGCTCTAGGTGAACCTGCTTTGGCAGGGGGTTGGACCAGGTGATCTCCAGAGGTGCCTTCCAACCCTGACCAACCTGTGATTCTGTGATTCCTGCCACACAGACACAGGATGGATCTAGTCTCATAATGAATTTGGGGTCAAGTAGTGAAGGATGTTTTTGCCAGTAGGATCCGTGTTCATTTGGAAGTTTTACAACGAATGAGGTAAGGAGTTGTAGGAGAGTCCTGGTTAAGTTTGTCTCCTGTATACTTGACTTGGAGACCTGGCTGGCATCAGCAGGACTGCTGAGAGACGCTTTCTTCTACTGTCCACCCCAGCCTGTAGCAGGGTTTTCTCTGAATGTGTTTGCTGGTAACCCTCGGTTTACTGGTAACTCTGGTTTACCTGTAACCTTGGGCTTGCAGGAAGCATAATCTTTTTTTTCTGAAGACATTATATGCACACATAAATGTTGGGACACATGAGGGAAGAGACTCTGCTCAGCAAGACACACTCTTTGAAGCTTGTAGCTTCTGAAATCATAAAGTCTCCCTTAAGCGTGTGGAAACTTCATTGTTATTTTTGTGTTTCTCACAAAGGCTTGTAGCTTAGGCTTCCTGGAGTTGATTTCTCCTCCCCCACAACCTCTGATCAAATTTTAAATTCCTACTTCAAAGCATGGGGTGCTCAAGTTGGAGGAAAGGCTGCCAGAATGCTGTTTTGGCAAACCAACACAATGCTCTGTGGTCTCCTTCTTGGAGGAGGATTTTGGCTGAAATTAAAAAAAAAAAAAAAACTAAAAAAAAAAAAAACCCACACACAAACCAGCTTCAGGGCAGACATCCAGCATGTAAAGTTTTAAAACAACCAGTTAGTTTGGCAAAGTTAGGAACAACTTTTTAAACATGTCTTATTATGGAAAGTGCCTTGAAATGTTTAATGATGTCCAATACCTGAAGCTAGTAACACAGTTTATATTAGAATACACTTTTTTTTTTCCTAATTCTGTAAGCAAATACTGTGTGACCGGATACATATGATGGTGGTAGTATTCATACTAGCTATGGCCATTCTGCACGTGCATATGTATTTAATGTATCTTTTACTTGCTGTATACTTCTGGTCTATGGAAATCAGGCAAGTACTAAAACTATTGTCACTGCCAGAAACAGGTGTTGAAAACTAATTTGTTGAGTTGAACAGAAAGATTGTAAAATTGGTTTAATTTCTACACTAATTACCTCCCAGTACATACACACAAATTAGGTGCAACAAATTAACTGCATATTTTGCGAATGTCCCAAAGGGAAACTTGAGGTAACCTCTTTTTAAATTAGTTAGAATGTTAAACTAGCCCTCCCATCATGCTTACTTTGGAAACTCACCTATATCAAATACATTTATTGACTAACAGGAAAACATTGACAACCAATAAAAGTAGTGATGGTTTTAAAAAAAAATCTTAAGCAGCCTTCTCTCATTTATGATTCAGTATAACCTGTCTTAAGCAACTATTTTTGGTGGTCGTTTAACAGAGGAGGCCTTCTATTAAAACTGCTGAGTACTATATTGCTTTAACTTTATTTATGGTTCTTACAAGCCTCAGGAGGAAGAGGAGGTATTCTGACCAAGTACAAGTACTATACGTGGTATTCTGGCTCTGCTTTAATCAATGGGAATTCTGCCATTAAGTACAATACTGCCAAGATTTCACAGAGTGTGTTGAGCGCCCATGTGATTCCAGTGCAGCTGTGGCCGAGAGGCAGCTCTAGCGTTGCTCGAGCACATCCCTCTGGCAGGGTTTGTGCCACGTTACTGGCATCAGGAATATGATAAGCTGGAGTGGTGGCTGTGAGAGGAAGGAGCCAGCACAAGCTGCTGCAGTTGGTATTGCCGATCTCCATCCCAGCCTTGTCCCACAGTGGATGAGAGAGATGCTATGGGGGACAGAGCAGCTGCTGTCCTTGCCTGCCTGAGTGTCCTGGTTTTGGCTGGGATAGAGTTAATTTTTTCCTAGTAGCTGG
Source organism: Falco cherrug (assembly GCF_023634085.1). Lineage (NCBI taxonomy): Eukaryota > Metazoa > Chordata > Aves > Falconiformes > Falconidae > Falco > Falco cherrug. Next base: position 109,557,897 of record NC_073700.1, read on the forward strand.
TACAGTGCTGTGTTTTGGATGTAGTTTGAGAATAATTGGGCGTCATTTGTTTTTCTTGAGTTTTATTCCTTTCTCTTTCTCTGTTATGGACCTTTTCATTGCAATTAGTAGTAGCAGTAGTATATTTTACTTCAGTTGTTAAACTGCTCTTATCTCAACCCACAGGTTTTGCCTTTTTTCCCTGATTCTCCTCTTTGTCCCACTGGGTGAGAGGGGAGTAAGCAAGGGGCTGTGTGGTACTTACTTGCCAGCTGGGGTTAAACCACAGCACTGAGAACAGAGCTACCCATCTCTTCAGCTGCTTAAATCTTACAGGTCTTTGCCACAGGTTTTTATTAAACAGTTTATGGAGCAGAAAGACTGGGGCCACCCCTGGAGCTAGTGGAGAATGGCTACCATCACGCAAGGGCTACTGTACTTATGCAATAGATGTTTTTCTATGTTTTCAGTCCACCAGCTTGATTTGTAAGACCAAATCTATCCAGGCACAATTCTGAAGGTACTAACTTGATCAGTAGTGATACCTGTTACTTTCAATTTGTCTTTACATCATCATCATCATCTTCTCTTCCTTCATATAAAAACAGATGTATTTCTGCTTTTCTCAAGAAAAGTTGAGAATATTGCCTGTCTTCACAAGGCTGGCTAATAAGTTGTGGAAACCTTGAAGCAGTTTAGAAACCTCTGTTGCATTTTCTTGATGCACTTACACAAGATGTGGAGCTAGGGTTCTCTGCAGTATGTTAGACTAAAGGTTTGCTAAGACCCTCTTTGAGTTTAGGGGACTTGCAGAGGGGAAGCCTTTTTATTGGCTTCAGTAGCAAGTTCTTAGCACTTACTGCAAGCCTTGCAAAATTGAAAAATCATATTTCAATAGTGGGAGAAATTTAGTTCAATGTCTATGAACTAGAATGAACAGTGCCTTTGAAAAGCTCGAGCTTTCAGTAGCAAGGATGGCTTTAGCATTCTGTGCGACAGCATAATAGATGTATGGTCTTTAAAGGCTACTGTTATTTTTAAGATTTGTTGCTTTCTATATGTGATTCATCAGAACCCATCCTGCCTGCTGGTACAGTTACACATTAATTTTTTTCCCAATAAGAATAATAGCAACAGTTACAAAGTTTTCTTAGGTGGACAGAGAATGAGTATGTTTATGATTGGTGTGTTCAGTAGATGTATGACATGGACCTAGGCATCCATATGGCAGTGATTTTTTTTTTTGGTTTTGACATTCATTATGGATTGTGAGCACTTGGGGTAAATTGAAACAGGTGGATAAACCTTTCTGAAGTACTGCATGTCTCATAATAACTACTGTATAATTAAAAGCCGTCTGGCTCTTTTTGCATTTACACCCAACTCTTCCTTTTGACCTTGACCCTGAAATGAGGTCTGGATTTTCATTTGAGGTCAGAGATAACTCAGTCTGTTTCTTCATTTAGTTTTACTGAGCTCCATTAGTGGTGACAGGGTTCTGTTTGTTAAAGTAAATGCTATCTACGGAGATAATAAATGTGCTAACATATGTTTTATGAAGTTCACCGTTTTCAAAAAGACTTGGAACACTGGACAAAAACAACTGAAATGCAACTGTTAAAAGGTAAGTTTGCAGGTACCTGAAATGCAGCTACCCTGGAAAGAAATGCAAATATTGGTACAATACATTTCAGTCCTTACAGTATTTTTAGAAAAGAAATTGTATTTTGTCTTGTTGAAATTCAAAGGGGAAACCAGACAAGTAAAACAAAAGTAATAGACTTCAAATGTGGTCAGATATAAGCTTTATTTGGCCAGAATCAAGTGTTGCTGCTGTCTGCCTTCCAGTTTGAGACGCATGACAAAACTAGCTTGGATTTATGCGGGCAACTTAGAGCACCAACAGCTGTAGGGAAGCAAGTGATGTGGGAAGTAAATTATTTTAAGAAATACTTTTTAAAATCTCGGAGCTGCCTACTTTGTCCTGAGTGCTTTCTTCCAAATGATTTAACAGCGTTAACTGGGCTGTGATCACTGGTTGCAGGCATACCTGACCCAGCTGTAAGCTAGCTTGTTTGCATATCTGCAGCTCTCTAGTCCCAGAGGCTTTGCTGGGACACTGGGTAAATACTGGGGCAGCAGTGCTGTGTAGACACGCTGTTTCCAGTACCTAAACTGGCTGGTTTGTGGCTAGCAATAGTAAGCCATTTTTGCTTTCCAGTCATGTTATTCCGTGACTATAAAGCTTGGAAGCTTTCTGTGACAAATATTTAGTAGGCTAATGCATTGGGTGTTGTAAATGTTATCTGTTTTACAGCATCTTCTTGGCAGCCTGTGCCCTGTTGTTTCTTCCTCTGTTTGTACAATGCTAAGGACAAGTCCCCTTGGTGGTGTGTAATTGCTGTCAGTCTGCAGTCCGCAAAAAAGACTAATTTCAGCCACTCACTGGTGATAGAAGCTGGAGCTTCAGACACATGGATATGCTTGGATTCCTCTCCATTTCTACGTACAAGGTTGTCATACAAGCTCTGCCTTGTTTGAACCTACGTATTGCGTGGCACCAGGAGCCCACAGTATGTGAGCTGATTATTTTTCTCCTGCATTTGACTGTGTTAGAGCTACATTTGCTGTTTGTGCTTAGAAATAGCTGATTTCTGGTCCCTATCAGGAGGAGAGGAAAACACTGCTAAGGTAGGTCACAGGACCTGATGCCAACATGTTACTCTCACTTGAAAGCCACTGGATGCTGTACTCACCTTCTATTGCTCTGACTTTTTTTCCTCTGCTTGTCCCTGGGTAGATAACTGTGTTAGCTTATGTGGGTGCAAACAGAGTCTGTGATTAATAGAAGAGTGAGCAGCATCTTGTGCTATGTGACCTGCTAGGTCTATCAGGGGAAGGTGGTTCCTTGTAAAATAGATAAGGGAACTGCAATCTGCTTCCTCTGGCAGCATGATAAAGATGGAGACATTGAGTCCGCAGACATCACTAGACACCACCACTAAAGTCACAGCCAGCAGAATGCAGTTCCTGTCCCGCATCGCACCACCCAGCTCTGCCGTCTGAGCAATAAATATCACACCAGCCTCTCCAAACTCTCCCTGGGGCTGCTTGTGGCTCTAGTTTTGGCAGCTTTGTCTGCCTTGGCCCTGGCTGCCTGGAATCTACTTCTGTGCTTCCTCCCAAAAATTCCTTTTTCCAGTGCTGTGCCTGAGCTGACTGTAGGCCTTCAGTGTGCCTGAAAATAAGATGTTAGGTCTTACTTGCTTTCCGTGTGCTCCCAGTAGTGCCAGAAAGCACATAATGAATGTGTCTCCCTTGTTTCTTCCAGACTTAATAAGTAAACGGAGCTATAAACAGTAAGCCAAAAGGATGGGGATGGCAGGCATTTATGGGGTAATAGGAATTTGTTCATTGAACTGGTTGTTGTGCTACTTCGTGACTGTGGTATCTCAGCTTTTTCTGAGAGCAGGAGCAATGTGTGTTTCTTTTCATATGAAGAGGAGCCAAAACTGGCTCTGTCCACTGACCTGTGGCTGTCATTTTGAATCAGGCTCATTGTTTACATTTACAGTAATGATGAAAAATAGCCATTTTCTTGTATTAAAACATAGCTGATTTGCTTTACTGGGTTTTTCTTAATCCGTTTTCCACAAATGGATGTTCTCATCTGTTTGCTAATATTTTACTTCCTTCTCCATCTATGTAACAGCCTGTGTATTACAGGCTACATATAACATCTAAAATCACACTCAGGAATCTATGAGAAACTCAGGTCTTAAGGTAACCCTGCCATGGTGCTGTTAATAACACATTGCAAACAAGAAAGTAGTAAGTGGAAATAATGCACTCATTTAGAAGTAATAAATCCTTTGATCTTTCTTTGAAGCAAGGGTATATGCTTAAACTACCAATTCAGGGACAACCAGATGCCCATAAAGAATGGGTCTTTGCTTTGATAGAAAATCGCTGAGGCCTGCCCAGCAGCTCTGGTCTGTAAACAGATTAGTTAAGTGCTCATCAGCTCTGATTTGCATAGGACAGTCTTTGCACACAAACCCTATTCCAGCCTTAACGAGCTATTTACTTGCAGGAAAGCTACTGGGTTCCTTTTAGTTAGAAATCTCAGTAGAAAATTGCTTTGTGAGAAGGGGCAGGATCCGGATTTGGAAATAGTGCTTTTCCTCTACATAGATGGTAACAGGCAGCTGGTGACGGGCAGTCTGGCATGTTTGCTGAGCCTTTTTAGTGCCGGAGTGTGGGAATTAGAAAAATATCTCATACTTGCAAATTTGGAGAAGCGTTACTTCTCTGTGCTCATTGGTGGCTTTCGTCCTTGGCTGGATAAAGAACGTTGATGGGAGAGGGCAGGGAAGCAGACACTTGTGTCTGTGGGACAAGGAACCCAGAGCTGAAGCGTTCACTGAAGAGGGTTTCACTAGGCTGTAAAATACTCATCACTTTTGAATAGAAATGAATGCCTCATGAATGCTTGCTGGTTTGTGTGCAGAAACTGGGTGCAGCCTGCACATTTGGCACTTACATTTTTCCCCATTTAAAGTTCTTTTGATCCCCGCAATTACTTTTGCCTAATACAAAGGGAGGTCAGTCTCAGTCACAGGCACAGCAGATGGTGAGATTCACCCTGGAGTACAGAAGAACTACAGCTACAGTGCTTCGGTGTCTTTTACATTGTAAAGTGCATTACTTCTCAACTGAATTCAGCCTGGCCAACGGTTTGCTTTTCTTCTGAATCAAGAAAGCAGCAAAAGTGCAACTTTTTCTGATGGGTAGACAAAAATATCAAAAGGGGAAAAACCCACAAAATATTGCTGAAACCAGCGTGAGCAGTTTCAGTGCAAACCTGCTGCAGCTGGAAAGGTCTTAAAAATGATAGACTAGATTCTTTCCGTATTAATGATCTCACAAACTTTGGGGTGACAGGTATACAAATAAGGGTATAACGTAGATATGTGTGGTTTAAAACAGAATATCCGTGTTAGACACAGGAAAATTAATCATGTAGTTCTGCCTTACCCTAGTAACAGTGAAAAATGTTATGAATCTGTTTTTTCACTGCTTACACTCTTTCCATTTTGTGTTCCCTTTTGCTTGGAAAGTAAACTTAGGTTACTGTCTTTGTGCCTGAAAACATAGGGTGGAAGGCTGGAATGAGGAAAATACATATCATTTTCACAGCCAGGCTAAATATAGTTAGAAACTCTTCCCTGTAAATCCCTCGTTGGTTTTCATTTATTTATTTCATCAGCCAGATGCTAGTTTTTCACTTAGGCTATGATAAGAACATTACCCAAACACTTCCTCAAAAAATAAAATCTACATTATTACAGGGCATTCTGCATTAGCCCATCAGCCGTCTGCCTTTGAAGGCTTGTGTTCAGCCCCTCAGTTTTATAGTGCCAAGATTCAAATATGGGATTGCTAGAGGAAATTAATTACTAGTAAATTTAGAACAAAGGAAAGAACCTGCAATTTCACAGCATGTAAAACACCTTCTGGAATTTTTTGCTCTCTTCTTGGAAACCAATGTGTCAAATTCTTGGAATTATTTTAAAGGGCTTGGTAAAATACATAGCTATCCAACAAGCCATAATAAAATCTTATGCTTAAGGATATGAATAGCAGGCAGAAAATTATTTTGTCTCTAGCCACTTTGGACCACGTCTGTGCAATGTGAATTGCAAAGCAGTGCGGGGCTTGCTTTTCTGATGCCCTGGGTGCTGAGTATGGCCGCAGGCAAAGAGTAGAATGTGGTAGGACGAAGTTGTGTTCCAAGGTGGGACATCCTCTGTTGCTGTGCCAGACCCCTGAGCTCTGCAGCTACCGCCGCCTTCCCTTCCAGCCCAACTCCTACCAACCACCGGAGCCCAGCCAGGGGCGGCAGTGGGCTTAGGGACACACATGGCTTCACACATCAGCTGTCCCACACGTCCAGCAGTACCTGCATCTTTCTGAGCTTTCTGGAACCCTCTTCTGTCTTCAGCCACTTCCTAGATGCCTGTATCTTCTCATACTGCTTCATGTCACTTCCAAGGTGGACAAAGAAATGTCTTTTGTTTAGTTTGTATAAACCTGACTTTTCTGTTGATTCTCTTGCTGCTGCTTCCCAGTTCTCCCTCTTTGGCAGTTCTCCTTTATTGTTGCCTCCAGATCACAGTCTGTAAAAGGTGTCTCTCATTTGCCTCTTCCCATAGCTGCTCTGTCCTGTGGTCTTCTCACTTCTTCCATCACACTTGAATATGTTTGTCTTTGACCCCAAACACCATCCACAGAGGCAAATCATTTTCATCCCTAAAAGGCAGCATGTGATCACGCTCTAGCGATTGCGATAGTTTTCCTTTTTCCTTGTTAACTAGCATGTTTTGTCTCCCTTGGCTCTCCTGCTCTATTGGAACCGCACTTGCTTTTTCTCTTGTACCTTGCAGCCCCTGATACTCACACAGATGTTACACATGCTGTATAGTCAGTTTAAAGAGCGATTCCCAAATCACTCTTGAAGTCATTAAGGAGGCTGGATTTTATGTTGCCACATTTACTCTTGTTTCCATACCTTGTACCTTGCTCCTGCTCCTTGAATTGGCTTTTTGACTAAGTTGGCATACATGTCCTCTCACTTTTTCAAAAGCAGCTGCATCAATACCAGCCTTTAAGGCTATGCCTAAGCCGGTGATGTAGTCCAGAGCAGGAACCTGCTTTACAGCGCATATTCTGACTGTATCCTTTTACCATACTTGGATCCACGTTGCAGAGCAATCCCAGAGTACGCGAGTGGGGTTTTCTTTCAGATGAAGCTACGGAACTAGGAAGGTGCTCCAAGGTCTCTCTCAGGCCTGACTTGCTGATGGGCCTTCTGTGCACTGGACCAGACTGCAGCTGGTCTGGAGAAATCTCCAAATATAAGACCCATACTGTGGGCACTGGCTCCTCAAAAGCAACTGCGTAGCTTTCCAGGTTTGCTTCTACTGATGGTGTAGACAGATCCTGTACATCCTTTCAGAAGAGCTGATTTTTCACTGCTGCTGTAAACCTCTGTTACTGTAACAATTAAGAAATACCAGTGCCACATCAGATCAGTGTGGGATTGCAAACCTTAGCCTTCCAGCAGCGTGAGCCTCTTCTTACTGACATTGATTTTGTATCCAAGCACATTCATGGACTTCTGTGGGGATTCTCTTAATGTCCTCCAAACTGAGATCCACACTGAAATGTATTTTCTGTTTGGTGAAATGTCGTGTCTGTGACCATACTCTGCATGTTGTAAATGCTTACTCTGGGAAGCATACTGATACTGGCCTAAACAGTATTTTTTTCTAATAGAGGAGTCCCAACACCTGGCTAGCTTTGTATTCTTATGGAGCTAACCAGGTTACTATTGTGGGAACAAGATATATTAACTTGATTGTAAAACTGTTCTCTGTGGGGGCTTGTTTTTATGACCCTGGATTTTAGAAGATTTCGAAATACATTTGCATTCATGAAAAATGTATTTTAACATAATGGCTGACAATCCTGCTAGTTGTAACGAATTCCTTTGATGGTGAGCTACGAAGTCCTCAGTAGCCCTGGTAGAGGTACAAGGTTTCTAATCCATTACTCTCCCCTTTATTTTATTTATTTTATTCAAAAGCTTCCCTTTCCAAAACCCACAAAGGAAGAATAGGAAGCAGTCATCAATGTGGAGGTGACTTTTCCACTTCCTTCTCTCTCATGTGGTTGTTAACAGTAATTTACAGTTGCTCAGTTACATTGAGAAGGCTGTGATCTTTCTAACTAAAGTAATAAAAATCAATGTGTTGTTCTTATTAATTTACTGCATGCCATAAAGGCTAACAAATTGTACTGTACTAAAAGAATATTGCCGAAGTATTTACTAAAAAGCATAAGATATTGAAAGCAATTCTTCTTCCCATGGACTTCCTTACCTCTATGGGGAAAACTGTCAGCATTGGGCATGTCCATCAGCTGTGCTGTATGGCAGACCTGAGAAGTATTGTACTTTTCTGAATATAAAGGAGAAAAACTGCAGTGGATATTTTTGGTGCATGCACACATCTTTATTTACATCTTTGACTTGAGTTGTGCCACCTGAACATGATTGCTATCTTAAGCAAGTAAAAAAACCTGAGTGCTTCTGGAGTCAATGGAAATTTTACCATTTATTTCAGTAGGACAGGACTTTTTCTCCCATATTATTGGTTTTGGCACAATTCAAATTGGAATGTGGCTTTTCAAGTGTCTTAATGATAAAATCTGTATCATTAAACCAAATAATTTTGAAGAAATAGTGAATATGAAGATTGTAGCTGACTTCTGAATTGTATTACTGTATGACAGGATCTTTCAAAAATGGACAGGGGCAAATTGTCTGGACTTGAAAGTTGAGTTGAGACCAACAAATTTGTTGATGAAAGGTAACCAAATATTAAATAGCCAGTAGTCAGGAATTACAGGGTCACAGTTAGGAACCTGGTTTATTTAACATTTTCATAGATGAAGAGGTAAAGGACAACCCATTGCTGAAATTTGCAGCCACTGCTGAGCAGCAGTCTGTCATCCCTGTGGCCTCAGATGTGTGGAAGAATCCCAGAATCCCAGAATGGTTGAGATTGGAAAGGACCTCCAGAGGTCACCTGGTCCAACCCCCCGGCTCAATCAGAGACATCTAAAGCCAGTTGCCCAGGACCATGTCCAGACAGCTTTTGAATATCTCCAAGGATAGGGACTGCACTCCCTGCGCCAGTGCTCAGTAAAACAGTGTTCCCTGATGTTCAGACAGAGCCTCCTGCGTTTCAGTTTGTGCCTGCTGCCTCTGGTCCTGTCACTGGGCACCACTGAAAAGAGCCCAGAAGCTCCATCTTCTTTGCACCCGCCCCTCAGGTGTTTATATACATTTACAAGATCATCACTCAGCCTCCACTCCAGGCTGAAGAGTCCCAGCTCACTCAGCCTTTCCTCACAGGAGACGTGCTCCAGTCCCTTCACAATCTTCACGGCTTTTTGGTCGGACTCATTCCAGTATGTTTCTTGTCATGTACAAAAGCACATGTTAGCATCATTCCCAAAGGCAGAGCTTCTCTGGGGAGGGGCAGGGACTTAGCCCTGCTTCTCTGCGCATCCTCTACAGGCACCCAAGCACACTAGTCTGCAATGAGATGGCTCCGTGCTCCTCTACCCTGTGGTGGGGTTAGAAACCTGTGGCTTCACGGTAGCATTCTGCTGGCAAAGGGGCTGCTGCACAACTGTAGAGATCCCCGAGTCCTCAGCGAGAGTAAACAATCCTTTCTAAAGTAGAACTTTCTTGTTCTGCTCATGTTATAATAACCAAACCAGCAAAACACAGGCTCTAGGTGAAGGACCTGCGCCAGTGGCCAAACCAGCTGTGTAAAAGGAGCCAGAGTGAAAACAGTTGGGGGTCTAAGTCAGAAATTCTTCTTAGCATGCAGTGGCTTTGACTGTGAAGTTAATGCTTGTTACTGTGGGAAAGAGTTTATGTCTGATACTGGGCTGGTGCTACAAATTTGTCTGATTCCCTTTGTAGGGTGTCCCTGTGACAGCTTAACCAAGGTGAAAGACCAGCTTTGCCAGGCCACCCTGAATGCAGCGGCCATGCTCTATCTCAAAGCTATTCTGCTAATGGGCAGGAGTATATACTCAGAGTTCAACTGGCAATAATTTCGTTTGCTGTAACTTGATGAAGTATGATGATTTTGCACGTGACAGCCTAAATTTTCCATTGATCTAGGCTGAACTACTCTCCCTAATTTGAGATAACAAATAGCAAGCTGATCATAAACAAATAATGAACAGAAAGAAAATTTGAATTGACTGAATAGGCTATTTGCTGTGAAATATTCACTCAACTCTATAAATAACATTTGGTTTCTATCCAGAGGAGGAATGATTTACGTCACCGAACAGGTACAATAGAATAAATAACAAGACCCTAATACACTGAATCAAATGAGAAAATAAAAACTGTGATAGATGTGACCTTTGGAGAAATGTTCAATTTTGTTTGTCACAGCTTGGAAATAATACAATGCACCTACAGGAGGTAAGAGCCAGGCAGAAGAAATGTCACTGTTTTCTGTTATTATCTTAATGTGGAATCCAAGTTTATTAACAGATCTAATATATTTTAATAGATTGCTTGTTTTCTGTTATTCATAGAGGTTTTGTATGTGGAATCACAAATGGGTGTATCTCTCCACCCTCTGCTTTATAGCTCATCACTGTCACACATGACATCAGTATTGCTATAATGTGCTAATGTCTGCAGTTTTTTCCACAGTATTCCTGAGTCTTTAGTGTGCTGATGAGCTGGTTTTATACTTTATTTCTTCTGATTTAGGTCAAAACAATGACTTGCACACGGATGAGTCCCTTGCAATACACTTAATGCACTTCCAAAACAGCACCAAGTGACAACTCCCATTTTTATTCCTCTGTTAGTCTGCATGGTCAGTATGCAGGAATTTCCCAGAGTCTTTACTCACAGACCTTATACCCCCAAAAATTAAATCTTTGTTCTCATAAAGACCATCCTCAAAAGAGCCCTGGCTACCTTATGTTCCTTCTTCTTTTACAATCTACCTTTAAGGAGGGAGCATGTGTGTATTGACATGCAAATCCAAGCTCCAAAGAAGTGACCCTGCTGTGTCTGACAATTTCTCTATCAGGTACCTTTTAAAATAGAGTTAAGCTGAGACTTCAGCCAGTCTGCTCATTTGCACATCAATATCCTAATGCTCCTCCTCAGCACTGGTGATGGCCCAGTGTTGCCTTTAGGATAAGGTGACTAGCTTTGATATTTAGAGATACTCGCACATTAGAAAGCTGGATGTGATCCTGGATAAAGTTCCAGGAGTGTTTAGGCCAGCTGCACTGGGCAGGACTAGTTAGTAATACCAGTAAAAGCTACAACCTGGAAATTGCTCATCACATGTCTGCACTGTCACAGGGAAAGATGTGCTTTGGGCACCTGTAGACAGATTATACCAGCAGAAGTGTAATTTCAGTGCTGGGACATCACCTGCTCTGGAACTTCTGCCAGTGCTGCTACGTTGGCCAAAGGCACCTCTCTCTACCACCCTGCCTGGCCTAACCATGCCGGTGGCATCCTGCTGCACAAACATCGTCTTGGTGGGTGGAAAGTGTACCTAAAGAGCAACGCTGAGGAAGTGTGAGTCAGGTGGCTTTCCAAGGAGGAGGTGAAGAACAGACCTGGTTATGATGGGACAGCATGTCTAAGACCGGCCATCCCTTTAGCGCAGCAGAGATGCAAACTCCAGTTTACTTCCAGTGTTCAACACTGAAACCCGAAAAACACAGCTGAGGGAAGTAAAAGTGCTGTTTGCTGACAGCAACAGTAATTAATCATCAAACAGTTCACAAGGAAAAGTGACAAATTCATCCTTGGGAAGCTTTTAACAAACATATTCTAGCTCAGTCACCCACCTACTGCATTTCAGAGTTAGGACCACTACATGATGCGTGACAGTATCATTGGATCTTTGTTGTCTTCTTTGCATTTAGTACTAAAGGGAGGCTCTGGCCTTGTAAAGATGCTGCAATTAGTGTGCAATACATTTGTCCTTTAGGATTTAGGGTGGTTTTTTAACTTTTTGTACTAATGATTTGTGCTACTAACGCCCAATGATAGCTAAATGTGAGATACAGGTGCATTCTTGATGGATTTTGGCATTTACTGCTATCTCATAGCAATAGAAGCTATTTCTGGGTCTATCTTCTCAATGACATCAATAACTGAATTTCTTATTGACATGAATTATGTTCTCAGCTGTGTCTTCATCCAGTTCTTCCTTCCTTCCTGTTCAGACTCGACAGTGCTTGTAGAATTGCTTGGAGAGGAAATCTTTGAAAGTTTGAAGTTTGCACCTCATGGAAATACAGCTGTTAATAAATGCTGTGATCTATTTCCTGTGTGAATGTCTGCTTGTATAATTGCAGTGAAACAATTCCTGTGAAAGTTCTTTTTGAACTGTAGCCTTCTGTAAGAATAGAAAAGCACCGTGTCAGGTCTGACCATATATCTCTGCCTCCTGTCATACACAGCAATAAGTGATGGATGTGGAGGGTGTGACAAGGAAAGCACACCATGAAATTGCTCCAGTCTGCTCTCTTGCTCTCTTGCTGGTTTGCACCCTTTTTTCTAGTTTTCTACTGGCCTGATCCACTGAGTGGAGGGCACTCGGCACCTCTCACCACGTGCTTTGTATGACTTCATGAAAGATGTATTAATCTTGTCAGGTCCCTGGCATATGAACTGAAAGCTGCAGAGAAAAGTGCGCCTCACCAGCAACCACTGGGTTAAGATGGGCTTTCCTCTGAGGACAAAAGCCACAAAAGAAGCTGTCATATAAGTTGTGGAGGAGGGTAACACCAGTATGGCTATTTCAAGTTTTGCTGTCAGGGAAACTGCTAGTTCTTGATCTCGCTTGTGTTACATGTACAGAAATAATCTCTTCAGACTCTGGAAATGTTAAATTTCCTTTTAAAAGCCCAGGGGGGGAACTCAAGCACACAATCAATGCTTGTATTCTACTGGTCTCAATTTCCAGACTGTTTCCAACTTTTGAACAGCTGCTTCTTCCATTTTCCTCCTATACCTGCTAATCAAGGAGTGACCAACATCTGAGTGGAGAAAATGTTAACAAATTCCACTGATAGCCTTCTTCTGTCAAGTCTAGAATTGTGGTTGTTGGGTAACATTAAAGTAAATTAACCCTATAAAAAAACCAAAAACAATCAAAAAAACCCACAAACCCTAACCCCCAAAGATTCTGAAATTCTAATATCTTGATATTGCCAAAGTGTTGTGGACTTGCAATGCTTTAATGAGCCGTGTTGCTGCCAGTGAAGGACCATATCCTCAGTCAGGAACCATTCCTAACCATCTGACCGACATCCTTTAAGCATGGAAATGTACGTTACAATGTTTTCCTATTTAATTGCTCCGATTTTATTTAGAGAGGAGGTTAGGGTATTAGGAAACACCTTCAAAGCAAGTAGAAAAGATTAGTTGTGGGATAGGTAGGAGGCTGTTTTCTTGCTGGGATCTTCAAAAAGCAAAGATTTGTAAAGCTTTCAAGATGATTGGGGACAGGATTGACTTCTTGTTAAATCAGATAGGGACCTAATTAGAGATGTATGAAAGCAACAAAGCGCCCTGCAGCAGGCAGTTTCCCTGCTGGGAGAAAACTCACTGAAACATAAGGGTAAGGCTAATAGCAGCTACTAAGGGGAGAGAGAGAAAGAAAGGAAAGAAAGGAAGAAAGGAAGAAAGGAAAAAAAAGAAAGAAAGAAAAAGAGAGAAAGAAATGAAAGAAAGAAAGAAAGAGAAAGAAAGAAAGAAAGAAAGAAAGGAAAAGAAAGAAGGAAGAAAGAAAGAAAGAAAGGAAGGAAAAAGAAAGAAAGGAAAAGAAAGGAAAGAAGGAAGAAAGAAAGAAAGGAAAATAAAGAAAGAAAGAAAGAAAGAAAGGAAAAGAAAGAAAGAAAGAAAGGAAAAGAAAGAAGGAAGAAAGAAAGAAAGGAAGGAAAAAGAAAGAAAGGAAAAGAAAGGAAAGAAGGAAGGAAGAAAGAAAGGAAAATAAAGAAAGAAAGAAAGGAAAAGAAAGGAAAGAAGGAAGAAAGAAAGAAAGGAAAAGAAAGAAAGAAAGAAAGAAAGGAAAAGAAAGGAAAGAAGGAAGAAAGAAAGGAAGGAAGGAAGAGAAAGAAAGAAAAGGAGGAAAGGAAGAAAGAAAAAAGAAAAAGCAAGAGAAAGAAAGAAAGAAGAAAAGAAAGGAAGGAAGGAAGAAAAAGAAAAAAGGAAGGAAGGAAGGAAGGAAAGGAGAGAGAGAGGAAAAGAAAGGAAAGAGAAAGCAAGAAAAGAAAGGAGAGAAAGAACCCCAAAACAAAACCACATCCCTTTTAACTGTTTTAACCCCTCAAGCAATTGGACATGCTAGTCAGGGTTTAGAGGAGATAGCCTAATGCCTCGTATGAAGACAGGAGACTCAAATCTGTTGCCAAAGGCCATAGGGAAGTGTTGAAAAAAAAAGACGAAGGTGGGCAGCAGATAAGCAGGTATCTCCCCTCCAAGTAGAGGGATGAATTAGCCTTAGAGTTGCTAAACTCCGGATAACAAATCTGCCTAAAGCCTTGCTTCCTCATTGGGAAAATAACCTTTGAATGGATCTCTGGAGCAAGAGAAAGAGATCAAGGAAAATGTGTCAATTTGGGATAATAAAGGAAGCAGAAGGGCCATAAATAGAGCAGATATGCATCCCTAGGCAGCATCCACCTTTTTTTCTTTTAGCAATTGACAGTGGCCCTCAAGGTGCTGTTACACATGATGGGTTCTCAGACTTGATACTGCATTTCTTCTTACTGCCATTTGCATAATGTATGACTCTTTGCTTTCCTGTATCTGAAACAATCTTTTGATAGAAATGTGAACACACAGGGGAAAATTATCCACACTCCATCTGTTTTGGTGCATTCGAATTGGAAATAGATGTTTTTCTGAATGCATTTTTACAAATGGAATACAAAGACTAACCTGAAATTTTTATTTTGCATTTCTTTTTTCTGTTGTAACCAATAGAGGCTGAAGTCTGGCAACTGAGAAACCTTCAGGGCAGAAACTTGAATAGCTTCACTTACAAACATTCTCTCATAGAAACAGGCATTCATAGCTCAGAAACAACATTTCTGTGTTCAGCACAAGCTAGGCAGCCTGGCATGATGGACCTTCTTTTGCACTTTCTGAGTGAAAAAAATGCTGTTCATTGTTTGCATGGGTAAAATTATAATTACTTTCATACATTGCAGCATCAAAAATAATGTCCTGAAAAATTCTTTAACAGGAAATAGTAAACAATCGAAATTACTGAAAAATCATTTGCCTCTAAGCATGATAAGCTCTCTCACTTAGCACTAAAGAAGTGACAAAGGTCATGCCTGTATGTGATATCATTCTAGACGAAAACAAAACTTCTACTATTTTCCCTAATAAATGTTGACTACTTCAGCAATGCTTGCATGTGTAAGTAATATATGCATGCTCTGCTAGTTTAATTTTCATAAACTTGATTGATTCAAATGTTGACTTTACTACCACAGCTTTTATATCTTCATCTAATCAAACTACATGTTTATTATTTCAATTTTACATATTTTAGTAATTAGACTGTGTACCTTAATGGTACAGTAAGATTTTGCATAGTTTACTAAGGAAAAAGCTGACTTGTTACTGTTTCCTACTTTAGTGCGGTATTCTTAATTCTTCTGGGCCAAGCTAAGCTCTTCAGAATTTACAGGAATAGTGTATGATCAAGTTGAAGGAAATTAAATGAGACTCAATTCATTAACTCTTGCATCCCAGCATTACTCCTGCTTATCACTTGGAACTCTTCCTCTGCAGCTGCCTTCACCTGACATAGTGGTCATAGCTTTCCAAATTCATGCAAATGGACCCAATCCCTGTATTATTCTTACAGCCTTCTACTTGGAAAATAAAAATGGCTGGGATCAAAACCTGCAACAAGTACTTAGTTTTGTCTGCTCCTTCCACTTTCCTGTCATAGACTCAATACACAAAAATCATTTGTTCTTCCTTTCCTTTAATTTTACTTTCCAGATAAACTATTCAAATAGCATTTGCAATTTGGAGTGCCAAATTCAAGACTTCTAGTGAAAATTAAAGGTGTCTCTAGTTGGATATATACAAAATGAGACTTCCCAACTTGCTGGTCAGACTTGAAAAACTTAGCCTTCAGCTTTAGCAATTGTAACTCTTGTCCTTTGAAATATATTTTGGTCTTGTTTGCTGGCCTCCTCATTTACCCTTATGACAAATCTTTTTTTCACTTCTTGCCCTTACATAATCAGACTTGTAAACATATAAACTGTATAAATATTGAAAGGATTGTTTTTCATCTCCGCATATTTTCAAAAGGTTGGTAATTAAAAAAGTTAAGGAACTAAGTCTCCATTTTATCACAACGCAAAAAAACTTTTTTAGATAATTTGTCATCAAAATATTCAGGTTGATTCAGAAATCTATTTTTGCTGATGTACTCCATGAAAAATAGCCTCTGTGAGTTGCCAGTGTTCTTGGATGAGGCTAGGATTTCTGGGGAAAGGGATAATTCAGGTACCATTTGAAATGTATACTCTTTTTGTTCATGTTTTATATTACCAGAGGAGCTGTTATGCTTCTTTTTAAAACAGATGATGTGATCAATACATGAATTAATGTAATTTATTGATTAAGCTTTATATGTTTATAGTTTGACTTCTATGTCTCAGTGGTATTATGTTTTAAGCAAGTTCCTTTATGCGATTTTTATAAACAAGATGATAACTGAAAATAGACCTGACAGGTAGATTGTATTTTGGCAAGAAGAAAGTGTAGATTGAGTGGCAAGTATTTTTTCTTTCACGTTCTCCTCCCCTTTACCACCCTTTGTTACACTTTCCAGCATAGGCATACTGCATCCCTCAGGTTGGAGTAGATTTGTGGCTGACAAGGGCTTGAGCAGAAGCGCTGAGGAATGTGCTGGTGCTGCCGTGAGTGGCATCCATGATTTAGTAGGTGGCAATATCTCTTTGGAGTCGGAATTGAACTGCTAACCCAGTCTGGAGTTTCAGAGACTGTGCTGATGGAGCTACTGTGTTTGGGGTGAAACTTAAAACCAAGGTCCTGTCTGTTTGTGGTCATTAAAGACTTCTGGCATACGTCCTCTACTAAGCTGCTGTATGGTATTGCATTAAGAGCTGTATTTCAGAAGTGGATTAAGAGATCCTTTTGTATGGTTTCTAAAGCACTTTAGGATTTTGGGAATAAAAAAATACTATACAAATGTAAGTTACTGTAATATTAAAATGAAAACACTCACTTTTTCACCTCTCAAACGGGAGCACCTCACCTTTAAAAAGAACAAAACCAGCTCAAGGTTTCTTTAGCATGTAAACTCAGAAGATGTTGTCCAGATGTGGGTCAAGATCAGCTTTAAATCAGAGTTTGGGTTTCAAGTTAAAGGCTGAACCTTGGCCAAGTTTCAGATTCTGGCTTAATGGCAGGGAAATCCCATAAGAGCCTCCAGTGAGATTTCATCTCAGCATCGTGAAAATTTCATTAAATCACCTGTTCTCCTGAACCCTCGTATTTGCCCTCATCTTCGGAGAAGATTGCTCACCTCAGGCTGTGAAAGATAAAGGAGGGGAGAGACTGGATTTAAGTCTTTGAATACGACGGTGCTAAGACCTGGATGGCAAGGGTTCATGCCTCGTAGTCTCACTGGGGCTTGGTCCTTGTGCCAGACATAGAAATAGGTTTGGAAAGAGGGAGAGAAGGAAGTGCTACACAATGTCATGTAGCTTTACTGCAAGTCTTTCACTGGTCATTTTTAAGAGCCTCTTGGTAAGCAAAACTGTGTAGGTATTTAGGCAGCACTTAGGCTTAGATCTAAACGATCCATGCATCATTTGCAAATATTCACAGTTAGCACTTTGGGAACCAATGGAAACACATGCCTTCAACCCATCACTTTCTAATTCTGCAATAATCCATTTTGCTGGATACTTAACCTACCTTTGCACAGGTCAGCACATTTCTGTCACACAGGCTGGCAGTACTTGTCTGAGCAATATAGTAGTAGATCGACATTATCTGTAATCAAAGCATGAAACTGTCTTTGCCTCATCTCCTCCATTTACTGTAGGATCTGTTTTAGGACAGAATGGAAATACTTTCTAACTGGCAACTGTAAAAAGGGCTCCATCCAGGTGGGTATATCAAAGAAAATTTCCCTCCAGAATAAAGACCATGGTGGAAAAAGCTAATCTGGGGATAACTCAGACAGCTTTATCAGAGTCTATGTGATAAGCAACTGTGGGCAGAAATATTTAACTATCTGAAAACACAGTTGACTAGTAGTCATGAGCTACAGGGATCACGTCAGGAAGAAATACTGTCCAACAAAATGTGATATGAAATCAGAAAGCTTATGCAAATAAAAGATGACAGGGTCACCAGTTTTACTCACTTAGGTAGGAGTGGCTGGAAAACAGGAATTCTGTTCTGGAAAAAACAAATCCCAATGCTTGGCATTCACTTTTGTCTTGCAATGCAACGAGACCTCCAGCTCAATCAGTTTTAAAGGAAAGAAAAAAAATTCCAGCTCAGAAGATCCATCATTTCAAGAACTGAAGCAAACCCAGGAAATGTAGGTGTTTGGGAATTTGACCCTGTGTGTTCACAGCTTACTCTGTTCCCTCTGACCAGCCATCCCATCCTGGATCCCCCAAACCTTTCCAATATTTATGTAAATAACATCTTCTCACAAAATGTTCGGATGGATGGATCTGCATTTTTCCATTAAAAATGGTTTAAAGTATTCTTTACCTATCATTTTCATTAATAGGTGAGTAGGTGTAAAGGAATGTTACTGTTTGGAGTAGGAGAAGCTGGCAGTCATAGACCAAAAATCACATAGCTCGTAAATATGCAACCTAATCTGTGTCTGCCTGCTGAACAAAATCATGAACCCACTGAAGACAGTAAAAATCTTCCTGAAGATGCATCAGGCTCTCGGTAGAGTCTTAAATTACTTCAGTTTCTGTTAAAACTACAACTTTCAACATTGTGTCCTGTATGTAATGGGTATAACCTTGTAATATTTGCATTACCTTTTCTGTGTCTCTGGAACCAAGGAGAGTACTTGGGCTGAGAACATCACAAGACTGGGACCAGGAACATCAAAATATATGCATGTACTTTAAGTTGTTCCAGCAAAGGAAACTCACTTTCATTCAAGTACTGTAAGTTGATCTCAGTGAGTTTTCTGATGTAATGAACTTTATCACTTTGATCCCCATGAAGAATCCATCTGAGTCAGAGCCAGAAAAACATGTAAATCTAACACTACTATAGGAACATTTGTTTAAAATGAGTAACACATCTTGATAGGGGTTTTTTGATAGCTAAAATAAACTTTATGCAGTAGTGTCTTGAAAGCTTGTTGAAAAATGAATGGATAAAACGTGTTTTAGCTCAAGAGCCAGCCATTCAGTTAGATTGCTTCCTTCTTTTCATTCAGTATAATAAAAAGTTAAATCCTCTGAAGAGTCATTGGACCAAACTGACTGGGTCTGTTATAGTAGAGCACATATGATTGTAAAGAACCGCTTTCATACAGATAATTGTCATGGCAATAGAAACTGAAGCAGAGATGCAGATGCTTGTTGTGCACTGCTAGTGCTGCCAATGGTTATCTGGAAGTCTGCAATCAAACAGAAAGATGAGAGCATGAATTAGGTTGCTGCGCAGAGTTCTTTCCTACCAGGGTTTATGCAAACAAATAAAAATATATATTATCAAATAAAGTTATGCTCCTTCGTTCTGTCCTTTCTCTCTATACCTTCTATGAATATATCAAAAACAAGACCCTGGCAACTGCAGATTTTGATAATAAAATCTGATAGGAATATGCTTAACACATTTATTTCAGATTATTTAAGTGCCCATCAGTTTATCAGAGTTCTTTACAAAAATACAAATTTTGAAGCTTAATGCACGCATAACGGTCATCCCAGCTACATGGCTCTCAACGAGAGACATCTGCAGCCAGTTCCCCTGCAGGCTGTCAGCTGATACATTATCAATTAGCCAGCAGACTGACCAAACACATCTGTGCTGCATTTTGCCTGAAGATTGCTGAATCACGTTGCCTGGTACTCTAAAACAGCGATGACTAAGTCTATTAGAAAGGGCAAGATGGTGCTCAAGCAAATATAGGGAAAAACCTGCTCCCTGTTGTGGAAAAGACCGGTTTTCAAACTGCTCTGTACCCAGCTATGTTTATGACCTTTTCTGTACGGCTCACCTTGAATTTCCCATGTAGTGAATACAAGTAGTCTTCAAGCGGCACCACCAGAATGCTGCAGTCTTAGTTCTTACATGAGGGCAGTTTGTCTAATTTTTATTAAATATTAATAAAATTATTTTATTAATTATTAAATAAAAATATTTAAATACATTTTACACGGTAAAGAACTAAGGGATGATGGTTTCTGGAATAATAGGTGTTAATCATTAGTTCACTAGCTCACATTTAATAAAAGTATTAGACTTGAATGAAAACTGGCAGGAAGAAAATATAAAAACTGAATTAGAAACACCCATTTGTGCAAGAGGCTGGGAGGGAAATGTCAGTAACAAAATTTTCACTGATTTTTTTTGGCTCAATGGTGTATGGACCTCACTACATGCCATAATTTATGATTTCTTACAGGGAGTGTGATGCTGGCATAGCAAGAAACAGCAACTGAGGTGAGTGGCTGGCTGACAAACCAATTTAAGATGATGATAAGCACAGCAATGATGAGAGGATGTGCAAGGGTGAGACTTCCCCACATCTTAACTCCAGAAACGCTGATTAATGAGTTCATTGTAAGCCCCTTGCTTTTACAAAAGCTTTGGATGAGATGAAGTATCAGCAGATGAGTAACAGAAGAGGGCAGTGAAACAAGACAGTAAAGAGGCTAATCTTTCCCAGCTGAGATGGGAAGGTTTTGTGAAAGGACTAATTTCAGGCCAAAAATATTATGAATAATAGAGATTATTTCTGTAAAGGGAACATCAGTTTTAAGCCTACAGGGACAATTTCTAATAATAACACAGGAAGAAAACTAACAGAAAGCATCCTAATTTTTGGGTTTTAAGACATAGAATCAAAAACATCAATGCTTATGGATGTGAACCGGAGAAAATGGTATCTTCCATAAGGTGAATTTGCTTCTTCACCCAAAGTGGAAACAAAACTCAAAAAAATATGTTTTATTGATTTCTCCATCTCTTATGTATGCTATGTAAATTAGCCCTGGTCCTGTCCTTTTGGGTTTTGAGGATTTCGGATTTTTCAAGCCCTTGGTCAGCACCAGAACCACTGTGCCTTCTACAGACAGGAGCAGGGTCAGACATGGGAAGGATTAAGACCCCAGTGTGGCTGTGGGGGCATCACTTGGTGGTTCATGGAGAGACTTAGGCACTGTCTTTTGCAGAACTGTCTGCTGTATGTATGTTGGGTGACTCTGAAAAGTTTTATGGGGCACTGTCTTTTGGATTGTGCATGCACGTATGTGCATATGCACAGCTCTCTGTGTGCATGCATGCACTTGGGGATCTCATTTGCAAATCTAATTAAGCTGATCAGGGGTCCCATCTTTTCCTTATGTTACCTTCCTGACTTGACCGACAAGAATAGTGCCCTCCCTGATCTGGTCAAAGTCTTTCAGAGCAGAAAGGCAAATACTCTGGGTCACCACAACTGAAGCAGCTGGAGACACAAGCAGCTGCAGAACGTTAGCCACGTCGTTCAGCTTGCTGTTAAAAACTGAAATTCCAACAGGTTTAGATGAAAGTTTCAAGGATCTTCGTTATGGACTTGGATGCTCGTGTTCTGCCAAGTCCTCTGTGGGTCCGTAAAAGGACAGGCATCACCTTTTGCTGTGTCTGCCCTGACAGAGGGAGCAGGGCAGCAGCAGAGGCCAGCAGTTGTCCATGCTCTTTAATTGCTAGCACACTCCGGAGCGCAGGCCTGGCTGTGCTGATTGCCCTTCTTCCAGACAACACACAGACATGCTTCAGGGGAGAGCATGTGCCAGGGACCATTCCCAGCAGGCAATTTCGACTGAAATACCCTGGGTTTGAGGGGGCGGGGAAGGGAAAGAAGAGACTATGGTATGTAGAGCTGAGCCATGCTGTGCTGCCTGGCCTCGGGGCCAGCGCATGGTCCCTGGTTATTTTCCTTACTAGACATTTCCTGTGTGTCTCAATTCTCTGTCTGTTCAAGAGCAATAGCAGCACATCCCTGCTTTGCAAAAAATAAGTGCCTTTTTAATGTGGTACAGGAATAGGTGCTATTTTAAGTATTCACCAGAGACGAACCCAGTATTTCCGCAGTCCTCTGCGAGAGTGGATCCACGGTGAGAAATCTTTGTCCTGCAATCAAGATTTTGAGTGGGTTTCAATCCTGCGGTGGTCTCCAAATCTGTAGTTGTTTGAATTTGATGTTTAAGTTCGGCCCACTGTGGTAATAGCATTTGTCTGAAGTTCAGGCTTAAAACTGGAGTGAAGGACAAGAAGGGTTCAGCTTAATCGCTCTGCCTGTTCGGTTGCTTCCTCTCTGGGCAATGTAAAAAAGTCAACTGTCTTGTTTTTCCTTTTCCATGGCCAGGGCCAAAGAATGCAGGAAAATTAGCCAAGAGTAGGAAAATACTGGAGCTTTGCTACAGCTTTAGGGATCCAGGTTACTTGCCTTTCTCATCAGAGAGCGAGTGACTGGACTGATATACTATTTTCCATCAATCAAGTCAGCAAAGCCAGGCAGAGCACTTCCTTTGACATCAATGCAGTGGTGACAGTTGTAGAGTTAATGCATTCCTTCTTAATGGAATACCATAAATCTGGGTTCAATGCTGCCAAAATAGAGGCTGCGGTTCTCACTGGAGAAGTCAGTTCTCTCCCTGCATTCCCATGGGCCTAAACCAGTTTGGTTATAGAACTAAGAGTAATTATTTACTGTTATTAATAAGGATCTCTAAGACCGTTTACAGGGATAGTTTACCTGTTTGAAGAGATGCTACTGCCTCTTGGTTGAGCACACCATAGCCTTTTAATAACTGCACCATATTTAACAGTTTCAGAAGAATTATATTTCTCGTTTGAAACTATAGGGCAAATCTAGAAAGGAACAATTTCTATTTTTCCAGGAAGTTGTTTGGGTTGTGACAGAGACTCCCTAAAGCAACCACAGCTTCCTCAGGTTTACTGTCTTATTTATAAGGAAGTATGTAAGGCAGAATGCAAATGTGACAGTAGTATACAGTACTGATACAGGGGGGAATAATTTAATTCACGAGTTGCATTTTATTTGATTACAAAGTTGGGGGGGGGGGGGGGGAGGGAACAACAGGTATACCTGGTCAGGAAATCGTCAGATCAGATTTAGAGATACTTCAGAGGTTCAAATGGGAGTCAGAAAATCTCTTTGCAATCTCAGAGAGCTGCTTTGCAGGGGGGTGTATAGCCAAGCTGCCTGAGGGTAGGGGAACAATGGGTGCACAGTCTGTGTCACAGGCAAAAGCCCTGACAACACCCGCAGCACAGCACCTACTGAGGTTTCCCTCACTACAGCTTGATCCTCTTCCTCCTCTCCTGCAAGAATTTACTCAGATGCCAAAGGGATATTATCTGACGGTGTCTAACTTGCCAGAGTTAAACAGCTTTATAGCACTATTCAGGCTCAAGGCTTTACCTCTCACTTAGAAGTGTATTTCACACTGCCGGGATCATAAAGCACCTTCCAAATGACCAGCCAGTACTGCTGGGGCACAGCAGAAACCACCGAGGTACAAAGTCCATTGAGCATAGGATATTAAGTGTAGCAATGTTTTAACCTCTCTCTGCATGGGAATCTGGAGACAGATGGTAAACAGTCAAATGATAGGTGGTGCCGAGGGAGGGAAGAGGTGGACCATGAGCACAGGGTAACCCGCATTCTGGTGCATTGCACTTCCAGAGTGCTAGCACGTGAGCTTTGTCGGAGGGGATCCCTGCAGTGAGAGCAACAGCACCCCTGCCTTCCTACCCGTGTGAGGGGGCCTCACCAGAGTACAGGTGGTGATGAGAGCAATGCCCTAATTCTGCCCACCCTCTAAAGGAAATGCAAATTATTGCCTGTATTTTACAGTGGCCTATTAAGTTCGGTGTTTGATTTAAGCACCCACATGTGATCATATGAAAAGTTCAGCTTTGGTTCTGTTTGCAGACCTAGACACTCACTTATAAAGAAAATGTGCAGGATGCAAATAAAACATAAACAGAAGGTAGCCTAGGGGGTCCAAGCCCTGAAGGCATATAACGTGTTGATCCAATTTTTGGAAGGGATTTCTTGTTTATTAAACCAACCACTTGAATTTAATTGGGAAGTAAAGGCTTGATCTTGGCGCATCTAAATCATAAATATTCAATTTGCATTTAGTTCCTAAATAGAGCCAACAGCAAAAGTTATACTTGGAGAGGGATAGCAGGACCTACGTACTGTGAGTCAGGTGAAAACTGTTCATGTTGGCTCAGATCTTGGGACATGAATGGAGGGAGAATGACGCTGGCTCTAGTTGCAAATGCTTGTGTCTGGGTGTATGGAGGTTGGCCTTTGGTCTACAGCTATGAAGAAACACTAGCAAAGAAGCAACGCACGTTAGGTTGCTCATGGTACTGGGCTGATGTGAGTGTTTGGCTTCTGGGCCAGACAGGCTTGCATCTGTCCAACTAAGAGTATGGGCTCATCCAGGCAGGCATACACTAAATCTGATCCCAGGGCCATTCCCTGACAGAACCGCAAAATAAACACATGTGCATGCACTGCTTTCTAAAGCATAGCCGATGTTAATAAGCAGAATTATTTGCAGTGGCTCAACGGCTGCCTTTTTTTTTTTTAACTTGTAGCTAATGCATGAAGGCATTCCTGATCATAATTATGCCAATGACTTATTGTCACATCAGCTATTGCAAACTGCATTTACTCAAACAAAAAATTGATGGTGTTCTTTTTTTATTGGACTGAAAAAAAACAAGTGGGCAAGCTTTCAAGAATCACAGTCAGAGTACAGTATGTCTGCATTTAATTATGGGGTTGGAGCAATTAACACTTGGGCTCTGCTTTGTTCTGTATTCCATGGCTGGTTGTTGAGAAAATACAATTCTCAAAAGCTTGCCATTTAAAATGTATTTAGCCTATTTTTAGTTAGCGTGGAGGGGTTTACATACAACTGCTTAGGGCTGTGAAGGTTGGGCTAGGACTCAGGAGACCCTGGTTCAATCCAAAGTGTTCTTTGTGACAGTGGAAAAGTCCTAATTTGTGCTGGTATCTCACTGGCCTGCTAGAAAGTAATTCCTTGCTGTAAGGCAAGGACTCTGTTAGCCATAAGGTGCTCACAATGTGGGCTGCTTAAATCATGTCAGTCCTTTCTCTGGTTTTATTCTTAATGTATGTGACTAAACATGATTTACATCCGTTTTATTCTCTGATAACCAGAGACCCTTAAACCAAAGCATTACACAATGTGCAGCGGATATAGCTTTGCCCTTCATTCATGAATTCTCTTAAACGTCTAAGTCTGACCTAATCCAAAGCAATATTTCTCAAGCATGTACCTTAGATTAAAACATATGATTCCGACCCACTGAAGTAAAAAAAAAAAAAAAAATTATGATACTAAAGACCTTTTTTATTATTTCCCCTCACAACTTCACCTTGCAACACTTTCTTAATTGCAAAACAATTTTGGCTTGAACTTCTGTGTCTCAGTCTGCTGTACTGTGACCTAAAGAACAGTACATACACATGCAGAAATTAACAGGTCCCTTAGGAGTACTCTTGCACTGGAGAGTGAAGGAGGAGAAGGCATATTTGCAAATAGCTATATTTTCTTTCACCAACTTAATTGCTTCTGTTTGGAACTTTTAAAATCTCGCCTTACCATGCAGTCATTTTCAAAGTGAGCACAGCATGACTGACCCAAAAAAATGTTTGCTTTTTTATTATAATTTTGGTTGTGATATTTTATTAGCAGGGACTGCAACACCCCAGAGGAGTAACAGTTGGCTGGTTGTGGCACTTCTGGCATTTCCTAGCTTATACTCTGATTAACTCTCTTATATTAATAAAGCCCTTTTAATATGCTTTTGTGAGAGTAATTTCCTAGGGCTTTCAGGAAAGCATATGGAAAAACAAACTTCGTCACATGGCATCACGGTGACACTCCTATGGGTCATCAGCAGAGCTGGACCTTTGGACCTCTGGTGTGGACCATTCTGTGATTCCAGTAGGTGAGTTAATGCAGTAACTGCTGATAGTACTAAGCTTTCACTGCTTTGGGAGATTTGTACTAGAAATATGTACAGTTTCCATAGTTATTTGTTGACAGAGGAATAGCGAGTCTGAGGCTGGGGATCTCAGTGACCATTTACAGCTCTGGAAAGATCTTTCTCTTCGTCTCCCCTTCTGAAGCAGAACCCTTTGCCAGGTCTCCTACAGCCTCTTTGTGCAGTATCCTCCTCCCCCACTGCCCTTCTTCACTGAGCTGGGCAGCCCCTCCTTCTCATGTTCACCATGTACTCCTGCCTCCTATGTGAACTCTCTCATCTCCTTGGTCAGTCAGACCAGCCTCCATGCTCAACGCCTTGTGTGACCCGTCTGGTCCCTTCAGGCACACTTCTGTGTCACAGCCTGGTAACCTCAGCGGTGCCTCTGATGCAGGCTTTCTCCTTTCTGCCACCCCACGGTTCCTTCTCAGTCTCCAAATCCTCCCTCCTCACCCAGCTAGCTGCCTTCTGCCTGTCTTCCCTTCACTTCTACTTTTCCATGTTTCCTTGCAAGCCTCCAATGTCAAATTCTCGTATTAAAACCATTGGTCCATCTTCCCCACATCTCCTGTCGGTCCATCTTCCCCACATCTCCTGTCCTTCCCTCTTCCTTAAAGTCAAAAAGGACAGTTTCTGTTCCTGAGCTGGCCTGGCTTAACCTCTGCCCTTCGCTTGGCACCTGACTCAGACCAGCCCAGAGGCAGGAATGTTTTGGAACAAGGTGATACTTGTATATGGTTGTTGAGTCTTCATGGCAGTTGCTAGGCCACTGGAAATGCATGCCTCTTTATAGAAAATTGTCCATTTTAACAGTCCTCCAGTATTATTTTTCTCTCTATAATCCTTCACATTTCAATGCAAAACAAAGGTAAAGTGATGATAATGGTGGTACAGGACAGGTTAACCCAATCAAAAGGGACTCTTCATGTTTTTTGCAGCCATGCTCACAGCATTTCTTATCCAGCAGAGCACATAAACTGCACACAGATTCCCACATACACACAGCCCTTTGCGCAGCCCTTTGATCTTTGACAGGAATCTTCACCCACCCTCTGGACTGGGAGACACTCTCGTAGTCTTTTACAGTGGAGGATGTATTTTCAGTCTGGAGTAAATACTCGATCTAGTTAGGAGAGGTTTTCTTATTCTTAAAATGACGTTAAGTCCTCAGAAGGAGATGAAAGTACATCATCGTAGCTTTGTACTTGTGGGAATATTAGATGTTTATAATTATGCGGAATAAAATAGAAATGGAAATATGGAGAACATGATGCATAGTAAACAATGACAGACCTGTAAGACATGTATTACTCGAGAACACAGGATCAAACAGCTGCTTTTCCTGCCTTTTACAAAGCATTCCTGCTATACTGTACTCCTCAGTGAACAATTACTTTATTTACTGCACTAGTATCTCACCTGATTCCTAACCTTTTTCCTTAATTTCTTCTGTTAAAATTCAAGGAGTGATCAGGACATTTTGTTCTATAATGTCTTAATGTTTTTCATCTCCAGGGGTCTAAATCTACAGAAATCCCTGCTCTTGTCCATACCTACCTCCCAGTTAGTGGTGGGGTTTTGTCTAGCTCTCTAAAACAGACTTTTCCTTCCAGCATGGGAGGCGTGAGACCCTGCTTAAGTTAGGAGTGCAACATCAGGAACCACAGTTTGCAAATTGTCACCTGATTCATCAGATCTCCAGAGCTTCCATGCACCAGAGTGCAACCACAGCTGCCTCCTCTTGGACCCAAAAGGGACAGAGCAGAGAAACAAACCTCCATTGCCTTCTCTGTTACAGCTGCAGAATTAATTCAAGAAATTGCTATTGAGAAATACATCAACATATTGTTGATGCCTTCGGCCTAGTGAGTGATGATCTAATTTCTGTTTAATTGACCAACAGCCAACTTACATTTGGATCAAAGTTTGAATGTAGCTTGTTTCTTATTAGGGTGAGCTGGTCATTAAAAATATGAATGATAACAGCCCTCAGCTAGGGATTAATGCTGCAAGATGCTGAACACGCTGCGTGGAAGGGCAGGTACTCAGTACCACCTACCTTACTCTTCACATCATCAAATCACACCATTTCTCTGAAGCTGATCTGACAAATCATTCATGAAGCCCTATCCTGTAAATATAGGCATTCCTACAGACAAGCATGTTGTACTGTTCACTGAGGAAGCAGAAATTAATTGTACTCAATGATCCTCATTCACACCTGCATTACTGAAGACTTAGGTCAATCTAAATCCATTACCAACTCAAAACTGGTGGGAAATGGTCTTTCAATTATTTGTTTGGTTTACTCTGATTTCTGTCAATTAGAGATGGCAAGAATAAATCAAATGCCTTGGTCATAGATCTAACCTACTTCTTTCTAAGAAAATAATCTGCATTGAGTTAATCAATACTAGCATATTGCATGACACAACTGAGAAAGTAATTGGAATTAGTTAAGATAATAAAAATACACTGTGTCCCTCATTAAAAGTCTTTACAAGAGTAACCAAAATTGAAAGGAACAGTTGAAAGATCAGGGTCTCAACAAGCTGTTTCATTTTTAGCTATTTTAACTCTAGTTCTTAATCATTTTAGATGCTGTTCTTAAGGGTTAAAGGAGAAAGCAATGGGAAGAAGACAACATTCCTCAGGGGCAAATTCGTCAGTTAATTCAATACACGGTGTATGAGAAAGGAACAAAGAGAACAGAGCTCTCTTTGTGAGAAGCTAATAATAAAGTCTCTAGCCAATGTCCAGGGCATGGTCAGACCTTCAGCGCTTTGTGTTTCTGAGTGGTGACACATGGCTAGAAGTCTAGTGCACATGCAGAAGAGGTTGTTGTCTTCGGTGGAAGTGGCACTGACAAGAGTTATCCCAACAGGTCACATTTTGTCCCGCAGTGTCCCCAGGTTTACAGCACCTTAGTTCGGTGTGTAGCTAAGGGACTTCCGTGAAGAAGAACAGCTGATGGAGGCCCTTGTGCAGCCGACAGAGGCAAAGACAGGGAGCCCTCCAGAGGGTCAGTCAGATTTCTTGTGGGCTTTAACCCACAAGTAGCTTGGGGGGGGGGGGGGGGTTAGCCGACAGCCAGTGCAAGGTATTTGCCTTACCTCAATGCACAACAAAAGGGCTTTAAGAGAAGTAAAATGACCTCTCACTTACAGGCAGCCTGAAAAGCAGAAAGTAAACTCTTCTGTCTTCTCCTTAGTTTGACTTCTCTCTTGGCTGCTGCCTGGAGCCTGAAATCTCTGGATTCAAAGATGGAAAATGGAGCACGTTAAAAAGACGAGTTCCTTCTTTCTCTGTGGGGATTCTTCAGGCTCTCCTTCACGATGTAAAGTGGAGCAATCCAGCTAGCCTTTTTTCATTACAAACTTTGCTAGTAAAAACCAAAATCAGACAATAAAAGCACACTTTCTCCTGATCCTCTGTTTTCTCTTCCTTTCCCTCTCCCTGGCCCCACCTGTACTAACACAGTCACACTTTCAGTAGCCCTTATTGGAAGCAATGCCAGCTTTCAGTTTTTATTAAGAAGGCTAAATCAGGAGTTTATAATAGTTCTTTTATACTTTTAATGTTGCCCATTTTACTGCTGCTTTAACATTCACTGCCCAGACCTGGCTTGTATTCCATGTTCCCAGATCAGAACAGAACACCCCTATTAATTTAACCATGTCCTTTCTATTCCTACATTTCTTAAGCAGTACAGCTGTGATTTTGTCTTAATTTCCCTGTGGCCCTTAAACATCTTTTGAATCCATACAGGCAATCACTGCAAAGGGAGGAGGTCAAAGGGGAGTCTGCAGTTCCCTGTGCCTTCAAGAAATACGCAGTTGTACATTGCCTTTGCCTGGGCAGTGAGGAAAACATGCCCTGTGCCAAAGGGGCACAGATGCTGGGTGCACTCAGCGCCTTGACATGCCCAAGACCAGGGTCACCCAGCTATACTGGTGCTTGAAGGAGAGCCGCAGGTTTTTGTATTTAACTCAGCTCTTGCTGAAAAACAGGGTCTGAGTGTTATCCTTCCTGATTTTGGTATCTGCTTCCAAACCGCAGGCCACACAAGGGCAGCCTTCTCCCATGCACCCTTCTCTCAGGTTGGGGTATCATTCAGCTGCTCGTTGTTTCCTGCAGCCACCTGAAGATGCCAGAGACAGGGAGATGGGGAGGAAGAATGATAGAAAATCTTGTTCATGTCGGCTGCCTGTGCTTTGGTGATGGTCTGTAAGGTGCTTCTCTGTGCAGCTGATTATGGAGCCAGATTTCCAAAAACATCTAGGCCTCTAAAACGAGAAGCAGCTAGGATCTTTCTCAGAGCTACTTTGCTACTAAGCTGTACTTGGTATTACAGCTAGTGGGTGTACCAGCATCCAAACTCAATTCAAATGGGAATTCAGGCCAAAACTGAGATTCAAGCCCCTGTTCACATGCTGCTCCCTGAGGTGCCTAAAATTCCACTCGGGCTGCACTTTGTTGCCACAGCCCTTTCTTGAATTTAACTCCAGCCATCTACCTGTGTTTGCTGGTGCTCACAACCTCATACAGCTTGCCTGTCTGGACAAAAACGCCTGAAACAAATATTGATCGAGTTTGTGACACAAGCCACTCCTTAGGCATACTGTTGCTTAAGGCAGGTCAAAGATTCATCTTGCTTATTGTAAGGTTAGAAATATCAGAGAGAAAAACATTTGCACAGCACTGTTCCTGAATGGAGATTCGTCCGCTCTGGGGTCATGCACCGATGTACCTCTCTGCCCTCAACACACTAATGAAAACAAATAGTGTGGTACAGTGTGACCTCCCTACAAGCAGAAAACAAGCACCATCATGTACCTAAATGACAATATATTAAGATCATTATTGTATTTAATGTAGTCAACACTATCACTAATCAGTAAAAACACCAGTGGCATTATGTTCTTTTCTAAGTGACAGGTCTGTCAATAGAATAAAAGAAGTTTTTCTGTTGAGACATGGTAACATAAATACAGGCATCTTAACAGAATATAAAAGTAACAGCAGACAGAAAGGAGATCTCTTACCAAAAAAAAGAAAAAAGTTCAGTTATTGTCTAATATGTTGTAAATCTGTCTTTTGCTTTCTAATCAATCGTTAACAATCAAAAGCCACCTGGTTTAACTGAGCCTAATTTTCGGGAAGCCTGATCTGGCATTCCTCGCACACTTCTTGGCTGAAGTGAATGCAGGAATAGGAAAACAATAGCACTAGTAAAGAAATGAAGAAAACCTGACATTAAAGCATCTTTTCAAACATCCACAAAAACATTTCTTCAGTAGCAAAATATGACAATCAGTGGTCGTTCAATAAAGTAGCAAGAAAACACTTTTTTTCTTCTCTTAAGGGCTTTTAAAGGCAGCACACACAAACAATCACAGTTGCATTTATTTTTTAAAGCTGAAAAGCAACAGCTTATAATATGACCACTTAGCTACTGAAGTGAGTGGTTTTGTACAACCACCATCTTGAAGACAGCCTCTGGCTTGTGGGTCAGAGAAAGATTTTAGAGGATTTCAGCCTAACAGGGTAAATGAATATCCTAGACAACAAGCTTCCTCTTTGGCATTGGGGAATACTTCAGTGAAAGCTAATTAGAGCCCTAGCAGCTCGCTTTCTTGTCTGCAGGAAGGTCTTTTCCTGTTTGGACTCTTTACCTGGTTTCACTTTCCTTGCAGAAGCAGAAGAGCAGCTCCAACCCTCGCTTCTGACAGGACATGACACCATTTACAGGGGGTGAAGGTTTTGAGGGCCTGGTCCTGGGGTCGTTGCAATGGTCTGACTGCACGCTGCTGATGAATGAAGCCTTTGTTTTACATTCTGCCTGAGTAATTGTGATAAATATTGATAGGTGTGCTCCGTTATTAATTTATTTTGGGCAGAGTGTGCCTGTGAAGCTGTGGAACGACCTTGACAGAGGAAGCAGTGCTTACCAGGCATAAGTATCCCTGCCGAGGGCACAGCAAAGGCCAGGGGATCCTGTCAACACAGCTGAAAGATACTCAACAGTAGCTTCCTTGGTGCTACAGAAAGGTAAGGCATGGCTTAAAGGCAGAAACTGAAAAGTATCACTTCAGTATTTTTTAAAGATCTCTCCCAAATGAGGTCATCAGAAGATGCAATAATACTGGGGCATCGAACTGTGAAAGGAGGCATTTCGTTCCTTTACAAGGAGCAGATGTGTCATTCCTGGCCCGGTCTTCTTCGGGATTGAGCCCCAGGTCTGGGTTTTCCTGCAGCCATGGCGCTGATCTCCAAGCCATTCTGGGCCATGTCACCCATGTGGGCACAGCGCGGTGCTTATGTGGTGGGCCGCAGACAGGTCCTGTCTCAGTAGGCACAAAACACTGCTTGGTCCAGTCTTCTTATAAGATCAAGGCTTTAATCTCAGTTTAAATTTCCTCCATTAAATTTGTATGCAAATATTTTCCTAGCTCACAGGCCTACTATGAAGGGGATTGCCCTCTGGGCGGTTGCCATTCAGCTTGGCTGCCTTTGATATAGACTTTACTGGTTGGCATCAGAGTTGCTTTGCATGTACAGACCCATCTGCAGCTGTAGCAGCAATTTTTTCCCCAGCTTTGCCAGGTGTTTTTGCATTTCAGAGGTGGCAACCTATTTGTAGCACTTTGTTCATTAAGGCACTTAGAATACGTACACAGCTCATTTGTTCATGGCATCATCCAGACTGAGCTGAGACTTAGAAACATATTTCTTTCCTCCTCCCCTGCACCAAAGAGGAAACAGTTTGTGAACAGTCTTTTCAGCCCATAGCTGTTTCTCTGTTGATTAATATATAGTGAGGGGTTTGATTTTTCTGCTCTACCTGGTAAGATCAGCCCCTCTGTCCTTAAATAAGTTACTCTTAACTCATACATGGTCTCCCTAAACTGACTGTTAATTTAAATAGCCAAAATGATTGTGCTTTGCATTAAGGTTCTATTTATGAGTAACTGATAAAGGACTAATAAATGGTTAATAGATGTTGTAATAATTTGTTAATTGAGTATTATAGAGTCCAACAGGTTAACTGGTTTCAAATAACAATTGCTTAAAACTGTTATTCTTCCTACTGATGTCCTTAGTAGGCACATTGAATTTAAGGCATAATACATAACTGGTGACACTGGTATATGTATATGTGTAGTTACTCTCTTAGTGCCTCAAATATGGAACTTTGCAATCCCAGATATTTTAAAACAGCAACATATACACAAAAAAATCAAACTAAAACATTACGAAGCTAGTGGAGTTTTGTAGAAACTTTCCCCCATACCTTTTAGCTCAGTTTCTTGATGATAGTGAGGCATTTTTGAGAATGGGCGATTTGTGCTTTCTCGTACCAAATACAAGTGCATTTTCCCTGTGTGCTGGAGGCTTTGCAACTCCTAAGTGTTTCTCTGAGACATGTGTCACTACTTTAGTGACAAATTTCTGAATGCTCCAGAGAAACATGCCAGCTGCACCCTCTTTATCTGCTAGATATCTAAGTGTGCTTTTGCCTGATAAATATCAACTATAAAAAAGTAATGTTAATGAATGTCCCCCTCCTCTCCACCTTTTTTTTGTTCTTATAGTAGCTTTATTATAAGAACGAAGGTCTGAAACTTCTGCATGCCTGTCAAGGCAGACCAAGCTGGCCAATGGGGCAGAACAATGTATTTCCTGAATCAAACTAATACCAACGAATATCTGATCACACAAAAGTCTTGTATTTTCCAGCTCCAATGCATCCATGAGTCCCACTGTACCAGAGATGTTTCTGCTGCTCTCTGTATTTCCTACATCTGGGGTTTTGCTGTGCTGCCCCATTTTACCCGGTCAATGTAAATTAGCCATACCGTATTGAAAAAATCTCATCCATACTTTTTCACCTATGAGAAAGAGCTGGGGATAAATTCTAATCCTCACTGTGAGTAGCGAGTATCTCCACTTAAGCCAGCATGATACCACTATGGTCACAGAGATGAGACTTCATGGTGATTTTGACAGAAACAGAGCAGGAGAGACCCAAAGTTACACAGCAAAGGTGTCCCTGTGTTCCTGGAAGTTATCCACTGTTGATGAACTATAACCAACTAGCCTTCACTCACTATTGCAGTTTTCCAGTAACCAAATGCTAACATTTAGTCCTGCCCTGCTAGTGCAATGGTTCATTAATAGCAAGAGTGATGCTGGGCACTGGGGCAATCATTGTAGCGTTCTGCAAAAACATCTAGGAGAGCACCTCAGTATACCCACACCAGCATAACTGATGGAGGGTATTTTCGACCATGAAAAGACAACTGCTCTATTTTAAGGCCATTCACATAATTTGCTTCATTCTTATCGGAAGAGAGAAGTTTATACTAAACAAATGTTCACTTTCTTCACATCAGTCACTGTCAGTTTGATATAGAAAATATGGCCGTTAATAGCTTGCAGTGGAACAAACATTTGCATAACTGTTACCTCAGAGCCCATAACTCCAAGCTAATTGGCTGATGGTGATTAAAATGATTAAGTGACTGTAATTTATATGATTAACCAATTAAGCCATTCTCTTGCGATTGGCCCAGGGTAAGCTCTGGGATGTGAGCTTGTTTCCCAGCATGCATGCCAACAGTGCACAGTATTAATATTCTTTTAAATACTTGCTGTTGTTCCTGCCAACAGCACTCAAGGTGCTTTAAAAGTAGTTTAATTACTCCATATCATTTGTGTAGCACAGAGAGTCATAAGTTGAAGGCAACCCATGAATTATTAACAAAATAAATCTAGCACTGGCTAGGATAACACAGAATTACTGAAGGCAGTAAATAGGACAGTGAATTTGATCATCCAGAACTGATGGATGACTGACTGGTGTAAATGCAGACAGTATCACTGCCTTCAACAGAAGTTACACAGATTTACCCCGGCATGACATCCAGATTTTGATCCTTGCAAACAAAGTTCACCAGAAGGTCTAAAAAAAGTTAGAGGAAAATAACTGCAATGCCTTCTAGGTAAAAGAAGCAACTGATTTGGTTAATTTGTAACTGCTTCTATTAGGAAGCATTTGCCAAGGCAGTGACTGTTATTTGAGTGAGCTCTGGTCCTTGAAGGAGCAAGGCAGGTGGGCAGGAAGCAATAATTAGGCATATTCTTTGTTAATCTCCTGCTAGGTACACTGAAGGGAAAACTTGCTGTGGTTTCATCCCCCTCTTTCCTTCCCCCTCCCACCTTCCTGTGGTTGCTGTTGCCAAAACAAGGGACTGCTGCATTTCCAGCTCTTTCCCCTCTCACCTCCTACCAGCAGACAGTTTAATTCAATGCTTCCTGAGGCTAAACACATCACCTTCATCCACATTACTTTCAATTTCAGCGGCTGTGTGTCCTGAAACCTTAAATCCATTGCCAGTTAGCCAGGTCTATCCATTCTGATGCTACAACATGGTAGCCTTTTAAGAGATGAGAGCAATACGCCTCTCTTTCCAGCGTACCTCAGGACAGACTGCAATTTCCTTTGTGTTTTCTCATCTTTCTTAACTGGTTATTAAATGTCAACATAATACAGATTGCTAATATTGTATTATCATGTAGGTTAACTAGTTCCATGTGCAGTTTTGTCCCAGATGTGAGCTTTGGCAAATGGGCAAATATTACGCTTTGTTGTTGTTGTTGCTACTGCTGCTGCTGAACTGTATTAAGCATCGTTGTGATGCTGAGTATTCCCCGTGCTTCAGTGGATGGTTTCTTAGGGTATGGTATTGTATTTTTAGGGTAACAAGGTTTGAAAAGTCAATTGTCTCCCGAAAGATATCAAAATCTGAACAACTGCTTTTGATCCAAGTGTTTTGTTCAAAAAGGCTTTGGCAGGATGGCTCTAGCGTCAGAATGTCTGTTTTACAGTACACTACAGAAAAATTAAATGAATTGCCAATAGTCCCATGCTGGGCGTATGGTGGAGCCAGAAATTCATCCTCCAGCTTTGTGTCTGTTGGACGCCATTGTGTCCGTGTTGCTCACAGAAGGTGCCCAGAGGAGCTCTAGGGATGTCTGTGAAACCACTCATGAAGCTTCAGTCCTGAAGTTTGTGTACACGTGTATCCGCCTGGCTATCTATCACATTACTGATAACGCCACAAACATTTGAGACTTGACCCTGGGAAGTGTCGTGAAAGCTCTGGCTCCCACCAAAGTAGCTATAGCTTAATCAAAAAGGAGAGCAGTAGTTAAGGAGGGCTGAGGCTGGGGCGCAGGAGATTCAGCCTCAGACTCTGTGTGTGACCTTGGCCCGTCACCTCACTGCTCTTTGCATCAGTTCCCTGTTGTCAGAGGGAGGACAGAGCAATTCCATCACTCCTAGCATAGCTTGAGGACAAGGCCATTAATATACATAATGCACTCACATAGTACCAGGATGACGTCCATGGAAAAGCTTATAAATAAACATAAATAAGGACTTGATGAGTAAAAGGCTGGGTCCTGCCCAGGCTTCAGAGAGACTTAAAAAGACCACACAGAAAATGCATCTTAAAATAGACTATTTGAAGGTCATAGCCTCCTACCCTTACCTGTCAAGACCTGAGCAGAGACTTTGCCTGCAAAGTGATGGCACTGCTGATGACATCAGCACTCTCCATGCAGGTTTTGGCAGGTGTGAGCCGTTTGTTTCACCTTTGCTACTGTTCACCCTGGAATTTCTTCAGAGTCATGACTCGCTGTGTGCTTTCATGGCAACTACCATTTAGTTGTATGAAAAAACACATTTCTGCTGAAGATCTGCTGCCATGATAATCAGAACTTGAGAAAAGGCAGAGCCTTTTCTTTTTTTTGAGAGAGAGAGAGGTTATAAAGTATTAAAAGCCGATAAAGTTTTAAAACTCATTTTTAGGTCTCTATCTACAGCCAAGTACTGTTGGCCTAAGGGATCAATCAATGAAACAACATTACATAGAAATGCTGAATTCATGTTATCCTGGATAATCTATATTTCAAAAATGAGACTGAGCTCTTAAATGACCCGCACATGGATTTGATCTGCTCCTCCCTTTTAACTTGCACTTCAGTAGCCTGGCTTTAAAAAAATTAACTGTTTCAGTAATGTGGGAGTCCTTTCATTCCTACAGTCTTCTGATTAGTTCCAATAAAACTGGATAGTAATAAAGTTAAAATCCATTAGTGGGTACAAGACACACAACAGAACTTGTGCTGGTATTTAAAAAAAAAATGTAAAGCCATTATAGCCTTCTGTGCAAGTTTGAATTTAGCACAAATATATTTTGCTTTTTGCTTTATTGCCCTTTTTTTTAATTATTTTATTTCAAACCTCAGCAACATGAGACTTATTTCCCCATGTAATACTATAAAAACTGTTCTGGCAGAGTACTGCAGTAGTGGCTCAAAACATGACTGATAAAAACTATAAAAAAAATGACAGAGGTACCTTAAATAAGAATTAGACTGATTTTGAATATTTAAGACTTCATCTACATGTAAAGTGGTGCAACTGGAGTGGATCTGTAAAGGGAAATTTTTGGTACTGAGGACCCAGTGTCCACATTGTGTCAGGGCTGGGGGGCAAATTGAGGAGCTTTCAGACCAGCACCAGTAGATGCCTGTGGGTGACTGGAGCACTCTGTGCTCTCCCAGAGAAGATCTTGCAGTTTGGTTTCACCCAGAACAGTGCAGATTTCACGATGAGGCAGCACCCCAATGCAGCTTCAACAGCCTGAGCAGGAGCTCAACTGCACACCTAATGCTGCTGGACAAAATGGTGCAAAACATCTCTCTTCGGCTCCTGGTTCCTACTGGTGCTTCCTAATCATACATTGCAAATCTTCTGAGACACACAGTGTGACTCTGAGGTTAGTGCTGGCCTAACGTGTTGTTTGCACCAACTCCGCTCCCTAAGCCAAGAAGGAGGCATGACCCGATGGGCATTTCCAGACCCCAACACTCAGCAGCAGGGTCAGGTCTCATACGAAATGCT
Source organism: Falco cherrug (assembly GCF_023634085.1). Classification (NCBI taxonomy): domain Eukaryota; kingdom Metazoa; phylum Chordata; class Aves; order Falconiformes; family Falconidae; genus Falco; species Falco cherrug. The sequence goes on from NC_073700.1 coordinate 109,595,804, forward strand.
TTTCTTTAAAAGATGATTCATGGAGGAATCTCCCCCTTTCTGGGCTAGTCCCCAGGAAGGGTGGCCAGCCCAGCCCAAGGGGCTCAAAAACCTTGTCTCCCTCACTGCCAGGCAGCCGGCAGGGCTGCAGAGGACATTTCTCCAGGCTTTTAGCACCCCCTGCTCAGGAGGAAACTAGCCCTGGCATTCTCTTTCTCTGGTTAAATGCCCTAACCACTAAACACCTATACAAGAGGACAGGCATCCCTCAAAATCTCCACCGACAGCCAGTTTTTAAAAGGGAAGACAGATTAACACAGTGCATAGATGAAGTACAAACCTCTGACAAGTGCTTGGATCAGAGGGTTTCCTCACAGGAAAAACAGTAGACTTTCTCCTCCTGAGGAATAATTGGAGGCCTGGCAGGTGTGCCTGGTGCTTAAAATAAAATAAAAAATTCCATGACTGCACTTTTCAGTGAAGTCCTCTTTTCCTGGATGAAAATCAATTAACTCTTCACTGTGCCTTGAGGCTAACAGACAGGAAAGAGATTAACAACAGGAAAAGAGACTTCAGCTTTATTGTACAGCAGCATAGGGCTCCCCGTGCTTGATCCACTCCATGAGTCCTCTAATCCAGGATCCCGTCTCTACTGTGAAAGTCCAAGGCATTTAAGCACACGCTTAACTTCAGGCATGGGAAGATTTTCAACAGCCTGGTGGAAGTCTGGCATTTGCCTCTCCTCCTCCCCCCTCTTTGGGTGGGAGTTACACACCTAATTGTTTTCTACCCCTTTGAACATTTTCACTCAACATCCTTTCCAAACCAGTGAAGAACTGCTGAGCTGGGGCTTTCTGCAATAACTGCTCCGTTAGGGAAGCTGCTCGTTAGCTCTCTGTCATCTAGTGGCTGGCTTTTGTCCTCGGACATGAGGGTTTATTTGCATGCTTAGGAAAATTCTTTTTTAAATTCAGTTTAAGATGATGCTAGCCATTCTTTTAGGCAATGATCTTACCTTTTTAGTCCCATTGAGTACCTGGCTAGAGTAAGGATGTGAGTCACACTGGTTAGGCACTGTTAAAAACAAAAGTGTTGCCCTTTATTTATATTGACTGCCTTTCATTTTTTAATTAAGATGGAGGGTAACCAAAAGTGCAGTGTCCCATCTTTATACTAACCGTGATGCTGTATCGTATTATTAGCTGTTAAATTTGTCTTCTCCTTAATGTAAATCCTCTCAAAATAAAAAGCTTTTACATACTCCTTATCATCTTTAGCTATTTCCAAGCTCTCCAATTTCTTTCATGTCATCTTTCAGATAGGAGAACAAAAGAATCCTGGTAAGATTTATATCATGCCATTATAATAGACCCTGGATTAGTCTCTGTTCTCTTATTTCATGATTTTTTTTCCCTATTTCAGGTGGTGCTGACAGGTGATTGCAGAGTAGCTATAGTGAGATCAGAACCAGGTATGATAGGATAGTTCAAATTAATCATTCCAGTATGGATTATTTTCTATTTGTCACTTAGAATTACTATCAACGTATTGCTTTTTCACCTAATTTGGATAGGACCCTATCTGAAGTTCCTAGAACGTTTTGCATTCTATGCTCTTACAAAGAGTGATGGTTGTTCTCCCTCTCCCTTTGTACAATGCGGTCTGTAGGGAAATGTGTGGCCTTACACACTCTTTTTGGTTTCTGTACTTGATAAGATTGGCTTCCTCAGATACACACTGGGGCAGCCTGTTCCATGATGCGCTGCATACAGCCGTCCTCTTCTGATAAACTGATAAACAGTGAAGACTATACGGAGCAATAAACATCATCTTAACAGACTGTTCACATAAACTGTACATGCTCAGCTGCTGATACCCACTTTTAGCTCAGCTACAGCACAAACATGAGTGGACAATCTGATTCAAAAGCATCAGGCTGTGGAAAACTTCTTCCTCTATTGTCAGCCTGTTTTAAGAGCTGCTTTGTTCACCTTAAAACATTTATGTTTCTAGTTTCAGTTCTTCTGCTTTTGGTTTCTGCTGACTGGCTGCTGTTATGCATTTGTTAATTGAGAAGCGTCAGGGTTGGTGGATGTTTATAAACCAGAATTAAGTTAGCTCTTAAATTTCACTTTCATAAGGTGAATATATAGAATTTCTTTCATAAGGCAAACTTTCCAGGCCTCAGATTATTCCTATAGATCTTTTCTCAACCAATGGTTTGATATCCTTATCAAGGAAGGACACTAAAATAGAGACACAGCGTTCTACTAGTATATTAACTGATTCTGTATGTATAGACCATATCACCCTGTTATCCTCAGTTATATAACAAAACATCACATAACACTTTTGGCCATAGGTTTACACTGAGAAATCATATTTAATAGTCTGCCTGCTGTGACCTCTCAGCCCTTTTCCAAAATCACTTCTTTCCCAGTGTTAATAGTATACATTCTCTCTACCACATTTCTTCCCACCTATATCACCTTGTAAATGACTGTTAAAATGCATATTGTTTGACTGTTTCCAGTTCATCACATTACAAGGATTATAATAATACCTGACCTATCCTCATCATTATTAACCACTTCCACCATCCTTATCAGACATGCTTCATAACTTTTACATTCCATATGAAATTTTTAATATTTCTTTTTAGGAGGGAACAAATCTCCACAGAGCCCCACTAAAAATGCTCTCACACATTCAGGACTTTTCATTTATAATTATGTTTTAAGATATATCAGGTAGGTAATTTTTCACATTAATGTAAGGGTTTTAACGGTCTGTTTGCATGAAGTGTGTATGTTCTGCATCTGCATGTAAAAAAAATATTAGGACAGAAAAGAGTTGGGATTAATTTGTCCTTTCAAGTTTGACAAACATAGGAAAACATGATTGTCATCAAAGTTTTCTACTGAAAAGTCTTCTTTTTCGCAATAAAAAACCAACAGTTCAGCAGAACTGAAAAATTGCATTTCAAAAAACAAACTGGGAGTCACAGTTGAAATGCTTTAATTTTTCTTCTTAACTCCCTAATTAGCCCACATATTTGACCTTACACCAGAATCTCTCTCTGAGGTATGATGGTGCATTTTAAGACTCCTTGCTTCACTATATTACAGGCAAAACTGGTGAATCAACATTGAAAGAGAGGAATTCAGGTTATGAATAGCATGTCTGCATAGACACATTTGCGGTCTGAAAGGAAAATTTACATCCTTTCTGGGTTTTTTTAAGGAAGGACTACTTTTTCTGCGGAAACTCTTTGAAGCCTTAAATTTTATAACATGCACCGCTGTCCTGTGTAGAAATGCACTCAAACGTTTCCTATTTTCTTCTTCTTCCTTTTCAATAAAACGCTTAAGCTCATTACTTAAAATTGAGCTCCTGTTTGCTTTGTGAGTAAAGCTGTCTTGCTTTGTGTAGCCCCCAAATTTCTAGTCTGAGTTGCTTAATACTGATTTGGGGGGGGGGGTTCTGCCCTCATTCCTTATACCAACTCAAACCTTTCAGTTTTGGTTAACTCAGCAGATTTCCTTTACTTTCAGAAAATAAACTTCTTATTCCTGCTTAGCTTGTGCCTGTCCTCTGAGTAATTCTCCTTGCACAAGACTTCTCTCAGTACCCAGGTGCATGCACGCACGCACGCACACTCCTCTTTCCCTTCTGGTCTCTCTCCGCTCTTCCACTCGACACAATTCTTTAGGAACTACTGCTGAATGCACTTCCCTGTAAGTTTGTCAAATGACCTAAACGGGGCAACCTTTTTCTTGGTTTCTTGGTGGCGTATCGAGATGCAAAGCCACGGAAATTTTATTGTGCTACAAATCTGAGTCAAATGTGCCTTCTGAAAATGCCACCTTCTACTGAAAATAGGATGCTTACCCAAAGACATTTGTGTTAGTCAATCCATTTCTGCCTTTTTTAAGAACTATTAGACCTCAGTCTGTATGATTGCCTGTAACAACTGTAAAAGAGGATTCAGGTGGTTTCCCACTCTGCAGCTGGCACTTTGTGTGGTGTTTAACAGGCAAAACATCTGATTGCAAATGCAAATATACTTTGTTGGTATGCACAAGAAAATTCAAACCCTGATATCATCTTAAGTGAAACCAGTTTTACAACCATCACTATTCAGCTGATTACATATCTCTTTTGTAGTTCCCTTCGTCTTAACAGAGACAGGATACAGGTTTAACTAACGAGAAAAGATAATTTATTCAGGCAAAATAATTTATTGGCATAAATTGAGAGAACACTGGTGATACTGGAACTGTGGTGGCTGGAGCAACCGGTGTGGTGCTGGTGAGGGTGCATCCTCAGCTATGCCAGGGGAGTCTGCAGGTCTGTACAAGTAACACAAGTGCCTAAGTCATGCCCTTTCTCCTTCATCTGGACATCATCTGTCTCTTCTTTTTCACTTGCAGGGTGTGTAATTTATACAAAATACTGCTTAGCTTTACAGTATTTTCTCATTCAAGAGGAAGGTTATATTCAAAATTTTGGTATGAGTGCAAAGGGAAGTGCTCAGCAAATTAAAGTAAGAGGAAAGTAACAGGGAAGAAAAACAAACACTTGGCATGTTTCATAAGCTATGGACAGGCAAAGGAACAAGGTGCAAGCTTGCAGGCAAAATAACATTAAACATCATCAATCTTTGCCCTAGAAATAGGGAAGGACAAGTGACAGAATATCCAAAATTAGACCATCTCAATGGCACAATGTGGTGGCAACTCTAGACTTAGCTCTAATTTGATTTCATAGTTACATTTTACCTGCTCAGAAAAGGCTTTTTCCTAAGTTCTTAAGACATTTCCTCCTAAAGAAGTACCCTTGTCTTGCCTAATATGACAGATGTGTTCTGATTTAAATGATTTTAAAATGATCCCTGTTTAACTCTGAATCATTTCGCTACACCAGCCAGAAATGCAAATTTTGTTATAAAAACCCTTTTAATCAACTTCCCTCTAAATGTTTATACAGCTTACTGCCTTGATTAACTCAATCCAAAAAGCCCAGAATATGGACACAATATTCTTTATAAACGCAGATCTGCCTGCTCTGAGATTGGAGCTGCCCGTGGTCTTTATAGCTGCTCCCCATGCTGTGGGAGACTTGGGTCTGGGACCAGTAAGCCTGGATGGTTCCGTTTGCATCTGTATTCTGAGCTTTTAAATGCACAGTTAAGAGAATAGAATAATGAGAAGATGTTACACCTTAGTGCTTGGGGACTTTCTGGCATTGGCTACCCAGAACAAGAGTGGTCAGAAATTACTCTCCTCCCTCCATGTCCCTTATAACCTTTGATTGCATGGGTTTCTCACTGTGGCAGATGAAGATCAATTAAACTGTCACAACCAAATGGTCGTAGAAGAGCTCCCTGAAGAATAATGACAAAAAAAGTTTCTTGGAGACTTGCAGCATCTTAGGAAAACAGCAATACAGCCACTATGACCAATATACACTTCATTATGGTAGAGAGTCGGGATTAATATCTGAGGCAATCACTGCAGTGTCTATTCCAGCAATTATTTGTATATGCACGCACATAGGAGATGGAGCAGGAATAGCGGAGAAATGGCACACAATGCCTCTTTGCTTCCCTAGCGATGTCACACTTGAAATATGAAGCACTCTGAGCTGATGACTTCCTTGTGCTGCTTATACATTATCCTGCCTGGGCAACAACCAAGTTCTGTGCAACAGTACTTCATTATTTTAATTAAGCTTATTGCAAGAGTAATCATCATTGCCATCAGTATCAATCACCAGTAATATTTCCAGTGATGCCTGTAAGTGATGAAGGTCCTAACTGACAATAAATAATAATGTTCCTGGCTTGAGTTGACACTTCATTGGACTTTGCTGGGTTGCTCTAAATACTCCAGGGCTTGCTACAAAAAGAACTATTTATCTATGACAAAAGCCGGGTCTACATCATATTTGTTTAGACTTCCCAAATGGATGTGTTCATAACGTTTGCAAAATTTATCCTTTTGATTATGGCAGCTACCATGTCTGAAACACATTTTAAAAGAAATTAGAGAGACTTCACTCCTCTGCCGCACAAGTACTTTCCTATGTATCCTTAATTAATATTGAGTAATTTCTTTATTTTCTTGGAAGAAGACAGAATACAAAGCTATTGGGATTACAAAAATGCTTTTGCCATTAGCAGGGGAAAGTCTGAAGGGACAGCTTTCCACTCACATCTAAATAATCCCACAGCATCAAGATCTGATTTAAATGTATTATTTACGTATTTAGTCCAAACCATCAGTACACTTGCTTGTTCTTGTGATTATGCTTGCCACAATTTAAACACTCTGCCTCTTCTGGTTTGTGCTACAAATCTTCTTAGCTGGACAAAGACATTTCTGGCATTTTAGAACTGGCTTTCCTATTCTCATTTCTTTGTGTGCTTGTTTAGTGCTCTGAGGATGATCATATGAAATTCAGCAAGAGGAGATACATACAGTTCCAGAAACATAGAGCTTAAAATACCAACGTAATATTTCCAAGAAGTTTCAAAATATTAGTACCATGAACAATAACCCTAAATTTTCTTTTTATTATCTCTCATAAAAAAGCAAAATCCAGGACTATTCAAGAACAGTCATCCACCTCAGGAATACTCAAGCTCAGCTATAAGGTCAATAGCTAACAGTCCACCCTTCTTTTTTCCCTCTGTCCTTCTTTCACCTCTCTCTCTCTCCTACAAAAGGCAGGCACTGAGCAGATGTCGCTGGGGTCTTTGATGGGTGATAGCTTGTTTATTGCACCAAACATTAGACAAGGCTGACATTTTCCTGAATCAGATTTTCAGGAAATTGCAAGGTTTATAATTTGTACATATTGATAGGTAATACAATGCAGAAATTCTTTCTAATGACACAAAACAGCAGAAAACACAGCACACGGCAATTTGCAGGACAAGAGCTCTTGTAAATACCCACCTCAAACTGTGCGTGGGATGTAATTATTCAATAAGCTCCAAAATAAAACCTGTTGGAAGCAGTCATCTAAAGGATCATGTTATACAGCACTTTGAGCAGGGCCACACAGGTGTCCCCCAGAGCCCTCCTTGGAGGTGTGGGGCTGTCAAACAGATCAGGTCATCCCAGCGGGGCAGAGATGGGTCTGGGGTGGACTCCTGCCTCCTGCCCAGTACCAGCTCTCCCCAGCCAGGGACTGAAGGCAAAGGGGCATGCAGGAAGGGTTGCAGGGCCTCTCCATTGTCATGGTATGAACATAATTTTCATGATCTGTGTTAGACGAAGCTGAAGATTTCACTGATTTTCAGTGTTCTCCATGGAAGGAGCTCAGGCAACAGAATTCTGTATCCAAAGGAAGCCTTCTGAAAGAGTGAGCAGTGGAGAAACTGGAGGCAGAGCAATTAAAAGGAATTGTACAGTTCTCCTGGATGAAGCAATTCCTTCTTTCCCCATCACACACACTGCAAAGGGACATGTGTCTGCATGAAGCACTGACAACACTGAAGAACATTTCCACATTTCTTTCTTGACACCAACACTCATTTGTCCATGCTGCCATTTGCCACATCCTTTTTTTCTCATGCTAATATTTTATACCTGTTTAGTTTAGGAAATACATTCTTCTGTGTATCTGTCTGTCTGCCTGTCTATTTACCTACCTACCTATATCCCTCTTCTTACTGAGTCACTCCAAAACCCAATGTAAAAGTGCAAACAGTGCTCTTTTTCACTTCCAAGTGGCTGAACCAACAAAGTGTTATTCTAATAGTTTTTTCTTTTATTCTATTTTATTCTAGTCTATTATATAATTCTATTAAACTAAATAAATTTAATTTAAAAAAATATTAGAATTTATTCTAATATTTGGACAATTTGGCCCAAAGGGCACTGTTGTGTCCCTCTTTGTGGCTGTTGGCTGCTGGAGAGATGCAGCCCAGTCCACCCTGGCTGCTTATGGAAAAGAAAACCCTCAGAGGTAAATCTCCTGTTTTGCATCAGGAGCTTGTCACACCCTCTGTTTTCTGAACATAAACACAATGTGATTTTGCTATGAAAGCCAGCCTGTTCCTGCCCGATCCATCCCTCTGAGGGCTGTGAACATGGAAACAGAAACATTACCATCATTATTCTGGAGCTTTGTTCAGTGCATAAAGCTATCATTGCTTCTCTGAATGGGAGTTGCTCTTTCCTTTTTTTCCATTTTAGTGCTACAACACACCTTCACAAGATGTCTCACTCTCCCAGTTTCTTCTCCTTACAGGTGTTAGATATGCCGTATACCTCTTTCTATACATCATGCTACAGCAAGTCATGCTCCTGGTGCTTTCGGCTCTTTTTAAAATTACATTTTACACATCAGTAAACTTGTAATGTAGGAACTGCTTCCTTAGTGTTATTTATATCCCCGTGTAGCAAAAGAATTTGTCAGAGAGTAATATGAATGTTATTTATCTGACGGCTCAGCTTTATTGACTGCTGCATTTCATACCCTTCAGTACGTTTTGTCAGAGAAGTAAATAACAGTGCTATTAACCTCTAGCACCAGTATAAAAATAGGCAGTTATTAAGGGGTAAATATTACTTTGATTATTATTGCCCCAGTTTGCTTTCTCTGTCAAAAATGAGATCCCATTTGGGTCTAAAAAACCCCCAAATTTTATTTAAGTTGTAGACAGTTATCTGGCCACTTGCTCTGGATAGTTTCTGGTACCTTTGGCAGTAAATAAGGAATGTATCATGCTTCAACCAACTGACAGGATAGGATTGAAATAAGGATATGAAAATAGTAACAACTGAGTAAGTTAAACCAATGTGCTTAGGGCTACACTGGCATCTGTCTGTGCTGCATCAGTGGCTGCCTTCGGTGACCTGTTCTAACCTCAGATAAATACCAAGCAGGGTATGAAGGGACCAGACCTATTACTGTTTAAACAGCAGAAGTCTCAGTAGCAATAGGAAATTAGTTAAGTCCTAAACCCTCAGCCCTTTCAGCAAGAATTAAAAGGCATACAGGGCTCACATTCTCAGAAGTCTTTTTACAGCAAGCTTCCTTTAGTTTTGAAAATCAGTACATGTGATATATGTAAATACCTTGTGAACCAGGGTCCCAGCACCTCACCAGGGGTGTTCAGCACCTTGCAGGATCAAAGCCTTTGCATGCAACCCTCTAAATCCCCTCAAGTGGCAATATTTCGTTATAGAGAAGGGAGAGCAGTGTAAGTGGCATTTCAGTTTCTATGGCAATTTCAGCAGCCGGAAGCATTGGGGTTCGTTACTGCAGAGAACACTACCTTCTGCTGCTGCATGCAACCTTCCTCTTTAAAATGTCATCTGCTTCACCTAGAGAAAAAAATAAATGACTGGTAGCATGACGAGATTTTCAAATATCTAGTAAATAAAGCAAGTTTGTATATAAAATGTAAATATACATATTGGAGTACATTAAAATGTAGAATTAGTATACCCGGTAACTCCCTGATGTCTACTCCCTCTCTTACCATCTCAGGTTTAACCCTTCTGTGTAAAGAGATCAATACCAAGTTGGAAGTGTCATTGCTTCAGACTACAGAACAGGCTGGGGTTTGTCCCATGGAGTATCTTCGCTCTAGTATGTATTTTCACCACCTGTTTCATTCCTCAGGTGGTTTATGACAATTGTTCTAGTGATGAGTAGAGCCAGCGTCTGCCTGGCTCCGTGATTCACCTCAGGAAAGCAATTGCTATCCTTTCAGAAACACGGAGGGGACGACGTGTGAGCCTCACAGGGCTTAGCAGCACCTGTGCTAGTGGCAGGATGGGAGCAGCCTCCGTGCTCTTAAGCACAGCCCTCCCTGATGGCTCAGTGAAAGTATTCAACCTTTTAGGTTTGAGAATCGCATCAATATGAAGCGCTGAGGCTTAGCCTGAAAGAAAACAACAGAGGTGCTCCTTTGGCTGACAGACATGACAAGGTGAGATGTTTTCTGCAGCAGCTGGCCTCTGGAGCCCAGAGCGTCAGTGAGGTCCTCTTCTTGATGTACACAAGAGCTGAAGTTGGCTGGCAGACAGACCACAGGCTCACCCCTCAGCCACGGTGGCAGTGGTGAATGGCCTGCAGCCAGCTCTCCCATCCCAGTACCAAATAGGTCACGGCAGGAACGCGATCCGCACGGCACCTAGAAAGGCTTTAATCCTGGCCAGAGGAACATCAATATGCACATGGCCATTAAGGTTGGATGTTTATGGGGCCACTACAGTAGGAAACACATAACACCATGTCTTGAGTTTCTTGACACGGTAAACAAATCTTCATTTGGTCTTGCTAAACAGAATCACATCTATTTTGAAGGAGCATTCAAAGATCTCTGGCAACATTTGTTGGGTTTTTTTAAGAATGGGGAATCAATTTTTTTTGTGGGCCTATTGGAGGTCACAATCATTTAGAGCCAAAACTTTTTTGGTATTGTGATCAGGATTAAACAACTTAGAGCTTTGACACTCAAAATTCAGAAAAGCGATTTAGGGAAGAAGACTGGCTAAGAGAACTGAGAATTTGGAAATGACAATATTGAAAGTAACAATGTGAGCCCTTAACACTTGGCCCGATTCACTGTGCCTTTTCATTGAGTTGGAGAAACTCTTGCTACGTGCCTTTCATACAACCAGGCTCATTATACGCTTGCTGATCAGATAAGAAGCAGACGGAAAACAAAATTAATTTTAAGAAAGCAACAGCTAAAGCACAGTGTTCTTTGTACACAAAGTTGTTTAATGAGGTTATATCTGCAGTTTAATTGCTGCAAATCTGATCTTCATCCATTCCAAAAAAATTAGTCACTACTAATAAAAATACATACATAGTTTGCAGTCTTACTCCAGGGACTTTTGCAAATTTGTTGTCATCTGTTTAATTAGAAGTTTACCAGCTTATTTTGAAAGGTGGTTCCAAGTTTTATTCATACACACTGCTTTAAAATCACACACAGAAAAAGATTTCTATATTGAAAATTCTTATTTTCTCTCTCTTCTGGTAAGAAGGCAGGAAGTTAACATGGGTTCAATGGGATTTACAATGGAAATTACAATGAAGCATGCTATATCTTGAAATCTAATTTAACTTAATATTTTTAAACAGACAGAGAACAATAATCCCAGAACTGTATCTGAAATGAAATTAAAATCTGTTTCCTGAACAATTGGGTCCTTTCCCAAATGGATTACAGCACTGAGCCAGATGACTGGATTTGATATAAGGTGACCCATGTATGATATATGTTATGTTTTAGAGAAGGTATATGTCATAATACAATATTTTTGTTGTAAATAACATAATGAAGTCACATTGAGAGAGATTTTGAAAGCTCAAGAGGGCATTTATTCTTGTAGACTTAGAAAGATGTCTTCATCCCTCCCTCCGTTCCTCCCTCCCTTTTTCTCTCTCATTTGCAGTGAGACTCAAATCCCAAATCCTAGAAACACAGTAAGAATTTTTTCACTTTCCTGTTTATCAGTTGGGCCTTTTACCTCAACCCTATGCGTGTTGACTTTTTCAGAAATAACAGGTCATGTAGGATGAGTTACTATGCATGCACACAGCTGCTGCACAATGGCAGGGCACCGTGGAAGCTCATGAAGATTGTCTTCAGCTCAGGGGATTCCTACCCCCTGACCTCAGGAAGAAGTTGCATACATTCAAAGCTCTGGAAGTCACAGTTTACCCAAAAGATTTTTGAACCACATGAATCTAGTGGATGGATTTTGTGCACACATCAAGTTTGAATATTTCTGTCTCCACTCACAGAGGCAATAACGCTGTTGCAGGTGACCTCATTGCCAGCTCTTGTTCTTAGACATGATGCATTTTTCTAGTAAGGCAGAGCCAAAGAGAAAAAACCTCAGAATGGATAGAGGTCTAATGGTGCAAGAGCTCAAGGAGAAAGGAATATATGACCGGTGGAAACTGGAAGTTCAGGAAGAAGTTAATTTCTAAGCATCAGAGATCTTCAGAAGAACGTTTTGCTATAACCTCATGCATTTCAGTGCTCCCCAATAGTACTCAGTTGCCTGATGCCCTGGACAGTTTGTGCTTCCTTAGAATCTAATAACCCATTTTTTCTCTACCGAGGAAGCTACATTCACAGGGAACGTTGCAAAGGAAAGTGTCTGGGGCAACATGAGTATACCAGGGACTCAACTCTGCATAGAAAATGTATGCCTGCAGGTAGTGAGCACATTTTTGTCTCTCAGTTCTTTGTGGTCATGGCAATTAAAAAGAGATACAGGAAAAGAAAGCTGGATGGAAAACGTAGTAAAGGGAGAAAACAACAAACTAAGGCTTATGGAAGAAAGAAGAAGTTAAGAGGGTTTTGTGAGTTCTATTATTTGTTCAGTTTTGTATATGGAATTAAGATTTGACAGTGAAAAGGGTCATAAATTAGATTCAGTAGAAAAAGAGAGATTAAAGGCTTCACACATGTAAGCAGCTATGCAGAAAGTGACCACAGATTTACCTACCAAGCATAGGGACCATTTGATTAAAAATTACCATATCAGCAAATTAGCCAGCAGAAAAGCAAACATATTTCATAATCACCAATTTCCCTACCGTTCCCTATTATGTCAGATAAATTAGTTCTTATACGTCTTGGTTTGCAATATGAATAATTCATCTTTTAAGCTCCCAAAGCATTGGTTTAAGAAATGTTCATTTTATTTATTAAAAAAAAAAAAAAAAAAAAAAAAACACCACCACCCAGCAGCTACACAATTCTCAAGTCCTAAGAGACGTGTAGAGTGATCTTGTCTTTTCAGAGTGCTGTCTTTAGGAAGCAACACAGTATATTGACACAAGAAATGCATCCACTGAAAAATAACTTAGATTTGTGTATAGTGATTTCCAGTCTTCTCCTCTATGCAATTTTATCATTGCATTTTTATGATACAGACATAGCTATGCAATCAGGCCAGTCATTCAGGAAATACAATACTGATTATATTGATATAGTTGACTCAGGCTTCAGAACCTTCCATAACAGCATGGTCTAGCCACTGTTTTACTTGTGACAAACAGACAATTTATTTTTAGGCAGTTCCTTGTAATTTTAAACTTCTGCATTTATCTGAATTGATACAGAGAGGTAACCAGCAATGCAATAAAAGTACATCTTTTACATCTTCCTACATTTAGATATATTATCCACGCTGAAAGTTATTAAGAGCAAGTTATTTATTTCATACTCAGGGTTTCTGAAGTCTGCAAAATCAGCAGTATGGAAATGAGTAATTTTTGCTCATCTCACATTGTTTAATAGGTTAAACTGTGCATAAACTCAACGGCAGCATTGTGATTCACATCTAAACTAAGCTTTGTTTCTGTTATGGTATATTCCTCTATTCCTTAAGGGCCTCTCTGATTCCCACTGAAGTCAAACAGAATATTTCCCTTGATGCAGGATTACTGTATAAGATCCTACACATGCATTGTGTGCAATAGCTATTGTAGATGTAAATGCCACAGCCCATGGAACTTCAATATGCTGTAGTGTGTACTCATTTCAGGGACTTTAAAATCTCTTCAGGCAAAATCTTTCTACAGTAGAAAGCATGTAGTTTTATTAGAAGAATTTTTGTTATTCTAATGGCATTGCATAGTTTTACACGTTTTTTTAACATAAAAGAATATTCATTAATTATTTCTTTAAAATTAAAAAAAAAACAATTAATTAATCCTTTATTTCCAAGATTTAAAAATTGAGCACTTCAGAAAATATTTTTTGTCATGTGAGTCATTCCTAATGTGGAGTAGTCACTTTGTTTTTTTAAGTTACATTAATTGCTTTATTTGTTTTCCCTCTGGAAGCTGTAAACGCATGTATAATTACTGTAAATGGGTTTGTTTTTCAGCTAGTAGGGAATTACAGCTGGTTCTGCAAGAGGACTTAGGTGCCACCATCACATTAAGTGCCTTTGCTGCCTCAAGCCCAAGGGGATCTGAAACAACTGTACAAGGGCATGCTCTGTCTGTCCATTAACTCTTACAGAGCTCTGGGATGGCAAAGCCTTTCTTCCTCCTGCTGAAGCCCATTCACTTTGTTTTAATTAAACATTCTTTAGAATAAATGTTGTGCTCAACTGTAGAGATCTTGGGGTGGAGAGGCCATCTAGTCAGGGCAAAAATAAATGGCTTGGAGCACCTAGAGACTCTTCCTCCCCCCAGCTGCCACCCACCTGTGTGCAGCACATCCCATGCCTCTCACTCCATTCTGGTGATACCCTGGAAATCCCAGCATCTGTTCTCACTCAGTGGTGGGGGATAGAGAAAGACCTCCAGGAAGAGGCAAGGACGGTGACCTTGTGGAGAACAGGTAGCACAGGGTTTGCTAGTACTTCTGCTTGTCCCTCTGTGGCCCCAAGCAACCAATGCCTGCTTTTTCTTTCTCCTTCCTTCCTCACCATGAGTATTTAACTATCCTACATTAGCAGAGCATCTTCAGCTGAAGTGGTTGAATCTAACTTCCCACATTGCCTGGTTCAACAGGGCTTTTCAAAGAGGCTCTGTAAGCATCAGCCCTCCTTGGAAGAATGCTCCCTACCCAGGGAGAGCCAAGTGAGATGATCTTGCTTTGGGAACATGGCACGCATCCCTTGCAATTGCATTCATGTTAGAAATACAGTCTAAATTCTTGTCTTGCTGACAAAGCATTGGATGAGAAAGGAGAACAAAGACATGCTGCTTGCTGGGGTTACAAAACAGAAAAAAAGTCTATCAGAGTATTATGACTTTTTAATAGCTGCTATTCAAGTACAAGTGAGGGGTTTGACACCTTTCTTTCTCCCCCAATACAAGCATTCTTCTGCTTCAGAGTATCTGTATTGTTTCCACATTCTGCTTCTCCTGGAAGATAAAGCTCTCTGTCTTTAACAAATTGTCAGAAATATAATGGCTGAAAAGTGCAATCAGTTTCTTCAGAGTTTACCTGTTTATAGATGAACCTTTACCACCAAAAGAATGGCTAATTTTTCCACAAAAAGGCAAAAAAATCCTGTGGATCTTTAGGTGTCTGGATAATCTTTTAAATTTGCATATAGCAAGTGAATAATGTCAGTAGTTGCGTCTTCCCCTGTCTTCTCCACTTTTTTCTGGGTGAGAGCTCAATTACACAAAAGCTTTCTCTTCTTTACATGGGAGAGTTATTTGCTGTATTTGATGTGCAGAGCAAATCGGGTCCTTGGTACTGCTGTACGTAGTATTAAGCCATGATTTTCAGCGAAAAGGCAATGCATGAGCACAAGTTGCAAATTCAGATATTTTTTCCCAAAAAAACTAAGTCTGTTGGATAGTTTCTGTCTTCCTTTCTTTACTTCTTCTCTCTTACCTTTCTGACAATTAATAACAGTACAACTAAGGTAAAAATCACACAACGAGAGTTTGTTGTTGAGTTTATTTGCTGTTTACAGGGCTGAGGTATGTGGTTAGGAATTAAAAAACAGCTCATCAAAATTTAACCTTCCCCACCCCTTTTGTTTTTATCAAACTTCTTAGAGGCAGATCTACTTTTTCCTTACCCACCTTCCTTAAGTGAAATGGCATGACCGAAAAACAGCACGAGCATATCACAAATACCACCATCACGTTAATTTATTTATTCACTCATGTGTCTTTTTTCAACGACAGAATGCAAAGTTACAATGCGGGCTGACATACAGCAAATACATAGGATATACAAGAGGAGAAGAAGACAGCGAACAAAAAGGATGGACACCTGCCTGAGAGGTCATCTTTTACTTTTAGCAGCTTGTAGAAAACTAAAGTGAGGTTGCTGAGCTGGAGAAGAGACTCAAAAGTCAGTCAGTCAGCTACATCCTCAAGGTGGGTCCATAAACCCCTCTGGAGAATATACTAAATGGTGTAATCCCAACTGGTGTAAGCCATAAGATAGCTAAAAGCTCCGTCACTCCAGCTTAGTGGTAATATACCTGTCTCTCAAGAGGGTTTAATTACTTAGGGTACTACTACCCTTCCTACAGCTACGTGACCTGTAGTCAGCTCAGAAGTTGGTTGCAGCAAGCTGGCAGTGGCTCGTAACAGAACAGAGCAAGTGTGTAGGTGCTCCCTGTAGGTGATCCAACATCTGTTGGCCGACAGACCTGTAAGAGACAAACATACAGGTTTTGTCTCACAAGTGGGTCCTTTTCTTCTCCTACATGATTGTCATGGTTTAACCCTGGCCGGTAATTAAGTGCCACACAGCCGCTTGCTCACTCCTTCACCCAGAGGGATGGGGAGGAGAATCGGAAAGGAATGGTAAACTCAAGGGTTGAGAGAAGAACAATTTAATAGTAGAAATAAAATAAAAAATGAAAGAACAATAATAACAATAACAGTTATAATGAAAAGGAAGGACAGGGGGAGAGGAATGAAATGCAAATGAAAGGGAGGAAAGAAAACAAGCGATGCACAATAGCATTGCTCACCACCTGCTGACCGACGCCCAGCCAGTCCCCGAGCAATGATCAGCCCACCCTGGCCAACCCACCCCCAGTTTATATACCAAGCATGACATCCCATGGTATGGAATACTTCTTTGGCCAGTTCGGGTCACCTGCCCTGGCTGTGTCCCCTCCCAGTTTCCCATGTCCCTCCAGCCCTCTCGCTGGCAGGGCCCAGGAAACCAAAAAGTCCTTGATTTGGTATACACATCCCCCAGCAACAACCAAACCCATCAGTGTGCTATCGACATTGTTCTCACATCAGTGCCAAAACACAGCCCTGCACCAGCTACTACTAATAAAATTAACTGTATCCCAGCAGAAACTAGGACAGTGATCATCAGCAGAGAACTTTCAGACCACCTTGTACTCTGTGAAATTTTTGTGCAGCCCTGATGATGTTTACATCTGACAAGAAAATAACCAAGTTGCTGTGTCTCATTCGCAGAGCATGAAAAACTTTTTTTTTTTTTTTTCTCGTGAGTAGTCCAGTGTGGAATAAATGAGCTGAAAATGAGCACCTGGAACCCCACCATGCTATTTTACTGAGTCACCCTGCAAAAGCACAGCCGTATTTGCAAGCAATACTAGGCTCAAAGCCATGCCTCAGGCCCCACATCTTGATCCTATTTTTATAATAGTCCAAATCTGAACCTCTAAAATCTGGGAAAGTCCAAATCTGGATTCAGATTTTATGCTACAGCCATAAAAACTAATAATAACAAACTCATTGGAAGCAGAATGCCTTCCAGAGACCTGCCACGGTGAAAACATTAACAAAATATAAAAGGAACAGTTAGGATAGATAAAACTGTTACTGATAATCTAAATTAATCCCTTGCATTTGTGCTCACTAAGAGGACCTCAGTGAAGTTCTTACAATAGAGCTGTTCTTTATTGAGATGAATCTACAGAGAGGTTGTAGATGCCCCATCCCTGGAAACATTCAAGGCCAGGTTGGATGGGGCTCTGAGCAACCTGATCTAGTTGAAGTTTTCCCTGCTGGTTGCAGGAGGGTTGGAGTAGATGACCTTTAAAGGTGACTTCCAACCCAAACTATTCTGTGATTCTATGATTCTATGAATTCAAGGATCATCTTCACATTTTAGTGTTAATAATACAGGCTGTAGGATAACTCAGTAAATAGAACAATAAGAAATTGCCAGAGTCAGGCAATATTCACACAAGAGGTCTAAAAGAACTTAAGTATAAAAATGCTTTATTAACTGTGGTACAGGTAAGGTAACTTACTGATCAAATATGCCTTAATACCAGATGAATATAAAGTAGCAAGGTGATATCAAAAAGGACCCGTGGGGAGATTATGGGAATTACAGATCAGTAAATCTGACTTCACTTCCATGCACCCTGGTAATTATAGCAAAGGGAGTTAGTACTTATATAGATAAATGTGCTGTAACAGGGAAGAATCAACAAGGCTTTTGTCAACAAGTCACATCTCACAAATCTTACAGAGTTCTTTGGTTCACCAAAGTGTAGGAGAAAGACACGCTGCTCAGTCACGTGCCAAGCGTGCTCAGGACAGCAGCACACCAGGGCAGGATAGCACT
The DNA here is from genome assembly GCF_023634085.1 of Falco cherrug. Lineage (NCBI taxonomy): Eukaryota > Metazoa > Chordata > Aves > Falconiformes > Falconidae > Falco > Falco cherrug. The sequence continues at coordinate 109,613,823 of NC_073700.1, forward strand.
GCAGCTCTGAGGGCTCTTGGAGGGGTTTCTCCCACTGCAGAGATCTGGTGCCTGAGTCTCCCTTGCTTTACTAGTGCAACTTCATAACCACAACAACCAGGATCGCTCCAGTGTAAAAGACACAGTTTCATGGGTTTGTTTCTTTTTTGGGAAAATAATTTGTAAACAATAGGTTTTTAATAACGTCTTTATTTTTAATCAAAATCCTTTTTTTTTTTTTTAAATATCACAACACATGCCCCCCTACAATTTTCAATTAAAATTAATTTGCACTTCTGATCAACTGCAATAAATACAAAGTATTTATATAACATAGTGTTGAGGTATCTTGCCTGGTATTTGTTGTCTATCTCTTTTTTGTTGAAGTTCTAATGAAGATTGTATTTGCTTTATTTAGTGTAACAGTGTGCTGTGCACTGTTTACTTTTGAACTACAGTGACAGCAAGCACAATTTTTGCACCAGTGTGGGCATCTTGCAATAAGCCATTTTCACACATACACATTCAATGCGCTTTCTCCAGTGCCAGCCTGAATACCAGAGCCTTGGGAGTGGGAGAGGGGTGTCGGGGAGGTGAGGGCTCTCTGGCCAGAAGCTGAATGGGAATACAACTCCACAGCTACTTGGAACAGTGACAGGCGTGCTGCGCCTGTTGGCTGCTAAAGGATTTGATCAATAATCACAGACCTGTGTGTCCTGTCCTGGCACAATTCCCCTACTCACAGTCGTGCAAACAGTCCCCAACAGAGGTGTGTTCTGTGGTTTGAGGGATACACTGCATGTTTTTTTCTCTCACAGTTAACTTGTCCTTCCTTGAGTCTCTTAGCTCGATCATGAAATTTGCCCCTGCGTGCCGGTTCTAAAACCTTGTGCAGAATTTATGACTGTGATAAACATGCAGTGTGCTTCCTCCCTCCGAGCTGCCTGCTTTTCAGTAAGGAGGGAAGTGATCTGTTTATATTTACGGGCTGTTTCCTTGCCAAAAATATCACAGAAATAAAGGGCAGTTTTAACAGATACCAAGCCTGTCAATTTGGCATGCTAATACTCCCACGACTGAACTCAGTGGTTTCACACGATTCTTTTTCGACTTTAAGTTGTTTTGCTGCCACTGATGGATCGCGAATACACATACTCTGCCTGTCAGGCAGTGGCCAGATTTTTTGGCTGAGGTTAGGGAGCTGGCGGGTTACCCGCCCTGTGGCTGTGCTTGTGGTGTGCACAACACACATTGCCCCCCTCCCTCCATGAAACTCAAGCTGGGGCCTTTATGGTTTGTAAGCAGTAATTCTAGGAGCTAGGCAGCTATCAGCAAGCTAGCCCAAGCTGTGTTAAGCTTTCCTCAGTTGGAAGTTGTTCTATGTTATATATCACTCAACAGATCTATACACTGTGGCGCTTTAAAGAACAGAGCTCTGTCTTAACTTGTAATCATTTTCTTTGAACTCAGATACTGTGAGAAATGCCAATAAACCCAGCAGAGACTATTTCTTACCGAGAAAGTGGGACTGTACAGGAATGTGGATTTGAACAACAGGCTCACAGATCTCATAAGCGGTAGGGTTGCTGGAGGAGGTAAAGGGGCACACACAGCATTTTGGTGAGAAACAGACTAATTGCCCTTATCCAGATCACTGGCACTATGTAAAACAAACATGTAAAAATGGAAACGTGCAACCACTGTGTCGTTGCATTGTGCTAACCTACATTCAAATTCTTGGCACGAGAGCATCTACCTGGAAGACTCAGAGCACTGTTATACCTGTGTTGGGTCTGTCGATGCATTTCATCAACAGCCTAAGAACTCAGAAGGTTACAAAAAAGTAATAGCAAAAGGGATTACAGAAGTCTAAACCAAACTGATTTGCAAATTTGCATGGAAGTGCACACATAGGCAAAACCACAACTTCAAGAATGGGGAGAGAAAAAGCCTGAGCCCCGGCTTAATTTCACTTCTGTATCTCTAATGGATCCCAGCCAGAAACATTACATCTGATCCTCCTCCAATTTTGATAGGGTTTTCTAACCAAACCCACATCCAAATGTTGTTTTTCAGGCCTATGTTAATACATGGCTGTGTGTATTTGCAGTAAAGCTGCATAGCTGTTCATATTCACATGAGCAATGCCTCATAGCTGGCTGACAATTTAATGAGACATTCTGAATTTTACCTAAGGCATTCTCACCAGTAGGAAATCCTGTTAGATTTACAAGTGTCCATCTGTTAAAATCCTCCAGAGTCATTTTAGATGCTACACTGTTTGTTGGGGTTTGACCTCCTTTGCTGTGATTGTTCAATTAGTTCTGTTGTGTTCAGAGCACATTTGTGCTGTGCATCTTGGAAAGCACAGTAGGGAAAGAACACTGCTTTGATGAGATTAAAATGCCAGCCAGGATGTGGCACACATTCCTGCTTACTTATTTTCCAGGGAAATGCAAGCTAATGCTTTCTTATTTTTCTTTATGTGGCTTCCCTTGTAAGCAGAAGGGTTACAGTGCCTAAACTGAGTTTGATGTGCTTCGATTAAACTTCTTTTTGTCCTGTTAATGCATCTTGAAGGCTTTAAGTGGGATCAAGTGGATTAAAGTTTCAAGGGTCTTTGCATCTATTCATAGACCTGCAAGTGACACTCTATTTACTCTTCACTTTCTGAATCCGTTAGCTTATCCATAAAATGGACATAATATATATGAACTGTGTGAAAAAGATTGTACAGTATTTGAAAATCCTTGAGTGAAATAAATGTCAAATTCCAAAACTGCTTCTCTAAAAAAAAAATCCTATTCTAGATTCCCTTACTGGTTTATGACATCTACTCCCTCCCTTAGCTTTCCTCCTCTTCGAAAGTGCAAAACCAAAATTCAGCCTCTGCTGCCAGAAAAAGCAGAGGACTACAGATCAGCGTGGCTTACACCTACACTTCATAAGTTCTTTTGGCAGAGACATTCAGACCCTGCCAATACTACACGGCCAAAATGGCTCCGCTTTGTCCTGCGCGGAGACCTCTCTCCAGCTCTCTTATCTGCACAGCTCAAGCAAACACGGCAGCCATAAAATACACCCCCTTTGTATGTTCAGCATGCTCTGCCTGAAAAGTATATTGAGCAAGGGTTACAACAATTGCATCATAAGGTCATAAACTTATAATTAACTGTAACTAAATACACAGAGCTGGTTCTTCTCCTCCCCCTGCCTTACTGAGGAGCTCTGTATAAACCCCTTTCACCCCCTCTCCTTCCCAGCTGCTGTGCAATGGCTCAGTAGCACGGGAGGACTCTTGGGCTGGCATATAATGTTAAATCTTATGGAAGATGGCTGTGGCTTTTGGGAATATACTGTTACATGCATTTTGCAAGGCTAGAGCAATAAGTTTGGTCCCAGGGTGCTAGGAGCTGTACAAACAGTAAACAGATAGTCTTTTGCCTCTCTTAAAAGACAGGGGAACACCAGATGGATAGATGCTAATGGGGGAGCAGGGGTGCCCACAGTAGACAATAAGTCCAGCAGCATTTTCAAGGGCAGTGTGGTAAAGCAGAGCATCAAGACAGCGTTCAGCTGCAGATAATTTGGTCGTTTGGTAAGGATTTAGGGATGTACCTTCCATATCTGAAGGAAAATAGACGAGAAAGCACAAAATATTTTGGAGGAATGCATACCGATGGGAAGTACTAGAAAGGGATGTGAAAGAGAGTGAGTACATGATGCAAGGGGGCCTGAAAATGCATACATGCCAGAAGTGGAAGGTGACATGGAAAAGCATGATGGGCACCAAGTGATTGGCTGAGAAGTCAATAGGTAAGGTTCCTGACCTGACAGCAGCTTTCTTAATGGCCAACAAGCTGCCACAAGTCTGCTAGCCAAGGCCAGAGAACAAAACATTCCTCCTCTGACATCCATACCCACGCTGTGCACGGGGCGTGTTTGGGGTTGTCCAGTGCCACTGTCTAACAGTTATGAGAGCTGGATTAGAAAGACTGATTCTTAGTTTTTTTCTCTGCCTGTAGCCAGAATGCAAGGACCCAGAGGAACGCCCAGTAAAAAAATAGTGTCTGAGTTATGAACTACAGCGCAAACAGGGTGGTAACCTGCTTTGTAGTAATTAAATAAGGAAATAGAGGGCAGAGGTTTGATTACAGAAATACAATGAATATTGGGTGTTCTTTTCATGTTGAGGACATGTTGACTGGTGGGATAGTTCATGGAAAGCCTCATATAAGGTTACTATGATGCTGTTTTGCCTGTGAACTGTGTATTACTGGAAAGCTAAGACCTCCGTGTTATATTGCCAAGTATTGCACAGATAGTTGTTTCTTGAGTGTGCTAGGAGTCCACAAGCAACCCCTGCCTCTCAGTCAGTATCCTTTTTCATTTAGACACACCTCAGATTTGGAAATAATTTTTAGTATTTAAAGGAGCCAAGGAGATGCAAGGTCTCACTCAAGCTAGGCTGACTGAAAGTAAATGGGGGTGGGGACAGGAATCTTATCTACCATGATCCTTTTATTCATTACAGTTCTCTCCCTAGATTTTCTTAAGTTTACTACTTTCAATCTGCACTATTCTGCCAGTTGTGAACTCTACGTAGATCTCTGGATATGTGATCCCTGAATTTGGTCCAGTGAATTTAAAAGAGCCTAAGTAGTTACCCAGGCACCAAAATAGAAGAGCTAAGCAATAAAAGACATTAGTAAGTGAACATTAATGCCAATAAGTAACAGGCTACATTTTTATGTCAGATGCAGTCCCCCAGATAGCACGTTACATAGCTGTGCCATTGCAGCAGGAGCCCCCCGAGGCACTGTAACTCAGCGGCACACCTTCTCCCCTCCTACTCCCTCGGGCAGTCATTTACCTCTGGCCTAAGCCAAGAAATAAAATAATATTCCACCCTTCCTCCCCCAACCCCCTCAAGCTCTCACCAGCTCAGCTGAGCTGGCAAGCGAGAATGGACCCCAGGCTCTACTCATTTCCCACCCTCCAATTTCTAATCCCCAGAGAGGAAATAAGCAGATGTGTGGCCCTGCTTGTTTCATGCACCTGGACAAAGCCAGGGTAATCCATGTGGGGTTGTAAGTGGGTTCTTACTCCCTCAGGCAGCGGTGTACTACACACATGTAAAGCAGAGCATTGAGGTTTTCTTTCTTCTGGCTCCCTTGCATATAAATTCCACCAGCGTGTACCCTTTCTCCTACAGCCAAGAGACATTTTTATGTCTGGATTTGGGTGCAACAACCCTGGCTTAAAAACCTTAACCCACATCCCCCCCTGTCACTGTCCAAGGAATACTGGACTTTCCCCTCATCCTCAAAATGTTGTGCTTTGAAGCTGGCTCTGGGCTCCAATATGGTCACGTGGCTGTTAAGCAAAGTGCTGTCAATCCGACCTGTGGGGCAGGGTCCCAGCTGGGAGGGGGGTGGCATTCCTCAGGAAACAATGGAAATATTTTGAGCAAAAATAACTACCATTTTAAAAGGAATTTATTGGGTAGGGCAGGTGGAAAGTTGAATTAGATGGGAGTCTCAGGGCGCCTGTAACAATAAGGAAGCTGATGGCAGTGGCCCAGAGCAGCTGGAGCAAAGCTCTCCCTTCACTTACCCCAGATCTGCAGTTCTCCCTCTGGATTTGCTCCTTTATCTCTACAGTGCTTATCTTGGGTCCAGTATATGACTTGGGGTGGTATGGCACATGTTTCATCATGGCATTCCTGGCAAAAAAACCTCCACAGAGAAGTACTAATACCTGCAAAGTCCTCTGGCATTCTATGTCCTGAGAAACTTGTACAGACTGTACCAACAAAATAATTCAGCTGCTAGCATGAGCTTCCATTGGGAAGCTCTCCAAAAGTGTGTATGAGGAAGCACTACCGCTGCCTGTCTAGAGCATAATTCTTTGCTATGGATGGCTAAAGATGAGGATGAACCAAAACAGTCCAGGAGGAACCTGAATTCAAATGTCCATCCCCTTCCTATGAAGAGAGGCTGAGAGAGTTGGGGTTGTTCTGCGTGGAAAAGAGAAGGCTCCCAAGACACCTTATAGCGGCCTTTCAATACTTAAAGGGGGCTTATAAGAAAGATGGGCACAAACTTTTTAGTAGGGCCTGTTGCACTAGGACAAGGGGCAATGGTTTTAAACTAAAAGAGGGTAGATTTAGAGTAGATATAAGGAAGACATCTTTTACAATGAGGGTGCTGAAACACTGGAACAGGTTGCCCAGAGATGTGGTAGATGCCCCATCTCTGGAAATGTTCAAGGCTGGGTTGGACAGGGCTCTGAGCAACCTGATCTAGCTGAAGATTACTCTGCTCATTGCAGGGGGTTGGACTAGATGATCTTTAAAGGTCCCTTCCAACCCAAACCATTCTACGATTCTATGGTTCCTCTGAATATCAATTGAACTCTTCAATCAGTGAAAGCCACTGCACAGAGAGACTACGGCACCTCTAATGGGGAAAAGAAAGGCACATCTTTGTCCTTTCAGTGTTCCAGCAGAGATGAAGAGTTCATGTGAGCATCGAAGGGATACAAGCATCTACAGTAGTGCCACGGTCACCCAAGGAAGCAGCAATAGCTGGAGAGGTGGGTGGAAGCCCCCACTTCTTTTCCCTGGGTCATGGGAAAAGGTGGTGGGAATGTACCCCAGAGGTCTGGTTTCAGAGCAGTTTTCTAACAAAAAGCAAGTGTGATAATTTAAAAATAAAATCTTATACATTTAGTAGGTCTGATTCGTGCGGTGCTTGGGAGGGCAGGGTCAACCAAGGGCCTGTGTGGAATCTCAAAACCAGATTTGCAGAATCTGTGGATGGCAAAACTCCCTTAAAGCCAAAATTCATTGACCTTACCGCAACCACCCTGAGTTACACTGGCCGGTGAGGTGGTCATAAGAATTTTTATAAGCTTGTATAAAGCTGCCAATCCCGCTCTCACTGTGACCACTGGAATACCCATTAACTACAATATCTCAGTCTGCTTTGTGTTGGAAATGGATTTAACTAACATTCAAAGTTAGGCTGATCACTGAGGCGATTTCATTTTAGTTTTAAGAATAGCACCAGCTGACTCGTGCCTAGAAAAGGCATTTGATTCATTCATGCTTTTAAACAAACAAATGAAAATGTCAAAAAAATGTAATTGACTGACAAAACAAAGATGGAAACAGGCTATGTTTGCAGAAATACAGCGACTTACGAACATTCACTGAAGTTGGAAAAAGATACACACGGGGAAAATTTCAGTGTGCGAAAAATAAAAAAATGCAAAATAGGAAGCTATCAAGAACACGGGAGGGTGGCTGGTCAATTAAGTACTGTGTAAAGATTTCCAATTTTCTTATAGTAAATTATTTATTTAGCCCTTGCATGCCATCAATATATTTTACAAGTGTAATACCCAAATTATAGCTACCCACCCATTTATGGCCTTGTAAATGAGTCCTGACTTATCAAAGTGAATTCTTGTTCTAGGCAATGTCAAATTTAGATTGGATTTGGATGTATTGCTTTTACCCTTATCAAGAAGGTTTGCTAGTGTGGTATTTTATTGCCATATTTAAAATGGAAAGTGCTTTTAAATAGACTCGCCTGGATAGCACAACTGATCACAGCTCAGATATGTCATTTCCCAACTTAAAAACCTGCCCTAATCTAGGCAGGAGTCTTGGAGATCCAGCGGAACCCATTTATACTGAATGCATTTCTCTGCGAGATCAATCCTTTGTGATGAAGTGGAAGAGCTATTGTGGCAACAGTGACTTTAATCTTAAGTAAGGATGGCAGGAGCTCTTAAGTAATAAAACCAAATGGTAATCTGCATGTTTCCTGATACTTTATAAGAAAAACAAGCAATAAAGAATGCAAATGAACAAGTGTAATGACTTCCTAAAGTACATTGCATTATATTTGGTTATGCTTAACGGCTCTTACTCATGTTTCACTTTTCAGTAAAGGTAGGAAACTATACAGTAAGGGTAAAGGAAATATCAACAAAGGAGAGCAGTATGTAAGTGACCAAGAAATTAAAAAGGCACATGAAAATAAGAACACTGTTGTGTAAAATCATATCAAAGCAACACAAGTATCTGGAAAACAGAAAAGAAACCAAGCAGAAACATTACTTGCATTTGACTAACTAAAAGCAGGATGTGGCCCAGTGTAGCATTCATTTGGAAGGTTAATAAAAACAACATTTATATTCATGACATTAAAGCTAGCTGAGATGTGCATCACCAAAGGGCATATCTAGTAAAAGGACAAAACAGAGGGGGAGCAAGTAGAGGATAGGTTTATAACAGATGAAAAGGGTAGCTGTTTCATTATTGACTGCAGCCTGCTACTAACTTTTCTGGGCCACAATTTTTTAGAGCATTAACTGTCACCAGCAGAAGATCCTGAGGCAGAAAGTGGGCTGGGTTGAAGGCTGCCAAGCAGGCAGTACAGTGTGGGAAGAAAGCCCAGAGGAAGAAAGGGAAGGCTGAACGGAGAGACATGCTCAAGGGAGATGCAGAACTGGAAACTGACAATCACATGTAGGGCTGTCCACCAGATTTTTGCACTCTGGTTTCCCAGTGCTTATTCTAAGTGCACTCCTGAGGCTCAGCAAAGACGTACAGCTCCAGCAAAGCATGCTACATCCCTATACGAAGCAATGATGGGGAAAGAGGCTATCTGACAACAGCTCAAACAAAGCTTTGGTAATGGACCCATCTGCTGACAGACAACCAGAGGAAGAGTAAATGAGTATTGTGGCGGAACAGCATAGGTTTGGCTCAGTAGGGCTAGCATAATGGATTGCATGCAGCAGTTAAGTGGGCATGAAGGTAGCACAACTGGGAAAGCAAACAAAGCCAGGGATCTAAGCAGGCAAGTACAGATCCAGCTCTCTAGCTGTTTGGGCTTGAGTTACCCATTAACGACATATGGCTGCATCAGAGTAAGCAAGCATGCACAGCAAGGGAGAATGGAGCTTCCAGGCAGGCCTTTTTACAGCCATTGACATTAGGTGCATCTCATGCACCATGAGCAGTCCAAAACCTTAGCGTCTCAGCTGTCTAGACTTCTGCAGTTGTCTCTGGATGGAGACAAGCTCCTCCAGAGAAGATCTCATCACATCTCTTCCCACACTTGTCTTACAATGGGATGAAAATCTCTCCTCTCAATGGCTAGCTTAGACTAAGAACATTATTTTGTTAGATAGCTGACAGTACAGGATTTGGATCCCACCCTTAGTACCTACCCTTAGTACACAGACATCTGCCCTGTCAAAGAGGTCAGGACCCGATATCAGTAGCCTGCTACTGGCCACTCTCCTGGATCTGCGGCCAATCTCTGTCTCATATCACCCACCTTGTATCACCCAGCCAACTCTGAAAGCACTTTTACTTGGGAAGACTACTGTGATTATTCAGCTTCATTATGTACAATACCTTTTCTTGAATCCACAACAGTTTCTTCTTGTTTTCCCATGTGCACTTGCTATCTATCTGAGGCCAATACAACTTGTGTCTGCTGGAAAGTACTGCTAACAGTAAACAGCATAGATGACCCCTGTATATTGCAATAATTTCTGGGTAGAGCCATTTGTCTTCTGCCTCTCACATGGCTGTGTTATTTTGAGGGGTCTGCAATACAGATGAAGGCAGATTAAATTCCTTTTTCTGTCCCTATCTGAAAATTCATGAACATTCAGATTTTAAAATAAATACTAAAAAGTTCTAATTTTTTTTAGCTACTGACTTCAGTGGGAGCTTTTAATAACTTCATCCTAAATTAAGATTGTATACTGGCCACTTAGAATACTCCCCAACTTATTTGTTATGGGCACTGTCCTATGTCACACTGATCTCTCTTGTGAATTTACAAGTGCATCATAACCCTGTTATCTGGGTCAAATTCCCTGAGATAACTATTTTCCAGGCTTGCTCTTGCTCCCACTTAATTCAATCTTAAAACTCCAATTGTGTTCAGGGGCAGAAAGACTGGGTCATTGAGTCCTACTATTATTTCAAGTTCAGGTTTATTCTACAGTTTCTGTCCCACATGATTTTGTTGTGTTTTGGAACTGCTAAACAGCATAGTCCACTTGAAGGAGGCATGTTAGTTGTAAAAGCATCATACAAACTCTTGTCAGGATCTAGCTCTCCTAAAAGAAATATATGTTGCATAAATGAGGTGCATTGTTCATATGTTTCTAGTTAGTCCTTTGTATTTCATAATCAGCTCTTTTTTTTTAATTACTTAACATGACTGTATAATTGTGGTCACATGTTAAGACTAAAATCGTGCTATTGATGCACTGTAGGAGTGGGAAGGGGTGGGGGGAAATCTCCTGTTGAACTATAAATAGCCCTTACAAAGTGAAAACAACCTAATCCTTGTTAATCACAAATTAGGAAGGAGCGTGCCAAAAATAGCACAATGATGGAGTGTCAAATCAAACGCCTCTGTGCAGGTAGTTTGTACAATACCAGGTGACTATAACTGTTGTGGGAATATCCTTGCTCAGGAAAACAGTCTAACTCAGTGCCAACCAGCCATCAATGACTGGCTTTCTCAGTGACTCTCTTGAAAAGGCATCTATACAACAGAAATCAGTGATATGCTCCATTCCTTCCATGTTACTCGGTCTCACTGGCAGTACAGTATAGTTGTTGTAATCTAAAACCAGGCAGTTGTTTGTACAGTGGTTAGTGTAATGTGAATCTAACAATGGCTGTGCCAGATAACTCTCCTACACAACTTCTGAGAGCACGGTGAATGTAAGTTTGTATTAACAATTTGCCCTGTAGGCTCTGCTAAAATGCTTCCTCTCAGCAAACTAAAGGTCTCCTGGATTTTCAGGCTTTGTGACAAAGCCTTCTGGCTCATGCAGTTTGATCAATTTCTAAAGTCTTGACTATGTTCAAATATTTTATAATAAAAAACTGCATATTTTCCACTCTTAGACTCCCCTCAGAGTGTTTATTATATTAGATACATTACATAAGCTGGCACTTTAGGTGCTTTATGAGTTTTCCATAAACCCTTATTTACTAATGGCTAGCCTGACTTTGTGAGTCTACTGTAAGATTTGACCTTTCCTAGTAATGGGAACCTGGTTCGAGTAATGTTTATAGTACCTTTAAAAAAAGGCATCATAGAACCGCAAAAAAAAAAAAAAATCTTAATAATTACGATAAAAATATTTCCTCTCTATCATACTTCAGCCAACTTTCCTTCACAGGCTGAGTAGTGTCTTTCCAGAAACTTGTAACATGCACCTTTATTTTTCTCAGCTGTGAATTCCAGGCTAAGAAGTAAAACCCTTGGAATAAAAGCAGAAATAGACTAAATCTGGCAAGCTCTGCTGAAAGGTAAATCTCGTTACCTTTGCTAAGAGTTCCATACCTAGCGACCAGGCTCACTAACTCCACCAGGCTTACTGACGGCCTACTTTTTCATGGTTTAAGAGCTTCAAATGCACAAAATCTCTCATTATCTTTAAGACAGTAGCCCTGATTTTCAAAGGTGCTGGCACTGGCAGACCCAGAGAAATAGCTGCAGTTTTAGTTTGAAGGTAATCCTCTCCAGCTGGATAGGAAGCTCTGGACTGGAGATCCCATCCTGAGCCATTGTCAGCCCCAGCAGAAGCTCCATCAGCCTTGCTTGGGTGAGTAAGGGCTGGTAGGATTAAACCACTGCTACATGACATGTTACTATCCCTGGATTTGAATTTTGGGGGGAGGAAGCAGTTTAAAGTAATTCTGGTGATAGCCAACTGGAAGAACTTTTATTGGTACCCATGCAGAAGTAAAGAATAATTTCGGAAAATGCTTGGGAAAACTTCCCGCCTCACAAACAAGTGTGAATATGTACTAGATAGGCCTGCACCTTAATACACTTGCAGTTACTTTACAAAGATGCACTACAGAGAGATCTGCTCTTAATTACCTTAAAATACCAGCACAGGAAATGGCACAAGGCTGTGATAGGCTTTGCAACCTTGAATTCCTACTTTTAATCGGCATTAGTCATTTTAAATTCAGCTTCTTAAAAGTCTTAGTAAAATTGACCTTAGGGAACAATAAAATGGCAATTACATACGACAAAGGTATGGAGCAGAAACAATTAGTTATTACCTCAATAAAAGAAGAAAAGATGGGACTGTGAACCTACTGGCCAAATTCCAGGAAACAGAGTAGGCTGCTTGACCTTAAGGAAGAAAACCCAAATATTTGGAGAAGGTGTTCTTGGTGTATCTCTCTAAGGAAATCAGGGAACTTTTTTTAATTGCCCCATTTCCTACCGATAGTGTTCTATATTAATTTAATAGCATTGATCAGTCACTTTGATAAATCACCATTTATTTGCTTGCATTACAAGTCTCCTAATACATCATCATGTTCTGCAGAACATGTTACAGTGTACCCTGAATAGTCACTAGGTGGTAACATATGCAGGCTTGAGCGCATTTGGCCAAATCCTGCACATCCAAACACATGTCCACACTAGAGAAACCTGGTCCATCTTCTGGTGGAATGATGAGAAGTTTTACCATGTTTTGTAATGTTTATTAGAGACAAAACCTAGAGAGCTAATTAGATGACTAAAACCAACCAGGAGAATTTTTCACACTGTTTTGAAGAATCCTGTAGCCATGTGCATCTCCACGCTTGTCTGTGAAGCCTGGTCTGGAGGAATCCCTATGAAACCTGATAGGAGAGTTTGGAAAGGTGTTTGTTTTCTATTAAATGCAATCAGCCTTTCCCATGAGGATAAAGAGACTGCGGTTTGCAAGTTTCTGCCTTGGTGCTTTTGATATATTTGCTGAACATTTCCTGCTGATACAGGGCAAGGTTGGCCCATGCACCCACGCCAGGGAATAAGGAAGTGAAAGTCTCCCTGGGTGGCCCCTGCGTATCCCCGTCTGTGCCTGACGGGCAGAGCAGGCTGCCAGGGAGCCAGCGGAGCCCCAGCCCTCCGCTCCCCCACTCCAGCACACAGTGGGAAGTAATCCCCCGTGATCTGGGCCAGCAGTACTCTGCTTTGCTCCCTGGTTCACGGGAGAAGCACAGACAAAAGCATAGCTCCCCAACTCCCAGGGCAGGGCAGATGAGAGCAGCTCTTCAGCTGTGTTCTAGGAGGATGATGAGCCAGATGGATCTAGATGGACCTGTACAACAGCTCCAAAGCTCAAAATCTGTTTCCTTTGGGGGCGGGGGGGGGGGGGAGGGTGCACAGGGAGCATGGCAAACTGTAGGCCATATCTGCTGGTCCTTTCTGAAAACATATAACAGCTTTCCTACAAAATAGTAGCAAATAGGAGAAAGCATGAGAGACATAGGATTATCTAAGAAGCTACAAGATGGTCCAGATAGAAACAACAAGAGGGAGACAGGCTGGTTCCCGACTTTTCATCTGTGCAGAGCTAGGAAGAGTTCTGTTCCTAAGTGCAAAGCACTACTTTAAGCCACGGTCTCCCATTTCTGAGTTAATAAGCCTGCCCTGAGGAAAGGGAGGTGACTGAAACAGGAGCATGTGGGCTTTATTTGGATTGTCCCAGCTACTGAGTCTGCCCTGCAGCTTACTAAGTGATTGGCATATTAATTAAAAAAAATCCCCAGACATTTTAAAAACAAACATGCTTTGTCCTTTCTCCCCCTTCCTTGAGATATTTGTTACCTTTCCAATAGGCTTAGCAAGAAAAGAGGAATCAAGTGAATGAGCTGTAGAAGTGGTAATTCTGAAGGTCTGTTTCCTTACCTTGACTGTGTACATTGTGTTGCCTAGTATAGCAGTTTAAGAATGACATTTTCTGAACCATCTAAAGCAATACATGACACCTGGCATGCTGAGAAGGAACATGGGAATCAGTGGTGGTTTAGTCTGTATTTCATCATCTGTCAGATACATCTGTAAGAACACAGCAAATGCTCATTCGCTTATTGTCTTGGTCTGCAGTTGGAGCATTTTGTCTGCAATGCAAATGGAATAATGGAAGAGTGAATCAAGAATAGCAAACAGATCCACATGGCTATTGTATGGAACTACGTCTTCATGTTGGCTGAGTTGAAGGACTTTTGCCAGACTTTTTTATTCATGTTCATTTTCTTTGGCATCCATTTGTAGCACTGTAATCATGATGAGATTTTTATTGTAATCCTTTATTGTAAGTATCGTTATTCAGTAACAAGTAAGACGATTTAAGAAAGTAAATATCGATAGCCAGTTCATGATCGTTGCAATTTGAATGGATAGAAAAGGAAATGCAGTACCTGAAAGACTCACATTGAAGAACTCGAATCTGGAGTAAGCTTAAGCAAGTTAGAAACTGCTTGACCACCCGGAACTTAAAAAAAAACCAAACTACTGTAGACTTTGAACAGGAAGAAGAATCTTAGAAATTATTTAAAAACTGGGCTAAAATGGACTCTGAAGATTGTCCAGTTCTTCTCCTGACAGTTAAAAAAAAAACATCCAGAGATGATTTTTTCACAACTTCCCTACATGACCAACAGGAATCTCTAATTATCTGTACTGTTAGCCATCTATAGTGCTTTTTCTCAATGTCTACTCTAAACCTCCTGTGCTGCGATTTAAACCCAACACACACCATTTTATCCCCAGCGGACACAGAAAAGCTTATGTCCTTTCTGTCTGAACTGCCTTTTACATATTTGAAGACTGCTAGCACTGCTTTAGAGCTGAAAAGAAGCAAGCAAGAATACTTCCAGTGGCACTGCAAGGTCTAATTGAATCCTTAGCAGGACAAATCTTCATGTCATTCAGGATAAAGGATTCTGGGGATTATACTGAATTTTGCCTAGGTTCTGAAAGAGGCATGACACTGCCAAGAAGCGGTTGCCAGACAAGGAGATGAAGGTTCTGTAGACTTGCCTGTTGCTGCATCCAGAATATATCCAGCAAAACAGGAGTGAGGATGAAAGACAGGGGCAGCTCTGAAGATGTCCTGCTAATTTCCCTAGCAGAGGAGGAGCTCCCAGCTCCTGTAGTGCTTAGGGCAGGCAGAAGTGACAGGGACAAGTATCCTGCTGGGACCTGCAGGGACCCAGTCAGCCTGAGCCCTGCTTGTCTGATGGTGAGGGACAGGCCACAGGGCAGAGTGAGGCTAAGAAATCAGACGCATCTGAAGCACTCCTCAGATTTTCAGGACCAAAGAGATGAATTAATTCAGAATGATTTAGATAGATTTCTGTAGAAATCTAGAAAATTACATAGATCTAATTCATAATGCTGTTGATTTGCAAGGGGAAGTTGGCACTCCTGAGAGCGAGCTACATGTGATTTCTAAAAATATTCCATTTTAATTATAAACTAACTTATGGCATCATTTTCATTTTATAGTGTTTAGATTGTATCTCTGGGCTCACAAGGAAAAGGATTCTTTCAACAAGCTTTAAACAAGAGCCAAAAAAAAGAATCAAAATGGTGGTCTGATACATTTTTGTCTACATTAAAAGGAATTAGCATAGATCTGCATTTTTAAAAACAGTTCTTAAAAAGTGATAAAATAATTCTCCCTCAGAATGCAAAAATATTTACACAGTATTGTTGCACCAGCTTTGTTTATTCTGTTCATGTTCCAGATAATATTAAGAACCATTCTAATTGTGAGTGTTCGTGTATGCTTAGGTCTATGTGAAAAGCTCCACACATAGCTCCATCACTAGAAAGGAAGACCTAGCCTAGAGTGATAACTCAAGACCAGATGCCTATGTGGCTGCTAAAGAGGAAAGTAGATTGGTTCCTTTTGCCGTTAGATTCTCCCCTCCCCCACACCTTCTTTTTTTTTTTTACTTTTTTTCAGTTCCTCAGCTCTCTTTGATTTACACTCTTGCTGATCTACTGTTTTGAGAAGCCAGTGTTGTAGAATCCTTAAGTCATCTGTGACCTAGGTCACTACAGACAGGAGCAATTTAGTAAAAGTATTAATTGAAACTCTTCTGGCAAGCACTACTTTGGCAGATGAAGTTACACATCAAACCTACACAGACTGCAACTACACTTCCGAACAGACTAAGATTTTCAATATCTCATAAACAGACTCCTCAATCACCAGAATCTAATAAGGCTATAATCATCATTGACACTATAATGATTAAAATGAATAAAACCCATTAAGAAAAGTCATGTTGAGTTATTAAAAGTTTCGCTCTGTGTGATATGTAATCTTTTATCCATTTTTTATGATGAAATCTGTAACCATCTATCCACAAAAGACCATTAATTTACTGCTCTGTGGATGTTACCATGCTCTTTAGTTTAACAGCTTATCATTGATTTCTTGAGGGAGATATTATATTTGGAGAAATACACATGGAACAAAAGCCAGTATGTTGCTGTAAATTTGCCACTGACAGGATGATCAAAGTATTTTGGACTACTCAAAGCAGAGGGCTGGTGAACAAGTTCAGAAGAGCCTATGGTCATATCCCTGCTGTTGTAAGCAGACCCTGAGGCAAGGCAGCAGATACATGTTTTCAAGAATCACAAACTCTTGTAAGAAAAGGTCATGTGCACTGCAGGGGGGAAAACAATAAAATTTCCATTAACTAGAGCCTAGTTAACCGGCTTATTGGCATCTATTAGAAACAAATTGCAAACAAAAGTGATCCTATTATAAACTTCCCCTTGTTCCCTCAGTAAAATAAAGTCACTGAATGGCCCACAAAAGACAGGAGGAACACAGCTTGTCAGATGACTTGCTTTATTTTCAAAGGAAGTATTATGTTTCACCCACCAAACGGTCTACGATCATGACTGGCAGAAAATTGCATAGATATGGGAAATACATGGAACCAGTGCATCAAGAGTAACCTGGAGAGGGGAGGCAATGCACTCCTGCTCACATTCTTTTAATAGGGACAGTTTTTTCTCCTAGGCAAACAGCAATAAAAAAATGTGAATGGAAGGATGTGTACACAAACTTTTGGTCTAAGTGGTGGGAGAGCACTCTTCCTGAAGTGTACTTCTTCTCATAATAAACTTGGCTCCAATATCTTTATTGCTCATCTCCTTTTTAATCTTATTAACAATAAAGCCTAAAAATGTTTTGAAGAAGTCAAATAAAGAGTGTTGCCTTTCATTTCTGAGCATTCTTTCCATTTAGCTGGGATGAGTAATTAACTGTCTTTCCCAACATTTTTAATGCTGGGTCAAATCTTCAGCTGCGCAAAGTCACTCAAAAGCAGTGTGAATATGACAGTTTTTACTTGCTGAGCATCTGACCACATCTATATTTTCCATCTTTTTTTTTTTTTTTAGGCACGTCTTAGCACTTCAGATACAGCTATGAATCAAATAAAAGTCCTCTTGGTTTATCTGAATAATGAGCCACAAGCCAGTACCACAGAAATTTAAGTCACTTTGCAAGGGGATTTAAACAAAGAATATTTGCTTTTCAAAGAAAGATTGGCAAGACAGTTATAAAAGTCAAATATCACCTTCCACTTAGCAAAAGAAAGTAGGGAATGGAGGATGCAGGAGCATGGAATGTACAATAATGACTATGGACGTCACTTTGAAATAGAATAGATCTGTAGGGGAAACGGCTCTGATCTGGGGACTTGGTTCAGAGACAAGGGTGTGCCAAGGGATTCAGAGAGAGGAACTTGCTCTGGCCAGCCCTGCCCTTTCACGTGCTCTGCCAATGCAGGATGCTGCTTATCTGAAAAGCTCAATCTCCCCAGAAACGCTACTGAAGGAATAGTAGAAAGGTTTCTGAGTAACTAATGTTGTAGCAGGAATTTGGGAAACCATCTAAAAAGGTAAGTCGTTCTCTTCAGAGTAATAACCAACACTTGCTTTGAATGCAGTGACAAATATCTGTCATGATCACCTGGCTGTATACAACAGCTACATGCTCTACTGAAAAAAAAAAAAAAAAAAGAAAAAAAAAAAAAGGAGATGAAGGGGACCACCTGCTCTGACATCAGGAGTTCTTCCTGAACCCTGGATCCTGGATTTACTGAGTCATCCATGCTGAGTTCTACTGCAGCATTTCTTTGGTCCCTATAATGCTATTTTTCTTCCCTTGCAAACATAAGCGAGAGATTAAAATTCTGCTGCACAAATCCCCCAGACTCAGAGAGCCTCTTGCCGTGGGGGTATCTTCCACATTGTTCAGCCTGACCTTTTGCAGAGCACAAGCCAGGCAGTTTAGTACCGTTGTTGACAGATTGAGTCCAATGACTTAGGTGAATCTGAAGTATTTCAGTTCGTCAGTCATATGCTGATTACATGCCGTTAGTAGAAAACGGCTAGTCTGAGGTATTTATGGTGAAGTCTCCAACCATCTATCCGCTGAAGAACATTAATTTACTGCTCTGCAGATGTGACCACGCTCTTTAGTTTAACAGTTCATCTTGCTGCAGGGCAGGGAATTTGTAAGAAACAGATTATTCTGACAGGTGACCTATATTCCATGTTGCAGAAAATGGGGTTCCTGACAGTCCTTCCCTCAGCCCAGTTCTGGCCAACAGTTTGACTCTAAGTCATAACACCATGTACTGGGGAACACCTGAGAAAGGAGGCTCAGAGTGCTGTGCCGTCCTCCTGGGGTCCCAGCCCCAGCTGTTGCCAGAGCAAATGCCTGAACAGGAGTAAAGAAACCAAATCCAAATTCAAATTCCAGTTGCATACCAAAGTGCCGGGTATTCTTTCCTGATCCTTGCAACTAATTCACTAAAACTCTATTAATATCGAGCTTCAGCTGTTACAAAGGCAAAGATTTCTCCTCTGTCCCTGGACTAAAAATGGAAGGGAATAAATAGGAAAATGTTTGGCTTCACAGGTGTTTGATTCCCAGAGAAATACTACAGACCATAGTGAATGATGCCTGTTGTCAAAAGATTTGAAGGGGAAAAGTTATTAGGTAGATGAAAGCTTGTTAAGAAATTATCTATGGTAATGAATGAGGAAAACCAGAGAAAACTGTCTCCATCCTTGAAGGAATATTTACTTTAACACATCTTAGACAAAAGGTAAACTGACTGCTAAAATGTGTATAATTTTTTAAGATATTAATTAATTTTATTTTATCTTCATGTTATTAAAAGTATACATCTTTCTTTCAGCAAGACAGTGAAGTTTGTTGCATGAATGTTTCCCTGGTATTAATCTGAACTGTAATAATTGTAATAATAACTGTAACCTTTTGAGATGGCTCTTTTACTGTCCAAAACAGTGAGGGGGTTGTGGCAGGGAGAGTGCTTGCAGGAATGATGAGAAAACAAGTCATTTTGAGAGTTTTAGTGAAGGTGTTCATTGGTAAGGGATGATTATGACTGATGAGTCAGCTCGTTCACAATTACAGGTGGAGAGAGCAATAAAACCTTGCTGAGTTTGACTATTGAAATTATATGGTTTCATAAATAGTATAATGTTGTTCTCAGCAGGTAAATGTTATATTTTCAAGACAGCCACATCACAACACGTAGAAATATTCAGTGGCTGAAGGTCAACAGGCCACCTCCTAAATGATAGCATAAATCCACAGAATTACTTGATAGGAAAGTAATTGCTGCAGGTTTGTTCTTGATGTGAAATTATAGATTACTGAATAGGCAGTATTTTCAGTGTAAAAATTTTCCTACTAATGTATCAAAGGATAGAGGGCAGAAGAAAATTTTGCCAACATGTACATCTCAGCAAGAAGAACCACATTTCATTACAAACTAGTCATAATCGTTGGTCAATTTTTCCTTCCAGATGGTACAGAAAAAAAGAGTTTTCTCTTTCGTTTCTTGCTCAAAGTTTACTTTTAGAAAACCAACCTCATCACCATCTTTCAAATGGTGATAAGGGTATGCATCTACAGATTCCCAGATGTGACTGCATCAGGGGTGGCGAGTTCTCGAATGATGCCTTTTACTAAACAAGGAATGTCTGCCCTTAACAAAATACAGCATAAGAGGAAAATGAGCTAGCTTGCCCTTCTTTAGCCCCCAATCACATTTTGTAATTGCTCCTGACCCTGTCTTTTTCTCTCTGCTCTCTGACTGTATATTTATGAGCAGAAGCAGTTGAGTGGTTTCATAAACAGCGCAGCAAAGTTGGAGAAGTCACTCAGAGAACCGGCAACACTGCATGGAGAATTGGTATGCCACACTCCTGCCCAAGGCAGTCGAAAGATTATTTCATTAGCAAAGCATTAACCAGATCTTGGGATACCCTCCCAAATGATAGCCCCTTAGCAGCTGGTGTTCAGCCTATATCCATTCCAGCCCAAAAATCAGCTAACATTTTCTGAGGACTGGTCTGTTAAGACTGCTATTATTTCAGAGTAGTACAAAAAGTTATCCACACTTTTTATTAATCATCATACAAGTGACCTGTGTTTCTCAAGTCAAATGATATCTTAATTATCTTTTCTATAAAATGTTCTTTTTGAGGAATATTTTTTACGAAAGGACATATAACAGACACTCAGGAGTATTCACCAGGTAGCAAGCTTATTATACCCAGCATGATGGGTGTTACTGTTGTCAAATTACAAATTTCTTGTTCTCACAGTAGATGCAAGCAAGGTTCAAAAAGATCTCAACTGAACCCAGACATTTCAAAATCTAATGCAAATTACTGCCACGAAAAACTGTGCCAGTATTTCAAAAGATTATTAAACAGAAGGATCTGTGATAGAAAGTCATCTTTGAATGGTTATTTCCACATGTGTAAAGTGCATAGGCTTTCAAAGGAACTATTAGGACCTGTCTAGGTATAATTAAAATGCCATAATTCATCAATAATAAATCACTTTTTTCAATTACTTTTCTGCCTAATTATACATCAGTGCTTAATTAATATTTAGCCATGGTGTGCTCTGTCAGTACCTAGGTCTTTATGTAAAAGCAGGAAAAATATTTTGGGTTCGAGTCCACCTAGTCAACGTCTCACTTGCATTCAGATATCTTTCTCACACGCAATAAAATATAGACAGTCTAAAATGAGAACCTAAGTTGTCTATATCACTACGTCAGCAGTGAGAAGCAGGTACATTTGCAGGCTTTATGTGGGAGAGTTAAGCTAAGCAGTAAGGTCTCACCCAAGACATTTCACGGTTTGATGTTACGGATGCAAAAGACCTTAAAATATGAGTGTAAGGGTGTAAGGAGGAGGAGTACCTAAAGAATGGCTAGTGGTGTAGTGTAAGGCACTACATACTAGAAAAAAAATTCTGTACAGCTCTGCTGGAGATGAGCGTTATTTTTAAGTGGGTAAATAACCAAGAATGGTTGCTTTATGTGACAACTCATCTTGCATGGACAACCATGCTCAGAGGCAATATTTGCCTCAGATCTCCACAGATAGTCTGCAACAGCATTTTGCTGACCAGGAGTTTTATTACTGATTTCTTTCCTGTCTTTCAAAATTTGTCATTAGTTTCTATTTTAGCATAATAACAATGTATCTGTTGGCATATATATTATGCTGGCATTTTAAATGACTATTGCAATTACTGGATTCCTCCTGTACGCTTAAGCTGAAAGGTATTCTTTCTCAGATTTGCCATAAAGTCTTGAGTTTGACCTCTGAACTCTGCCTGACTACCCATAGAGTCAATCAGATGGGAAAGTTACACCATTAAGAATCTTCCATTATGGCTATTTCAAGGTCCTAACAATCCCTGTATAGATACCCACAGGCAAACTACATACCACTTTGGTAGCAATGCTAGAATTGTGTTCATTTACAAAGCTGACACTGAATTTGCAGTGGTGCTTGGTACTTAGAATATAATTTGTTTTCATTTATCTGAAATGATCTATCTCTGCATGTATCTTTACTGATGTGAGGATACACGTGCCTTTTATTTGCTGTATTTAACATAGAAGATTCTCTCTCTTTAGTAGCTGTTTTGCCTGCTATGCTACCCAGGTTAGGAAAAGAATGGCAAATATTCAGAACAATTCTGTTTTCATCTGACTTGGTCTGTATCACAGCATAATACCTACCTGTTCATATTTAAAATGTAAAGTCCAACGTGAATGAAACTTTCTAGCGTGAACTTCTTTCCACGCTAACTCAGCTATCGCATACTATCCTGTACATAGTGAAGTGTGTGCCATCCCACTGAAACTCAAACACATGCTTATAATTTGAATGGAAGTGGGCCAAATGGTTTTACAATTACTGTAGTTCTGCAAAGGCAAGTCCTCTGTGTAAGGGATGTAAGATGCTTTTTACCTTTTTTTCCACACAGTAAGGGGGAAAACATTCAGCAGCAATGCATAAAGCTTTAATGTCTCCACCCTTGGTTCAGTTTATCAATGTTTCTAATTTTCATATTTCACTAAAAAATTACAAAGGTTTTTACATGAGAAATCCTAGATAATATCTTTGCAGTACATTTGAGACAGGTAACTGTTTGCAACTATTTAAGCAAAATCTAATGTCAACAAACTTCAGCTTGGCTGGCCTTCAAGCATCACTTTAAAACCATTATTCATAAAAATAACAGCAGCAAGGTAATAGAAACAACGAGCTTGGTAGAACTTGCAGTATCATTATTGCATATAATTCCAAAATCAGGAGTTATCCAAAATATAAGGAGATCTGTTTAGAAATCAGAGTATTTAAAACAGAAAGTTCTAGCCTTGAGGTCCACACTCCATATTTGCCTTTCAGATCCAATTTCAAGCTTTCCTTCACAAGGAAGAGGACTGGAAACTCATTTTCTTTGAAGAAAAGGAGAGATCCTCTCGGTCCTAGGACCTGGGGCTTCAAATAAAAAACAAAATGCTACAAGTATCATGGTATAATCAGGAAAGCTGGCAGCCCTGTGGCACCACAAAACCGTTGCATTGACTTGCTTGATCTAGAATAGAACTTGCTAGCCTGGGCTTCATGCAGCCAAAGAGTTTGCTGAGCGCCGCTTAGCCCTGAGAAGGGACCTGTTGTCAAGAAGAGCTACAAGCACTCCCACAGCCTCATGTCGAGGCCTTCTGCTGCCATCGCTTGCATATGGAAAATGTTAGAGAACCCAAATGACTAAAGCAGGCAAGAAGAACAAAAAGAGAGTAACAATGACTTTCACGTGTCCCATAAATATACCTTGGCAGTGAATCCATTTGCAAGCACAGCACACTAGACAATTAGGGGCAAATTTTCAAAAGTGTTCTCTTAACTTTGAATGCAATGTTGCATGCCTGGTTTTCATAGGAAAATTTTTGGCCCGTGTAAAACTCATGTTTTTGAGTTGAGTTGCATGTGGAAGCTGGCATGCAACCATTCCTTGTGTAATTTCAGAGGCTGTGAAGAGAGGCCTTTGAAAACTGAACCTGCTAGTTACCATTCTAATGCAGAGATAAAATACTCTTTCTTTCCCTTGATCTTGCAGGGTTTTCACAGGCTTCAAATGAAAATAAGTGTTAATGCCTTTAATTTTCGCAAGATGTCTCTGGTAAATTACCCACAAGATATAAGTCAGTTCATCTGATAGCTGGAGACCCTTAAAGTGTCTATTATAAAACCATACTGATAAAAGACTTTCTTATTGATTGCAATCATTATTAGCTCAACTAGCCTGAGACAGAGAATAAATATGCATTATATCTCTTGAGAAAACAAGTTTCACAATTATACAGATTTTATTAGACAAACAAGTTAAAAAAGCATGTATGGTCAGCTCCTCTTTGGAGAGGCCTGTCCAGCTTGGAATCATTACGAGAGCGAACAGCAGCGCTCTGTACTGTATGATTCATCTGTCCCTATAGATAGCCCTATATATCACTGCAGATTGTGCTGATTAGTAGGGATGTTACTAGGACCCAGACGCCTAAATTGACATTTGATACCGCATTAACATTTCACATTTATTAACTCAACATACAAACTATTGATCTGAAAATAGAATTAGTGGTTGCTCTGGCACAGTAGTGAAAAATAGCTCTTTGTAACGGGGGAAATCTCATTCTTGATTGCATAACAGTAACCATTAAATTTCCTTATTATAAAAGTGTCTAATTAGCAAAGATTTTCATTTTTTCCCTATACCACAGGGGGCCAATCACTATTCTGAGCACATATCACTTAGGTGCATAAAAATTTGCATTGTGCTGTTGGTTTTCCTTTTGAGAGAATGCCTGGGAATATCACAGAATATAGATATGGCACAAGTATTTTCTACATAAATTAAAATTCAGTTCAGCAGAAAGTATGCAGGAAGGAAATGTATTTGAAGGTTCTGTTTCCTCTCTGTCTCCTTGTTCTTCACCACTCCCACCTCTGAAAACTTTGTAATGGATGGTGTTACCACAAAAAGATAATTACTTTGTTGTTTGATATAAAAATCCCCTGCAAAACAAATAGAGGTTTTTAACAGGGCTCTGCTTTTTTGAACATCCTCTTGCCTCAGTTAGACTAGAGATGCCATTTAAAACCATAGCTTGCATTTCAAGGATGCCTCTGTCAGAAGGCATGACTCAGTTTACTTCGATTCTGTCTCTGCCATGCAGTCCGATGCTGTGAAACAGAAAGGAAGCACTAGGAATATATTGATATACACAATCATCAAATGAATGACTTTGACGTTTGCTTTCCAAATACTTGTGTGTGCATATGTGATTACACTATAACTATAAAACTTGTCAAGCTAATCGGTACGGCTGTCTTGTTGATCTGATTCTGAGAGGCCAGTACGAGCATCTCACCGCTTCGTTATGCTTAGGCCAGCAGGTTCAGTAAGTGCAGCAGATGCACTGAAGTGTGAGCAAACTGTTTCGAAACACAGTAATGCAGTGTTCTTTCAGAGACTGTGCACCAAACTTAGTACTATCTCAGGTGACGTTGTCAAAGTGCACGTGACACCTGGTGAGCGTTAATCTGTGCACATGCCCAGTCCCTGTATGTGGAAAAGTCCCAGGGAATATTTGTATCCTGGGTGTGTCCTATACATTTTTAATTGAGTACAAAGAAGTGTACATCCTCAGAAGAGAGTTTTTGTGACATGTTGACAATGCATGCGATACAGCACCTGCAATTTAAAAACATGGTACCATCTGGGTCGATAGGATGAGTTTTTTTCTTTTTCTCCTATTATTTTACACCTTTCTACCTTTAACTATACTAAGTTTGTATATAACAAGTGAGATTAAATTTGTAATGCTTATATGAAGGTGGTATACGGATTGTTGTCAGAATATATGAATTTCATCTCTGGACTCAGAGTAGCTCAGCTATCTATGCCTGCTTTATGGAATAGCTGAATGGAATGAAACAGCATTATGGACACAAGCACAAACTCTCAATTATTTTGAGGGCAGAGAAGGGGAAACAAAAGAGGGGAAAATATGACTTAGCCTGTACATTATTCTTTCAGTCATGGCTTTCAAAGGCTGAAATAGATGCATAAAGCCACAATCCCGCCAGTTGCTCCCTGCGACTGTATTGATTTCAAGTGAGATTTCAGCACCAGTTGGAACTAGGGGAAAAAAAAGAAAAAAGAAAGTCAACGTATTTATATACTTCCTTGTCCAGCTAGAACTGCTGTTTTGACTACAACATCCAACTACTCAGGACAGTGTTTGAAAAGGGTTTTCGGCTCCTTACAGCAGCCTCTGAACCATCTCTTGCTGTTTGTGTATTTCTTACCATTTCTGGCCTCTGTTTGGAGAGCAGTGGAAATGCAAGTTTTCTCTCCATCTTCTTAAGTAGCAAACCCATACCCAAAATGAAGGAAAGGTCAAACTGGTGGTTAGATATATTGTCTTTCATTCCAGATCTTCTTATAAAAGTGCAGCTAAGACAGCTGTGGTAGAATCAGACTGCCAAGAACGCCTTCTAACACAAGGGTATACCCAACTGGTTTATATAACCTTAATTCAAGCAGCACAACTAATGATAATGATATGCTACAGTATTATTATGCCAGGAATGTATGAAATCAAGAGAGAACATTTCATTTTAAACTTTGCTGATTTTTCACATTTGCTTAACATTTTCTCTAATGATTTCTTGCACTGTTTTTATGCCACCTCAGATAAAATGCCATTATACATGATATTTGCACCATTAGGCACAAAGTAAGCATTACTTATGATTAAAGGCAATGCTGTGAAGCATTAAAAAAATGTAAAGGAAATGGTTTTCAAGCATACTCACAGAGACTCTGAAGCTTGAGTGTCATTTGCTTTCACTATGCCAGCTGGGTGATGTTCTTGCATTTCAACAAAGCTGGCTACCATTTCCAAGCAGATCCATACAAGATTTTCATTGTACATATTTGAGTGAGATGTCCAGCATAAGATACGTTCACATGCATACATACACAACAGAAGTCCAATGAACCTATCTAAAGGGAAATAAGTGAAAGAAAACACAATAATTACAATTAATCACCAGTGAACACGATCATAAAGACATCCTTTTCAAGGAAAGGACACTATTTTTTGTCATAAGCTGCATCTTGTTAAACAACACCTCTAATGTTTGGGTTTTATTAAGACTCTTGTCTTTGTGGAGCATAACAGTGATTTTGATTTGCTGCATAAATAAGGGTTGAATAATGTAATTAAATTGGATCAATAAAACTCATGCTTTTGCACTATTCACATGTCAGTATGGGAATTTTTCCCAGATATTTCCTAATGCTGGAATCTAATGGAGTACAGTTCCACAGGATTAAGCCTCTACAATTATTCTGTTAATCCTCTGGGTTGTGAAGAAGAAAGAATAAGATTAATTTTGAGCTGTGTGAACTGTTATTTCAGCATTTGGCTAGGTCAATTAGAGTGCGATAAGTAAAACACATGGAAGAAATACTGGAACAAGCTAAGACCAGCTGAAATCAAGTCCCTTGGTGTGTATGTAGCCCAGACCTTTTCATATTCTTGTCCCATATAAATTATTATAATTTTTCTTAGGGTTTGTGTTTTCTTAATTTATTAACCCAGAACAGGATCTGGTTTTCTATGAGGTCAGTGTTTGTAACACTATAGTTACTCTTTTTGAACCATCTGAGTCATAAAAGGCATTCAGATGATTTATTAGAGTGGATCTTGCTGCCAGCATCTACCCTGGTGTGAATGATATGCATGATTCCATCACAGTCCATGAGCATTAACCCAGCAGCACTCAAAGATGGAAGACAAAAATATTGCTTCTGTAGAAAACTATAGTATCCCATATATCCACACTCTACGCAAGAGACATTTGCCATAACTTCACATTTATCCTATAATTTTGATGTTGATCATTTTAATAAAAAAAAAGATTAAAAAACCAGTTTAGAAGATAAAATAACTTTCAGATTAAAATGATAAGTTGTCCTCAAAATTAAGGTGATTTTGCAAGGCAAGAAGGAAATCTTGAATAAGACCTACATAAAATAAGTACACCTGTGCCAAAATCCTCTCACAGCACGGCTGAGGTTGGAAGGGACCTTGGGAGTTCATCCAGTCCAACCCCCCTGCTCAGGCAGGGCCACCTACAGCCAGTTGCCCAGGACCATGTCGAGGTTTCTAATATCTCAAAGGAGGGGGATGCCACAGCCTCCCTGTGCAACCTGTGCCATTGCTCAATCACCCTCGCAGTGAAAAAGTGCTTCCTGATGTTTGGACAGAACCTGAGATTCCTTTCCTTTTCCAAACTTTTCCAAACTTTCTTTGCTTCCACTGAACACAAGGAAGTGTAGAGTTCAGAAGAGCTTATGGGAGCTGTGTCCCTCCGTGTCACAGAGAGAAGGCAGTGTGGAGACAGCTCTGTGTTTCCCTGCAAGTAAGCTCAAATATCCCCTTTCTAACACTTGCTTTTTAATAATATAGTTACTTCTGGAGACACCAGAAAAAGAATTCTACAGGCTATCAACACAGTATAGACCTCACAAAATATACCAGCACGATACTTGCAGCTCCTTCTGCTTTTAGTTTCCTGTCTTAAAAAATAAATTAAAAAAAAAAGAATACACTGAGAGGAAGGAGAATTTCCCTGGTATACAGCAGGGCCTAGGGGAATAAGGAAAAATATCATCACAGG
Source organism: Falco cherrug (assembly GCF_023634085.1). Classification (NCBI taxonomy): domain Eukaryota; kingdom Metazoa; phylum Chordata; class Aves; order Falconiformes; family Falconidae; genus Falco; species Falco cherrug. The sequence continues at coordinate 109,641,785 of NC_073700.1, forward strand.
CAAAGAACAAAAACTCTGGAGTAGCTACTTACTTTCAGCAAGGCAGGATGCAGCTATAACATCCAAGAAAGAATCCACCCCCTCCTGCTCACAATGAAGCTCAGACGTTGGCCTCCCTCCATTTGTGGTACCATAACCCTAGAAACAGAATGATTCTGTTACAATTTTCAAGCAGATCTTTTAATCAATTGCTAATTGACAGTGAAATAAATCCGAAATGATGGGATAGGGTATTTTTTAGTCTCAAAGGTCATAACAATAGAATAGTGCAGATACCTTTAAACCTCCAATACATTTCAAATTAGTATGAATCATCCAAACAGGCTACATTTGGAGAAAACACATTGTTATCAAGGATTACTTCAGCTAATTGTTACAATTTCTGAAGGGACAATAGCATCAGGTTAACGTTTCATGTAATTCTTGAGAATGTGTGCTGTTAAATGCCAAAATCTGTCATTCTGCTTCTTCCAAGAAGAGAAAGGTGTCCAAAAAAAGTCACCACAAATCAGTTTATCTGTAACTGAAAACACATCTGTCTTCCTCCTAACTTTCTTTATTCCAACATGTTACTGGTAAGAAGGGGCAGAGCTGCTGTTACTTAGAGCTGTATTTCCACATCTTTACCTGTTTGCATTTCTTTGAAGCACAATTTAACCATTAATTTCCTGGGCTTGTAATGACTAGGTTTTGGGTGATTACAGCACAGCCATAATGCTTCTGTATTATCAATGCATGTTTTTAAATGTCACTGAATTCTAACATATTTTGGCCCTGAAGGTTTAATCAGCTAGGAAGTGTGGAATTAAGCAGAGATGGAGGTCTTTGTATACATAACATACTGGCCTCAGGCTTTTGTCACTCCTGCAATGCATTCAACGATTTGAGTCTACATATTGTTTAATGGGATTCGATGCTGTGACATACCTTTGTCCTTCAATCTAGCATATATTTGTTCCCTACAGGAAACGCCAAAATGCCAATGCTTTCTATGAGTCAGGCAGATCACTGATGGAAGGAGAACTGGTTTATCTTCATGCTGCTGGAAACACTGGCCTTTGTAAAGCTTCTCTAGTCATTAATGCACTAGGCTTTTAACAGTAGTCTACCGAGAGGAAGGAGGCTGTGGAGGCACCACCCTCAGCCTTACCGAGGTAAAGAAGACCCATAAACATCAAACCTGGAATGGCTACTCTGGATTTCAATGCAGATTAAGGATTAAGCAGCCGAGTGCTCTTTTACATGTGAATAGGCTGACAGAAGTACAAAGAGAAAGCCAGAGAGCTTGGTGTTAGCTGCTTGGTTTTGAAGCACAAATGGAAGATCTAAAGGGAAAATACAACAGTTGCCAATAGCATGGGTCCAGCTAAGTGACACGGGGAATTTATTTTTGCAGAAACAAATTCTTACACGTTATTTTATTTGAAACACTGATACTTGAATTACTTGTAAAGTCTTGAAATTTATTTTGTTACTCCAGGCTTATCAGAATTCATTACAAGATATTTCATTCTGTCCCAGGAAATGTCTTTCCTTTTTTAAAAGGAAAGATAAAAACATACCAGCCCTCAGTATTCTAAACATGGAATTAGTGTCAGATAAGTGACGGTCAAAATCATCCCCTATCTCAGACTCTGGAATGAGAGGATCTTCTTCAGGCTTTAAGAAGGCTGCAGCATCCCGTGGCAAATGGATAGCTCTGAGCTGATTTTTTTTCCTTCAGAACAGCTTAGACAGAAGTTGTCATATGCAGAAGGAACAGCTGTGCCATATATCCTTCAAATCTACAAAACATTTGCGTTAAATCACAAAGGAACCTCCAAGAAATAACTTCAGAAGAGCCTGAATTCATCCCTTTCAGGATATGCAATCTAATCAGCACCAGGGGAAGGGGGGAATAGATTAGAAATAGCAGGCTGTTTATTTTTGTCTGGGAACTATGGAATGTATATTTATGGCTTTGTTTGAGATCTCAGAAGTTATAAATACGGTCTATAACTCAATATTATTGCCTCTGTACTCCCCAAATAACTTATATCACCAAAAAAGCCATTTAGAAAGAGACTGGTCAAAGCCAAAACTTCAAACCCAATTTCATTTGTGTTTTAGGGAGCAAAGACATTTCACCTGCAGACTTTCAGGTATGAATCAGCTGGTACTGGTGCAGTTCTGAATCATATTTTCTGGTTCAGATTAGGTACCTTTAATATCCTTCCAAATATCCAAAGTAAAAATGGACTTTGTGAGATTTCTGCTTAAGTAAAAGTCTCAGAAATACACTGCAAAAACTGAAAAACCACTTTAAATTTACCATATGCCAAATTGTACAGCCTATAATTTTTTATAATTGTTGTCCTAATGGAGAAGTTTAGTTAACACATTAGTAATGTGGCTGGTTGGTGAGTATAACTGTCTTAACACTTGGGCCTACCCAAAGAAACCAAGTGTACTAAATACTTTCCTCTTCCCTGGTGTGAAGGAGGAGAGAGAATGCACCTGTTTGCTCAGAAATCCTAGCATTTTTGGTAGTGAGCTCCTAAAGGAAAAGTAAAGGAATAAAGGCTTCCTTGACTGACACGGCCAGGGATGGGGCCGGAGGTTGGCATTACCGCCTGTCTGCGCAGCTACCTGCAGAGCAACAGCTCTGTTCTTAAGCCCATAGGAAAACATATTTCCCAATCCAAAGACAGTTTTCCCTTCTTCACTTCCCTGCACTTTTTCTTCCTTTTCTTCCATTACTTGCAGTCACACACTCCCTCTTTCTTGTTGCCTGTCCTTGTTTCTTTGCCTCTCAGACAGTTTTTCCATTGAGGTGGGTTTTTTTCTACACTATTAGCTGCCACCCCCTTTTTAGCTCTGTTCCTAAGCCAACCCAAAGCCTACAGGCCTTTCCCAAGGTCTCCCAGAAAATCTTGCCCATTTTACCTCACTGTCACGTGGTCCTCTCTGGCAGTGCACTCCCCTGCCTTAGAGGGCAGGGGGAAATAGCATCCTCTCCTCATCCTCTCATCCCTTGTGTGCTCCCTGTCCTCTGAGGGAGTGAGCAAGACGCTAGTTCATGCTACCAAAGGGGAGCACAAGTAAAAGAAGAATTTTGCTTGCCCTGCTTATGAGTGACTTTTCAGCTGAGAGGGTATAAACATCTTAACCAGGTTTGGCTCCAGACACCAGGAAAGCAGGTGGGACAGCCGAGGCCAACGCAACAGCCCCACAGGCTGTAGTTAATGCCAGAGCCCAGGGTGGCTGCTGCCCCACAGGACAAGGATTGAGACTGAGACTGCCAGGAAACTCACAGCACCTCTATCCCAAGGGCTGCAAGCTTTGCCCTCATGCCTTCTCAGCACTCGCTCAAGCTCTGACTCCTTCTCCCCTTTCTCTGCCTGCAGAGGCTGAGCCCTGATCCTGTGATTCCAGATCAGCTCTATCCGTGCCTGACAAACTGCCTCTACCTTGCCCAGACACATACAGACCATGTAGAAGGACGGTACCCCCAGGCACAAGTGGAAAGAACAGGAGATCACTCTCGAGGAAGCTTCTGCACATGGAGAGAAATGATTTGCATTTTGGTTTGGGAAAATAAATGCACTGTGCTAGTCTTACAGAGGATGAGGAGAAAGGACAAATTTTAAATGGCCAAGCTTTGTAACTAGGACCAAGATTATCTATCAAAAAGATTGGGCTAAAATGGCTGATTATTCCTGACCTCATGACTCCTTCCAGTAGCAACACTTCTCTTCCCACACGGCTTACCAGTGGAAAGTGTATTATTTTTGTACGCCTCATGCAAAAAAGTAGCTTTTATTTTGTTTACAGAAAATTAGCTAAAACCAGGCACAAAGTGGAAATGATCCCACAAGCTGGATTAGATATAAATTTTACTGACAAACTCTTGAATGCCTCTTTTATATTTTTTAAAAATTCTCCAAAGATACCATTCAGTCCTAGAGTGGCTGGAACAAATGATGGGAAAAAGTCCGATCAGATGTTCCTGTCCCACAATCTCCATGAAACACAAGTCATCTTTATCACTATAGAGAGCATTCTGGGGAGACTAACAATTTGCCATGGATGCCATTCATCCATGTGCATGGAGCCAGCACCCGGCCAATGCACCGTATGAATTCCACATAATCCCTCTTCTGTAGGCTTCAGGGGTATACAGGCTTTATCCAGATCATAGAAAGCCAAGAATTTTACCCATGGGAAGTAAAATAAAAACAATTCAAGACAAACTGTAAGGAAAATGTCACTGATAAAGGACTGTGGGAGCAGGTTTGGAGAATGCCCCTACTTCATTGAGCACTGGGGAGTTGAAATGTCAGTACAGGGAAGATACAGACCACTTAACAAGTGTTGGGTCTGAGCCTTCAAACAATTACTTGTGTGAGTGATTACCAACAGAAGTTAATTCCATGAAACTCATGTCTAAACCTTTGCAAAAATGTCCAAACATTTTTTTCAGTCACCGAATAGAAGCATGTTCCCAGCATCATCTGAGGGCAGCAGACAAGGTATAGACAGTCTGAGCAGGTATTTTTTAGTTTGTTTTGTTCAAAAGTGGTTTAAAATGTGATGCTTCGGCCACAGAAGAGGAAATAATAGGAGAGAAGGCAGAGTGTAGGAGAGGGTTATGTTCAGAGAAATCTTTCATATAAATTTGCTGCTAATTGCTTCCTTCTTCTTAAGACACCAAATGATGCCATTGATCATCTGCAAGTGCTGAGGACAGCACAACGATGGTTAAATGTATCAGTAAAGAAACATTCTTAATGAGACAGAAAGCAGGGTAAATCTTGACCAGCAGATTTCACTACTTTCTAATTTAAAGGAATATTGGCCTTATCATTGGGTTTACTTAATTTTTTACCTCAAAATTTGAAGGAAGAGTGAAAATCAGGTAATCATAGGGATCTGTGACTTGCTGTCATTCATCTGTTTCAGTGATCTTTAATATAACAGTAAAAATCCCAACGACAAAAAGGATGATCTAGGTTTTCTTGCTGTTTCACAATATCACGCTGTGAAAGTTTAGTGAGATCGTCACACAGCCACAATTAAAAAAAATGTTCATAATAACAAAGACAGATTTACTCCAAAAGTGTTGATGCAAATTTTTTAATTCATGTTTTGTCAAGCTGCTATAAACAGCCAACCCTTGTTGTAAGAATATGCTAATATGTAATTAAACTGCACTCACGTCACGCCATATGGTACATTTGAAACATAAAACACTGTTCTATTATTCGGGGAGGGTCGTTTGAAAAGGAAAGAGAAAGAAAAAGAGAGAACCCAGGGGAAAAGACGGTTTATCTCTCCTCCCACACTTTATAAGCCAGCTTTAGCATTAGGCACTGTTATTCAGGATGAGATCTGACAGTTTTGGGGTTAATGGATCTTAATCTTTTATTAAAGAGAAAAGCATGTGCTGATATGCAACAAAGACCATTGAATGGGTTGTGGGTTTTTTTTCTTTAAATTAGGCTTAATTAAGTTTTTAGGGAAAATATTTATTTTTACTATGAAGCCATGAGCAGATAAACATGCACACATGGGGGAAGCAAGCTTTGGAGCCAGTGGGAGTTTTGCCATTGGCTTCTGTGGGAGCAGACCCTGTTTCTCTGCCATTTTTCAGTTTGATATTAACATGCAAGTTGGGATGGGTGAGAGGAGAAGATAAAGAGATAAAAGCTGGATTCAGAAAGAGGGTTGGGCAGTTAGGTGCTTAATTACATAGAGCATGTGAACAATGTTTAAGTAGGAGTGCAGACGCAGGCAAAAATGATTAATCTCTTGTTTTAATTATACTTGATCATTTGATTGTGTGGTCATTATTGGAAATGACCTGGCATTTCATTTGGGAACTTCAAATGAGCAGGAAGGTGAGGAGATGCTGTAGTCTAAGGCATTAGCTTCTTACTAGTAGATGTTTGTATTTTAGTGTGCTTGACAGGTCACAAGTGAAATGAGTGATAGGCTCAACCTAACCTTTGCCAGATGATCACCTACATTAAAAAAACCTGCATAATTTATTAAAATCATTCAAATACATTTCTCGGTAGAGCATTCATTGTCTACTTTTCTTTTTAATGATAACAGTCCATGATGCTACCATCTGATGGCTATTCAAACAAATGTACATTAAATTAGTCAGCCAGTTTTTTCAACATAGTTCCCAGAACCGAAGGCCCAGGTCCTCAGAAGCATGTTAGTGTCTAAAAAAAAAAACAACAACTCCTCCTTAGCGTGACACAGGATTTAGATACAGTCACTACCAAAATCCAACCTACTTTGAATTTGGTAGGTACCAGCAGAGAAGGCAAAAACTCAACAGTGTTCTGCTCAGTGATGTGATGAAAAACAAGAACCTCTTGAAATGAACGCTTCAAGGTGAGATTGTGGCAAGAAGCATGAGCTGCTATATAAAGAATGTTAGTTTTCAGAGTTGGCAGGCAGTAGCTTTTCAATGCAGGGTTCTTGCACTCAGAAATATGTTTCTGGCCTCATGGGAAGAAAGACACTGCATTAAATTCTGCTGCAGCATGAAAAGGTTGAAAGGTTTCTTTCACACGATGTAACCTCTTAGGAAATCTAACCTGACAAACAAAATAAAAATACCCTCCCCTCTCCTTCATCAACAAGAAAATAACCATCTTGTTAACCAACCCAGAGTGTCATATCTTTTACCTCAGCTCTGCAAAGTACTTGCTTATCCTAAAGGACAAAAACCCATTCCTGTTCTGCAAGGCAAGAAAATAGGGTGTGCAGCGTAAAACATTTAAGGCCATCATGTCACTTGATAAACTGCTCTTATGGAATGACATGTGAAACTGTTGTTGGCATGAGGCTGCCTTAGGACAATTTGACATGTGGGATCCACCACAGGCCAGCAAGCACTGAAGGGCAGAGGGAGGTCTGGCTGTTGTTTGTCCATGGCTAGCCCTATTTTTCATACATGCCCTGGTTAAACTCTTGACCCCTCTGAAATCAAGAATATTTTCACTTGTTTACATGGGACCGGGCCTTCACCCATAGACTTTAAGGATAACAGCTATCTTATCTGATGGTCAGTTGTGGAAACTCATCCAGAAATCCCTGTGTTAAAGCCAGAACTTCTGTCTGAACTAGGCTATCTATACTTCAGGAACACATCCAATGTTGATTTGAAGTTTTAAAATAAAGAAGAATTCATTGCATGCCTATTAAAGTTATTCCAAAAGCTAATTACTGACACTTTTAAAAGACTGAATCTTACTTCCCATCTGAATTTGTATATATTCAGCTTCTAGACATTGAATACCACCATGTCTGATAGTCTGAAGAACTCACTTCTGTTGAAATATCTCTACCCATTTATAGATCACAATCAAAAGAGTTCTTAGTATTTTCTTTAATAAACTAAGGAGACTTAAGCCTACACAACTTTAAACAAAAGGAGAAGTTTATTGGCCAGCCATCACAGAAAAATATTTTTCTATAGAAAAAAAAATGGCAAATTTGGATCAGGTTTGAACGCAGCCATGTCAAAATGGTCTTATTTTAACATGTGCATTAATATAATGGCATTATATATTTAACTAGGAACAACTGCATTGCCCTGATAACAAGATGGCACAGAACTATGCTATTGTTGAAAGAATTATAGCTCTGTTTTCAAAATGTAATAAAATAAAGGTAGGAAAAAAAATTCTAGAACGGTTACCTAGGGAAGACAGAATTTGCAGACTGCTGGCCCAAAGAAATAAATTATCCTTAAAAGAAAAAGGACTTGAATGAGAAGAGAAAATGAGGAGTCTGGCAGAAGGAAGAGGAAGGTGTTCCCTGCACTGGAAAATGTGTCAGAATGCTTGTGTTCCCAAAATGAGAAAGATAAAGTCTTGTTAAGTCCTTCTCTGCTAGTGGGACCTGGAACAGAAAAAGTCCAGATAAGAAAAGTGTGAGATGAAACATGACTAAAGATGCAGACAGGGGCTCTGTAAACAAGAATGAGGAGTTTGAAGTGGACTTGGGGAATGAAAGGAAGACAATGGAAAACAGAAATAAGAAAGGATTTGTCCAGTGCCGATTACCAGAAGAAAATAATAGCTTTCACTGCAATATTTTGAAAAGAACAGAGAAAAACAAAAAGGAAAAGGCTAGTAAGGCTGGAAACAAAATTAACTTGGACAGGAGAGAGTGAAAAACAGGTAGCTTTAGGAACAATTAGTAAGAAAGGAAGATTTTAGAATAAGCAAGGGTCTGAAGATGTGGAGTGATTGTAAGAGAGAGGTGAGCTTGGAGAGAGGGAACTTCCAGAGTCAGAGATCATCCACACAGACAGCTATAGCTAAAGCTTCAGGAATGCTATTGTCCCTGAGCACGCTTATGTCCTCAAGGGAAAGGCATATGAAAAAAAAACTGATCAAAGAAGATAATGAAAGAGCAATAAGAGAAAATGCAGGCAAGGTGGCTGCTGTTAAGCTAGTAAATTGAAAGGGGAAGGATGGCAAGAAACAAATCAAGAAGCCTAAGAAATCCCCATTATATAGGGAATAAAGATCTTGGATAAGATGGCTTCCTTGCCGAAAAGTGGATTACTGTGTGGGTTGGAGGGGATTAAGAGGACAGAAAAAATGTATGTCATTGGGAGCCTGAGGCCAATGATACATGTCTTGACTTTACTATTGCCAGCATTTCAGCCAGAAAAATTTTTGCACAGATAAAGTAAGTTTAGTTATCCCATTTCTCCACCACACTCTACTGTTTCACTGTCCAAAATGGAAGTCTATTATGAAGGAGGATCTGTGTGAAAGGACACAACTACAAGACATTGTTCCTTATTTTAGCAAGATTTCTGGAAAGACCAGGCTCTGCGAAGGTAAGGATAATAGTACTTACTTTTCTTTCAGGGTGGTAAAAGGCTTTGAAATCTTCTCAAGACTGAAATGAAAAACTATAAGCAGGAGAAAATGAATCTACTAGGTGATGAACTGGTTTAATTTTCTTATGGATTATGTTACCAATCAATCTCATCTGAACATATACTATGACCTACCAGTATGGAATAAATTAATAACAGCAGGTAAAGATATTCTTGATGTTCTCTATAAATGCATGATGTTTACAAATTATTAGATACATCTATGGACAATACACTTACTCAATATGAACAATACAAATATTTTTATCTGGACATGACTTGAAGTAATAAACCTTAGAGATTTATCAGGAAGGCTGGAAGTATGTGCTTTCCTGGATCCTTTTTAACAGATTCCCAGCCCATTGTTCAGATTTACCTTTAAAAAAGCTCCAGTCACTTATCAAGTATAGCAAAACAGTTGTCAAAGAGAAGTTGCTTCTTTGCTGTAAGTGCTAAAATAAATCTTTTCCCTGCCTTTTTAACTGTGAAGTGCTATTAATTCAAAACAGTCTTATGTGCATGATACAGTAGTTTTCATTTATTGTTATCCAAAACAGATTTGGAAGGAGTGAATTAAGTCATCTTGAAAAAAGCCTGATTGAAATTTGACAGAAGTGCAACAGATTTTGAAGTTTATTGCTTTACAAATAGTTTTCTTGATCTGAATGATATATCTCTAGCATAGTATTGTTTGGAAAGGTAGGTCACGGTTTGGGATTTGGATAAACTTTGTATAAATATCGTGGGTTTGTTTTGTTCTTCCTTTGCCTTTCTATATTTCATTTTGATTTCAGCTTCATACTGAAATGCAGATAAATTCATACTGAAATGCAAGTAAAAGGGAACATGTTGCCCTTAGCAGCCTGTGGAAGGCTAAGGCTGTATCTTGCCAAACATTAATGGTAAAACGTTGCTACTGGCCACTCTCAATGTGCTGTTTGTTCTCTAGACTTCAAACAAAGAAGCAATTTCAGTTCTAGAGATTCTTTATGTCCTTTATTTAAGGGGAAGGGGTCAGTTCCTGGTTACTTAAGCATGTCTGAAAAATGTAAACAGTAGATCTATTCTTAAACACTATCAAATTATCTTCGTAACATGAAAAAGAAAAAAAAGTCATTTGCCTGTACCGTGAAGTCATATTTTGTGTATCTGTCTAGGTGCTTTTATTGAAACTTGTAATGACTTGCCATAAATTATTCTCCTGAATAACCTGTGTGGGCTTGAGAGCCGATAGGTTGTCCTAAAAGTCCCAACCAATGCAGGAATGTCTTCTGCAAAGGGTTAATAAATGCTTTGTCTAGTCTAGTTTTCAGTTGATTGGGCAATGACAGTCTTACTGCTTCCCCTGAGAGATCTTTTCATGTAACATCAATTCCACAGTAAGTCATTTCTGTTTCTCATTCTGTTGCCCTATAAAACTTTCTGGGGGGCAAGGGGAAAATAATCAAAATGAATGAGTAAGGCCTGCATCACATTTAATTAAAAATATTTTTGCCCTTGAAATGAAAAGGTATGGTGATAACTGAAGTCACTGGGGAGTCCTGCCTAAAAAGTGTTGGCATCGTATCACCTTATTTCAGTACAGATACAAAATTGAACAAAATGTGCAATTATGTCTTAAACAAAAATGTGGTGCTAGACATCAAATGCATGTAGCTGAAGCAACATATGAACACATGGCATCTTTGCTAAGTAATTTGCTCTTAATTGTCAGCACATTTAGTACTGGCATTTTTAGATACGTTTTTGGTTCATTCTCTAACAAATGACTCTACGCTAATTGTTTCTCCCAGAAATTTATTGCACAGCTGGGAGACCAAGTTGCAGAATTGCACACACACTATCTTGTATTGAATTCATTTCTTGAAAATGTTTAAAATTCCATGAGGTAGTCAAGAATTATTTTAATTGCAGTGTCTACAATGGAAGTATGGAATTAATTAAATGTCTTGTGGGGCAGGTAAAGTACAGCTTTCAGAACCTATTGCTTAGGAATGTTTCAACAACTGTAATAGTTTAAATCAAGATATCTTTTAGTAATGGGGATAACTGTGACATTTCAGAGGATCTCTTAAAAGCATATTTTTATTTAAAAAGGTGAACATCTGCTAAGGTAGCAAACTCATCTGTATGCTAAAGAATTATCTTTCTGAGGATCTTTCCATTATGAAATACCTGTCATGATTCTCTTGTACAAATCTGTTAGGTCTCACAAATCTTCCTCTCATGTCTCTCCTAAGGGACACTTATCTTCTCTGATGAGAAATAAATGTTCATAATTCAAAAAAAAATGTTTTAATCTTAAGCAGACCAAAGTCTAAAGGCTTACTAAGGAATATTAGCTGGAGCAGTATAGATGGAGATGGATCTTTAGAAAATGGGATGCCTACTGTATGTTGGATTAGCTTTCAAGAAGCGCTGATGTCACATTATAAGTTGGGAACAAATTGCTGAAAAGTCCTTCTCTCTTAGCTCATGAATCACACTGCTCTGATGTGTCAAATCACATCAAGTGTGATCAGTCAAATAAACTGACATCATGAAGTGTTTAGTGAATATTTTTTTTTCCATTGGAGAATGATCTCGTAGCTTTCCAACTTCACACTGGAAGCAAGACTTTTGAGACATTCAGGAAAAAGTGGTTGTATGAAGTTGGAATATATTTTAAGTCTGAAGTGAGCAAATTCCTGCCAAATTCTTCATGGCTTTGTGCTTTAAAGAATTATTTTTACAGCATTTTGCCATTGTGAAATTATCTTTGTAATGGAGAGTACTCCGTACTTTTAGTAGTCTGTGAAATCTAAGTACCATGCATTACTGCAAAGGCTTAGCATCCTCTGGGTGCCTTGGAATGCAGTGAGCCCTTTGGAATACTGGCCTCATTTTGAAGACCTACCTTGCAAGCTGTAATTTTTCTATAAGTGTTAAGGTAAGCTCAAGGACTTGGCCATAACAGGATGACTTTGCCTGGTCATATTTGACCTTAGCAGCTAGAAGACCTGGACCTCTGAAATGCTGGGACTGGAAATCTCAGCTACTGCTAGCACAAGCGAAGGCCTGTTGTCAGGTCCATGGCAAACACAAGGTCACAGAAGCTCGAGCAGGAGTTGGAAAGCTCCATATGGCTTCACAGCAGTGACTGAGCTGATGGGTGGGGAAAAGAGGGTGGATCAGGGACCCACCCAGCACTGAAGGGACTCTGGTTGTAGGCAACATCATAAAACAGATCTGCCAGAAGGTTAAATCCTGTTCATACACAGCCCCATAAAAAGAGAAACTGATTATTTTTTTTTTGGGGGGGGGGGGGCAGTAGGGCTGTCGAAAAATGCCACATACTCACATGCACATAAATTCTGTGTGCAGGCTGCAAGATAGTGCATGCATGCAAAATGTGGATATGCAAAAAACACAATTAATCTCCATTTGTATGCACATTCAGAGTAAAGCTGTGTGCAAATTCTGCTATTCTGCTTTTTTTTTATTTCATATCATGTCCCTCATCTAAAACTTAAAAAAATCTTGCTGTAATTAGTTAACTGTACTCTTTTAAGCTATTTTCAACTCACTGAATATAGTGTTTCTTCCTTTTTTTACCACTTAAGGGAATGATTAGCTAGTATATTTTTATATTTTGTTTTGGTTTGATCCTCTTTTCTGTGTATTCCCTTTTTTTACACATGACAAAAACATCCGTTTTGATTTTAGCTATGAAGGGGAGGAGAACACTGCAATCTAATAGAATAAATGCAGACCAAGCTAAATTGGCATAACTCTGTCAGTGTTACTGAGTGGTGTCTGCTTAACCTAGAGTTGAATTTCCATTGATTTCAATTGAAGAAGGACCAGGGTCCTTAATGAAAAAGAAGTAGAACCAAATAGTTCTTAGCTGAACAGTTTTGGGGTATTTTTCTCCCAAATTTGCAGGCTGGAATCCTAAATCGTGTAGATCACTTATCAGATCGTATTATCTGCTGATGTTCAGCCTCTGCCAGCTAAATCTGAACATTAGGACTGCAACTTTATATAAATCACAGTTCAATTAAAACAGCCTGTGTGCGCCCCGCATGCTGCAGGGGCAGCGCCCAGGTGGAAGGGGAAAAGGAGGCACTGGGCAGCCAGTGATGGGATGGCATCCTATGACAGAGTACACACTGCTACGGAAGGACTCAGTAGCCTTCCCCTACCCGGTATTGCTGTTCTGTGCCAGCAGAGAAGCTAAAACACCTGATATTCTTAATTTAAGAGATTTTTTTTAAAATTACTTCAGCTGACAGAATGAAGGATTTCCTACTCCGATAGAAATCTGATTTTTTTCCAGTCATATGAGCTGGTCCAGTAAAAGATAACCTATTCCTACAAAATTTAGGTCTCTTATCCTCAGGCCAGCTGCTACCTTAAATAATAGAGGCAATGCTGTAGTTGGCAAGTAGTGGCAAGTACCTTATTAGCTTCGTTCATTTCAGCAGGCTGCAAGCTATAGCCAGCCTTATCACCAGAAAAGTTAGTGTCTATGCTGAAGACCTTCACTCTCCTAACATCCTGTCAGGAAAACATCCCACAATTTACACACCTGCCAGATTGAAATGGGGAATATGAGCGACTAAGGGCTTTTGTTTGCAACAGGGAGCTGAGGGGAGGCAAAACATAGCCGATTTGTTCTGACCTGCCCTTTAAAAAAAAAACGCTTTAGACTGGTTGCATACGACTGGTCACATTAGGGCTGCCATGGGAGAGGACCAGATTTGGCAGTCCCTTTGGCTGTGTGCTCTGGGCCAGCACGAGAGCTGCTGCCCGCAGCCTGTCCGCTGTGAGCAGGTGAGTCACGTTTTGCCCTGAGAGGCATTTGGGCTCAAGCAGCCCTTCCTTAGGTTATCACAAGGGTTACCTCCTTGTGGCCACAGGCAGGGACATTGGAGCTGAGACAGCTCCTGCTCACCCAGCAGGACCATGCAGCCCTTCCTGTCCGCACCACCAACACTCAGTCAACTCCATCCCAGCTAAGGAAGCTGCAGCTACAGTAGGGCCAGGACTTAACCCAGACACCCTTATTAAATGTATTTTCTTCTGGAAATTAGAGTACAGTAGCTGGTATTTTAGTTAACCTTTGCAATGACATATTTATTCTGGTGTACCCAATAATTTCTTATCGCAAATTTTTTTCCACATGGAAATTTTAGACATTTCTATTTCCAGAAACGGCCTTGAAAGAATTCAGTTCCCACTTCTCTGTAGAAGTGTGATTATATTTGTAACAATTAAAAATGCCATTCCCCTTGGGGAAATGTCAGTGGTAATTATCACACTGATGATTCAGAGAATGCTTCCTTCTACAACTGGCTCTTGATAAATTGCTGGTACTTGTTTGACACTCTTAGTTCTCCTGTTTGATTAAATAATCATCAGGAAAATACCCACATCATCACTTCATAGTCAGATGTCAGTCTCCTTTCATGCTGAAGTGCATCTCTCTTGCTGTTAAAAATCATAAACACATCACTATGTGAAAGCCAAAAAAGCTTCCAAGAACACATATGTGTGGCTTATAGTCAGTGTGTGTCGGTAGTAACTGGAATAGCTGTACATTTAAACCCACCTCTAAATGAACACCACTTGGGTGCAAAGTGCAGGGATAAAAAGCTTGCCTTACTTTGGCAGCAGTACATACCAATAATGATAAAAACCAATTAAAGTTTTTCATGGAGCTGCTGGTCTTTTCTAGACTTGTTCATCATTGTCTGTGTTTCATTGTGCATTTGGCTTGCAACTCACACTGACCACATTTATTATGCCCTACACCACTGGGACAGAAACATTTCCACTGACTTCAGTGGGTGCTGGATAAAACTTTTCATCTCTTCATGAAAACGGCTCTCACTTCTTCTCCCTGTGGTCCCAGACTCTATAAGTCTCACATCTTCACTCCACTCCCTAAAATCCTACTCACTCAGTCATTCTTTGTTGATGTTCTTTGCCTTAGCCTTCATTGCAGGCACCATGTTCAAATACTAATTTGTATCAGTATCTTCATATCTTGAAGTGGTAAACCACTGTAAACCCTACTGTGTCTTTCCTCTTCCTTTCATTACCAGCATGATTTCCAACGCTGTCTAAGTGAGACCAAAAGATCTCATTCCCAAATGGTCTCAAATGGTCTCAAAAGAGACCATTCAGATCACATTCTCAAAAAAATGTATGTTGAAAAATAGTACTATTTTATCCCACATTTCAATCCTTTTGGTAGCAGACTGCAGCTCTGGTTTTCTCCCTCCTTCTGCTTTATTTTTGAGTTCCCCTATTGCTAAAGATGCAGTTCTCGCTCACAAACATGCAAGAAATTCTCACATTCCAGTCCAAAGCCTTCATAGTTGTGATTCGGGGGGGGGGGGGGGGGGGGGGGGGGGGGGGTTGGTTCTCAGCCACCAGCCTATGTGTATACTTTATTCATTATGACATTCAGTGAGGCATGTTGGTAGTTCCCACACACTGCAATGCATTTTCACTGCCCAAGTAAAATCCCTTCTGTCAATATTAGAACACAGTATACTGGTTTCTTTTTTTTCTTCTCTTTTTCCCAATCCCTCCAAATAAACAAATGTACTATCCCTTTAACAAGCAACAGTCTTTCATGGAGCAATGAATGGATTTTCCAAAAGTGGTTCAGCAGCAGCAGTTCTGGATTATGGCCTTCTTTGAACTCCTGATCCATCATATCTAATGTTCTCTCTAGCCCCTTGACTGATTTCAAACCAGTCTCTAACTCCCCAGAAGCTACCTATGCATTTGGCCAGACAAATCACATGAGCAGTTGTGAGGCGACCCAAACCGGGTACATAAATTATGTGTTCGGGATCAGATTCAGTTGCCCGCTGTGCTAGATGCCACGTAGACCCTAATTAAAAAGACAGTTCTCACTCCAAGAAGCTCCAGTACTGCAATGGGGGAAGGAAACCAACACCTAGGAAGTGGGAACAACAGATGACAAAAGAAGTATAAAACGGTGTTTAGAAACTAAGACAATTAAAGACCATTAAATAAAACAGCTTTGGAGTTGCAAGGTCAAATAATCAAAGTTAAGAAAAGCCGAAAATCAGATTGCTTTCATTCTACCTTTCCTTATGTGATTAGTGCTGGTTTTTTCAGCAGAAATATTTTGTCATTCAGGTAAGAGGTTATCAACCTAAAGAGCAGGTACTTCCTATTTTGTTTTCTCTGCATTGGTGTGCTCTCTGGGTACACTTACTGCACGTCATTCAAATCTTTGCCATGAAGAAAGAATTATTCATGGACATAGGCATAATATTTCTCACTGCAGGTTCCACAGTGTCCATTTTCACAACACCTGCAGAGGCTCATTATGATAACCTAGAAAAGATCTCTCACTTAACCATGTTGTTGGTAGCCCTTCTCGTAGTGCTTACAAACAAGTCTCTGGCACTTGCTGAGCTGATGGTAGAAACCCATCACACATATTAGGAAGATGCTGGGATGGATCGTGCTAACACGTGGCTAGATTCCTGGTCATGAAGCAGCTGCCCTTTAAGCACTTGGCTCAGCCTACTGCTGAGGCAGGGGAACAATCATTGCCTTGAGAACATATTCCTGGCACTATAGAAGACTATAGCCTTCCACTGAAGATGGCTTTGGTGGAAGAGTTGAGTCAGCAGCTCTGTGTCACAGAGAACTGAGCCATAGAAATGCCTACAAGATGGACAAGCCAGTTTGGGTCGACTCCATGCAAGGAGAATCTTCAGAAAATTTATAGCCAAATCCAAACACAAACTGATTCTTGAAGTAAAAGCTAGGCAGAACCTAAGCACTAATTCTAAAACTGCAGTTCTGAAAGTCTCTTTGCAAAGCAATCAACCCCTAAACTCCATATGTGCTTTTCATTTTTATTGTAAAGCTTCCCAGGTGCCAGGAGTTGTATCTGCTATCCCAGAACTGAAAAGTTCATCACATATCTGACTCCTACACTAGAACAGGAACTAGAAACTGTCCATCTCCACATCCTCCAAGAGGCTCAGTCAGGAGAGTGTTGTAGCTGTGTTCTGCCATCACCTATAGCAATTGGCTCCACCTAAAATGCTGCAGTTCATTTCAAAATTTAGCTGAAAAAGAACCAACTACTCTCATATTTTTATATATATATATGTATGTATGTATGTATATATGTTTATAGCTGCCTGTGCTTTACTTCTCTTAATAGGATTTACACCTCCTGTCTCACACTTCTCATGCTAGTGTCCTCATTCCCAAGCCATGGAATATTCTGGGGTAGAGGGACTTTCTTGTGTCACTGCCCAGGGAAGAAGTCATGATTCAATGGGTCAAAGACTGAGAACACAAGAGAGATGATGGCTTTGTAGCCAACTCAGCCTTAAAATACTCATAAAGAGCTCTTGAGAGCCATAATTTTTCAAAGATTTGCATGATGGCAACTTTGGAGAGCGTCTCAAAGGGATGCTAAAAGGCTCATCCTTGAATAAAGGCCACAAATGAATAAAGGCTGCCAAATTTCAAGACAGGGGAGAGCTGACCTATGTTTTTCCAAATAAAAGGTCAGCAGAAATTTTTAGCATGGGAAGAACACCATGTTTTTCTCCATATTCCTTCTTAGAAGTGACGGTTTATTTTCTGCATAAATATATGCACGTGTATATATAAATTCACCATTAAGTGTACACCCAGCATAGAAAATTTCTATGGTGTTTGGCAAAGTTGAAAGTTACTCAAAGAAGGATCATATCATGGGAAATATCGGGCAACTGCAGTAACAGGCAGGGTTATCAGCTTGGCCTATAACAAAACATATGGCATCAACCACTGGCAGATTTTCTGTTTCACATCACTGACCACATATTTCAGCAAGGAGCTGGTGAGAAAAAGTAAGTGGGGGAAGGGGAAATATGTAGCAGATCTCTGCTCCTTAGAAAATACATATTACTGCTACCTATAAGAAAATATGACCTACGGGCCAGCAACTTGACTTCCAAGAAGTGAGGAACATTTTTTCCTGAGCTTAAGCTGTGAGCTGGGACACGTATCTCAGAATTGGGAGGAAATAATGTGGAAAGGTTGGGTTTGCCCATGGGGTGTCCCTTGCACCTTTCTCAACTAGTCCTATAGCACACAACTGGTTAAAGACCCCTTGTAGTAAGTGGGAGGTGACACAGAAGGCTTTAACTCAGCTGCCTGCAGGATGATGAGACCAAACTGAAATTCCGTATAAAAGGTGTGCAGAGAATCATGCTCAACCATTCAGTAAAATGCAGTCAGTTGTGAAGAGTGGCTGTGCTTGCAAGGAGAGCCACTGTTTCCACTAGGCTAGTTCAAGGAAGCAGGGTTGAACTGTCAAGGAGACACTGTAGCTGATGGTTACTGGTAAAGCCTGAAGTCATTTAGCTGCTCAGTTTAGAGGAAAACATGTTTAGGGTTTTCTTGGCATTTACAGACATGGCAAGCCATTGAGTTAAGAGTAACAGAATGCCTCTCACTCTAGTACTGCAGGCAAGTAATACATTGCTTGAGTGTCTCCAGGCTGGACTGCATAATTTCAAGGTAATACTTTATACAGTTTCCCCTGGTGGGAGTGCCACAAGGTGAACCTAGTTACAGCAATTCTTTCTGGTTTAATTTGTCTTTCGGGGGAGATTTTGGAAACCGCAGTTGTTCTTCTTCAACACTTGAAACATGAAAGCTGTGTTTTATTGTATCCACCAAAGCTATATATTAGCTTAAAACCAGCTTTTCTGAACTTTTAAGCTCTTATGAATTCTGATATTTAAAAAAATCAGTGTCTTTTACACATAGATGATAATAGGAATGATACCTATACTCAGTTTGGCATCTGCTTTCAGAGACCTGCTTTATATACTCATATGCACACACAACAATCATTGAATAAGTAACATTTGTGATGTTATATTTACTCTGATTAATGAAGAGAAAGGCATTAGATCTCCTGAGCCCTTGAACGCTGTTCTGCAATTATGTCACAACTGATCTTTATTGTTTCAACTGATTATTTAATTTCATTATGATTGTCTTAAGCTGACTCCTTTATAAATTAGGTCTTGCTATTAACAACAATCATTAATTACCTTTAAAGAAGGTTTGTGTCTGCAGAGGGAGATGTTGCACTTGTAAGTTCTGTTTCATCCAACTTTGGTTTTATATTGTTTGCTGCTGCCATTTCTGTGCAAGCTGCAGGGATGATCCAGAAGTTAGTGCATTTATTAATGATACTTCAGAATTTCTTGTGTGTAATGCTGAGGTTTGCAGATAGGCTATTAAAACTAAACCAATTAAAATGCAAATGCTGTTAGAAATAAGAAGGAAGTTGTTCTAGACCCAACAATTTGGACTACAAACTCAATGCCTCTTCAAGGGAGATGAATTAATATTGCAACAACCGAATCTGACTAGGGTGAAAAAATCATGAGTAAATTCTAAAGCATGTATCTACTGAGAAGAGCATTAAGAGTGGTTGCAAGGTATGTACTTCCTTGCTACAATTTTAAAAACCCTTCCTCGAGCATCTGACAGAACAGGGAGGTTTAGTATCATGTGCTTTGCTACAAATACTGTTTGCCTACTGAAGCCGCTGTAAAAAAGGTAGCAAGAGCTCCAGCGGTACCCCAGGTCCCAGCAGTGAATCCAGAGGCTGGCATCAGGACTCCCTCTCCAAGAGCAGAGAGGAGCAGGCACAAGCACAGCGAGACAACCCTTCCTGCAGCAGTCTGCATCCTGGAATGGGGCTGCTGTGTGCTCGTGTCTCTCCATTGGGAGCCAGCTCGATGACACCACATACCCTTTCTGCCTTTGCATGAGGGTTTCCTTCAGAAAAAAAGAAAAGTCAATTGTGTACAGCCTAGTCCCTCAAGCTGCTTGGGATCCCTATTTCCTAGTCCTTATTCCCTTGATCCTCTTTGCATTAGTGACTGGAGTCTGGCACCAGCCAAACTAAATGTTTCTGGGGTTAGGCAATTGCTGGACAGCCGGGCAGAGCTTTTGGGGAGGAATAGGTACCTTGGCTCTGCTGGAGCTAAGCCTGAGATACCTCTACTGGCCTATAGGTAAGCCTAATGTGAGGGGCAGAAGGGATTTTAAAATTATGCCACTGGAAATACTATAACATGAGAGAGAAGCAGTAGTATGCTTTTACCTGCAACATCGTGCTACTGCAGGTAGGATAGCAGAAGGATGCAAAACTAATGAATTATTAGAAGTCTGGAAAAGTTTAGCATAAATTTTTAAAGGCAAGAAGGTAAATGCAAGGGGAATTGGATGCATTACACAAAACAGCAGAAAGAACTCCCATGCAAAAACAGTTCTTTCAAATAAATAAATTCTGTTTAGCAGAAAATACCTCCTGGTTGAAATGATTGTCCCATTAAGTCATCAGCCTGTGTGGTAAAGCCAAATCACATGAATGTTAACAGACTAACAGACTAAACAGAAGTATCTGTGACAAAGGATAACTAGGCCACCACAACTTTAATGTGAGAGACAAATTCAAAGTTGCAAAGGTATTTGAAACACAGCAGAAAGTATGTTTTCTTAATCCAAGTATCTAAAAAGTGCTGAAGGAATGAAGTGTATGATTGAAAACACATGCCCAAACTGAATGTGAAACTGCAAAGTGATGCATGGTGTAGGGACTAGCTTTGTTTGCAATAACCCTGGAAAGAATTGACACAATGCCAAGGTGTTGGCACTGGTGTCTGGTAGCAAAATGCAGCTGGAGGATGAAGCTCTGTTAATGACACAAAGGTTTTACTAAGTCTCTTAATTAAATCTACACTGGTATCTTCTATAGCAGGTTGGCTTCTGACACTGGAAAGAAATGGATAAAAAGTGAATTCCAAACAGATAGTGGAGCTGAATACAACATAATCACAGCAAGTGCCATGTCCAAGGTTAAAATTCAAAGCTCTGCACATTTCAAATAGCAAGAGCAAAATGAGTCCATTTGGCAAAGCTGTTCTGGCCTGGCTGCTAACAGACAGAAGAGTTTGAAATAGTGGAATAAAAAGTCCCAAATGTGCTTGATTGAAGAGCAGTCTGCAAATGCAGATGATCAAATTGAATAGATAACCTATCTATGGAATTGAATTCTAGACTTCCTTTCAAAGAATGCCATGATACATTGAACAATACAGGGTGCATGAAAGGCATGTAGCAAATCTTATAATTCTGCAGCAATTTCAAAGAGGTCGGGAAAAAATCAGCATACCAAAGTTAAAATGAATAGTTGCTCCCAGGCAGAGCCATAGAAAAAATAGTGTAAGATCCAACCAACAAAGAATGAGAAGATGGTAACACAACTAATTGTCACCAAAAGTGTTTTTTTCTTTGTCTGCTTTATTAAGAAAGAATCCTGTTAATAGGATCTGCCTGGAGTTTTTTTAATCATAATATGTTTGGTTGGCCAAGATATCTGCATTTCTTTAGCAGATTCTGAATGCCTTTTGATTTAATCCAGATTGAGACATAAAAACTAATGCTATTTGAGTGTAACACATATTAAATGGCTTGGAAACCGGACAACTAATAGATCAGCAGAGGAGACAGTCCCCATGCAAGGGAGAACTATCACAGATCCTCCAGCAGTTCTTCTATGGATCACCACTGCTAATTAATTTTATCAATATTTTTGGAGGGGGAATTTGTGGAAAAGAATGTGAATTTCTTTGAACATAAATATATTTTAAGGACATGTCATCTTGACTAAGTTACCTGGATCACATGCTAAATAGCCCCACATCTGATCCCACAATTGTCTTTATCACGGGATGTGGATCTGGGGCAGCCTATGTTTCAAATGGTTGAAAACTCTGAAGGACTGAGAGTCACTGAATGTAAATTCCCAAGGTGATGTGGTAGCTCATAGGGGTAATACAAAAGGAGGGAGCAAGCACAGAAAGGTTTTTTTAACTACATGTGGCATAAATCCATCACTAGAATACAATCTTCGCTTTGGAAAGGATGCAGACAAATTGAGAAAAGATTCAGAAAAGCACAAGAAGAACAATTCAGATTCAAAGACACCATTTAATTTTTTTTTAATACATCCATGTATCCTTACTTCTAATTTGTCATTACTGAGCATTGTGCTAAAGGTCTCCATGGTGGTATAGAATGGAGGCTGTAAAAGTTGTCACAAAAGGACTGAACATAAATAGACTGAGATCAACAAATCTCTAAGCTATTGACTAAGGGCTCTGGTGATGTAGCTGTCCTTTGCTAAACCAGATGTTTAGTGCCATAGGCTTTCCACAGCATGGGTTTAAACAGCATGCAGAGATTAAAAAGTCACAATCAGGTAACTGTCAGGTTGCGAACAGCCAAAAAGACATAGAAGCAACCAAAATTATTATGTTAAAAAAATGAGAATCAATGCACTGTATAAGAAGAAATATTTGTGAAATCATTCTGGAAGTGTCCACTCACTACAACCAGTGGCAGAGGGTTCAAGAAAGACTGGGGATTTGAGGAGGAAGCAAGAGGAATGCCTAGATGAATATCCATACAAACTTTCTGGAGATCCTTCCATGCTTGCAAATTACAAAAAGCAGAAAGTCTAAAGTGTCCTCAGGACTTTGCTTCTGGTCTGATGCTGAACTTCTGCTTAGGTGGAAGAATGGGACATGTACTAATAGGAGAAAAGCTGTATGAATAGTGTGTCTTGTTCATGGGTAAGGGAGTGGCTGGGATTTAGCTAGAACAACAGAAGAGTATTAGTACAGTGACTCCAGGGAAGACAGCTGAAGATACAAACGTGGTTCCAGCTGCAAATATGGTATAATAAACAACAAACTTTGAGCCAGCATAACAAAGAATGCAAAGAAAAGGAATGTTAAAGATTCTTCTACAGCAGTGCTAGGGTGTGCAGATAAAGCATTCAGGGAACAAGAAAGTCTTATTGACAAAAAGATACAGGCAGCATCACTAGCACCTGGTTAAATGAGTCATGTGAACAGAGCATCACATTCAGATTATGACCTGGATAAACAGAGAGAGTAAGTGAAAGCAGTGAGCAGAAGGAGGGAAGACCAACTTCATAATTATAACTTACAATGAAAAGGTCTCAACAGCATATGGCTTGGTGTACTAACTAACAAAGACCAGGGATGCTGACAGGGGTGTGTCACAAGCCGCCAAACAAACCCAAGAATGGGATGAATTACCTCTCAAACATTTGTCTGCAATATCTAGGAATAAAAATAGTAGCATCTGGACAAACTCAGTTCAGCATGTGTGCTACTTTATCTCGTGCAACTAGCAGTAAACCATCACTGATAGTTTCTAAAAATCATGGATAATTCCCCAACTTGAAAGGCATGTTGTCCAGCATGCAAAGAACTATTTTTTGAACCTTGTTATGATGAATTAATTTTCAGACTGGAAACGGGTGGGTGGCTGGAGACCGGAAATTACATTGCATATAAGCAATATCTACATGGAGGGGGGCAGCTTCTTAACTTTGGAACAAGTCCTGGGAAAGAGTGAAATGAAGGCAAATAACTGAAGTGAAAAGATCACCATACAATATGCAGAGGGAACTGTATTACATAGCAATTAGCATACATTAAATGTTATAAAATGCAGGAAGTTGACAAAGGAAGCTAAAGACAACAGGAAAAATCCAGGAGTAACAAGCAGTGAAAGGGGTAAAAAGCAGTAAGAAAAAGTTCTAAAGTATACAGAAAACAAAAGAAATCCTCTCAACAGTGTGGATCTAGTAGTAGCTGGGAGTGGAAAATCAGTGTTTTAATCATTTAGAAATCAGGCTGATGTAATCTTAACAAAAGAGAAAGAGTAAGTACTTTTCACAAGATTGTGAACTAAAGAGGATATTAAACAATGCCAAGTGGGATAGAAAATAATAATCAGTGAATTCACAAAGTCTTTAAAGAAGTGACTGAGTAGAAACTCTGATTTTTTTTTTTTACAAGAAATCTTAGAATATTGGTGAAATTTCAAAGGAGATAATGTTGTGTTTCTACTCAGGAAAGAAGGATGTGACCAGGTAACTGTGGGCTGATTTGCATGGCACCAAGAGCAAAGAATATAACAGCAAAACTGACATGGACTGAATTTAATAAAAAATTCAGGAGAGGAATGTAAGTTACTTCAATCAACATATTTTTATGAAAAACAGGTGTTGGCATTGCACATTCAATTTATTTTTGTGAAATTATGGGTTTAGTATATAAATGTCTCAGCCTAGGCTTTTGTAAGGAAGTTGCAACGTTCTAATCTCAACATATTACACAATATCCCTGTATTATACAGTATCCCTAATCAGTAGATGTCAGAGAGTACTTTAAGCAAGTTAAGAATTGGCCTATTTAAAGAGCACAAAAAATTGTTGCTGGCATAGCCATCATCATGAAATGGGATTACAGCTAACGAGGTTCTGCACAGACTGGTGTATTCAGCACTACTGGCTGTTGTAATCAGGTGGTGGTCAGAAATATGTACAACACAATGTTGATCAAAGTTGTGTCAATGATGCATGCGCCACATTGTGCATGTGGTACCTGCATACCTACCTAGCTGTTACCACATCTGTGAAAAGAAGACGATACACAGAAAAGAGCTATCAGGGGGCTTGAGACAGAGAAAGAAAAAATCTCTTTTTTCTTTCTCTAGTAAATCTGTTTTTCTAGGTAGCAGGGCAGCCCTGCAGCTAAGGTGCATGAATGTCACAGAGAAATTTGACCTGACAAACAAACAGGTTCTAAATATTGCAAAATATAAAATAAGACATTTAGGAACAATGGCTGCAAGCTGTCCTTACAGACTGAAGAATGAGGAACTTGTCCTAGAAAACAGAGGTGGATAAAAGCAATGTTATAGTGGAGAAATGTGTGAACATGAGGTCCCATTGCAGTGCTGCAGAGCTGCATTTGGGTTAGTGCAGTTCTTTGTTGCCTGTACAGGAAATATTAACTAGAAATAAAGACAGACTGCTGCTGGAACAAATGCTAAATACCCTCACGCTGTCTAGGTAGTTACAGCTTCCATACTTTGAGAGAGGAGACTGTAAAATTGGAAATGGCATAAGAGAAAGCCTCACTCAGAGCTCAATAACTGAAGAAATTGCCTCACACTGACAGGTCACACAAATTTAATTTGCTTAGGTTGTCAAAGTGAAGACAGAGAGGTACTTTACTACAGTATGTAAACTTCTTTCATGGAAAATACTGGATAATAAAAGTTCAGTAATTTAGCTGAGAAGAATAGAAGGATAAATTGCTGAACTATTTTTATTAGAAATAAAGAAAACTGGAGGTTTCTTTTTTTTTTCCCCTCATCTATTATGTTTGCTTTTGCCAGTGAATATTGGTTGGCATATACTACCAAGATTCTCCATAACCTGGTACGTTAGGTCACATATAGGCACCTGTTTTGAAAATCCTTTGCTGTCAAATGTATCATATTGGGCTCAGTAAAAATTAACTGGGAGAAATTTAATGGTCTGTGATGTACAGATCAAGCTGTAGGTTCTGGAGTTAAACTATCTATTCATAAAGCAAAATTTTAACAAGTGTGGGAAATAAGTTCTTGGAGACTTACTGAAAAAATATCAATGGGATAACAGCAACTCTAATTTCTACTGGTGTGGCAGATTATGGTAGATATCAAGTAACAACCCTTGTTGAAAGAGTGGTTATGACAAACTGAAATGACATGCACACAGATGCTCAACTTTACAACTGCTTTTCCAAGGAAAGGTGTTGTGAGAATTATGCTGCTGCATAAAAAAGTGATTGGGGCTATCAGGGTAGAGGATTTTGCCTTTGGAAGAATTATATGCCGATGATACGGTGTTGCCATATCACCATGAAGCCATGCATCATGGTGTAGAAATGCCATCCCAACTGCCTACCTGGGTATTTAGTTTAAAATCAGACCTTGGAGTGTCTTTCTTTTGGCCAGAGTGAGGCTGGCACTGAAGACAAAGTGAGCACGATTTGCGTTCAATGTAGGAATTGTGTAAGATTCTGAATATGTTAAAATTGTGTGATATGGCTGATCATCACTAGCTCCAAATCCCAGGTGACTACCCTATGGTAGTATTAAGTGCAATTTGGTTTTGACCGGGGGAATGCTGGTTTGGGAAATACCTTCTGGGGCAATGCCAGGGAGATCAGCACTGGGAGCCAGCACAGTTAGTATCAGCATCTCTGGAGATCCTACACCAAACTGCCGCTGGTGAATATGGCTTTTCCTCTGTGGAGCAGCATTAGAAAATGGAGATCACGTTGCCCTTTCTCCTGTCTGGCACTATTACCTTACAAATGCTTGGGCACAGTCTTTGAGATACAAGTGGCCAACAGGAACACACTATAATACAAAAATCTCTAGGTGTGTCAGAGACATGGGTGTTGGCTGCCCTACTGACATCAAAAGTAGGGAACCGTAATTAGGAATGCTACTGCCTTTTTTTTCTTGGAGGACCTTGTGTCACGATCTGAAGGTAAACGAGATTAAATGGGCTAAATAGATGCAGGAGTAACTGCCTCCTTACCAGCAATGAACGATTCAGTTTCTCAGTGCTGCAGTACAGCTCTGTGTAAAAACCTGCCTTTGTGACCCAAATGACACGCAAGCTTTTCAGGTGGAAGCTGTGATGGCCAAAGCAGAGGGAGAGGGGTATGGGGTCATGTACTCTCTATGTTCTGGTACGTCGTGAGCCACTGTTCATGGGCAGTAACACACCGCTTGGGGCTGGGAATGGCTGAGACACTCAAGCTTGTCCACTCGTCCACTGCAAGGGGAGCATAAACATTAGCAAAGCTAGGGTTTTCTCCCTCTTCTTTTTTTTTTCCTCCCTTCTCTTTTCTGTATGATTTTCTACTTAATGTGTAGTTGGCAGAGAAAGCAAGTCTGTGCTCCTTTCTAGCTGAAGGTTTAGTAAATCAGAACTTTTGGTTTTGGATTAAATTTTACTTCAGGTCAGGTCATTTGTGGAAAGTGGTTTTGGAACCTATGACTCAGTATCTCCACATCAGAGAAAACTTCCTTCCCTAAAGTACACAGACTTGAGTAAACATTAGAATAATTGTAGGATAATTCCCAGGAGTGATTCACAGTCTATGGGAGTACAAGACCACATATTAATCGTGTGGATCTAGTAATAGTAGTTGCTTTATTTGCTCTGTATTTCATCTTTGATCCTGCACTGCAATAGCAGTAAGCAAACTTCCCCTAAGTAGGCAAAAATGTATTTTGGGATGAGTTAGTACCTTCAGAGTTTGTCCCAGCCAGGCAAGGTAAAAAGTGTAAAAGTTTTTTAATGTAAATTTAGCAAGGTGAAATCAAGCTATTGGAAGAAATGGCTGAACAGACTGCTAGGGTCTTTTCTTTTGGATAAGAAATTAAGAGCACTCATCCCAGTGCAAATTAAGGTCTCTCTATAGAGTGAGGAAACAGCATTTTCAGGCTGTAACTTTTGATGGCAATGCACGACACACATGTAGGACTTAGCTTCTGGGTACTGGACATAAAAGATGCCCCTAACGTAACACTGTATTGCTGCTCAGGAAAGATGTGGCAAAATGACAATATTTTAATGCTGAAAACGCAAATGCAGAAGAGCAAATAAAATAGTTCAGCTTACAAATATCGATCAGAGATGCTTTCCTGTAAAAAGTCTGGTGACTGAATTTCGAGGTGTACCCGCATATCAGGGATTGATGGCTCCCGAGACAGGCTCAAACTGCCTGCCTTCCCCTGAGACGCCTCTGTCAACAGCGGGTTTGAGAAGTCAGCATCACTTTCTGTTCTGCCAAATTTATTTCCTTATTAATCAAAAAATCTCATCTTCCTCTGGCTTCAGGTAGTTTTTTTTTAAAAAGGAAAAAGAAAAAAAGAAAAGGAAAGAAAGCCAGAATTGCATCAAGGTGAG
Organism: Falco cherrug; assembly: GCF_023634085.1. Lineage (NCBI taxonomy): Eukaryota > Metazoa > Chordata > Aves > Falconiformes > Falconidae > Falco > Falco cherrug. The sequence goes on from NC_073700.1 coordinate 109,669,600, forward strand.
CTTCCAGTGACTTCTAGCACGCCCCTTTTGAAGGTTCTTGTCAAGTACGAACTTTCCCCCCGCCTTTCTCTTTCCGAGCGACTTGTGATCTCAGAAATGTATTTTATACGTTTGATGGATGAAGCGATCAATTTCTTTTTCGACCGAGCGTTTTTGGTTTGGAATAAATTGGCGACGCTTTTTCCTCCCTGCCTGTTTGTGTATTTGTTTTGTTTCCTTCTCCCCCAAGGTAAATCTGGATTGCTGTAATGGCATCTATATATTACAGTACGTGTCATCTAAATAAGACGCTTTATCAAACGTCTTTAAAACTGCAGTCAGCCTCGTTTAACCTCTAAAATTACGCTTAACAGACGACCTTCATTAACCAAATTTGAAGGAACGTGCTGTGTTTCAAGCAGTGTCGTTTCCACGCTGACGCCCCCCCCCCCCCCCCGCCCCGTAACGACAGCGGGATTTGACCGCGGGGGCTGGAGTAAATGCGGGAGCAGCTGCCCCCCGCACCTCTCCCTGCCTGGGGACACTGGTGTCTGCGGGCACGGCCGGTGTGCAAGCAGCTGGTCTCACGTTTGCGAGGTCGTTTCTGCCCTCCTGCGCGGAGGGATGCAGGATTCGTGCCGACCGGCCGGATTATTTATTTGTTACCTTGCGGGCAGGGCTTGCCGGGAGAGCGCTCGCCGTCCCCGCTCCCGGGTTGTCCCAGAGGACACCAATTAAAGGCACTAATTGGACAGCGATACATCAAAGTCCACCGCTGAGACTAGCTCCTCGGAGCTCCGGGGGTCCTGTACTCAGGCTTTTGTTTTAGGCACCGGCGTTGCTGCAGGTTCCCGTGCCGGGCGGCGCAGGAGGGAGCAGGGACACACACCCACGAACCCGGCATTTCTCCGCTCCGCTGCCTCAGTCGCTCACGCTTCCCCGCTCCAGCAGTGCCCGGAGTGGGGGCGTCCCACGCTCCCCTTCGAGGTGCAGGAAAACTGCACTGACTCGGGGCTCCCGGCTCACCGGGAGGACGTGTCACCGCTGACCCTCGCACACCCCCACCCCCAAAAGCCAGCTCTCCGTGGGCAGTGTGACCATCCCTCTCTGCGGCCAAACTTAGGTGGCTCCCGGGAGGTCTTCGGTGACTCCTCGTCCCCAGGAGTTAGAACGGGTCGGCAGACCCGCGCTGCCCACGGGTGCTCGGAGCTCCCACCCTCAGGTTCCTATGGACAAGGGACGCGGGGCCGAGCTCTGACCCTAACACCCCCCAGGTGCTCCCACCGGGCCGCCTTCCCTGTACGTCGGGGTGAGCCTCTTCGGGGCAGCAGGTGTTTCTCCGAGCCCGGGATCACCTCTCCAGTTGGGGCAGGAGCATCAAACGGCCAGTGCTTCAGGGCCAGGGGGGTATAAGGGCTTCAGGTAGGTCTGTGTTTGGAGAAGGGATGAGGAGAGGGAAGAGGCAGTCACACACTGGGACACCGACGAATAAACCCTGCTTTCCATCTCTTCTTCGAGAAATGCAACAATTCTCCCTGTTACCAAATGGCCTGCTTCGGCTTTCGGAGAGGTTTCATTAGCCCTCAGTCATTCGGGACCTCGGGCTTTTCCAGGTGCGGCTCGCCCAATCCCGAGGGAAGAGCCGGCGTTTCCAGGAGAGGAGCGAGGATGCTCTGCCGGCTTGTCCCCGAGCCAGGCGGGCACCGCGCCGCTGCTCCCCTGGCCCGCGGGGAGGTCGGCAGTGTGCAAAGCTGGGGAAGGCTCAGGGATCGGGCAAAAGCAGGGCCGGTGGTGCACGTGTGTACCCCCAACGAGCAGTCGGAGGCAGAAAATGGCAATCCTCCCCACAGCCGGGGCTGGCATCCCGAGGCTGAGCCGCAGCGCGGTTTGCGTGTTACCGTGTGGTTAAAAGCTGCTTTTTAACGTGTCTTTTCTGCAGGCACGGCTCTCGGGAGCAAAGCACGGCCCCGCGGCGGCGGGGCTGGGTGGCCCACGAAGGAGCGGCGTCTGGCGCGGGTGGCTTCACCGCGGAGCCTAAGCGCCGATACGGCAGGGCTGGAGTTTGGCACTGGTCCCCTTTATACTGCACCTGCAGCTCCGCTCCCTTCCTCGGGCCGGGGAGGATGTGCCGGCAGAGCGAGGCGGTGTTTGATCATTTACTGCCCACGGAGGCATTTGTTTTTCATTTTGCAAACGCTTCCCTTTAAGTAATTGTTCCTGTTAAGAGCGTATACCTTTCACTGGGCTTTGCCGCGCTATAAATAATCTCGATGAAGATGCAAGGATATGACTTTCACAAGATTGGACAATTGATTAAATCTGTGACCTGCAATTGCGAATAATCTTGGAAGGCTATTTAAACAGATGAAGGCCTAAATTGTCTTGCTTGTATCTGAATTAATTTCTCATTCATCATCATTATGGAGTGATTGGTTCTATTCAGGCTTTGCAGCCTGCTGGAACGAAACTGGATTTAAATGAGACTGTAACACAATTTAAATGCTCCCCAGCTTTAACGAGGCCAATCGAGCAGCTGCAATAAATACAAATATTTTTCTAAACAGCCTTGTTTTAAATAATTACTTAATACTTTCATGTGATGTTCTTAAGTGGCAATTTCTGCCTAAGTCCCAGGCACTTCTTTGGAGAGAGGGCAGCAAAGAAAATCACTTTGTATGTTTGCTTTGTGTGTATGTGTGCATGCAATACACCGATGGAGTATTCTTTAAAATGAGGTTTATAAATACTAATGTGAACCTAAGCTACGTTCTTCGTGGCAGGTACACTCAGTTTAACTGATCTAAAAAAAAAACAAACCAAAAACCAAAAAAAAGCCAAACGGTGAATTGGAGGCCAGAGATTGTGATTTATTTGTTTTCTTGTTTGAAGATCCTGAACTAGCTATCTCTTCTTCCCCATACTTTACAGAGAGGAAAGAAGAAAAACTTTCAAAGACAAGGACCAGATCTGGCGGGGACCTCCCTAAACGACCCCAATCGCATCCCGTCCCCGGCGCCAGACCTCCAGACCTGCACGGGGGTCAGCCCGCCCGCGGGTGCGGAGCGGGGACAGGACCCTCCCGCATTACAAAAGGAGCAGCGAGAAGATCTGGAGAGAGCAGGCAACAAACAAGGGGCTCCGGGGGGGAAGAATGTAGCAAAAGGACATGGGACTGGTTTCCTTCCCCTTTTACACCCACCCAGGAACCTGATGCGCCTAAATGAAGCCATTTGTGTTAACGAGGCTCCAGCTCATCCTGACGTTGGCTTTAGCCCAGGGTGACACTATTGTAAGCGGCAGGACAGCGGACCTTGGGGTAACATATGGTGGAGGGTGTTTTCAGAGGCTAAACTCAGCAGTAAAATAAAGTAGCCGGGCGAGCAGGAGAATCACAGAAAACAAAAGGATTCTTCAGATACACAAGCCACAAAGCTAAAGGTGCCGTATGCCTTTCTGCAGGTGCCGGCAAACGACCTAACAACACAGCAGAAAATGTGAAATATGGAGAGCCGATTTTCTAATGATTTGGGCGGTGGAGTAAAGAATAGTGCTGGGAAAGCAGATCCGATCCAGTTTAATCGTACAGCCTTAATAAAAACATATAGTCTGAGACGGGAAAGTAAGCAGCAGTGTCGGTGCTATCTCACTTAATGGTACAGGAGGTGACACATAAAACACAACAAAGATGGGCTGAGTGATTTGATAGTAACGGAGCAATTTAATGCGCGAGTTACAGCACTGCTCCCCGGGATCGTTTAGGCTTAACCCGTTCTCTAGAGCTCATCTTCTTCCTCTTCTAGTCCTTTTTTTATTAGTATTATTATTATTCAGTTGTTTAAAATGAGCATTATCCCAAACATATGCAGAGCAATCAGCTCGGTCACACTTACAAGAACACGCTTTAATAAGGCAATCAATCAAACGCTAACAAGGGGAAGGCCTTTCGGAGCTGAATTTGGCTGGCTGGGAAGCGGACCCGATGCGGCACATGGGGTACCCCGAAGACAGCTCCGCGCCCGCTGCTGACAAGGGGGCAGGTGCCCGTCGCCGACTCCCCCAGGGCCTCACCCTGATTCTTCGAAAGGTCTCGTCCCCGGCCAGGAGGAGGCAAGGGAAACCCACCTGCCCGATGGCAGTGGGTCGGGGCCAGGGGCAGAACCTGCTGCCGGCTGGGTGCCCTGTGTCCGCCGCCGGCGCTGACCCACGCGTGCCCGGAGCCGGCGCGCCGCGTGGGGCCGTGGGCACCTCCGCCGGCGGCGAAGGCGTTAACGGCACCGGCCCCACGCAGCAAAAGGAAAATTTCATTATGAAGTAATGAGTAATTCCTCCCAGTGTGATGTATTGTTATATCTTCCACTTCAATTTAGGAGCGCAGCGGCTCAATTACCTAGAAAATACAGTCAATTAAAGGCTGCTGATTGGACACGAGGACGGATCATCGATCTTGTACTTTCCAATATCGCTCCAGACACCTCATTTTCCCTCCCCTATTAACTGAAAATACTCTTGGCATTACCGCGACCCGCAGCCTATTTACCTGTCGCAGGCAATCTCTGCCCCGTGACCGAGCCACGGAGAAATTCACGGCCACCCTTCCCCGCAGCATCCTCCAAGCACGGACGGCTGGGAAGGCGGCAGTGGCCGCCCGGAGCAGCGGGGCAGACGGGGACCGTGCCGGCTGCGGGCGAGCCGCGTCCCACGCTCCCGGTCTCTGCCTCCCTGCTGCCCGCTCCTTAAGGGAGGATGTCCTTTTTAGGGTGGAAGCGGTAAACAGCGGGTTAAACATTCTCTTTCTCACACACACCTAGGTATATAAAATATATGTACTTGAAAATTTTATATATATATATATATTGCCCAGTGCCCCAGCCGATGGCATTTTGTGAACTAGGCATTTTGCAAGAGCAAACTGCTGCCGCGGTGGCAGCATCAGCCCTGGTCGGATCCTGCCCTGCGATCGCTGCCCAGCAGGTGCCTCTGCCTGGCCAGGAAAGAGGGGGGCGTGAGCCATCTAGGACCCCCTGGTTTTGCTGAGCAGCGCTCAGCTGCCCCCCGGCCTCTTCAGCGTTCCCTTCTCCCGGGGTCGCCAGAGGGGTCTCATCAGGCACTCGCTCCGCAGCTCCTGGTTTGTTGGACTGTGGTTCTTCTGTCTGCTAAAAGACAAAGTAAGAAGGGGAAAGGCTTGCAAAGCTCGGATGTTGTTCGGCGCTGCCCTTGGACGCTCTTTACGATTGTTATTTCCGGGGGGGTGGGGGTGGGGGGGTGGGGGGGCAGTATCTATTTCTGAGTCTCCAAAAAGGGCCATCGGTTTCCAGGTCCATGAGGACATCTCATTCAGAAAGGGCGGAACAATCTGCCCTTTAATGATTTAAAGATGGTGAATTTGGATCAGTTTTTTAAAAACTCTAATAAACAAATTTTTTTTGATTGGAAAAATACATCCTGGCACTCCCGTGTCTCTTCCCTGCTCTCCATCAGCTATAGCGAAACGCTGCTATTCACTCCCTGTCCTAAGGACAAAAAGTCTCCGTTGTAACAATAAACCAGAGGCTCCTCAGCAATTTAACACAAAGTAGATAGCGGAGGTGTCAACACGTCTTTGTTCTGTCCAGCATTTATTTTCCTGCTTGTTGAACTGTAACTATTAGAAACTGCACGAAGGTGAAACTCGTCTTAAGCAACACTTTTACTTTTTTCTTTTTTTAACAAGCACAATAAAAATATGGATGATGTGTTGTTAAAATGTGTCTGTTGTCATTATCGTTGTTGATGGTGTTGTTGTTACTAAGTTTTATTCCGACATGATAACAAATTATGACAGTGTATTCTTTGGGCTATTTTAAAATAGAATGAAATAAACAATTCCGGTTCGGGAAGAAACTACTACCCAGCCCCGTGTACATGTTTTTTAAATGTTAGGTTGACAGAAATCCAAGCAAAAGCAATGATGCTACCTCCTTCCGAAATACCTGAAAGAGGAGGCGGGAGGGGGGGGGGGGGGGGGGGGGGGGGGGCTTGTGAAAGAAATACCCGTCAAGAAGGAAGAAGGATCAGTGTGAAGAACTCTTACAAATGTAAAGATTAGGGGTGGGGAAGGAGACACAAAACCCAAGGCATGAATTAAATTATTTTTTTTTAAAGAAAGAAAAAGGAAGAAAGAATGAATGAATGAAGACTCAAGACGCAGCAAAGAAAAGTCAATGATAGAACTGGAAGCTGAAGTACAAAGGAAGGGAAATCGCCTTTGCTCCAATTTACAGACTGGTGATTGTCTGAAGGAGTTGTGCTCCCTGTCACATAATCTCTTCCCTTGGCGGCTTGTTAGCGTTTGGCACGGGGTCTCTGCTCACAGAGCATTATACATTCGATATTCAAAAACCCTCTTTACATATACATCACTTGCTAATTTCGCCAGTGTGTGCACATTTCAGCGACTGATAATAGGACAATAGTTACTTAAAGGACAAATAGCTCTGACCCATAAAGAGGCAGGATCTCGTATTTATTCCCTGCCAATTCCAGTTTGCCTCTTAAAAATAAAAGTTGGAATGAAAGAGGAGACGAAATGCTGGATTTCTGCTCAAAACGAAGGAGGAGACAAGGGAGAGTAAAGAATGCAATTAAACCACGAAAGTAATATACAGAATGACAGTTTTTCTTTATGGTAAACCATTGTTTTTCTTTATAGAGACAATTGGATAATACTGTTGTTGCAATCCAGAAACCTTTTGTTTTTGCTGTTTGTTCGTTGTTTTTATTTTCTGAACACTGGTAGATTACATCTTTGCTTTCTTCATGCGCACAAGCCATTTTGTTATCAAGGTAATGTTTCTTTCAAGTATTTCAGATTTTCCTTCTCCGCCTAGTAGGTTTGTGCATAAGGTTTGTTGCTGCGACCCGCAGAAGCCCCAGCCCTTGGTAAGAAGTCTATCCATGGAAAAGAAAGTCTCAGCTCGTTTCTGTATATTACCGAAATGCATTTCATTCGGGTTGGTTTTCTTCCTTTTCCGTGCTTCAGACCTCAGATCTTTCTCGGAGATAAGTCATTAGTAATTTCTTCCCTCCTCCTCCTTCTTCTTCTTCTTCTTCTTTCCCCCCTTGGAATGTAAATCCTTCCAAGACTGAGCTATTGTTAGTCTTTTTTTTTTTTTTTCCCCCTAGGTGTCCACTTCTGGGGAGAGGACACGATTAAATAAACATCGGCTGTTAGGTACATTAACTGGAAGAGAAGCCCGGGAAAGGGAAGAGTTTTTAATAACCCTGAGACGAAGGTTTATCTCGTTAAAGGTACTTCTTCTCGCTGGTCCATGGAAACTGAGGTGGCTTTGCTCAGCACAGAGGGCGTGAAAGTGAGGAAAGAGTCAGTCCTGGTTGTGGCCGAACAGGTAAAGTCTGATCCGGAGGGTCTCTGTGCCAGTCCGTTGGACTGGCCGCTGTGGCAAGCCAGGCAGGAGCAGGGGTTGCCCCCGGCGCTGCTGAGTCCATGAGTCGGGGCAGGGTAGAGAGAGGGATGCCTGAAGGCGCACAGAAGTTCTGGTCTCGGGTAGGGGTGGGAGAGGACCCTGAAGGTGTCCAGCGGCCTCAGGGGGGTACTGAAGGGGGTGGCGGCAGAGGCCGATGTGGCGCCGATGCCCATGTGGGAGTAGTAGGGCAGGGGCAGGTGGGACGGGAACGGGTAGGGCAAATTGCCGGTGGCCGCCGCGTGGCTCATCATGTAGGTATAAAACGCCGGGTCGGCCGGGTGAGGCCAGGTCATGGCCAGGCGCTGCCGCTTGTCCTTCATCCTACGGTTCTGGAACCAAACCTGCGGGAAGAGGGGAGGCGAGAGCCGTCATCCGCCGCCGCCCCGCTCCGCCCGACCACCGGCCCCGGCCCCGGCCCCTGCCCCGAGGCGGCGCGGGCGGGAGCGGGGCTGCCGGCGAGCGGGGGCCGGCGCCAGCTCTCGCTCCCAGAGGGAGTTGTCATCACGTACGGGGGGATCAGTTAAGCCCCTATAAATCTGCAGGGAGACCCGGTGGAGCAGCCCTTTTAGGGTGCTTGTTTTCCTTTCTTCTTGCCAGGGCTTGTCCTGCTGACCTCCCCCGGCTGCGGGCAAACCCGGCAGCTCTGCCTCCCTGCTGCCGTTTTGCAGCCAGAACTACCTGAGGTCATTGTTACCGTTTTTATTTTCACGTGCAAACGTTTTTGAAAAGGCAAAGCAAAGCGAGATCGAAACAAGATCTGCTACTGGCTTCCTCTTCCCTCCCCCAAGAGCTGAGGCTGGACTGCAGGGAGGATTAAAAATAATCTGCTAGGGAGAGGCCGGATTAGCGGTGCTGGCTGGGATGGCTCCGGGAGCCGTGTTCCCTCTCCCGCATTGCTGCTTGCTGCAGGGTGCGGGCAGGGCCAGGAAAGGGGCGGGGGGGCGGGAGAAGGAGGGTTGTGCCGGCGAAGTGCTTTCCCAAGTTTTGCAAGGAAGTTTGGCCATATAGATTTATATCGTGCTAATTGGAAACATGTCCGAGCTGTGTGTACCTTGATGGTGGTTTCTGGCAGATTTAGAGCAGCCGCCAGTTCACATCTCCGGGGCCTGGACACGTAGTTTTCCCGGTAAAACTCCTTCTCCAGCCGGGCGATCTGCTCGCGGGTGAAGGCGGTGCGGTAGCGGCGCATCTGGTCGCTGGCGCTGCAGGCCAGCGAGCCCTGGGAGCCGCCGCTGCCTCCGCTGCCCTTGGAGTGATCCCCCCCGCCGCTGGGGCTGCCGGCCAGCGCCTCGGAGCACGGCCCTGCGTGGGGAGCCCGGAGCAACGACACACGCTCGGAGGCGGGCGGGCAGGGAGGGATGCTCGCCGCCCGCCTCCCCCAGCCAGCTCCCTTCTCCCCCCATCCCTCCCCATTCGCCTTTTCTGTGCTTGCCCGGGTGTATTGGGGATGCTGGGGACACACCTAAGAGGGACCGGGAGGAAAGGGATGCAGCACAGGTTAAGGTTTTGACGGGTGCTTATTCACTCTGTCTGGAAGGCTACCTGCCCCCCCACCCCTTCGCCTCCCCCCCGCCCCGACACACACACAGACACACACACACACACACCCCGCCTTGGGAGTGTCTGCTCGATGCCCTCCCGCTCTCTTCTTGCACTGCGAAGCCGGAGGCGGCCGCCGCAGCATCCCCCGGCGCTGAGCGGCTCGGAAGGCAGGTGTGCCCACCGCCCGCGCCGCACGGCTCCGCGGCCCCGTCCTCCAGCCCCGTAACGGCCCAGGAGCGGAGCAGCCGGCAGGCAGGGACCCTGCTCTCTCCGAAAGGGAGGCGAGGCCTCGGGGACCCTCCGCTCAGCCTCCAAAGCCAATGATGGGCTATTTTCAACGGGTATCTAAGGGACGAGAGAGGGCAGGCAGCGCTTTCCACGCTTCCCGGTTACTTCTTGAAGTGACGAAGGAATGGGGAGGGGGGAGAAGTGGGTTGCTGTCGGGGTAGGGGGGGGTCTGCCGGGCTGGGAAGGTGGGAATAAGGAGTGGGGGCAGGGGAAAAAGGGGCCTGGCCGCTGCGTTTGCTTTCAAATGCAACTTTCCCTCATTGTGCCCGAGACCAAAGGCAATTAATTCATTGGGACCATTTCCGAGCTGGCGCCACCGAGACACAGAAGTGACAAGGTAATTTGGACCTCTCCTTCCCCCCCGCTTTTTTTTTTTTTTTTTTTTTTAACCCAACGTGCAAACAAGGACCTCACTGCCGCACTTGGGGCAGGCAGGAGTCGACGAGCGATTTTACGGTCTTCATGGGCGCTTCCGCACTCGCCCGGGCACATTTCACCCTGCAAAACCACAAACAGCTCTCGGCCTGAAAACCCGTTTGATCTTGCTCCCCCCGCCCCCCGACACATGCAAAAAAAAACTGCCGATGGGGAGGATCAGAAGGATTTTCCTGGAGCATGCACTGTCCAGGCGACAGGGAAGAATAAAAAAACAAAAAAGATGGAGGGGAAGAGTGGGTGGTGGTCTTGGCCAAGAGGGTCCTACGGGACAAACTGCAGACCTGATACATTCACGGCGGGAAGCCTGGCTCCCCTCCAGGGATGCGGGGGCTGCCCGGTGTCGTGTCCTCTGACTCCCAAACAAGCCTCCCGGTGGCAGGGAGCTGAGGAATCAGCCAGAAAAGCACAGGCACACACACACACACCCATTTCGCTGCCCCTCGCTCAGCTGGCGAGGGGAAGACCCCCTCCGGCAGCCCCCCCGCCCCCCCAGTGGGGCTGGAGGCATGGGAAGGAGTTGGGTACCTTTGCTGTGCTGGTACTCGGCGCTCCCCGTGGCGCAGTCCGGGGTGCAGCTCACCTCGATTTCCTCATAGAAATCCGACTCGGTGTCCGAGCTGCTCTGCTGCCCTTTGCTGGAGGGGGGCTCCGAGGCGGGGGGCTGCTGTCCGGCCGAAAGCAGTGCTGCCGCTGCCGAGCGGCTCTCCGGCACCGTCCCTGTCCCTGGCAGCACCTCCACCTCCTCTTCGTCCTCTCCTCCGCCACCTCCTCCTCCTCCTCTCTCCCGGGACGACAAGGGGCCAGGTCTGGGGCTGAGGCAGTTCCGATGGATCATCTTCTCCTGCGGCTCCGGAGCGGGGCTCCCCACTGCTTCGGACAAATTAGGCACCCTCTTGCCAACTAGAGCGCCAAGTTGTGTCCCTTCCAGAAACATCACCATCTCCTTCCTGGTTTCCATTGTGGCTTTGCTTAAGGGAGGGGGGAAAAAAATCCAGATCTCTTCCCCCCCCCTCCCTCCCTCTCCCGCCCCAGCCTTGTACAAACCCAGCAACCCTCTCCTGCCAATGCAGAGGAGCAAGCGGTGAGAAAGGGTGACCTTGTGATGCGAGCGCTACACTCTGCTGTGCTGCTCTGGGAGGGATCACCATTGCCCTCTTCTTTCTAAGCTGTCATCCTCAATGGTGCAGTCGTCATTACAGTACCACCGGTGACGCCACACATTGATTGCCAGTGGATAAATAGAAACGTCTGCCATGGGGAAGATGAAAGGAAGAGCCGGAGCGAATGGGCTAAATGCGTGATGCACCAGGTGTAGGAGCCCGAGATGGAGAGGGAAGTGTGAAAAAGAGATGCATATGGAGCTGAGCTGCAAAGAGGTTGTAACATGCGGAGAGAGTTCCGCAGGGGGAAGCCTTGCCTGACAATTAAATAGCCTTTTGACTGCTTTAAGCCACAACCTTGATGTAGAATTGAGGCGAAGATCCCTAGCCGCATCCTGGAAGTGAGAAGATACGTACTCAAGCCTCTTCCTTGGATGCATTATTTATTGCTGGCAATCAGCTTCCGCATAACTGCATATATAAGGCTTTAAGAATCCTTTGCAAACTTGAGGATAAGGAAATGCGCTGCTGACATTTGAATGTAGAAATAGCTTTGACTTCTTGTTCTGGTTCAATATCGGTTCCTATTCGTAGAACTGTTATTGCTTTCTATTGACTGAGATTAAAACGTTAGTTTGAAATTTGAAAATGCGGTTACATGTTTATTGAGTTTTACAGCTGAAAGATACAACTTTTCCTAACTGTAGTTATTTTAGCTATCTTCTGTTTATCGTTTACTGTTATGTCTTGCTTCGCAGTTTCCATCTGTTCCACGATTCTTGCGCGTTTAAGAGGGCTTTACGTCTCCTCTCCTTTCTTCCTTTAAACTAATTGTTTTGCATAAATTGTTATCTGCTTTCAGGAGGAAAAACTGCAAGAAGGTCTGCCAAGAATAATTCAGGCTCAGAGAAATGCAAGTTACCAAGGCCAGAGCTTATGCTAGCTAGCAGACGTTGTTAAAACAGAAATGACAAGGGCAGCCATTTGGACAGCACTTGTCTGAAAATAAGAGACCTTGTACCGTAAATACAGCGGCACACGTAGTCTCTTCGGCGTATGATGGTACTTCTAAAGAGTGCGGCAAGTATCTCATCTCTAGTTAATATTGACTCCCACGTGTAGTGTCAAGTCATTTTCACCATCTGTCGTAACTAGGTTGTTGCAAATTTTTTCTCGGAGTGTTATTGGCTAGTCTGGTTACAGAAAACATTCAACCAATTACGTTCCCAACCCGGTAAGGAATTTACTGGCATGTTTGAGGTGACGTTGCTTCGGTGGGGAACAGGCAGCGCAATAGAGAACACGCTGGGATTTTCTGTCCAGCCCTATGAGCAAGACTGGCACGACACAGGGAGACAAACAGGATTCCTGGTCCGCTGGATGCATTTATTAGGGTGTGCTCCCAGCAATAAGCATACTGATTTCAGGGGGATAAACCAGGAATTTTTACAGGGCTATCGCCACCAATCTCTCTTTCTCCCTTCGTAGACATGCATGCATGTTTCCACACAAACGCACATCATGCGCACAGCACGCTCCGGACTGCGCTGCTTTCCATCACATGTGTGATGCGCGCACTGCTCCGAAGCTTGCCAATCTCTTGAAAACTCAGTGCTAAATTCCCTTTCCCTTCTCTGCACGGCCAGCCTCTAGACCGTTGTGTGCCCTTCCAGCTCCGGATGAGGACCCACCGCCCACCCCGGCCGCAGCCAGGCTCTGCTCCACGGGCTGTGCGAGTGCGGAGCCGGGAGAGCAGAATCAGGTCCGGCTGGTGGAGGAGCTGACGGTGGGTGGCTGGGTGGGTGGAAGGAAGGAAGGACGGACGGATGGACGGACGGACGGATGGATGGATGGATGGATGGATGGATGGATGGATGGATGGATAAGGCTGTCCGGCTTTGCTGCCGACTCGGCGGCCGCGGCGCGCCTGCTCCCGCTGAGCGGAGGCGGAGGGCCAGCGCCGATCCCGCTGCGCGGAGCAGCGCGGAGCGGTGAGGTGGGGCCAGGCAAGGCGAGGCGGGGGCGATCGGGCAGCGCTGTGCCCGTGTCGCGCTGGTGCCGCTTCCCACGGCTGGCGGCATGGTCTCTGCGCTTTGCTGGGGGGACTGGTTTCTTCTCCCTGGCACCTGCAGGGAGGTGTGAAAGCTCGGTTTCCCCCTCAGGCCCAGGGCAGCCCCAGTATGCCAGGGAAACTCACCTCTAGCCTCCTTCCTAGCTCTGCCAAGTAGCAGGGTCAGAGGAGGCTGGCTGTTGTCTGTGGCGGATGGAAAGGATTTCCCTATTACTACGAGTTTGGGGGCAGCAATAAGAAGGATATTCATGCCTCTTTCTAAATAAAACAGTAACCAGGAGCCGAATTCAGAATATGAGGGAGCGCTCCCAGAGCAGGCGATGGAGACGAATTGCGAGGAAGGAGACTACTGAGAGGAAGTTAATGGGGAATCCTCCCTCCGGCAGACAGGAGCCCTGGGGATGGTTCCCGTGGGTTATGCTGGCCCATCCCCACAAATTTTGTCATTTTCGTTTACAAGCCACTGCTGCCTCCTTCCTCACCCCATTCTTAATCCGTTCCCACCAGGATGCCACCCCTCATATACCTCGGGTCGGAGGTTTTGTTGAGCCCGAGATAACGGTCATTGCCACGGACGGTCTGACATTCCTGCGGTACACCCCCGCGCAGACAGACGCACACCCCCGCACATCTACACACACAGTTATTTGCCAGGGGTAAACACAGAGAGTTAAAGGCCCGAGTGGAGCCTAAGGCGGGGGTGGGGGTGGGGGGGTGGGGGTGGGAACGGGCAAGCTGTGCTGGACTCAAAGTTTTGGGATCAGTTTAGATGGAATTAGTAAAGGCTTCCTAAAATGTCTGGTTTTACATCCCCCAGGAAGAGTACCGCCGCGACAGCCCCTCGCACGGCGACAAGCCGGTGGCGTGGGGTGACGGAGCGAGTAGCCCCGTCCCGCTGCCCACCGCGGTGGTGGAGCTTTGCCTCGTCGGGAATGCGGTGTCCGGCGCTCTGCCTTCTGTCTAGTGTTTCCCACAGATCTGTCAAGCCCGATTTGGAAGGAGACTCCCTCATTTGGAATTAATTTCCAGGCAGATTGGAAAGTGTATCTCTACGGGGTTTTCTTCTCCCAACCCCCCAACCCCCCCGCCCCCCTTTTTTCCCCCTGCCTGTTCCAGACCGAGATTTAGAACCTATTAAGCCTCGCTCGCTCACTTGGTCACAGCCAGGATGTCATAACTATCCTCAGAACTTTTCAAACTGATCTATTTCTCCGAGTTTACCACTTTCCTTGCTGATAGACGGCCGAGGCGAGATCAGGGCGGCCGCGTTCCGAAGGGTCATACTCCGGTTTCAGCTCAGCGCTGCTGGAAGTGCCCCGTACAGCAAAAACAAACGAAACACCCCCCTTTCCCAAAACAAGGAAATAATGGGGGGACATTAAAACATTGCTAGGTTGATATGCTCGTAAATCAGGCGTTTTCCCTGAAAGTGCTAAGCCTGGAGAAGGAAAGACACATCACACACTCCTCACCAGCGGAATATTTATTTTCCTTCTCTGTTCAACAGGGTGTCAGTAACTTCTGACTGATACTGTCCAACTACGACTGGGAACCCACGGTGCGGGTTTCTTTAAAAGCCCAAGTCTTGTCGTCTATAAAAAAAAGAAAAATGTTTTGACATATCGCGGAAGGATTTAGTGCCGCAAAAACTGATATGTAGTGCAAATGGGTGACCAAACCAGAAAGCCTATTTTTAAATGTTTAATGGGTAGTGTTAACAATAATGGCGTAATTATCACTGTTTTATTAAGGCTATTTTTTACGACATGGTTAGAGGTGGAAGCTTTGGAAAGAAGAGAATAATAGGCGCATTATTCTGGGGTGTAAAGACAAGCTGGTACAATGACAGCACATAACACGCAAGTGGCGTTGAGGGGAGAGAGGACAGAGCAGTGACTGGGATGTGCCTAGGAGAGCATGTAATGGTATTCACAGGATCTGATCCAGGACACGTTTTTGCCTCCATGTAGCTCTGAATGTCGGAGCCCGGCATCTCCTCTGAGGGCATCTGCCTGTTCTTGGTTGGTTTTTTTTTTTTACCTGTTGGCTGCCCGAAGCAGCGCTTCCCTGCCACCGCAGGAGGCTTTGGAGATTTTTACCTTGTTAGATCAAAACCTGAGGGTAAAGAAAAAGAACCCGATTCCCACTCTTAGGACATTCAGGACCAGTTTACCCCTGGAAATTAGATCTGTTAAATCTGCTGCTTTACTGATTACTGTGAGTAAATCGTGCAGGAATTTGGGCTTTCGATTTAAATTGCTATCGCTTCCAGACTCGTCGAAAGCCATAAAGATCCAGCAAGCTTCTAATGTTTGAGTGAGCAGTAGAAACACGATCTGCGTGACAAACTCCCTGATTTGAAAGCAGAAGAGTATTTATGTAGTGAATTTAATTCGTTGGAAGGCACAGGTAAATTAAAATGGACAGTATTGCAGTGGCTCCCGTGACGAAGCTTTTTTTTTAAATCTTCTTCTTCTTTTTAGATTCGATTTAGCAAGAATGGAGCTCGCAGCCCTCCACGCTGTGCATCTTCTCCAAACCCACCCGCGGGTGACGGCGTCGCCTGAGACCTGGTGTCCCTAAGCATCTCGTACAGAAACGCCGAGGGATTTCAGGGAATTTTTAGGTGCCCAAAAGAAGAGTCTTAAGGGGGGGTGTAGCATCACCAAGAGAAAACCGCAGGAATGTCGGAGGCGAGCACACAGCCTTTCACCGCATTTAGTATTTTGCTCCAGACGTGCAACGGCGTTTGGTGTTTTGCTTTTGTTTTCCTCCTGTATCCAAACCCGCCTCTTTTATTCCTATTGTATTCCTACCCCTCGTCCCTAGCAGAACTAACCTGGAGCGGGGAAAACCCACCCTCCCGAACTCGTGTTAGGGCTCGCTTTGCTGAAACTCCGCGTCGTGCTTTATTTAAAAAAAAAAAACAAAAACAAAAAAAACAAACCCACGGCGGCCCAGGAGGGGCCGAGAGACGCGGTGCTGCCGGGGCGCCGGTACCCGCCGCGGCCCCACCGCCGCCCACCCGCGGGGGCTCCCCGCTGTTCCCCCCGCCGCCGGCCGTTCCCGGAAGGAAATGGCTGGAACGAGGGGCGTTTGCAATGCACGGTGTCATCAGTGTCTGCTGTAAACAAGCGGCGCATGGCCAGAGCCAGCGGCTGTCTGCGCCCTCTTGCAGCCCTTCGCTTTTCCAGCCGTGCTGGCAGCTTTAGGCCTGGTTCAGCTCCAGACAGGCCAAATCCAGGTATTTTCACTGGGATAAAGGTATTTTTACACGGAGCCTCATCAGCAAACGTGGAGAGGGTGTAGCTGTAGTTCAGAGTATTGCAGACTGATCCTAAGGGGTGGAAATTGAATCCCCATGTGCTCTGCCTAGAGAAAATGGATGCAAAAGTCCCAGCTCATACACTGGATCCTCGGGAACCTTTTCATCCTGGGGAGGGAGTGAGAAATACCCTGCAGAAGGTTTCTTTGTTGATATGGGTGTTCAAGGGGTGCAGGATCTGCTGAGGGACCTCCTGCAATTAGGAAAATGACAGAAGTGAATATCTTACTCCAGAGAACCAACTGTGCACCTCTTGTAATGAAAGGGTAATTTCCTCTTTAATTTGAAAAGGAGCAGATTTGACCCCATGGGAACAAGCTGCAGATGTGTATAAAGAGACTCCATTTAGGATGACAAGTTATATATGAAACAAACAAATGAAAAGGAGGAAAAAAGAAGAAGAAAGAAAATCAAAAAGAAAAGCCAGCCATCTAGGACAGGCATCTCAATGGCAATTCCCTCACTCCTCGATGAGGCTGAGTGTCCTTAAAAAAAGCAGTTGTACTTATGCAGAAGGCTTGTTCTGTTTTTGTCCATCTCTGCCTCATTCAAACTCTTCCCAAAACAAACACACATAAAACATTAAATATGGAACCAGAGGGCATGTTGAAGGAAAATCTTACCTAGTTTTGGCTATGAAGAGTCAAACGTTAATTCCATAAACTCCAGTCCCACCTTCAAGAAGCTTCATCTACAGCTAGCCAAGCTGAGATGGCATCAACAGTTATCTCAGTGCATCCTAACAGCAGGTTTGGCTGCCTGGTTCATTTTTGGCTTGTGCCTTTGTGCACGGCCCTCTAGGATGAGGATGCACATCTACAGGCTGGGTCTGTCCCACAAAACCAAAACATCCACCCTGACACCCTGAGCAGCAGTCAACTGCTTCAACACTGCTGCCTGACTCAGAAATGCCTAGCTTTACATCCTGGGTGCTGGATCCCCAGTGCCTTCCACTACCTCTCCTTGCCCTGTCTAAAATCCATGGTCTCCTGGACAAGGACAGAGGTGACTGATAGCCAAGGTGAGTGTGGAGCAGCAGGGAATATGCACTGAGCAAAACTGCTGATCCTGATGACCTGTGTTGATGGGGATCCTTCTCCCATGGCCTGTTCTTGCCCTCTGTGCTCCCACAGCTCTAGACACACCATGCACATCATGTCTCAAAAGACTATTGGGCCTATGAGATAGTAGTAATCAGGGCAAAAGCAGAGATGTAGGAAACTTTCACAGCAAGTCATGGGCTTCTGCCAGAGAGCACGGAGTTCATCCCAGGAACAAGCTGGAAAATCTGAATTTGTCTAAAAAAAATTATACCAGGGCAAATAAAATCTCTGGAAGCAGATTCATTTTTGCTTCCCCCCACCCCCCTCCCTCTTGGCTGAGGCATGTTTATGAAGAACCCAGAAACTTCGCTGGAACTACTGACTGACTTTTGACCCTATCTATCGCTATGTAGCATGAATAGTTTCTGATAAACACTGCAGCCAAGTTTTTCAGTCACTGAGGGCCAGAAACAGTGAAAGGATGAAGTGGTCAAGCAGGAAACCTGAGTTACCCAACACTGCAAACAGAACTGCGTTAACCCCTTGAGGCATGCATACCAGCTATGGAGAACGTCATCCCAGTGCATGCTGGCCTGCTCCCTCCATCCCATCTTTCAGACCTCTTGTTTCCCATACTGAGCTGAATGGGGAAAAATCTGCCTCCCCATGGATCCCAAGGCGGGCCTGACCTTGACCATGTTGCTCCCTGACTCGGGAAGAAAATTGCAGCCCGCGTGGGCGACCAGTGGGATGGAGTTTCTCCGCAGGTGGTCCCACGGGATGCCTGGCATGAGTGGGGCAGGGGGGGATGCTGGTCCGCGGGGAGAGGCACTGCAATCGCAGAGGATGAGAGACAGATCATCACGTTTCTACTGGAAATCGGGGGTGCATCGGCATTGCGTGAAGAGAAAAATCTGGACATGTTGATGCAATTGCCTGTTGTGTTGCCTGAGAATGGGCGTGAGAAAACACAATTTTAGAAGCAAAGCCCAAGTGCCCGGGTATTTGCTGTTTCCAAAAGAGGAAACGAGCACGTACTGGGAAACCCTGGCAGGAGACGGCAAGGGCTTGTTTCCTGGGCAGGGCAGCACTGCGCAGGGCACAGCTAATAACGTGAAGGCTTCAGCAGGTAGCCATGGCACACAGACGGTGTCAGCTGCTCACTGCAGGGCTTCCCTGCACTGCGTGTCCCATGCTGGATGGCTCTCTTTCTCCGCCGGCTTGTTGCACACGCCTTTAGAGACTTAGCTCACAGGCACAATACCGAAGTCACAGGCAAGTTACATCGACAAAGGAGACGAGGAGGGAACACGAGCCAGCCCCGGGCGTGTGGGTGTCCGGGAGAGGACCCCGGCCAGCTCAGACCTGCGTACGAACCCCGCTCCCCCCCCTCCACCGCGGCCGCATCCATCCTCCCCGCAGCGCCGATGGCCGCCTCATCCCCCCTCCCTCCCACCCTCCTGGCCGGCGGTCCCCGACTGCGATCACCGCAGCCCTACGCTAACTGCTGTCTTCTTGCGCCCCCCACTGCTGGTGGGCCGCAGAGATGAAAGGAGCCCAGCCAGCCCGCTCACTCTCACTGATCTCTTTCTTTTTTTTTTTTTTTTTTTTCTCCCGAGTCAGGGAAGCGTGTGGGAGAAGGAGCAAGGCGGGCAGACAGCACCTCCGACGGCTCCCGCCTGGAGTGCCGGGACGCAGGGGTATCCCCCTGCCCTTCCTCCCGCGGGCAGGAGCCACGGGGGGCAGCGGCCTCTCGAGCGGCCGGCTGGCATCAGCACCGCCCCGCGCCCTCCCTCCCGGGGGCACGGCTCCGCAGCCCGCGGCCAGTTCAGTCAGAGATGACATCATCCTCACCATCATAATCCCTCGAGGTCAAGAACACTTTGCCCAGTCCAACTTAAAACTGTTAGAAAACACCACCAGAGGAAAAACGGCTGTTGCAGGTAAAACCTGGAGGCTCAAACAGGTCCTGCTGTGGTGGTACTCGGGGAAAGCAGCGGCACAGGGCAGTGGTACTCTGCTGCTCTCGAAAGGTTTCCGAAAAATCTGTTTCCCACGGGCGGCCAAGGGTTTAGATGAGCGGAGCCTGAATACATCGAAATAAATATACCTCTCTTTAATCGCTTTCGTCGACTTCTTTTATAACACAATATGCGTTTCCCGTTTAGATCGGCGGTGTGTGCCGTACACCACATCTTATCCCGTATGTACACACGAACATGCACATATCTGTGGCATGTCTGCGTATAGACAAGTTCTTCCCGCCCTTGTTCTCCCATTAAGATCCTGTTTCGAAAAATCCGCTCAAATCCGGAAAGACTACACCGATGCGTCAGTACATGTCTCTTACTACGGGTACACGGCAACCTGTAGGAGTTTTTCTTTTCCAGTCCACAAAACTCGTTTTGAATGCTTTTAGTCTTGCTGCCAACCAGCAGGGGAAAAAAAGAAAAGTATGTGGAACACATCCCATGGGCTGCTCCTTTCTCGTTTGCTGCGTGGATATGCCTTTCTTACCATTTTTTTTTGCTAGCCCCGTAGGAAACACGAACGACCTTACTGGATTAGCTTCCTTCTCTGGGCATCACTGTGGCAGGATGCTTCCGTAGGGAAAACTTTGAAACACCTTTATACCTGAGGGTTTCCCTCGCTATAGCTCTTCCTCCTAGAAGAGGACTACGGGATTCAGCCCCCACCAATGTTTTGGAAGAGCGGACCCCAAAAGGAAGCAGGGCGCGTCCCCCGGTACTGGGGTGACCCAGGGCCGGGAGGGGCGATGGGACCCGCCGCCGCAGACTCCCACCGCCCAGGCGGGAGCCAGAGATCCGTTCCTTGGGCAGAGCCGGGCTCCGGGAAACGCGAGCGGAGGCCCGTTTTAAACACGTTTTCACTTTCTTTTGCGTGGCAGCAGGTTGACGGGCCCTTGAGATGCATGAAGGCCGCCCCGTCTGCGCCGGTTTACGGCGAGCAGCCGCTAAGGTATCCCGGATCCTCTCCCTGCTTCCATCTCCCCCATCGCAAATAAGCACTCTGAGGGGGAAAAACCGCCATCCGATCGGGTTACTTCTGTTTTCCAAGTATGTTTCGTTTCAGGCAGTGCTGTTCTTCAGCAAAAGCCCAACCTATCCCTCAGAGTCGGCGCGTTTCTTGCGAAAAAGAAAAAATGCCCTCGCAACTCGGTGAGAAGTGGAATAAAACGTTGCAAAGAGGGAATCGTTTCCTGGCATCCAGTGCAGGAGGGTCACTGGAAATGGGATAAAGCTGAGGGCGTCTGCTCCCGAACACTCCCCAGCGCGGGGAAGGAGCACGCCGGGGGGCTGCAGCGGCGTGCCCTCGCCCGGGCGGCTGAGCACGCGTGGGTTTTGCGCTGGGGAGATCGAACCGCAAATCCGCTCTGACCGAGCTGCGATCAGCTCCAGGCAGAGCGGGCTGTGCTCGCTGCCCGCCGTGCCCCGCAGGGCTCGCTCTCCCGGGGCAGCGGCGGGGAAGCCGCCCAACTTTGCGGGGGACAGGGTATTTCTAATTCCATGGAGGTTATTTCACACATTCCTCCAGCAGAGACAGCGAGACGGTTCGGACCCGGACCCTGCCCCCGCCCCCG
This sequence comes from Falco cherrug, assembly GCF_023634085.1. Taxonomy (NCBI): domain Eukaryota; kingdom Metazoa; phylum Chordata; class Aves; order Falconiformes; family Falconidae; genus Falco; species Falco cherrug. The sequence continues at coordinate 109,690,450 of NC_073700.1, forward strand.
GAACCGGAGGGGCTGCAGGCGAGAGGGTGCAATTAAGCCCCTGCCGTGTGTTTTTCCCACCGGGCGCTGGCACGGAGCACCCTGGGAAAGCGGCTCCGCCCGGGCTGAAGGTGGCACGTCCGGCCCCGCAGCGCCGCTGGCCCCGGCCGGGAGCGAGCGGGAGAGCCCTGGAGCTCGCCGCAGCTCTCGGCCGCTGCCTGCCCCGGTGCCTGCCTGCCTCCTCCGGTGCCTTCCTGCCTCCTCCAGCCCCTGCCTGCCTCCTCCAGCCCCTGCCTGCCCCGGCCCCTGCCTGCCTCGTCCAGCCACTGCCTGCCTTGTCCGGTCCCTGCCTGCCCCGGCCCCTGCCTCCCCCGGCGCCAGGCACAGCGCTGTGAGCCGAGCAGCCCCCTTTGACAAAAATTGGGGCTTTATCTGCTATAAGGGGTCCTTTTGCAAGAGACGGGAGCGGATCAGCTTCGTGCTGGCCTTGGTGTAGGGAAAGGTAGGGAGAAATCTCTCCTCAGTCCTTGTCCCCCTCCCACCGGGCTGTTTCTGGAACTATTCCCTGCACAAGTTCCCCACCCTGGCAGCCAGGGGAGGATGCAACTGGCTGCCCAGGGCCTTATTTTCCCCCCTTGGGACACCGAGTACTCCCTGTGTAGGAAAGATAATCGCTGATGCTCTAAGTATAAAGAATCCTATGAAGATCCCATTCTCCCAAAGCTATGGGAATACCCCTGGGCAGGCAGCTGGGGTTCAATGCCCTCCACCTCCCTTCAACAGCTGCATGGCCTGCTTGGCTCCTCAGCAGCATCCTCTTGGACCAGGAGCACCAAAGATGATGGGCCAGGGCCCAGGCCATGCAGCTGGCCCCTGCACCAGTTTGCCCAGGGCCTGGCCTCCATGATCCCCCAGCTTTGGGTGCAGCAACAGGAATTACTTCCCCCTCCTGCAAGCCCTTCTCCAAAGGCCAAAGACACCAAGCCAGAACTGGTTTGCTTTATACTGCCCAAGAAAAGGCTGATTTCCAAACCACTGGTGGGGCTGGAAAAACTTCTGCCCTTGAGTTGGCATCCCCCAGCAGAGCACAGAGGGGAGGTACCAAAACCATGTGTCTGAGGTGGCTGCCACACACAGCAAAGAGCAAAACAGCCATCCTCCCATTTCTTTTTTTTTCTTTTTTTTTTTTTTTAATGACAACATCGCCGTGTGTGCTTGTATAAATCCTTGGTGATTTCACAGCTCCCCATGGTAATATCACCAGGCTGACTCTTATGATTTCCTCCACGCCTGCACAGTTTTAGATTTATAGGTCTCTTACATACTCATTCACAGAAATAAAAAGTGCGGGAGGGGAGAGGACTTGATTTCTGGCTGCTCTCTGAGGTTTCCATGCCAGATCCGTGCAAGATTGAGGGCTTTGGAAATGTGGGTATGTAAACCAACCCCTTAACTGACTGCACCCATCTTAGGGGGCTAGGCACACAAAAAGAGCATGCCTAAAGAATGGTTAAAAGTTGTTAAAGTGCGTGCTGTAGAAAGGGGGGGGGGGGGGAGAAAGACCCCCAAACAAAAAAAAACCCGATTAGTCTTGAAAGAATCTTTGCTTGGCAGATGCATTAATCCCATATAATAACCACTCTGGTGCCTGCTAGGTCAAAACTCTCTCAGCGCTAAGAAATCTGAACTTTGTGTGGATTAGGATGAAATCAAATGGGTATATCACCATGAAAATTGGACAGTGGAAGAGCAGCTGCTGGGAGGGCCAAAGGGTCTGAGTTATCCAAAGGTTAGGGCCCAGTCCAGCCATCACCAGCTGAAGGGAAAGAAATGCAAATGGTGATGATGACTGGGAGTCAGGAGTGTCCTAAACTCCTAAACGTGATAGGTCTTTGAGTAGCGGGGAATTCTCATCTCATATCTCTACAGAGATGTTACTCCACTCTACTCCTCCTTAGTTGTGCATTTGCCAAGTATTTTCCTGCTGATAGCACAACATTTAGAGAACACTCGTCTCTTCCTCCTCCACAAGAAATGTCTCTGCAACAGAGCTCCATGGGGTAAATACCCAAAAAGGCAGCAAGTGGGTCTTCCCCAGACGTGCGGCAGGTAAAAGGAGATCTGCAGGTGTCCCAATGAAAGTGGTCTGGAACAGAAGCCAGTTCCTCATTTCTGAGACAGGGGCACATGTATGATTTAAGAATGTTTCAAATTAAAATATGGTGCCTACCAACCCCTACAGGGAGATGAAAGGCATCAGCACTACATAAATGGCAAATCTACTGCCCACAGACTGTATTATCCAGGGCATCAAGCCTTCACACTAGTAAAGCATCCTTCCCAAAGTGCAGTAATCTCCTATCAACACTGAAGAACTGGAGTTTCCAGTGTGCAAATGCCTGCCTTGAGATGCACTTTGGGTGCACTCTGCATTCTGTCTGGAAGGCTTTGCACATCCTTTGTACAGTAGAAGTTGATCAAAGCAATTGTCATGGTTAGTACACCTCATAGTCAACATAGTGGAGGGCATTTGTACTGGGCTGACTGACACCTTTCAGAGGGTTTGCATATAAAATTACACCAAAGCACTGACTTCCAGGTGCCTATCTACCACATAATAGAGAAGGTGGATCTGACCTATGAACCAGGCAAGTTCACAGGCTAATTTGTACTTTGTAATCTGTAGAATTTGGGTGATACAGCTCAACGTACAGAGCTATTCTTGATGAAGTCTGTGACTGGAGGGTAAAGACTTGTTCACACATGGAAATGCTTTAGAACATCCACACAGGACTGGGACTCACTGCTCCACCCTAGATCCACACCCCATCTCGGCCCAAGGTGAATTTCCTGGTTAGACAAACCTGAGTTCCCAACGGAGATGAGGAAGAATACAGGAACTTGTTTAGAACAAGAATGTTCACATTTGGAAGTACTCGTGGAAGACAATTGTATTTTAATCTCAGATCCTATCTTAATTTGCATGAGGTTTTAAGAGTAGACGCTCATCAGAATGGTGTGATCCTTTCCACAACTTCCTAGTTCAGTTGTGAGTGCCTTCTGTTGGTTTGCACTAAGTTCATCTAATCTAAATGTAATTAAATGAAACTCAGCTGAGATAAAGGGCTCCCATAAGTCTCCATGTAGATTCCCAGCTCAGACTATAACCTCTTCTGCGTAGAGGCTGGAAACAAAATGTTGAAAATAATTTCTTTTGAAATCGAGGAGGCCTTGCCTAAGCAGGGAAGACCAGGTCACCCCTGGTGTGCCTGACAGGCAACTTAAGCAATGATGATGCACTCAGCATGTAAGTTACCACCTCATAGCTATAACAGCACAACTGATGGACATGGCACCTCTTAGTCCATTGCAATGAAATGGCAAATAGGTTTATAGAAACCACTGCTGGAACACATTAATTAGTCTCTCTGATTCCTGAGCCCTGACAGCTTTGCTGACAAGGCAGAAGAGATGTCTACCTTCAGCTGTTTCATTCACAGCTACTGTTATTAATTAACCTAACATGATTTCAGTTTAAATTAACACACCAGACACCATGGCTGAGGAACGGGCACCCCTCTTTTTTACAGCTGGAGTGAAAACAGCAGTAATCTCTTCATCTACATCAGCTAAATCCAAGATGAATCATCAATCACATCCCTCAGCGAAATGCTGCATTATGTGGATGCTGCTGCTTCTGTACTTGCTCCCACTTAAGTATCTCATTTCTGTGTAAACAAGTTTTTAATCAGCTAGAAGGGAATCAGTATGCTGGGTTTATAATGAGTCAGGAATGGGCATGTATGTCACCTACTGAACAGTTTAACCAACTATTACTTGTCACTTAGCCTATGCAATTGGAAGGGCAAAGTGACAGGCGGTTTTGCTGTAGTCAAGGCATGAATCCTCTACAGCAAATCCACTTCGATGTTACATATGCTCTTGCAGCCTTGTTCTCCCACTGTTTCTGACTCATGCTGTCTCACATTGCAGCTCTCCCATGTAGACCGTTCTGATTAGTTCAGAGACCCGAGGCTGCGGTTGTGTTTACATGGCACTCACACATTGTGTCCTGTTGTGCAAGGTATTGCAGTGCTGCTCCAAAACACGCTAAATCACATTCCAGCAGTGCCTAATTCCATGACACAGGTTTTGGGCAGAACTTCATGACATATTTTAACCATTTGGAGAAGGGTATTTTTTATCTCAGAAAAAAACCCACTGTTTAGACGTCACTGGAGTGTGGATGATGAATTTAGGAGGAGAGTGGGAGCCAGGAAATCTGGAGTTTTCTTCCTGCCTGACTGCTGGCTCTGTGGCCTTGGGCAAGACCTAATCTTTCTGACTCCACTTCTCAGCCTGTAAAATAGGGGTAATATTAGTTACTTCATGGTAATGACTGCAGTAGTGATCAGTTAACAGTTCTATGGTTAAAAAAACCTTTTAATATCATTGCCCATAGTGTTTTAAAAAGGAACAATGTCCTTGTTATTCATATTGATATTTGAGGGTAATAAGACCAACCCACCCCCTTACCCTGTTCATCAGGATCACTTTATAGTACTTCTCCAAGATTCTTGGAAAAGGGACAAATCCAGTTTGTAATCCAATTCATCTGTTTAGGGGCATCCCAGGCACTATACAGCTGCTGTGCAACATCTGAAGTTGAAACAACCTGGTTTTCGTTAGAGCAGATTTTGACTGGAAGAAAAAGTCTATTTTTTTAATGGCAATCTTAATCTTTTTCTCTCATGCTTCTATTTTGTACTGTTTTCTCTTTTTCCCCATGTTGATCATGAGGAAATTTTTCCTTTCTCCCTCTCAGGAAATCAAATCTCCCAAACCATTGCAGGTCGAATGTCTTTATTTAATATTTTCTCATCAAAAAAAGGTTGTTTGCTGTCAGCTCTTTTCCAAGCCACCTGGGTCCTCAAGCAGACACTGGTCAGGTAAGATGCGGATGTCTTGTGTTTCCCAGTTCTCTCCAGTGTTCAGCCACCATCTCTTTTCCTACAAGTAGATGGAAAACTCTCCAGGGCAAAGGTGTGCTTTCTCCACACTCCACAAATTGCGTCCTGCTTACAGTGCTAAGGAGCAGGGTAATAACAACAACAATGAAAAGATATGATTAAGGGATCATTAGCTCTAATCATTCCTCACCACTGCAACAGTGCCTGGAGGCCTCCTGTTACTAGCCAGCACAAAGCCAGTCTGGGTCTGTCTAATCCACACGGAGCATCAGGCCCATTCCGGAGCAGGGGCAATGCAGGCACTCCTGGCCACTCTTATTCTGGTATTTTGTCCAGTGGGGCGGGAAGTTGAATCAAAGGACTCAGCCTCAGTTCCGGCTCTTTAGAGGTAGCAAATATTTTCTGTCTGCAACACCACTGTTTGGCTCTGTAACATTAAGTAAAACTAAAATATAACCCAAACCCTCTATAAATGTAAACCTCCAAGATCTATAACCAATGTTTTGCACTCCCTTATGTTCTGTGGTAGATTTTATTGCAAGGCTTCATAGAAAACCATTTATCTACACCCACATCCTGGGTAGGACAGTGTTGTCTGACAAGTGTCTGTCTGGAGGAAGCCACAGCAAAGCCATCATAACTAACATTTTGTGGAAAACAGCCTTTCTTATTAATCCTGTAGTCTCTGGTTACTCCCATACCATTTCCCCGATTCCAGGCCGTCCCTGTTATTGCTGCTATAGTGCCCCTATGCACCAGCCAGGAGGCTGGAACAGAGCTTGCATCTCTCATGTAACAGGGAATTGCATGACGAGGAATGCATGATACAGCCCAAGTCTTTGTCTAGCTTTTCCACAAAAGTCCTGATGCTGGTTGCACAGTGCCACACCCATGAAAGGTCTGACAATGCAATACCCAGCCAAAAAACATTCAGTTTCACATGAATGGGTAAGCAGATCATTGCAGAGCGACTGGCTTGGAAGTCACCGAATAACTTGTTTGGCAAAGTATTGCAATGTTGGGATACAGCCCACTGATAGATCTCCACCAGCTGGGAAAAGGAGTGCTTCCAGGGACATAAGGTGGGTGCAGAAGTGTTCAAGCCTTTGGCTGTGAGCCGGCTGCCATTACAGGGCTGTGTGAGAATGTGTGGTTCATCATCTGGGTGGTTGTAGCTGAACAGGGTTGCTGGGTTTGCATTTTTAACAAGACACACGCACGAGTGGAATAAAAAATTGAGACAGAAGGGAGAAGCAGCTGCCAGAGCCAATGGCCACTGATCCTTTCCATGTGAGGGGGTAACCTTTGGTAACCCTGGCCCCATGTCATGTGACAGGGCCAGGAAATAAACCCTGGGCTCTTACCAGCACTCCTGTGTGTTACACCTTTATTGCAGTGATGACAGGTTGATGGCTACACTGAAAGGTTCTTTTCCTTCAGGGAGTCCTGTCCAATGTTCAGCTTTATCCCTCCATAAATGCTGTCTAAGTAGTGTAGGGTCACTGGGAAAGGCTCCTGCTCCCCCTCCAACCCCCCCACCTAAAGACTGGGGCTGGGAAAGGGGCCCCTCACCTGCCTGTCAAAAGCCACTAACTCACTGTCATCATGGCCAGCTTTCTCCTCTCTGGAAGTGGAGACAACTTACCTCCGTGGAAGCCTTTCAGAACGATCCTCCTTCCCTCTCTCCTTTCCCATCCCATGCCATATCATCCCAACCCAGTGTATTAAAATACCAGTCAATTCCTGCATGCTTTACTTGGATCTCCGGAGAGAATATGGCAAAGATGCTCTCATTTTAGATAACTCCTCTGGCAGATTGGAGAATATCGGCCAGCAGTTCATCTCCTTAACAGTTTCACTTCTCTATTTTCCTTTCTGACAATGACATTATTAAGGGCTCTTGATATGCTGCGGGGTTACTATAAACACAGAGCTGCTGCAGGGGTATTGGAAAAAGCGAAATCAGGAGTTAACTGAAGAAAGATGAACAAGGAAGGATGCTAATCACAATTTGTGAGCTCACAATTTTTTGAATGCTATTATTCTTTCTTTTATTCCTCCCCTCACACCCCTTAGCTCTCTTTTAATTACCACTCGTGAGAAAGGTAAGCTGACCGGTTTGATAATTCTCAGCACCACAACAAGTGGAAGGAACGAGTTTAAACTGGAGATCCTAAAAGCTTTCTCTTTGCATAAGCGAAATTTATAGCTTGGAAACTAAATATTTGTTCAAAGAACTCTTGGAGGTGTTTGAGCACACAGGAGAGATGAAATGGCAGATTAAATATTTCATTTACATGCGATATGCATGGCATTAAGTCCTGTCTTAATTCTTCACCTGTTTTCTGAAATCCTTCGACAACACACAGGGCATTTCACCTCCCTGTTGTTATTTCGAGTGGTTTGCAGGCTCGTTCAATTATTTTGTGTTTCTGTGTGAAGTATCGTGGGAGGGGAGAGGCGTGGGTCCCTAATGGGAAGTTCATCCCTTCTTTAACAGACATTTCCAACACGCTGCTACTGAACAAGGATGAGGCTTTGCCCAGCAGCACAGTGGGCATGCAGATGTTCGGGGGATGAGCTCCATAGGAATGGCTATAAATAGAACAAACGAGAAAACATACAAGCAAATGGTACTTCCCACTATAGGAAGGAACTAGATGAAGTTTCTCCAGCGGGAGCAGGGTCCAGCGATTTTGGGGGTTCTAGGTGTTCAGTGCAACATTTAATTCTGCACGGCAAGCTATATGACACAGGCTTTGTCAGAGCCATTTCCGTGTCTAGGGGCTTTTTTTCTGGTAACTCGCTGAGCTATCATGAAACCATGATCTACAGCTTACTCAACCAAAGCTTTTCTACACTGTAATTTCTACAAAGCGACCCATCTCGCTATGCATCAATCTGAAAGTCTGCACAACTGTGTGGCAGAGCTCCCTCCTGTACACACACTTGTGCACACACACACGCACACTCTCTGCTCTTTTTACTTACTAGCAGGACTGTAAAAAAGGAGAGAGCACTTCTGTGACGACAATGATCTGATAATCTCCCGCAGTCTGCTTTCAAAAGAAATGCATACAATTATCCATCCGTTCAGGAACAGTTCCAGGGTAGAAAGTACATCTAAACATGCAAATTTGTACTCCATCCATGGTTTATTAGAACAAAAGGTATTCCTTGTACTTCTAACAGAGAGGATTAAAACAGTACCAAATGTGAACATTAGTGACTTTGGAAAGGGGTTTTATTCTTTATGCCCTAAATGCCTAAACTTAATATTTTGAGGTGGCACACAAGCTGTGATCATAAAACGAGTTTTACTGGGAAGCCATGTTTACTTCTTGTTTATCAGACTTATTTTAATTCATTCTGGGTAGGTTCCAAGCGCTGTGTTAGAGATTAAAGGCAACTGCGCACCCCAATTAGTAGCCAGCCCTTTCTAAGTAAAAATATTTCTGAGGGGCGAGATGAAAGTGGAATAATTTCTGTTCATTAACAGTAGAAAGCTGGGGCGGGTTATTTTTCACTAAACGGCTATACCTTGATTTTGAGCCTCTCAAAGTTTAAAACGAGGAACTACGTAAAAGTGAAACCCAGTGCAAAAATACCCCTCCAGGAATCGCTTTCGATAGAGCACATGAACTCTGCAGTAAAAAACCATACTGACTAGTAAAACGTCGGGACTGTGCAGGACTCCAAGCTCTCCAGCAGAAAATCTAGCTCTGGGGCACTAATCTCCCCGTCTTTCATGCAAAACTTTTCAACTGAAGCCGCGGTGGAGGCCATAAAAACTTTTGCTTCCCTTTAACCCAGGCAGCAGAAAATTCATCCTGTTCTAGGGGGACGAAAAGATCGCGTTCAAAAGGACTTCACCATCTCCTTCCGAATATGACTCCTCTGTGCGAGTGTAAATCCTGCCTTGCGCACACAGTAAGCGGGAGAAGTTTTTCCCTTCGGAGTAATATGGAGTTTATCAACTAAAAATTGAGCAAATAAATCTCGAAACTGGATTTCAGGAGTGTATTTTGTACCTGAAAGACTTGTTTTAATTTTCACTTTTTCACAGAGGCCTATAAATCTTACTTTGCACCCGCTTAACCTTCTGGAAGGGAGAAAAAAAAAAAGGAAAAAAAAAAAAAAGAAAGAAAGAAAGAAAAAAAAGCTGCGTCGGCCACAGGAAAGCAGCCGGGAGAGGCCGGGCCAGCCCCGACGCGGCGGCGATGGGCCGGGCAGAGCCCCGCGCTGCTGGCCGCGGTGCGAGCGGGCGGGCGCGGACGGGCGCGGACGGGCGCGCTGCCCACGGGCTTCCCCGCCGCCCGCAGCCTCGCCTGCCGGACGGCTGTTAGCCCGGCTCTTGCCTCGGCCTTGCCAGTCCTGTCCCCCCTCCGCCCCCCCGGGGTAAATCTCCGGCGCCTCATATTAACTTTCTAATGAGCAGGGAGCCGGGGAAGCGGAGTCACCCACCCGGATTAAACCCCCTCACAGGATCCCGGCGGGGACCCCGATGACTGATTTATTTACCGGCATTGTTTTACTAGACAATGCTCGCTTCCCGAGAAACTTCGGGCGTCTCGGCGGTATATTGTTTGGAAATATCTTTGAAAATACCCCATCTGCCCCTCGTTTCGGCCAATCGTAACACCTTTTTGATTTGAAGGAGAGAAAGCTTAGATCCTGCCTTTTATTGAAACCAGCGAAGGACCTTGGGAGGAGGGGGCGGGAGGGGAGGAGAAAAGGGGAGGGGGAGCAGTGCTGGGGGGAGCCGTCGGGCGGCATCAATCACGCATCCACTTTGTCAAGAGAAGACGGTACTGATCCGTGCTTTTTTCGGCGGCCGCGGTGTCCGCATCACCTGCCGCCCGACAGTCGGCCCTGCGCGGGGAGCCGCAAAGAGCGGCGCAGAGCAGCCGGGCCCTGCGCAGCGGCGGAGCTGCCGGCACCTGCGCGGCTCCGCGTCCCGCCCGCCGCCGCCGCTTAACACGCAGCATTATAGACTAGGACGAGCCTATAGATGCAGGTTTATCTCCGGCTGGTCAGGGGGTTCCTTGCTCCCACAGCCGAGGGAAAAGACAGGGATGCGAACTGTTTGCTGGGCGGAAAGCCTTGCTGGTGGAGTTGCAGCTGCAGCACTGCCCTGGAAACATTTCTTCATAAAACATCTTTTCAAAAACGCATATTCCCCGTCATCTGCAAACACAGCTGCGAGTGCATAGGCGTATTGGCTCGTACACGTGAGTGCGAGAATATGCACATCTCTCCTTCCTGTAAGTGACCCTTCCTGCTACTAGAAGATTTCCCTTCTTCAGTTTGCCCTTCTTGATATGTTAGGCTCTGCCATTAAATATCAGCTGCGAGAAAGCTTTTTGGGGCGACCTCCGAGGAAGTCGAATTTATTCATCTGAAATAGCCCCTGACCTCTGAAAATAACATAATATAATAATTGCAGGACTGTGTCTCCAGCACAAATCCGAACCCAGAGGGCAGCCCACATCCTGGTCCCTATTCCGGCGGCCCCGTGAATCGGGCGTTTGTGTTAGCCTATGTGAGTGCTAGTTATTCTGAGCTGAACAAAAGTCTCCATCAGCTGCTGAAGGCGTGACACTGGTGGGAGCAGTGAAAACGGTTCCTTGTGGGCTCGCTGGCTACTAGCATGAAGGGCAAACTGTCTGCGGGAGCAAGTCGCTTGGGCCAGGAAAGGGCCTCAGGAAAGGCTGAGTGGCGGGGAGGATGGGCAGGGGACGCGGAGGGAAGCATCACGCGTGGGACCCCGCGGAGCAGCGACCCCGCTGTTCCTTGTGGGTGCGCGCACACGCATACGCACACACGCAGGCGCTCCGTGCTGCCGTGCCCACTCCCAGGACCCGCACTAGGGTTATCCCCACCCAGTGCCACCCCAGGCTTGCACTCAACGGGATGGATGCATCTCGCTGCCCACCCGGCTTGGCCCTGCGCCGCTTCCCTGCCCCTCAAGGACTTAGCTGAAGCAGCTCCTTAAGTCGCCTTTGATTTTTTGATTTTTTGGGGTTTTTTAAGGGTAAGAGGTGAAGCAAGAGATCCCACCACCCGATCCAGCTAGCGTAGAAACTAGCCGGTACACATATATACATTTCTCCCCGGGGTGTTGGGATGGGGGAGCAATGTTTGGCTCCGGTATTTTCCGAGCTAGCTCCTTTTCCAATACTCTGTCCGTGATGGTGTGATCCGTCTCACCCTGCTATAGAGAAAATAACACTAAATTGTTTCTCTTTTCATAGCTTTGCAAGTATCTCTCCTTCTTGCAGATTAAACGACCGGCTGTTGGAGGGGGAAGAAAATCACAGGACTGTGAAAGGAATAAAACTCTAAGTCCATAAAGATGAAATGTAACGAGTATGTTGAATACATAACGCTGCTATATAACAGTTTCAATTAGCTGAGTAAGTCCTCTGTAACGTCTTGTAAAGGTGTAAGGACACGTTTACAGTATAAGCAACATAATGTTCTCAACTGCACGAGTTAATTATTTCCAGATTTATTTTTTGTAGAAGTGAGTTTCACAAGTAAAGGCTCTGTCCGGGTATAAAACAACTGATGTATTTTTCTAACATTAAACATCTTGAGTTCATAATTAGAAGCGGAGGAGAAAGTGGACAGTTAAATAATTGGACTCAGGAATTTTAGAGGGGCAACAATAACAAAAAAGAACAGCCTTTTGTCTTTCGGGGACCAGCGATTATGGCGACGGTGTCTCCTTCTCTCAGATTTATCTGCACTCCAGAGCCGCAGCACACACGGCAATCAGGCCGCCTGGCACAGCCCAGGCATGCAAGGCGGTTGTGTGTAACCAGCAGCTGGGACCGAGCGGGGAGCAGAGCTTTTCTCTCCTACAGTTCACGAAATCCCGAGAAATTTTGCGAAGATGCTTGTTTCTCACTCGACACCTCCGAACTTCTGGAAACGAGCAGGGTAAAGGCTCAGGCGTCTCGCAAGGTCCCCGCAGGACCCCGGCCCCCCGCGCCAGCAGCGCTACCTCTCCCAGCTCCCCGCTCCCCGCTCTGCCATTGATCCCCCGGGGTCCGCGGCACCTCCACGGTCGGTGGCGCTGGGGCAGACCCCAGGAGGAAGGTTTCGATATTCTGTCTCTGTTCCCTCCTGCCGTGCCTCCAGAGCCGACTGTCCATTCCCTCTCTTGCTCTTTACCCTGTAAAGCCCGTGAGTACTTTGTTCCCGAGGAACTGAACTTGTCCCCACCTACGAGTGGACCCGAAATTGCACCCCTTCCCCTGTGAGACTGCGCTACCTACCTGGACCCATAGCTACTTCTATCGGCCCCCTTCAAAACGGGCTGCCCGAGCCCGCCTCCCTCCTGCCGGTTTCTCTTAAAATTTATCTCATATTTAATCATATTTTATTTTTTTTCAGAGCGTGTGTAAAGTCTCAGTGGGTCAAAGCGTAGATGAAAAGGAATTAAAAAAGGAAGATGGGCTTTCCTATGCTTAGGCATTTCCCATAACTGAGTCCAGGACCTAAAACTCCACGTGAAATACTTGGCTTTAGCTCCCTGCGCTCCACAGCTTCCAATACAAGCATTAGCCGAGGCCGGGCAGGGATACATTGGTAAAAATCAACGCAAAATGTAGTTGACACTAATTTTGATTGACAATAAAAAGGCTCACAAATCCCTCTCTTTTGTACGTGTTAACCCAAAGTTGTCTGATTTTAAACCAGGTGCTAGCAGTGGAGCAAATAAAGAGTTCCAGATTTCTCTTAAACATACTTAGATTATTTGTTAGGGTTTTTTTGTTCGTGAGGAACCAAGCTCATTTTGGGCTCGTAGAGGGTGCTTGCACTGCACCATCACCAGAGAGAAAGTCTGCAGATTAATTTTTTTTTTCCTTAAAGCAATCAACTACAGCATAACTTTTCGCAGAAAGGGAACATACACACTTATAAAAACAATTGTCTAGGTTCCTGTATGGATCATTATACACACACATATCCCAGGAGAGGCAGAGAGGTGCTTAACAGTGAGGAACGTTTTCCCAGTCCTGTGGGAAGTCTGTAGGTACCTGATAGAACTAGAATCCCAGGAGCCTTGATTTTTGGGCTTGGTTTTCTCTCCTTTTTTTTTTTTTTTAATAATGTAACATGAGCGACGAGTTTCTAATCTCTGTACGCAAAAACATATTTGCCCTTCGAAGGGCGAGAAGACCAGGAACATCCCTCTGACCTGCCACTGGGATCATATATTGTTCTAAAGTAGAAATGTCAAAGTAAAGTCATTTACCACCTGGATGTCCTTGACTTGGGATGATTAAAGTTTAATCCGAGGTGTGTGCACAGCTTTACCATGTTATTTAAACACATCAAAGGTCATAAAAGGATTCCAATAGCATGAGTCGTACACCAGAGAGCTTTCTGTGGAGAAATACGTATTTTATTCTAGCCTAAGCTCCAGAACTCTCTTTAGAGAAAAAGGAAACAAAGAGGGGGGGGGAAACCGGGATGGCAAGGGGGAAAGGGATTTAATTTCTAAAAGGGGTGGCAGACTTCAAAGAGGCTGGAGGATCGGGCTTTCGGGGATATACTCGGGAAGGACAGAGCCTTCAATTATCATTAGCTGTGCAGACATCTAGTGGGAAACCCTCGCAACTGCACCCCGACCTCCTCCGCCCCGCGGGAAGGCGCTTACCCCGGCTTCTCGGACGCACCGCTCCCCTCCTCTGCTCCGGCCGCCGCGGAGCGCTGCCGCCGCCGCCCCCGCCGAGCCGCCCGCCAAGCCGCTGCCGCGGACCGCGGAACCGGGACCGGGGACGGCGGCGCCCCGCGGTGCGGCCCCCGCTCGCCCCCATTGGAGGCTCCCGGTGCCAGTCCGGCCCGGCCCGGCCCCGCCCGGGTCCTGCCCCGGCGAGACCGGCCCCCGGCCGGCTTCAGCCCCACAAGGGCGACCCCGCAACCCGCCGTGCTGCTCCGCCCGGTGCCTCGCCCCGTTTGCCACGGGCGGTGCTCGAAATCCAGGCAAGGATAATCCCCCCCACCCCGCCTCCCGCAGCCGCCGGGGCTCTGTTTACCCTTGCAAATACCTGATGGTTATCGCTAGCGGGGGACGCGAGCCTGCCCCGGCGCCCGGCGGAGCCACCCGAGCAAGCCGGGACACGCGGGGCGCTGCCACCCGCCGCTCCCAGCGGGACGGCGGACATCCGAACTTACCCGAAGCCCCTCTGCTCCTTTCTGTGTTACAGATCTCGGCAGTGGTAGGCAGGAAAGAAGGGAGGGGGGCTGGCTAAACCACACGGGAGAGCTCGCCTCCAGGCTTTGCCGGTGCCATGGCAGAAGTTCACGTCTTCGTTTACCCAGTGGGTTTTGGGCATAAGACGGAGTATCCAGGGAGGGAGCGGGTGGGGCGGGGTGCGTTGACTTTGAGCTTTGAAACACGTGTTGGCACCTCAGCGACCGACCCTCCCGTGGCGGAGGGTCCCAGGCAGTCCCCGTCTAACAGGTAGCTTCTTGCGCACGAAAAGCGTTTCCAAGCTGCAGTAGGACCCAGTGCCAGGACTGCACCTATTTTTGTGGGGAGTTGGGGGAGACGGGTGGCTATTTTCTAAAATGGGTGGTCTCCTCCCGTCCCACCCTTCTTTTGCCAAGGAGTTCAGATCACTTCCAGCTTCTTAGCTGGTACCTAATCATGTGGCAAGTGACATGTTGGAAGCCCCACCACCTGCCCAAATTACGAGGATGCAGAGAGGGAGCCTCAGATCCTCCACCTTGTGAAGACTCAAACTACTGTTCTTCCACTCCACACATTTTTCTCTGGGTTTCTTTTTACCAGGCAGGGGTTTCCTTATCGTTTTGTCCCTTCAGTGGTTTCTGCAGAGGCCACATTTTTATTTCCACTCTAGATAACAGAAATACCTTTGGATCCTAAAGAGCCATCATCTTCTTTTCTTTCCTCTTTCTCTCCCGTTATCCTCCAGGTTGCCGGTCACCTGCCGTTGCCAAAGACTTCCTTGGCTTGCAGGGATGCTCCTCACCTCGGAAAGCAAAACCGTCCCTTCGGGTACCCAGAAAGGGGAAGAAACATCTTGCTATGAGCACACAGGTTTGAATTATTAGGCTGTAAATTTCGTACCGTGATAAAAGCTTCAGCTGTGTTGTTCAATATTAAAGTTTTTGGCAATAGCATCACTTGGGGTTTTTACTTCCTTTAACCCCCGCCTCAGACCTACATTCCCCTCTTACAGATTTCTGAGAAAATCTTTCATGTTTTATTTTAATATCGCATATATACGTTTCAGGTTTCTTAGCTGGTATACAAATAAGAACGGACATATGGCAGGAACATTTGATGTTTGCAAACGGGCAGAAGATACTTGCTAACCGACTTCCGCTGTGGAATTATATGGGATTCTCTTTATATATATAGGCAACTTTTATGTCAGCTGTGATATTCTTGCTCACAGTTTTTAAGGTTTCGATCCTGTGGTTATTGTTAAAAGGAGTAGTACAATCCATCACACACACAAACCCCCGATAAACGCAATTCTTAACTCTCTTACGGGGATAGCTGTATACATAACGTCGTCTTCCCACCTAAAGTAGATTTGTTTTTTTCTTTTGCCATCCTACCGAAGACGACTGAAATCTCACTACGAAATGGAAACTACTTGATTAGCTATGTAGTGCCCAAACTTCCTAGGAACCTCAGCACAAACTTCTGACCTCTCTTTTAGTGACCCCCCAGGGTAGTCCCAGACCCGGAACACCTCTCCCTCCAGCGTCCCGCTAAAATTAATAGGTCAGACAAGCTCCCTCTATTTGCCAAATATTTACATCACCCGAAGTGGTGATGACGTGTCTGTTCGTGCCTTCGTCACCTCATAGCAGAATTATTCCTGGTGGGTAAAACTTCCTGGCATGTTACGGGAGCGGGAGCGGAGCGTTCCTGCAGCAGCGGGGCTCCCGGGCCAGGTCGGCTGGACGTGCCCCACCTCCCCCGGGGGGTTTCCCCAGCCCCGCTGGGACAGCCGCCTTGTCCCTACACCTCTGGCCTGACCCGCTCAACCCGGCCAGTTCCTCATGGCTACGCACACCGGTTTCAGACCGGATCCGTGTCCACACGGCGTGCTGGACTTCTCCAGGTAGAGCCCCTCAGCTGAGAATCTGTTGACCTGAGAACAGCGAGAACCGGCGTCCGGCGGATATAGATGCTTCTGCTGAGCAAAAGACACACCAGCCTTTATGTTTCCTTTGCAACAGGACCTACGAGATGTAGCTTTATGTTACACCCAACCGCTTTTTTTTTTCCCCTTCTTTTCTTTTTTTCTTTTTAGGGGGGCGGGGTGGCAGCGGGCTGCGCCGGGAGATGACAGATGACTTGACATAGTCCCCACACTCGGCAAGAGAAATTACAAAGAAATATGGTCTTGTGAAAGTGGATGACAATTGGTAATTACTGGCAGGCAGCGAATATCTTCCACACAATGGGAAGGAAGCGGCTCCGAGCGAGGATACTCACTCCCTGGCACCGGGGCAGCTACATCTGCAGGAAAGCGGCCTCGGGTTGCGTGCAAGGGGACGGGGGGAATTTCTTCCTTTAGGTATCTGCGCTAGAAGACCAGGGGCTATGCTTGACTAGAGACTAACCTTTATTGTTCAGCCGCTCGTTATTTTGCATGTCAGAGGGGTTGCTATGAAACCACTCCCTTTTCTCTGTGCCATTATTGGACTAAATATACTTTGGCTCCCGGGACTTCGCGAATTGTCTTCGGAGCGTGGGAACTTTGGCATGTGCCCTCAGCTCCGCTCCAACCCCTTGGCACCAGCCTGGCTCCTTCTCCCCGGGTATAGCTCAGAAGGCTCCCAGCACTGCAACAGGACTGCGTTTGCTGGGCTGAGGCCGTCCTTGATCTTCCTCCGTCCCTCTTGGCCCTAGAGAGGATAGAAGAGTCTGTGCCCCCGCATCCGCTCACGCGCGTGGATGTACGGGCACAGGGTGGCGATGCCAGGCGGTACCGCTGGTCTGGCTGGCCGCCATCCCCAAGGACACCGACCCCGAGGGCTCAGGCAGATGAAGTCCATACCCCAGATGAGAAGATCTAAGTCTAGACATGGGCAGATGGGAACTGCTGGAGTGCGCTGTGCGCGGGTTAATTACGGACCGGCTCCGCTCCCTCCTTTCCTCATGAACCACGAGTCTCAAACGCAGCGCTTTAAGCTGATTCCAGAGTAAATAACATCTTGGAAGTACAGTCAGCTGTCGCGTATGTAAGAATGGGATTTAGCCTTCAACTGGGCCACATATGTAACTGCTTATCTGAAGAAGACATAAAATACAATAAGCTTTGGAAAAATTCATGATTCAGCAAAAATAAAGGGAGTAATATACTTACCCAGAGATGCAAGTTATCAGCTAGTCTGCATTTGGCCGGTGTTATGTTTAAAGGAAAATACTGTATAATTCCTATTTAGAGAATGTGTTCACGGTATGGATAGAAAGACATTAGTTCCATCTAACATGAAGAGTAGCAAATGCCTCCTGTTATTAAAGACAGCACGTATTATATATACCTGAGAAATGTACTGTAGGCGCTAGAAAGCATTTTCTAGACCCCCGGTTTTACTGTTTTTTAACCGAATAACCTTCTAACAGAAATGCCTGTCCTTGGTGAAATGTAAAGCTAATTGGAGAACACGGGATCATATCACGGTATCGAGTAACTTTCTGCTGGGAGGTGGCTCGTACTGGGAGCGCCCACGACATGGACGAAGGGCATTTAATCAGTGCTGAGGACTCAGCCGAATCCAGCTGCCTCTTTCTGCCCGAAACTGATCACGGATCCGTGCAGATGGCGCGTTACTCCTCGTGAAGCGTGTCCCCAGGGCTGTTCCTGCAGGGACCCACCCATGCGACACGGCAGCTCTCGCCCAGCCAGAGGTGGGATGCGCCTGGGGCTGGGAGAGAACTGGAGGGAGCCCCACCCGGGGGCCAAGCGCCACCCCACTCCCTTCCTTGCTCCCGCACGACTCTCAGCGGAGGGATGAATATGACGCGTCGCAAGGCGAGAGGCATGTGTGTGGTCACACAGACACACGCGCACCAGCCAGGGCGAGGGGGCACGGGACTCCTTTCAGGGCTGCGCGCCTGCTGCCTGCGCGGGTGCGCGCTTCCCCGCGCTGCCTGCCGCCCGCACCTCCCTTCTCACCGCCGCCGGCAAAAGCGCCCTCCGCACCCGCGGAGCAGAGCGCGCCGGAGAGGCAGATTAAATAGGCCAAAGCGGGTAAAAAATCCCCAGCCAAACAGCCAAAAGCCAGCCCGGTCCGCGCCCGGGGACTGGAAGGCGCTGTGAGAAGGTCCCGAGGGGGGACCGCAGGGCGGCCCGTGGGTAGGAGCCGGCAGCCCCGCGGGTCCCGCGGCACAGGTGTGCCCGGGGACGGCTGCCAGCCGCGGCCCAGCGCCGGGCGGGTGTGGGAGCCCTAGCCGGGGCCTGGGGCCGGCAGCCCAGCGCCCTGCCAGGCGGCTGCTGCGGCGGGCGGGCAGGGCGAGCTCCGCGGCCACCGCGCCGACGGGGCGGGGGCGCCGCGCCAGCCCCGCAGCCCCCCAGCCTGCTGGAGGAGCCAGCGGAGCCTGGGACAGCAGGCACGGGGGCTTCTCCCGTGGCCACTCGTGCCCCCCTCCCCACCACCTCGGACAGAGTGGCAGGGGTTTGCCAGATGGAGCGTGTTTGGGGTTTTGAGCTTTTTTTTTTCCTCTCCGCGGGGAAGATCTCCACTCGTGGCTCAGGTAACTTCCAGCTAGAGCCACCCTCCCCTCCCGTCAGTGCGGTGAGTCCCCATATCTCTTAAGATATTTCTTAAGACAGCCGCGATTAGAACCCAGGGTATGTACAGTCTCATCTGAGCAAAGGGCTGGAAAAGTGCGGAAAAAGAGCTGTTAGACAGACCCAGGCATTAGAGATAAACTGCCTCCATCAAGTCAATGTTTTAATCACTAAAACCACTTCTGAAAAGGGAACAAAAAAACCCTCTTGGAGAATGTACTCAAACAGCTGTCTTCCAGTAAAGGCAAACATGTCCAATGTTTCCTGTATGATTTTTTTTTTCCCCCTTCTCTCACCCCTTTCTTTCTCTAGATACTGCGCACAGGCGTCTTTTAGCAGTGAGCGCCTCATTGTTTCCCTAGGTGAAGATACAGCTTTGGACTCAGCATGGGGGGGGGGAAATAAAAAAGAAAAAAAGAAAACAAGAAAAAAAAGATCCTGCAACTTCTTGCAGAGAGCAGCAACGTCCACTCCTGCCCCTGAGCCCTCTTGGTCAGATGCTGTGTAAATGTCACGCTATTACAGGGACGTTATGGTGAGAAGGGCTTTTTGGAAACGCTTTCTCTCTCATTGTAAAGGAAAGAGCGACTTCGGCTTCTCTTCGACAGCTTTTCAAAGGGAAATAAAACAGCACAAAGTGGGCCTGAAGCTCAGGAAGAACTTTTTTATTTTTTTTCCCTTCCCCTAATGAAAAAGGTGGAGGGATAAGTTTAATTGTAATCAGCCTGCAACAATACACCATGTGATCATGTGGTAGCAATTATTACAAGCTCCCAGCAGAAATAGAGAGGATATGCCATTGCAGCTCACTGTACCCTGGCTTTATTTTCTTTTTTCCAAAAATTGTGACCTACTGGTAGATAAGGCGAGAAATTAATTTACCCAGAAAATGCTAAATCCTGAAAACCAGAGGGTAAGCCCAACAAAATCCAGGAAGATTGAGTATCATTTTGTTATCTGTTGTTAATACAAGTTCATACTAGAACATTTTTAACTGGAGGATGTAACCGACCTGATAAACTACTGCAGTGAACATCTGCACGGCCAGCCTGGCCTCTTCGCTTATCAGAATTTACTAAGAGTAAAATAAAAAAGTTCTCGGCTCCCTTTGTGCGAGTGAGCAGAGCTGGTGGCGAATAAATCCCTCTCAGTTTGCACAGCAAAATTAATTTAATTGAAATGGGGGGGGAGCTTCATCACTGCGTTTAGGCAGCCTGCGGCTGACAGAGAGCCTGCAAGGGCTTCTCTTCATCGCTGCATTTACACGACAGTTTAAGTAAAGTATTTTCTGCTGACTATCAACACATAACACCAGACTTCTGCTGCTTTCACCCACCAAAGACAAACAGAAAGCCATCGCACAACCCGTGGAAATACGCTTATGAAAAATTACAGGGAAAAAAAAAAAGTACAACAAAACAAAATCAGAAAAGAGACCTTGTCCGTGAGACAGAGATCAGGATCGTTCCCATTTTCACTTTAATTACATTAAATACCTCCAGCGTGTTTTCTAGAGCTGAAACAGAAAAACCCACAGAGTGAAGCGATCTTCTGAGACCTCACTCCATAAAGATTAGTCCGTGTCCCATACTTCGGATGAAAGCAATTACATTATTTTCGAGCACACCTTATTTATGAGAAGGTGCAGTTTGAAAGTTTAGGTGGACTGAAATAGGTAGGTCCGATTCTAGTGTGCGTCTGAGGATTTTTAGGACGCCTTCGCAAATCTTCTCAGACTCTTCTTCTGCATTTGCTTTTACAAATTCTTCTTATTTTGTAATTATCTCAGCCCCCCTCAGCACGCAGTGGGAGGGAGAGAGTTAAGATGTCCTGCGAACCCCGCTCGTAAAGCTGCTTACTTCCATTAGAAACACATGAATATCCTGAAATACAAAGTGTCTTTAAAACAGACTCAGGAATGTTTATCTCAATCCTTTAATGCTTTAGAAATTGTGGAAGAAAACAGCGGTGACAGTACTGCTCCAAATTAACCTTCTGGCAGGTAAATTTCATTTGCTCATGAAAATCAAATTCGATTAAGGCTTTTGCTGCTGCTATCACTTCACTCCTGCGTCTTCCACGACTCCTGGGCTCTGCAGGACAGAGATTATTATTAGTAACTAAGATCACCTAGCCCCTTCATTACCAGCTAAGATCTTTTAGCGGATTTAGAGGGATTTACCTCTGTGACAAACATGTATTTTCAACAATCAGCCACGATTATTATATTTTTTTTTCCATCATGCTCATTAATCAGCTCAAAGCAGTGGATGGAAAAGTAAGAGTGGATTTCCTTGGGTGGCAGTTTTTCTTTTGTATTCGTACGATTGTGATTATCCTACAAGAAATCAGAGTTCCCCTCAGTCGGGCATTCCCGCGGCAGGCTCCGGAGGGTGCGTGTGTGTATGTTATCACACAAAGGCTGGCTTGGGGGAAAAAAAGCCTTCTAGATACTCCGCCGACAAACCCCGTATTTGCAAAACCTGACATTCAGCTGAAAGGACTTTTGGTTTCTCTAAGAAGAGCGAAATGTTAAGGCCTCTTTAGGAAAATGAGTGGCCATATTCCTATCACATGGGGAGATTTACATTTAATTTATATATTCCCGTTTAAGGCCAAAATCCTGCAGTTCTCACTGTGGCAAGACTATCTTTGGCTTCATGGCGTCAGGAGCACACAGTGACTTGGTTCAAAGCACTTGTAGGGGCCAAATTCTGTCCTTGCTTACACCTGCGAAGTTGGTTAAATGCATCTGACCGCTCTCGCTGCAGCCAAGGGAAGAAAATGCCACTGAAGCTTTTTGTAATACCTGAGATGGGCATGGCCGTGCAGGGCGAGGGGCGACTGCCGCCGAATAGGAAGATCAGTTAGAAGTTGCCCGGCTCTGAAAGGGTTCAACACCTTTTAAAATCTTCCTACTGATCATGGTTGTTCATCCTTTTGCTCCCTGAGGAATTAATACTCGTTTTAGCGGAAACGATTTAACAGATGTATTTCTCTCCAAGATGTTTTACATGCTATATAAATGCAAAGCAGTTCAGAGGTTTGCACCAAAACTCTTGGAAAATGCTGAGGCTCTACCATACTCCTGTATTTGCTGTATCCTAACTATTTTATGCGGAGGAGGCAAAAAACTTTGGAAGAACCTTCCATTGGTCTGTCGGTTGCATGCATGGAAGCATTCAATTATCAAGTTAATTTTCCTAAAGGAAGCGTTTGTAGAGCATAGCCAAATCAGTCAGTGGCTTCAAGTATACTCTTTCTTAGTTTTGGTTAATTTATCCAGCGCATCCCAAGACTTAGGTTGCGAAAAGTAAAAGCTCTTCCACAACTGGTAGGGAATGGTATATGTTCGGGGATGGGGGGGGGGGGGGGGGGGGGGGGGCGAGCCGTGTAGTCTCGGCCATATTTTTACCCCTGGTGTTCATTACAGGATTCATGATTTTCGGGGAACATTTATTCCGCTCGATGCCTTCAGCCCTCACGGTTCCTTTCTAATATTTAATGGCAGATACCCATTAATACAGGAAGGAATTATAGCTGGGGAATGAAAATTAGGTATCGAGGGTGGGGTGAGGGGCGGGAAATCTAAAATAGTTGACGAGGCTTTTTTCCTCTCTCTCGGTGTCAATAATTTATTAAAAGTCAGTTACATTCGGAAAGCAAAACAAAGACGTAGAGTCCCGCGTCCGACAGTAATTATTTTTCTGATGCTGCATGGGCTCCCCGCAGATGCCATTTTGCCTATTTTGAGGAAACGGTCCCCTTCCCTGACTCCCGCCCACGTCATGGCAAACAGGGGAAGGGGACGGTTGTGTCACTGCTCTTATCAGCAGTGAAAAGCACGGCCTTCTTCCCTAATGGTTACATAGAGCTCTACAGCGAGGGAGAGATGCGGAGAAGGGAGAAAAGAAAGCTCTTTAGTCTAATCTCCTTTCCCCCTTTCGCACACAGGGCTGGAACAGCCCCAAGTGGGTAAACAAAACAAAAAAACAACGACCAAAACTTAGCAAACCGGATACCCCTCCTTTTGCGCCCCCCCCCCCCTTCCCCCCGCAAACCCTCCACCACTTAAACAGTTTGCACCGGGGCTGAAAGCTACGGTTTCGTATGCTTCTCCCTCCTTATGGAAAGGAGCTTGAAAAGTAGAGGCAGATAAACGAGAAACGCTCCGCGGCTGAGGGAGAGTTTGGAGAGGGGGGCGGGCTGGGGCGGGGGGGAGAGGCGAGCTGGGGAGATTAGTGTTCTCATGGCTACCCGCTTTTTAACAAATCAAACAGATCTTCGCACTGTGAATGACAGCTCTCACATTGGCTAGACTGCAACTTTCAACTTGACCTTGGCCTCTAGCCGTGTCTAACCCGTATGTAAAACAGCGCTGCCCCATAGAGCTGCCTCCCTTCCCCCTTCTTCCCCCCTCCCGCCCCGCTGCAACGCGATTTTCAAAAGCAGCCTCGAGAAACCAGAGGGAAACAAACCGACCCAATTCATGGCAGTCAAGCAATGTTTGGCCCGGGGAATCCACAGGTTTCAAAACTGGAGCCTGAAAGAAAAGGAAAAATATGCGGGGAATAAATATTTGCTTTTGGCCATGAGGAAGAATGCGGAAAAGGGTATGCGAAGTCAAAATGGGAACACTTTATTGGCTACAATGAAGGAAAAAAAGCGGCTAAAATGCTGCCAAATTAGTAGGAGAATGACAGCGACTTCAGGTATCCCAACCCATCGCACGGAAAATGCACCTTGAAAAGACCCCATGGGCGCCAAAGGGCTATTTCTCATGGCTGGCAGCTCTGCGCTAGGCAAGGAAAAGCCTGCTCGGTAACAATGTACGTCCCGGGACCGCTCTGCGCTTGTAGCCATGCGGGCAAAACAATGCTACAACGTCAATGGGAAGCACAATAGGACAATAAATACGCCGAGCTGTCAGGCGCAAAACAAAGCAATATGCAAAGCAAAAGAAAAAATAAAATTAGTTTTCAGGATGGGAATATTTGGGGCTGTTTTGTCCATAGGCGGTGAGGGTTGCGAGCTGTTAACGATGAGGTGAACGCTGCTTTAGGTCAAGTTTACTGATAGCTCAGTGATGGAGCGTTTTGAGTTCAAGGTTGTGCGCGAATAACTGAATGCTGCGGAGAAACGCGTCCGCGCCGGCGGGAGGTGCGGAGAATATTAAAAATTTAAATTATTTCGCCCTATGAAAAGTTACAACTTTTATCACGAGAAGGGAATGCAATTGTTTTTTTCTAGCTTTCGCTGGCGGGAGAGGTACGACCTTCCAAAAAAAAAAGATTTTTCAGCCAATAAACCATTTTTTTCCCCAGCCCAGAAAAGCACTGTGGATCCGTACGCACAATATACAAGCCGAGGTGATATTTCACAGCCAGAAAAGATTCAAGCCGAATTGTAGGCCGCGGGTTTTATTATTACGGCAAGAAATAATACAGCGGAATCGCGATGGAGATTCAGTTAACCCTCCCGCTCCCCCAGCCCATCCTAAAAGATAATAATAAATCAAATCGGGATTTCCTGGTCTGTTCCTCTTATCTGACTTCTGAGGTTTTGTGGCGAGAGGAGTGAGATGGGTCTTGGGCTTTCGACGGGCGGGAAGGAAGGAGGAAAACACCCAGAAAGGACCCCGGGAGGCTCCGCTTCGATAGCCTTATCTGGCCCGGCGCGCCGCCCGGGGAACCTCTCCTCCGCCCGCCGTGTGCGGCGGGCTCCCCGCGGGGAGGCGGCGGTGCAGACCGGGGAGGGAGGGGGGTCGGAGAGGTGCGGTTCATCTCCCCCGGGAGATGAGGAGAGGCCTCCGCGGCTTCCGCGGCGCTCGGGGCGGGGAAGGGCCCGAGGGAAGCGGCGCGGGGGAGAAATCAGGCGGCGTGCCGGGGGGAGCCCCGCACCTCGGGGAACGCGCCGCGGCAACAACGGGGCCAAAATGCTCACGCCTCGGTGGCGAGGGGAGGGAGGGCCGGAGGGAGGAAGGAGGGAGGAGGCAGGGAGGGAGGCGAGGAAGGAGGGCGGGCGGGCGGGCGGGCGGACGGGCCCCCCCGCCCCCCCCGCGGCGCCCGCGCCCCGCGCGGCGGCGGCAGGACCGGGCCGTGCCCGCGCCCGTGCCCGCGCCCCCGTGCCGGGACCCGGCCCCGCGCGGTTATTGCGTTATTTAATTATCTCCACTTTATTCCTTCAGATGTTTATCAGCTGCTTTGCATATCACGTGGGGGCGGGCGGCCCAATGAGGGCCGGCCTGGCGCGACACTGGCGCGTCAGCCTTGGTCAAGTCCCGGAGATTGAGTATCTCTTTTTTCAGTCTTTGGGGCTTTTAAAAAAGAGCCACTAGTCTCAATGCGGAGCGGGCTATGACAGCCTCCGTGCTCCTCCACCCCCGCTGGATCGAGCCCGTCATGTTCCTCTACGACAACAGCCTGGATGAGATCAATAAGAACATGGACGGGTTTCACGCCAGCAGCAACTTCGCGGCGGCGGCGGCGGCCAACCCCTGCCGCAACCTGATGGCTCACCCCGCGCCCCTGGCCGCCCCCAGCGCGGCCGCCTACACCTCCAGCGAGGCCCCCGCCGCCGGCATGGCCGAGCCCGCTGTCAAGCAGTGCAGCCCCTGCTCGGCCGCCGTGCAGAGCTCCTCCGGCGCCGCGCTGCCCTACGGCTACTTCGGCAGCGGCTACTACCCCTGCCGCATGACCCACCACAACGCCATCAAGTCCTGCGCCCAGCCCGCCTCCACCTTCGCCGACAAGTACATGGACACCTCGGTCTCCGGCGAGGAGTTCACGTCGCGGGCCAAGGAGTTCGCCTTCTACCAGGGCTACGCCGCCGGGCCCTACCAGCCGGTGCCCGGCTATCTGGATATGCCCGTGGTGCCCGCCATCGGCGGCCCCGGCGAGCCGCGCCACGACCCCCTGCTCCCCATGGACAGCTACCAGCCTTGGGCCATCACCAATGGGTGGAACGGGCAAGTGTACTGCCCCAAGGAGCAGAGCCAGCCGCCTCACCTCTGGAAATCCACCCTCCCGGGTAATACACCTGCATGGCTACCCCTGCCCCCCCCCCCCCCCCCCCCCCCCGCCTCCCCCGCTCGCCCCTCCCGGGAATCCCGCCGGCAGGGCTACGGGATCACCCCCGGGCTGACCCTTCCCCGCCCCGCCCGCGCTCCCCGGCCCCATCCCGGCCCGCACATGCCCCGGCGCCGCTGGAGCGGCACCGGTGCCGCCCCCTGCCCCCCGCCGGCGCACGGCGCATCCCGCCTCGGCCGCCCGGCCCTGCCGCCGGCACCGGGAGAGGAAACAGCTGAAAAGGGCCGTGGGAAGGGCTGCGGTATTATTGTCCATAAACTCCGGAGCACGCAGGCTGGGTAAATCGCTGCAGCCCCGCGCGATTCTTCCCAGAGTCCGTGGCTGGGCTCCGTGGGGTTTGTGGTTATTATTTGTCTGTCTGACAGAAGCGAGCCTTCCCCTGCCTAAAAGCTGCCTGCGCGGCCAGGAAAGAGGAATCCCAAATGCTGAGCCGGGCTTTAGTAGCTCAGCTGGAGCGGGGCAGGCGGAGGAGTGCGCTGTAGCTCTAACCCCTGTACCACTTGAAGATGTCCTAAGCGGTTCGAGCGATTTTCTAACGCTTGCCTCCGTGGTTTTTCTGTTCCAGACGTCGTTACGCATCCCTCAGATGCAAACTCGTACAGACGTGGGAGAAAGAAACGAGTGCCTTACACAAAGGTCCAGTTAAAAGAACTCGAAAGGGAATATGCTACAAATAAATTCATAACCAAAGACAAACGGAGGAGGATATCGGCGACTACAAATCTGTCAGAGAGACAGGTCACAATCTGGTTCCAAAACAGAAGGGTCAAAGAGAAAAAAGTGATCAACAAATTGAAGACTACCAGTTAATGGATTAAAAATGGAGAAGCAGCAGCTCAAAGTTTCAGAACTTTTTCTTTTCGTGTTCAGATTAAACTAATTATTAATAATAATTAAAAAGAGAAAAGACAATTAACCTCTTCTTTCAGAAAAAGAGATCTGTATCCTTGGAATTACAGCTTTTTGGTTTTTTGTTTGTTTGTTTTTTAATATTGCTGTAGCAAAGTGCTTAAAACTGACAGTTCTCCTGAAATCCCCAGCAGCCAGCCAGTATCACTGACAGACTGTAAAGCCCACACTCCCAGCCCCGAGAGATACACTTCCAATAAAGACACGATTTTCTGAGAAACTTGTGAGTACTTCTACGACCTTACTATTTGAGAAGACTCTTCGTAGCCACGGTGCAAGAGCTGGTTTAACATGAGGAGGTCGATGTGAACACATAATCTGGTTTTCTTCCATTGCAATCCAAACTGTATGTTGAATGACTGCTCAGGTAAACCATAGTGAAAAAAAAAAATACAATTACTGTATGTTTTCAAGCAATGCATTTAATGTCAAAAAAGTAATAATAAACCTCGAAGGTACTGAATAAGGATTTCAGAGACATCAGTAATGAAGGAAGCTCTGTGGAGGATCTATCTTAATAGCAAATTTTAAACATTGCAAACTAGTGGGGATAGAAGGGAAAATATTTGCTTGGAGATGTCTTTCTGTTTTATTTTTTAATTTCAGCAGATGATTTCTTGTCATCTGAATTGGGGGAGGGTGGGGGAAGGGTGGGTTTGTTTATTTTTTCTCCTGCAGACCGTACAATAGATACTTTTTGAAGGACTCTGCCTATTTTAAACCTCAAATAATCTTCAAGAATTAATATTCTGAATCCCCGGAAAATTTTAAATATTTGACTCTGGGTGGATACAAAAACCGGGAACATTGGCATTTCTTTACAGTAGGGGGGGGAAAACCCAGCTTCCTGGAAAAAATATCCAAGAGCTTTGAACTGAAATACATTTTTCCCCAGAAGTATTTTGATTTATATAATCTATATTTTGATCTATAAGTAATTAGTCGTTTCTCCTTGTTTATTGTCTGTTATGAGGCCTCAGTAGAACGTTTAGGGATTCTTTTTACAGCACCTTTTAATCCAATCAGTTATTTCAACCAGCACATTATTTTGTTTTTATTCACTATAAGAAGCTATCTTGTAAATAATAATAAAAAAAATCAGCGCACTGTGAAAATGTACTTGTGCACCCTCATTTTTTTTTAATATTTCTACTGAAAAATGAAAACCCAAGACGTGTAGACAGGTATAGTAGTATTAATGCTGTTAATAAAATAGTCACTGTAATAAAACCTGAAAGAAATGCTCCTTATTTTTCCATACCTACATGCATTTCATAAGAAAAATATAATGTATATGTCTTGTAATACTGTTGTCTTCCATTATGTAGCTTATGTCTATATGGTGGTTCTTTTCTGGACGGTGTTTATCTGGGGGCAGGCACGCCTGATAACAAGCATTCCTAAACTATAGATGTTTTGGTAATGTTAAACAGTGGGTTGCAGCGGGGCTGGGGGCCCGGGGGAGGAAGAGCGGGATGATACCAGCGCCGCGCTACAGCCCTCGCCGGGAAATGGAGTCCGGCGGCCGGCCCCGGGAACGGGGAGATGTTGCCCAGCCTGGCGGTGCCTCGGCGGGAAGGTGGGGGTGCTGCGTGGCGATGACAGGATGGGGAAGGCCTGAAACCTTGACCTTGAGGGGAAAAAAGCCGATTTGTGACCTTGACTTTTGACAGCTCCCCGCGCCGGCGGCATCCGCGGGCCGACAGCGCCACCTCGTGGCCGTCGCCGCGCCTGCACATGGCCGCGCCCGCGCACTCACCCGCGCAGCATCCTCCCCGCGGGCGGGCGCGCACACGCGTGGGACCCGCGCCGCCACAAGCGGGCGTGCCTCTCCGAGCGGGGACCGCCGCATATCCACATATATATATATATAAAATATATGTCTGAACTTACAAGGTAGAGCACGGAGCAGGTTGTGCTCCGCTTGCTCGCTCGCTCGCTCTGGTGGTGGCAGGACACCGGCGAGGCTGAGCCGGGGGTGAGAATCGGTGCTTAGCGGTGCCTGGCTGGGGGATGCCGGTGCGATGTGAGGAGCCGCCGGCCGGCCGGTGTTCTGAGTGGCGGGCGAGTTTGGCCGGGCACAAAGAGAGGTTTCCTTTCGCCGCCTGTCTCCTGCGGTGGTCTGCAGCTCTAATTAGAGCTATTGGGGGACCTTTACGGTACATTTAGAGGGTATCAGATACCGCGCTAGCTGTGCGCTTCTAGCCTTACATTTCTGAAATTCAGAAGGACCCACCTCTGCAGGGATCAGCGCAGAGCGGTTTCCGACCCTCAGATCTGACTGTAACGCATTCGTGCAATAACTTACATGAAAAGTACCTGCAGCAGCGGGATCTGTTTTACAGGAGGCTGTCGTGTCGGGAGCTTTGCACTCCGTGCGGGATTTCAGCCTTCCCGCAGTGTGCGGGCGCGTTATCCGCCCACCGCTCGCCGCTCTCGGGGCGCGCAGGGACCGCGGAGGGCTGCGGTTTCTCAGGCGGGGGGAAACCCGCTGCCGTGGAGCGTGGGGAATATCGGCTGCATCCCTTCAGAGGCCGGTCAGGGGCTTTCTGAGTGAGATCTCCCCCGTCCCGCTGGGCAAATAGCCGGGGAGAGGTACCTAAGTGGCAGCTGGCTTCCAGGCCGTGCAGTTGGGCTGTGCTTTGGGGTGACAGCGTGCCCCTGTGAGGGGAGGGGGGACAGCTCCTATGACAAGGACACGGCCTGCCCATGGCCTGCGGCGCCGGGTGTAGGACAACGGGCGCAACACCGCCCGAAGGGGCGATAACCCGTCCCCGGCGGGCACGGCCTTGGTCTGCCTCCCCCGCCGCTGGGCACCCAGCAGTCTCCACGACCCCCGCAGCAGCCCCGCAGCCCGGGACGCTCAGCGGAGCTGGAGCAGGCAGCGAACCCCCCGCGCTGGGGCTGCCGCAGCCGCGGGCAGCCGCTTGTCCCGGTCGCATCCTGCGCGAAGGCCGGGGGCTGCGGGCTGGCTACCGGGACCGGTGTCCCACCGGCCGTACCTGCCGTCCGCTGGCAGATACCCACAGGTCTGCCCCGGCTTCAGGCACCGGCCAGCCGCCTTTCCTCCGCCTCATTGCAACGCTTTCTCCTGAAGGAGCTGAATCGCCTGGAGAAAGCTACTTGTGAATTACACTTGTTCTCGCTCCTAGTAAATAATTCCATTTATTCCGTTGTATTTCGCAATCTGCATAATTATTGCACGAGACACACCGCAAATTACTTGTATTGCAGGTCGGAGATGAGGATGATCGACAGGATTCTAGTCCTCTGTATCTTGGGTAGGATCTTCTGTTTTCACACCATGCCCCAGAGCGATATATTTCGGGGGCGCCTTGAAAGGAACTCGCAACGAGAATATGGCCGACATTAGTAAAATAACAGCTTTTTTTTCTTTTTCTTTTTCTTTTTTTTCTAAGGTAACTTCAAATTGGAGCTAGCATTTGAAGATTATGTTTTCACACTGAACTACCCTACCGTTCAAATCTGCTAAGCATTTCTAGACTGACCGTGGATTAGGAATTTAAATTCCCACTACTGTTCAAATAGCTTTGCGGCATATATATTTCACAGGGCAAAAAGGGGAGCGTTTGACTCGCAATCGCTGGCAGGAGTAAAGTAACATTTTGGATCGGACCCGCGCTACCATGTAAGTCAGCGTCGAGGCTCTCGCAGGCTCCAGCGGGAGGAGCAGGTCATGTTTCCCGGCCTTGCGGCGGAGAGTCCCCGGCGGGGAAGGAGGATCAGGCCCACGGCGGGCCGGCGGCGGAGCTCCTCCACCCTGCCGGGGTGTCTGCCCCCAACACCCGGGCGTGCGGCGGCCGCGCCGGCGGCTCCGTGCCCGGTGCCGGGGGCCAGCGGCACCTCTCGGACCCGCTGCCTCCTCCTCGGGCCCGGCTCGAGGCTCTGCTCGGGAGACGTCCCACAGGGGCGAGTGGCTTAGTCAGGTGAGTAGAGGCCGGGAGT
The DNA here is from genome assembly GCF_023634085.1 of Falco cherrug. NCBI lineage: Eukaryota > Metazoa > Chordata > Aves > Falconiformes > Falconidae > Falco > Falco cherrug. The sequence continues at coordinate 109,721,158 of NC_073700.1, forward strand.
TCCGTGCTGGGCTCATCGGGGCACCCCTGAGGAGGCGGCTGCGGGGCGCGGCGGTGCCCGGCGCAGCCCTCCGCGCCGCGGCCGTGCGGCGACTCAGGGCACCGAGACAAGGATGTCTGCGGTTTTCCGAGTCGCGAAAGATTCCCTGTCTGCGGGTTCTGAGTGCGTGCCGGCCCCCGCCTCGGTCCTCCCGCGTCCCTGCCTACCCACGGCTGCACCCACGCGGCCCTCCGCGGCCCCGTCCCTCCGTCCCTCCGCCGGGTAGATGTGGCCTCGGAGCGTGGGGGAGAGCGGCTGTGTAGGTGTGTGTGTTCGTGTTATTTATTACCTTCATTTACCGTCCAAAAGCTGTTGGCACATACATTTTCGAGTACAAATTGCTGTTGCATTACATATTCCCCTCTCACCAATCTGCCGCCAGCGTCCTAAAGTACATCCCTAATACGTTTTACAAGTAAATATATCACCAACGAAAATAATTAAGCAACGTGATACATTACTTCACGACGTCCGTCCCTACACGCGGTTTGGTGAGAATGATTATTTATATTCCCTGCGTTACCAAGAATGTTTTAAAATGGTGGTGGGGAACTTATTGTGCCCGGCTTGCTATGCAGAGCTATATGTGCGAAGAGTTTTATTTGCAGACGTTAAAAAAAAAAGTGCCGGAAGAAGAATTTGAAAATAAAAACAAACAGAAAATTAAAAAGACCAAAATGTACGTAAGTAAAGTAGTAACTCTACTTTCTCAGCTCCCCTAGAAATTAAAATGTTAGGTATAACATTTTAGCTGATGTGCAGAGGAAAGCAAGGGACAGAGGAAGCAAGTTAATACCGTATATTTATCGTATTTATTGAAACATTAATGTCAGAGCAGTATTTCATTCCCACTGTAAAACGCAAAACATAATTAGAGACAAAAAAAGATCAGTTTACTTTCTCTTCAAGTAATTCTTGCGGGATTCCACAACATACACTTTAATTCCCAGTGTCTGGAGATGTTGACTTACAATCACCTAATTCTAGGCGTCCTTGGTCCCTCGGATTTTAAATTCCCATGAACAGAAAGCGGCCTTACATCTTTGATGCGGACGGACGGGTACAGCAAATGTTTTGTATTTTTACCCACCGAGAGAATAATCCGGTATTTAATCTATCCCCGCCTTGAGCTCTTGGCAGTAGCAAAGGTGGTTTGCTATGGGAAATAAACCTTGACAGGAGCATATTTCCGAAAAGAAAAAAAAAAAAAAAAAGTAACTAGAACTGCAAAGCTGTATCTTTTCAGCCACCTTTAGCTCAGAAAGACTCCCGCTTAAAAAACCCTTGCTAGCTGAGATGGCCTCTGAAGTAAACGGAAAAAACATGGTGCGCAACATCGAAATGCTCAGAAAAGAAAATCGCCCAATGCTTCCAGAGCAGCGACTTTATTTTGTATGCGTCTGATCGAACGGGTAAGCATCTCGGCCTTCAGCCTATAAATTAAAGTTATTTAAAAAGAAAATGGCTATGGCTTAAATAAAACCCCATTCCTGGTGCATTTCAGCATTCTCCGTGGGCAGCGTTAGCAATAAAATCAAGACAGCATTTAATACAAAAAAAATATTGGCAGGCGCTAAAAGGCCGTTTGTTACCATTCATAACTTTTAGATGCGTTTTAATGCACTTTAATGATGATTTGAAGAGATGGCCTCGCGCGCTCTCGGCCGGTAACAGAGTCCAAAAAGAAGAGGGGGGGGACCAGGGGGTGGTTTTTCCGCGTGGGCCGGCGGGGACGTGGGGCTGATGCGCCCCGGACGCAGGGGTCCGGCCGCGAGTGTTTTAACCACGCCGTGAGCCCTTCCCTGCCCCCCGGGCCCCCTCCTCTTTGAATACAGTTGATTCATGAACTAGGGTACGAAATGCAAATGCTCATTAAGTCTTTCCTCCCTCCCTCCTCCCTCCGGCCTCCCTCCCGCCTCCGCACCCCCCTCCAAAAAAATAAAAAAAATTCTCTGGTGAATAGCTTCAACATGGCGTGCTGAAAGGCAGAAGCTTTGCCCGTTCCTAGATCTGAACCGTGATTAAACATCCCCAAAGAGAGCATCTCTCTTCCTCCCGCCGCTCCCCCCTCCCTTCCCTCCCCGTAGCGTAGAGGAAAGCGCCCTCTTCTACGTAGGAAAGGTCAAGTCCTACAACGCACAACCCACGGTCATTACTGTACTGTGACCCAGGGTGTACCGGGGAGGAACGGCCGGGTGTCCCGTGATCAAAAACACTGGGACTTTTTTTTTTTTTTCCTCCATCTCGTGCGACGGGAATCCGGGGAATTAGACAGCATTTTAACCTCCTGCAATCACCTTGTGTGCAAATCGCCATCGGAAATGCTAGGGGACCGGGAGAGACAGAGAGAGAGAGGAAAAAATAAATGGCAATCATAGTAGTAATAATAATAGCAATAATCGTCATTAGCCTGTGATATTGCTGCATTTTGCCTGAAGCTGGCAGGAAGGAGGATGTGCCCCAGTGGCTAGATTTCTCTCCGTCTAAAGGCAGACCAACAACAACTAGAACAAAAAAATTTAAAACCCCCAAGTCAACAGCAACCCAAGCCACTGAGAAATCGAGAAGGAATGTTTTGTGGACCAAGTATATTTAATCTGTAAGGGAGGAAACCAAAAAATATGCAATCCATCCTCACTGATCTGGAGGTCTACAGCCCAGCGCGGGATCCTAGCTGTCAGTCTCCGTGGGGATATATTTTTGCGCAGGCGAGAGACTTCTGGATGCTTGGGTAAGATTTTCATGCTCTTCCTGGAAGCTGCTGAATGTTTCTCCTCTCCCCCTGGCTCGGTGGTGAATTAAGCAAACAAGCCAACAACAAACACCCACCCAGTCCCCCGCAAAGCCCCCCGCATGACTGGAGCGAAGTCATTTGGAAGGCCTTTGTGGAGGGTTTCCCAGGCCCCTGCTCTCCCCCCAGCCCACCCACCCACCCCGCTCCCTTTCTCCCACGGTGTATGAGGCCAAAGTGCCGCTTCTGCTGCGGGGACCTGGGTGAAGAAGGCTGCCTGGGCTGATGCTAATAGAGTCGAAGAGCCCGTTGAGAAAAGTAAGACTGCTTCTCTAGCTTGGGTGCTGGCTCCACCTTTCCCAGAGATGCTGCTTCCTATTCTAGCATAGGTGGAAAGCAAAGAAGGCCCTTGGCAGGAAAGAGGGCCAGGAGAGGCTGGGGTCAGAGCCTAAGACGCGGGCAGACTTGCAGATAGTGCTGCTGGTTGCTTAGCTTTGTGCTGCACCAGGTTGTCTTGCAGAGTTGGGTCTGGCTGCATGGAAAAGCGACTCCTGGGTTTTATTCCCGGTTGTTTTATTCCGGTGTGTTTGCCTCTGAAATTGTTTTAATCATTCAAGAGCCAGGGAGGACGGTGGACTGTGTGTGGAAGAAAGCAGGTGAAGGATGCTTAACCTGTCTGCTTTTCGCTGTTGCCTGTGTGTATCTAGAGAGAAAAATGCCAGCCGGGCGTTGTAACCTGCCAGTTTAAATTAATCTGAACTTCGTCGTAATTGCCTTGATCTGAACGCACCGAGCAAAGGGCTTTCATTTATTCCTGACCGTATATATCGGCCTCTAGTCGGCTTGGGCGAGGAGTAATGGAAAAGCAGGGTATTTAAGTCTGGGTTTAGCCTTCGAGATGCCCTCGGGTAGGCATAAAAAAGATGGATTTCAATACAAAACAATCTTGGATGGGCTTCGTCTCCAGCTAGTGATTGGTTTGTGTTTAAATATGTGAGGGTTTGTAAAATGAAAATACAGTGCTGTATGGACACTTGATGGGAAAATAAAACCGAAAGAGAAAGGACGAATAACCCCCGCACTCCGCCTAGCTTGATTCGGTCGGGGGAATTCACCCAAATTCCCCCGGCCTCTGCGGCGTGGACCTGTCGTGCTGATGCGCCCCGATTTCTGTAAGAACGGGTGTTAGTATCGGCGTTTGTTGAGAAGTCGGGAAAGGGCAATAAGCGGGACCGTGAGCAGGTTTCCACCCCGGCATAGGCAAGAGCAGCCATATTAGGCTGAGGGGAGAGCTATTTTTATGGGTATCTTTGCATGACATAGGGGAGAACAGACAAGAAGCAGTCCTTATAGAGCCGGCTGAGCCGTGCGTGGGCACACGATTGCATCCTCAACTGCAGCACGTATTTTAAGCTCGTGTTCGAGAAATAGTTTCCTATAAAGGTTACACGAATACAGGTACCTTCACTATAATGCAATTCTGAGGGTCCATCAAAATATGAAGTTGGGGCTTTGAAGTCGTTGATTTGACAGCCCCAGTATAGTGATACTTCCTGTACCCGCCCCCTAAAACAATCCTTGATGAAGAAATGTCTTTACTTAGGTGGGTTTCACAATATGTGAATAAGGCTCTCCTATAAAGTTAGCAGTGTGGTACAGTAAAATCTGATGTGTTTCTTGGCGAGTTGGGCAAAATAAAATAAAATAGAAAAACCCCACAATTGAAATACCTTTATAAATCATTGTTAAAATTCAATGTGCATTAGAGAGAACCTTATATCCTATAAAATTCAGTTTAGCTTAGAATCCCAGTCTATTACCTTGACTTGAATTTCTCTGGCAAATTGTGGTTCTTGGCATCACAGGAACAGTCTAGCTACGACGACCTTGTCTCGGCGGTGAGGCATTTCACTTTCTGTCGCTTTCTGCTCTTAATCTAGAGGGCACATTATATATCTCATAACTCTGGTGTGTTGTTTGCATCTTAACTTGGTAGGCAGAAAAATGCTCGTTTGTCAGAGGTAACGCAGTAGGACTTTTTTCCTCTCATTGAATATATTTCCTGGATTAACAAATCTAAGGTCAAGTTCAAGGCATTAGTCGTAGCAATACTTTTAAATGTAAGTCGACATGGGAATGTTTTGGCGGACTTTTTTTCTTCTTCTTCTTCTTCTTCTTCTTCTTCTTCTTCTTCTTCTGTGTAGGGTAGAGCAGCATTCCGGGATATGTGTGAACTTTGCATGGGAACATCGCCTGCGATGGGGCTGTCCGTAGAGATAACCGCGTCGACTAATAGCACCGCGCTTTCAAGGGGTTTCTGGGGATGTTCCCTAAACCGCTCTGATTAATTCCACATAAAATACATCGTCATGAAAGGGGATTGATACTTGCCTACTACAAACGGCGCTAACGACCCGCTTCTTTGTGGGTCTAGGTGGGGATCGGTGGAAAGTGTCTGCTTTTCTGTACCGGCGGGTTATAACCGGGGAAGTTTGCTTTCGCACTCGTTTTAAAGCCCCGCCACTTGGTCTAGACAGTCCTCTCCAGCAGCCTAGTTTTGCCAGAAGTCTCTTGCACTCCATATTTCTTGCGGACGGGGCGGGGTGGGTGGAAGGAATGGTGGTAATGAATGACTGGATGTGCGTTTTCATATATCGGGGACTCTCACAGAGGGTTCAAGGGGAGAAAAAGAGACATTTATGGTAGCATCGTCAGTCAATTAATTTCTGATATACTTGGTTGTCTGAGAAAATATCTCCTCGTGTCCCCCTTGTCCCCAAACCTACTTCCATTCTTTTTCAAGAGCAAGCTACGAGCAGTAAAAATAAACAAAATTTTAGCGGGGTTCAGCGCCCCAGAGCCCTGGCGCGCAGGGCTAGAGAACGGGGTGGGTGTGTGTGTGTGTGAGGAAACACGGCGTTATGAGAAACTCCCCGTGCTTGAGAAGGCGCCGGGAGCTTGTCACCGCAACAAATCGTTTGGCTGCAAAAGGGCAAGAAAACAGCCGTCGAAAAAGAGACGTTGTCTATCTGGAAGAAGCTTAAGAAGCTTCCTCTCCTGAAAAAAAGCCCTGGATATTTCGCCTTGTTGCAGCTATCAGCTATCGGAGTCAGGGTCTGTCTTCAGACAGAGCCCTCGGATGTTCATTAGCGCAAAGGGATGCAAAATATCGTGGTTGGTCGCCAGCGACGGGTCGATCTCTGTACGTCCGTAGCCATTTAATTTTAATGGTCAAACTAAAGGGGAGGGTTGGAAGGAGAAAAAAACCAACCACCCTCTGAAGCTTTTCCATCTCGGCGACTTGAAAAGACACAGAGGGTGACGGAGAAAAGGAAAGGATTTCAGTAATCGATATTAAAAATCAATCTAAAATATTCTACACACAGATGAGCACAGCCTTTTGAGATGTTCAAGCCTCTGAAATAATATAATGCTATTAAATACAACAAAAAAAACACCCTCTGAATATTCCTTACTTGAATCCTGGTTACATCTGCCCTTTCTGTTTACATGTATTTTGTAGTTTCCTAGTAAAATCACAACCATACCGCTTCAGGTTTTGGACAATAAATAGTCTGTCCCATATCACAGCACGGGGCTTCCATCTCGCCAATATAAAAAAAATAACCTATTATTTAAATTATTTGAAAAATCTTAGCTAACTACTGTAACATTACCTTCTATTGTAGTGTTAAGGGAACACAATTAGTTAAAAGGAAAAAAAAAATAGATGGCTCTGTATAGCTCCTTTCCACAACGGACAAAAAGGCAAACAGAAAAGAAACGCCAGTTAAGAACTTCTGAGCCTGAAATATTGAAAATCCAAACAATAAGCACGCTTTTCTAAAGCTTCATTCATGGGAAATTTTGCGAAGAATTATCGCCTTCTGGCCTTACTTTAATTGGGAAAGGTGGGAAGGGGTTGCGCTTCTCGTTGGCAGCAAGGTTGCGAATTCCCTAATACTACGTTTTTCTAATAAGCCTTTGTAGATTGTAATCAACCCGCAAGTTTACAAAACAGTGTCCTAATTCCTGAGATATTTTCTCCTGCTCGAGCTGTAACACCCCTCACCCTTCCTACACGAAAGGAGCAGCAGCGGTTGAAGCCAGCGATCGTGTAATATTTTAATTAGCTCCTCTTGACGCAAATTCCTTTTAGCACAGTTTCTCCTGTTAATTACAGGCACCCACCCTACTGGCAAGGTAAATGGTCAGTTTCAAAATTTTTTCAAGCAAAACCCGGTGCAAAAAGACAACAATTTAGATACTGTAGAACTTGACCTTTTGGAGACGAGCAGTAGTAAGTTAAACAGTTTCCTTTGCACGCCATCTGTATATATAAAAGCTAGGCTATCGAGGCGTCCTAGCTCTGTTTATATTCCTCCAAAGAAGAGATGTAGCTTTTTTTCCACGCTTTGTTTAGCTTAGCTATGGGTAAATGTGCTCACAGCCTCCCCACCTCTTGGCCACGCTTGTCCTTTGCAAGAACGTCCTGCAGCAGAGCTCCCAAATTCAGAGCAGTTTTACCCTCTCTAATCCGGCCGAAATACATGGGAAGGCGTAACGAATGCATTTTGCTTCTCCAAACGAAACGCCTGCCTTGTTGTTTTCAGTGAGGTTAGCGAGGGGAAGGCTCGATTTTCCCCCTTCCTCAACGCGGAAGTCCCAATTACTGTATTAAAAGAGCAATTCAACATTAGACCAAATAATCAACATTGATAATTGTGCTGAACACAGCAACTTAACAGCAGGCTCCCTGCAATTACCCACACATTCCGGGGCTTTAAGCGTACATTATCTCTGTTTCACTTAACAGCAAATAAAGCAGAGAACAGCCTGTGCCTTGGGTGTCTCCTCGCTCCCAGACGAGCTGCGCCCCTCGCAGCCTTCCCCATCACCCTTCCCGCTTGTTCGGCAGGGGGAACCGGGAGGCGTTTTGGGGTCCCCTTGCGCTGCAAACCCGCTTGAAGAAATAGGCTGCTTGGTTTGGGGAGCGGCAGGGGGTGGGGAGCAGCTCAGGCTATTCAAAAGTAGGCATCGGGGCCGCACGTGTGCATGCTGTGCAAGCACACATATGCCCAGATACACGCACACCCACGCACACACACGCCTATTTCCAGTTGCCTTCTCGCCCTTCTTGCCTTAATTTCCCTTTGTTTCCCAGAGGCAGCCCCGACCTCTGGCACGGCGGAGCCTCGCACGGCGCCACAGCCCCGGCTGCAAAGAGGACCGGGGAAGAGCCCCATACAAACCTGTGCCAGCTCTGCTCCCCATTTCTAGCCCCAAGGTTTGAAATTTATTGAAATGCAAGAGGGGGGCTGCAGTGAGTCCGAGGAGGTGGCGTCCCGCGATTAAGCGTTGGGCAGCTCTGTCATGTCTGCTCTGACACAAGCTGAAGTTGACTGCCAAAGTGCTATAAAACCGCAGGTCAGTCTAGAACTGTTTTCGGTTCTCCTAGACGCGCCGTGTTCAATTATAGCCTTAAAAGCCCTAATACAAGTGCAAGAATTTGTTTGCCATCACACAGAGGCGGGGCGAGGCTCTGCAATGGTGGCGCCTTTGTTATCTCAAAGTCACTGAAATCCTTATACATTCCATTTTGTTTCAAGGAGGGGTGTCTGCGTGTGTGTAGGGTGTGGGGAGAGGTTTTTCATCAACGGATTTGAAGGGTGGGGGGACACAGGGAAAATAAACAGTGCTCGGATACCAAAAGAAGGCTTCCGACCCCCCAAACCTGATCCCACCCCCCGCCCCCACCCCCCGCAAAAGCTAGGGGGGAAGTAAATGCAAGCAAAAGTATAGCATTAAGGAAAAAGCCAACCAGAGCTCTTGCACCCACCTTCCACCTCCCCACCCCCACCCCCAGTTAAAAAAAGAAAAGAGAGGGGGAGAGAGAGGGAAAACCCCAAACCCCTTTTACAATCCCTAAACGACACTGCAGTCTTCTGCTAGCGGTTTTGACAACATGCAATCTCTTTCCATCCACTTTCTAGCAAATATGTCAAGCCGGAAGATTAATTCATTAATTTCAAGTTCAGCTCGTAGACATGCAGTAAGCGTAAGAAGTTCTTGCAGCAAACAAAACTAAAGAGTTCATTACAGGGATACGTCCAGGGCATTTGATTTGTGAACGGTAACCCTTGTAAAATAAGAAAAAGGCATATAAACATTAATGCTAATAAATTAGTTTACTCCACTACAAAGTAATTACTTGATAATACTGAATTTACAGCTTGAATTCAAACGCAATAGTTAACTATAATGTAGGGAAAATACATAATGAGAATATTTTCTCTGTGCACAACATGATTAGATTTGTTATTGAGTCAGTTACGATAAGCTAAGCAATAAATAAACAAATCGATGTTGACATTTAAATACCGAAGATCTCCAGAATTTACTAGAGAACTTTCTCCGGATATATAAATAATTCCACAGCACTGCAGAGGAAGAGGGGGGGAAATCCAAATATTCTTTCCCTAACATTTTCGTTTCCCTTCCATTAGCCTCCAAAGTCCACGGGGGCATGGATCTTGAACTACATCTGATTTCCTAAGAGCACCGACTTCAACAATAGCCTTTTGCCGTCCTGTTTTTCTATTTTGATGAAATCCAGCCGGAACCCAAATATTTCTTTTCTGAAATCGAGCATCAGAATAGCAAAAAAATATTTTTTCCGAGAGCCTAGGGATGTCCATGCCTCAAAAGGTGCTGTATTCTTTGGCGTATTTCTCTGTTTTCTTTGGCTCTGCTCATTCGGTGGGGTGTGCATTTTTATTGGCAGAGAAGTACTTTTTAGTCTCTGCCCGGTACAATCCGCTTTCTATATCATCCCTTTCATGCAACAATAGTAAAAGTTTAACCACGTTTTTAAAATAGGTCTCCCTGGGTCTCAGCCTTCAGCGACGGTACGATGCAAAAAGGAAAGTATCTCGGTACGGCGAGTTTGTTCCTAGGGGTTAACAGTATGTCAAATAATTTTAACTAGGCTTCTGGCAACTAAACTCGGAGTATTTGTCAAGCCGGGGTAGCCCAATATCCACTGTTTCTCCAAGTGTTTAGCGGCAGCGTTGAGGCAGAGAGATCAGCAAACACTCTTTAGCTCCGTGGTCTCAATTTAAAGGGCTTTCTGGCATTGCGAGTGAGGCAAGGGACGGTGTGGGGAGGGTGAGGAGAAACAACCTGCGTCCTGGGAACCCCACATTGTTAACTACGTCCAGTAAAGCTTGGCTGAAGCCGCGCGGGGTATTTGAGGTTAATATGTAAGTAAGGGAAGGAAGACACTAAGCGCTTCGGAAGTGAACATGAATGCAAGCATGTAATCTATTCACCATGAAAATCAGTACAGACTTGACCCTGGCACATTCTTTCTAGTAACGTTTCCAGAAAAACCCTGCGGGGCGAGGGATTTTGGTTTGGGTTTTTTGTGGGGTGTTTTTGCCTTTTTTGGGGTATTTTTTGGGGGGGGAGGAGGGGAAGCCGAAACCGAACCAAAACAAACTTAAAAAAAAAAAAAAAAAAAGAGGGGGGGGAGAGAAAAATAAACCCGGCCGATTTCTTCAGGAGCGTTTCCCTCTCGGAAGCAGCTTTGCAGAAGAAACGGTGCCTGCATCTCTCCTGTGCCCTCCTCTCGGAGCGGGCCAGCGAGCCGCCGAGCGCCCCAGCAAGCACACAAACAAACAGAAAGGTCTCACCTAACCCTGGGGGGATTGCTAAGCCTCGCTACTCCAGAGCCAGTGGGTGCCATGGGCCGGGCGGCCAAGCCTGGGACAGTGGCAACGCGGCTTTGTGTCCCCCAAGGCTACCCCCCCGGCCAACCTGCGCCCGGCTCGCCCTTAGGCGCTGGCGACGAGCTGTTGCTTCCCCCCGCGATGGCCACAAAGGGAGCGGGGCCCGGACCCGCCGCTCGTCAATGTCAACGTCGGGCCACGTGACCGCACCTCCCTGCCGCCGCCGGGGAGAGCTTTCCACGTCAGCTTACGTCTCCCCATCTCTTACTTCACGGATCTGCTTCAAAGAGGCAGCTGCGTTAGAGAATCATGTTAAGCTCAGCTAATGCGGAGAAGCCGAGGTAGCCCTAATGATGGATTTTGATGAGCGTGTTCCTTGTTCCTCTAACATGTATTTGCCAAGTTGTACTTACTACGTCTCGGGTCCTGATTTTTCCAGCCTCCCTTCTTTTTTGCCCCAGACCCCGTCTTCTCGCCCTATGACATACTCCTACTCCTCCAACCTACCCCAGGTCCAACCTGTGAGAGAAGTTACCTTCAGGGAATATGCCATTGATCCCTCCAGTAAATGGCACCCCAGGAACAATCTGCCCCACTGCTACTCCGCAGAGGAGATCATGCACAGAGACTGCCTGCCTGCCACCAACACTGCTAGCATGGGCGAGATGTTCGGCAAAAACACAGCTAACGTCTACCACCCCAGCACCAACGTCTCCTCCAATTTCTATAGCACGGTGGGCAGGAACGGGGTCCTACCCCAGGCTTTCGACCAGTTTTTCGAGACGGCTTATGGCACGGCGGAAAACCTGGCCTCGGCGGACTACCCGGTAGACAAGAGTGGCGACAAGGCGCCCGCGGCCGCCGGGGCGGCGGCGGCGGCAACTTCAAGTTCGGAGGGCGGCTGCGGCAGGGCGGCGGCGGCGGCGGCGGAGAAGGAGAGGAGGCGGCGGCCGGAGAGCAGCAGCAGCCCCGAGTCATCTTCCGGCAACAATGAGGAGAAATCCGGCAGCTCCAGTACGTATAAAGGCAGCGCCCGAGCGCTTTTAGGAAAGGCAGCTTGAAATCTAGCGCACCGCCGCTGTTAAATTTTTATATGCTGTTTTATAAGCATATAAGGTTTATGAAGGGCCTTTAGATTTCCCCCAACAAAACTTTGTTATAAAAGGCGAGATCACGTGTTTAGTGCTGAAATTGGCCGTGAAATACCCACCGGGCAATGGATGCCTTAAAAAATTTTTTCTTTCTCCTTCCTCTTTTTTTTTTTTTAATAATAATAAAAAAGAGCTCTGTGGTCAACTCTCGAAAATATAATAACGTACGTTCGGTGCCTGTAAATTCGGCAAAAAAAAGGAGATCCCGACTCCTTTGATATCAATGTAATCCAGTGATTTTATAAAAGCCATGTGTTGCACCAGAAGTCTAGTTAGGAGCTGAATTCAAAGCCTTCGCCGTTTTAACGATTGCACTAGAATAGCGTTTAACAGATAAAGTAGCCGCCTGAACTGTAGCAATATATTAAAAGAAACAAATTAACCTAAAGCTGGCCTTTTTGTCTAAAGGAAGCCATTTTACTAAGGCACTGTGGCAATTACGTGTTGCCTTCTGTCCAACAGTTTGTTACTTACAATTGTTATTCAATCTGTCAAAGTCTGATTTTTTTATGTGGGCTTTTTAAAAGGCAAAGCTAGTATACGGCTAGAGGAAAAAAATACCTCGACAATGAACTGTACCAGAAAAGGAAGTTTTTAAAGGGATAGCAGCTACGTTTAATGTAAAGAGCTCCTGAACCTTGAAACCTTTTATATTCTGCTTAATGAACTTTAAAACCGTAATGGATAATCGAGAGAAGAATACCTCGATGCGGTGGAGAGCCCGCTTGAAAATAGCCGGCTGGGGGAGAATGAGGCGCCTTAGCCTCGGGCTCAGGGGCTTTTCCTCTGCTGGGGACGCAGAGCCCGGATTAGTCCAGGGAATGAGGGCGAGATCCGAGCGGGTAGGGCTCGGGGAGGGCTGGGCGCTGGGTCCCCCTGCCCGATGCCGCGCTGCCTGGGGCAGTGTGCGTGGCGCCTGGCGGAGCAGCTTACAACGGCTTTCTTCCCGCTCGTGGGATCCGCAGGAACCCCCCGCCACCACCCCTTCCTCCGGCCGCCCTCCCCGCGGAGGCAGCAAGGCTGGATCCCCGCGTCTCGGCGGGGGCTTCGCCCTGCCCCGCTGCCCGGGGCCGCGGCACTGCGGGAGCCGCCGGGTCCCGGTCCCCGGCTGCCCGCGCCAGCCACGGCGGAGGGCTGGCGCCCAGCCTCGGACCTGCCAACGCCGGCCCCGGAGCGAGCAAAACGCGTCTTTTCCGTATTAATATGTTTTGCCCGAATGTCCTCCCCCCGACGCCTCCTCAGCCCCCACAGCCGGCCCCCGCCGGGTCTCAAACGCTTCTGCCTTTTTTCACTCCACAGGTGGACAACGTACCCGTAAAAAGAGATGCCCATACACCAAATATCAGATTAGGGAGTTAGAAAGGGAATTCTTTTTCAGTGTCTACATAAACAAAGAAAAACGCCTCCAGCTCTCCCGAATGCTCAATCTGACCGACCGCCAAGTGAAAATATGGTTTCAGAACAGAAGAATGAAAGAAAAAAAAATTAACAGGGACCGATTACAATATTACTCAGCTAATCCACTACTTTAAAACTCATAGCGTTTTTCAAGACGAGATTAAATTCAGATTTCGCCCTTGACAAGGTCAAGCCACGGGGTTATGTGGAGGAAAGAGGTGTGTATCTGACGGGACTAGAAGAATCCAAGGTTTTACGTACATGTAAATCCACTCTGGAACTTCAATGATGATTTTTATATATATATATATATATATATATATATATTTACATATCAACTGGAATCGATTTGATTTTGACACACATGGCATCCATTTCTCAATGTGCACGTCACCTCTGAGTGCAAAATCCATACCTCTTACCTTTCCAGGCACTGCGGCTCGCCCTGCCACCGCTTTCGGCAGGCACAGGCGGGGAGGGCACCTCTCCGTCCCCGGACTCGCCCACCGCCGGCCCTCCCTCACCCCTGTGCTGCTGCGGAACAGCTGTCTGGAGGTTGCCAGGTCGAGCTCACCCAACCAGGACCACTGCAGAATACAAACTCTTGAGAAATAATCTTTTGTCCTCCCTTAGCGGAAAATGTCTAGGTTAGAGGCAGTGCTCCATTGCCCATGGGTTTGCAAGGAGAATTTAAGGGACACACACAGAGAATTAAAGGGAGGGAGGGATGACATGCCTACACCTTCACGAGGCCAACCGCGAACAGTTGTAATATGGATGTAGACATGGTTATAATAGTGTTTCCTTTGGGGGTGTGGGGAGGGATTGGGTAGGGGTAACAAAGAGGACTAAATGAAAGACTTAAATATTTACTTTAAAAAATCAGGTATGAATTCGCCATATATCGTAAAGAAACAATCACTGAAAAAAAAAAAAAAGATTTAGCAAATTTTAATTAGCTCTCGTTTTATTTATGACAACTGACTATGCGTTGCCATCTTTTCGGAGACAAATCATATTTAAATACTAAAAATAAAACGGAATAAAAAAAGTGTAAATTTCAGTGTTTTAAAAGAAACAACTCCATAAAGGAAACTAACCTTCTGGCTTCTGGCTCACAAACTTTCTTCAGGAAATACCTGTGGAGAACGACAGTTTAGCAAATACCACACAACACTTAATTGAAACTTGGAGTTGTGCAATGCACTAACGTTGGATCATTAAAATAACTCGATCGCATGTTCGTTTAAAGGTGACTAGTGAGGAGTTTAAACAGAAGCCAAACAATGTAAATATGGTAATTTTCTTGTTGTCTACTCTAAATGTCACGAGCTCTAGCTCTACTTTATCGCCCAGTCGACATATGCAAAGAATGGAGAGTTGTTCGGACTTATTTTGAATATCTATAAATATATCTATTTCCCTGCAGGAACCAAAGCGTGAAAAAAAAAAAAAAGCAATTTAAAAAATAAAAGAAAAAAAAGGAAAATATTTAAAATTCTATATCAGTTTACAAAGGATATGGTGTTCTATCGTTAAGGTAATTTGCTGTTGAGAATATCTGAATGTATATTTCATACAGGAACGGTGTTTTACAAGATTGTAAATAATAAAAAAAAGAACCCATGACCTATTTTGTTTGAATGCCTTCCCCCTCCGGTTTTTTTCAGTTGGGGTTTTTTTTGGTTGTTTTTTTTTTTCCTTTGGGGCTAAAGGGTGTGGGATTTCTTTACATGTGCAACAAAGTGGTGATAAGAATGTTTTTTGATTAATAAATTTACCAAATGGATGTAATTTCTTTGACACAGTTCACAAAATGCAATATCTTTATATGACATCACTGTTTGCAATATGTATCATCTGTATGTATATACAGTTTTCTTTTAATATGCGAAAGTATTTGGTTGCATGTATACAGTGGAACAGCGCACAAAGAAAATAAAAAAATGGAAACTTTATATTTTTACTCTGGTGTTACGTTACTGCATGTTCTTTTATCCAATGTAACTCTGGGACCCGAAATTCCTCATGACCTTGTTCAGTCATTTGGGGCGAATTATTCTTCTTTTGTGAACTTCGCCATTAAATCTTCTACTCTGGAGTTAACAAGTGAACCCAGGCTTGTCCAAGCATCGTTTCAGCGGGTCACAGGAAAAGGAAAATGAAGTATCTTCATAGCTCACTACGTGTTAGGCCTTTTCCTTATCCTGCCAACGCCAGTGGGGCAAGGTCCTGCGCTCGAGGGTTTGATGTGACACTGCTGTTTGCTCCCCATCACATGTGTCCAGGAGAACTGCTCGATAGCGTTTGGGGCAGGTTTTATAAGCCTGGCACCAAAGGGAAGGTACAAGCCAGCCAACAGATGTGGCTAGAAGTGTGAGAGCCCTAAGAAAATTGTTGTCTTTGGGGAGGTGGGGGATCTGCATGGCAGTGTGGTGGAAATGGACTGTTTGAAATTGTCCTTGATCTCCAAGGAGGGAGGGGGTGGACTGAGGTGGGTGGGGGAGGGGGGCGAGGCGGAGGTCTGGAGGGAGAAAGCTAGGAGGGAGGAAAGAAAACCCCAAACCCCAAACAATAGCTGAGATAAGAATGTGTTTTGGTGAGAGTGTTGGAATCCTTAATGTTGACACTTATCCTAATCAGGAGAAGAAAGTACGGTCTGTTTTCGCATTGTTTACTGGCTTTGAACTTCTGTATTGCTTGGACATCAACCATAACCTTGAGGTGAAGGACTTACTGACTTTGGGCCTCTGTTGACAACGCCACACAGCCAGACAATGTCTACCCAAAAGAAATGTTAAAAAGTCGGGGGTGGGGGGTCGGGGGAAGGGGACGTTTTGTTTGTTTGTTTGTTTGTTTGTTTGCATAGTATGTAAGGAGGAGCGGCGGTTAAAAGGAGATGGACAGACGGACGGGCTGTGGGAGAGGGACAGAGGGACGGATGGAGAGCTGAATGGCAATGAAAGTTAAGCCAGCAAGCTTCCTTTCCTGGTTAAAAATTAACTGGCATTCATGGCCAATCCCAGAGGCAGCTAAACCATGGAGTTTCTCTCGTCGGGGTTTTGATTTCCTAGCCCAATAAAATCGCATCCTCTGTGTCGCTGTGGCAATGTGGCCATAAAAAGTGCCCGTGACTCGTCCGCTCGCCTGTACGAAATGCATTGCTGTAAAGGCAGCGGAGCTTCGCCCGGAGGTTTGTGCACCGGGAGGTGAGCGGCCGCTGCCCGCCGCCGCCGTCCGCCCGCCCGCCCGCCCGCCGTCCTGCCGCGGGGCCCCGCGGCAGGACGGCGGGCGGGCGGGCGGGCGGACGGCGGCGGCGGTTTGGGGGCTGCTTTGCCACAAGATGGCGATCTTCAGATCAATGTCAAAGCCGCCCGGGGCGAGGGGAGCAGCCCTGGAAGAAGGAAAAAAAAAAAAACAAAAAAAACCCTCTTGGCCTTTGTTCATTTTGCATCCCTGGAGCCGCACGCGTAATTATTGCACTTACCGGGCTCCGCGTTACAAAAAGCCGCTCGGGATGCCGGGGAGGCGAGGGAGGGGAGGAGATTTTGGGGCTTCTCGGTGGAGTTAAAGCCTGTGGGCTTTGGGTTAGGAAATGCGCGAAGGTAAGTGTTTTATACATCTACCCTGCGTGGAGAAAGGCGAGGAGTGTGCGGTGATCGGAGTGGCTGGGGTGGCCCCTGCCCCGACCACTGAGCACCGCGGGAAAGGACCGTAGGGAGGGGAAGAGATGCAAAAAGTTGGTGATTACGATGTGAAATAATATAGAAGGGACTTTCTAAGTTGCAGTTGACCTTTTATTTTCTCTACGAGGAGTTTTGGCCAGCCGCGTGGAAAATCCACGTTATCTGGAAATATTTTTTCAAAGTAACTTGTAGCTTTCTTCCAGTTATAAAAAAATTGTAGCACTGGAAATATTATGAAACTTGACATTTATGTGTGGAGCAGTAGGTGTCTTCAATCAAATAGATCTATGGCAACACAGACTGCAAATGACAGACAATTCTGACGATCTTATTGGACTTGAACTGTAGTTTAGTTAGGGTCGTTTGGTAACTTTAAAGGGTAGTCTGCTTCCTTGCAGCTGGACACAGATTGTGGTAAACAAATTTTGACAGGCTTATGCTAAAAACTTCATGTGATTGCATATTAAATCAATGCTCATGCAAGACCAGATTTGGATTTCCCCTTCCTTTCTTCCTTCCCTCCTTCCTTCCTTCCTTCCTTCCCTCCTTCCTTCCTTCCTCCCTTCCTGCCTTCCTTCCTAAACCAGCACATGTGCTGTAAACAAACAATAGTCACACATTCTCATGTGCTCAGGGCTGCTCTGGGTTGTAGCTTTGAAACTCTATCCTCTCTGCGAGTATCCCTAACTCCAGGTTACTTTTCTCGCCCATAAAAGTTTCACATGTTTTTGTTATGTCTCCATTTGAGAAGGGCGGGAGGGGAAGGTGGTATTATATGGAGGAGATACTGGTTTGACTACATATTTTAATCCACGTGTTTCTTAGGAGAGACTGTACAATTTTTAAATTTCTGTCCCGGGGGGTGAAGGGAGGAAGAGGATGATTTTGTCCTTGCTCTCGTATGTAATGTAACTTGCCTGCAGCATTTTTTAAGAAAGCGCCTTTTAAAACTGTGCTTCCAGGGAACTGTTGCAAGCGTAGTTAAAAGCACATGGTCGGTCGGTAGAGAGCAGTTTCTAGATTATTATCGGAACCTATCGATTTCATCAAAGATGCTCCATTAAAAGCTCGGGGACGTTGATCTCTTTTGACCTCCCCTTGGCAACTCCAGGACGTGAGAAGCCACGTCTTGGGAAGGAGCAGGGCGATTTGAGGGTCCCTCTGCAACATTTCATTTTACACCAGTCAAGTTAAACTCAGCATATTTGATCAAATATTTATTTTTCCCCTTGTTGTTTCCCTGCCCCATTCAATACTCGGCTGAATAAATCAAAGGGACCCCAGCAGCAGCTAAAGCGCCCTCTGGTTACGAATTGTTTACTGACGGCCGCGGTCATAGGATAATATTTAAAAAAAACAAGCTTGTTTCTTACAATAACTGTTTATTATTTCACATGATTTGGGTTTGCATGTTTTGGAGGGAAGAGGCGAAGCCAATTCAGTGTCTACAGTGTGTTTAATTAATCGTGTACTCAACCTCAGCTCGCATACCACATCCAAACCCCTGGGAGGCTTTTTCATAAGCTCTTTGGGTTTGTGTTTTGTTGTCTTTTTTTTTTTTTTTTTTTTTTTGTCACAATCTTTTCATTAAATGCTCTGAAATCGAAACTTCAGGCCAACGTGTGTGCCTGAGAGCCAAGCTATACCACAACCAAAAAAGATATTTGTATATGCGTCCAGATCTTATTTAAAGGAAAGACAGCTACAAAAAAGGGAAGAAGGGATACAGTTTCAAATGCTTAATACAGCTGTGCGACCCATCTCTTGCAATATAAGGGGTACACTTAAAAGACGGACTTAAGATTTTCCCGACACATATATAACCCGATACCGTTGTTGCTTCTGCACGGGGTTTGGGGCTCTCCGGACAATAGAAAGCCCGTTGTTCTCGCCGGTGCTGGAGGAATGGCGAGGAGATAAAGCCCTAATGAATTGGTTTGGGTGTATTTTGTCCTGCCGCACACTAGAATTCGGAGCTCGTCAGAATTACTTGCAAAATATGTTCCTAATCCAAATGAGTAAAACGATACACACATACTATAATACATAGTTAGGAGAACAAGCCTCCGGATGGCTGGAATAAAATTAAATCTCAGGCTAATTTTTAACAGAATAATCCGCCAAAACAAGCCAACCTCACCACCACCACCAGCGTGAAAGAATTTCTAGTAAAGATAAAATTAGTGGGGCTGTCATTTGTCACCTAACTTGGCACAGATGCAGTTCCTAAACCTCCTGTTTGAAATCCGCCTTCTTTGGAGCAAATCCAGAAAAGTGGGGGGAGACAAAAAAAAAAAAAAAAAAAAAGGAGGAATCTGGCACACACGCACGTTCCTGACAACTGACAGTTCCAATATTAAATAACTATACCCTGATTGCATTAATTTTTGGAGCTGTATAAAATGTAATCCACGGCTATATTCTCAGATAGGCGGCGCATGCACTCCTGCAACAGACTGCAAGGCCATTTACGTTTTCACAAATTGCAGTTTGCCCGTGTCTGCAAATAAAAGCATATTTTAATTAGCTCGCAAAATGCGTCTCTGGATTAACAGTGCTGATCTTTTGGGTTATACGGGCCAATAATAAAAAGATAAATCACGGTTTAACATGATACATTTTGAGATTTCCAGTCAGAATTTACTTAGGCTGAGCTGTCGGGTTTTATTTATTCCCTTTTTGTTTTTAATTTTAGTCCATCCAATAAAACGGCTTAACGACACTATTAATGCATCTATTATATTTTTCTTAGATCAATAAAGTTTTATTTTGATAGCGTTGTCTATGTACGCCTGAATTTAGATTCTCCGCGAAAGCACCTTCTCGCCGATTTTGTTATTTATCAGAATTTTATTTGCTCGGTTTTATAGACCCTCGGATAGCTGTACTTACAGAAGTAGAATTAAAAAGAAAGTATTTCTCGTCCCCTGGCGTCCACAATATTCTTTAAAATTTCTTTTAAATAGGGGTTAAGCTCCAAGGGACACATTGTTAAGCGCTGGAAATGCAGTAGCTACACCCAGAGCATGCCAAATTAGCTCGGTTTAGTCAGAATTGACCATTATCTTTTATAGTTACGAATCAAGTGAACATTATTAGTTTTACTTCACTGGGTTTGATGATGCTGGTTACTATTTGCCTTGGCCTTGTTAGCGATTAAAGAAAGCGGAGATAATGCAGCGCCGAGCTGAGTTCATGATCTAGATGGAGGCAGTGCCTTGACCATCAAACCGGCACCGTTCACAGCGATCAGCACAACCCCGCACGGCCTTGCCGGCGGCAGCTCCCGCAGGATATGACACGGGGGGCAAGCCCCAGCCCGCTGCTACAAAATCTAGGAGGGCAGGCTAAGGAAAACTTCAAACCTTCCCGGGTTTTTCCCTGGCCTCCGTGCCTTTTGTCTGCTTTCTCTGCGTTAGCTTGCAGAGAAGGAGAAGAATCCAACCCGTGTTTCTTCCGACGCATTTCGAGTCGTTTTATCCAGCTGAAGAGGATTGCAACGTACTTTTATAGGCCTTCTCTCCTCCCCCCCCCCCCTCCAATTTTTAAAAGAGAGCTGCTTATTTTAAAAACAGCTTTGGAAGTATTTCAAGTGTTGCTCCTCGGTTCCGTATGGCTTTTAGGTTTGCAATCCATTTCTATTTAATTTGGCAAATGCAAAATAAACATACCACAAGAGCGGACTTCCCCGGAGTAATTTTTATACCTGACTTGTGTAGAGAAATGTATTTGGAACGCGGCGTTGGGACTCACGTTTCATTTTATTTAGATCTGTATTTATAACGCTAAGCCTATTGATAATAGCCTTCCCGTATACCACCCAATAAACCGGTGCCTTATGTGGTATTAATTTTGTTAGCAGTGATACGGCCCTCATAGGAATCTGATAAGGGTTTGTCCATCGCACATTAACACATCGCGGGGTTAGTCGGGTTGGGGAAGTACAAACAGTATTACAGGAGAAAATGCGGGAAGGAAAAAAACCAAAAAACTCGAAGGGTTTCTATAGGCTGTGGGATCTACCCCTGTCACCGCATCCCACGGGCCGGTCGGGAGGAAGCCGCGCCGTGATGCTCGCCTCATCACACTGGAAAAAATCAGACGCGTTTTCATAAAGGTTTTATGGGTGTTGCAAAGTTGTAGCAGCCTCCGCCTGCCCCGGCGCTTCCCTCGGGCGCGGAGGGAGGCTGGGGAGGGCCTCGGCCGGCTCGGCAGGTCCGCGGTAAGGGACACTTGCCTCCCGCCGCAAGGAGGAACCCCTCCGGAGGAATGTCACGCTGTGGAAAAAGCATTTCCCCGTGGCAGGCAGGCACTGGGGGACGAGACCACGTGGGGCTTGACAGATCCGTGGCGCGAGGGGAAAGGGCCGCCCCAGCCCCTGCCCCGTGCCGCTCCCCGGGGCCGTTTGAACGCCAAGGGTAGGCGCCGGGGGATGCGGGGCTCCGCGCCCACCCCGCCGCCACCCCGCCCGGCGGGCAGTGGCCCCGCCGCCCGGGACGGCGCTGACGCCCGGCCGGCAGCCGCTCTCCCCCACCCACCCTGCTGGAAGCGGCGACGGGTCGGCCACTGCTTCACCGGGCAGTGTGCGGGAGAGAGGAGCGAGCACTGCTCCGCAGGGATGGGCAACCAGTACCGGGCAGCCTCAGGGTCCCCTTGGACTAAAGAGCCCTTAGTTCCTCGGGCCAGGCAGCGAGGCGACTTCAAAATGGCATAAGCGAGGGATGATGGAAGCGAAAGCAAGCCATCATTAAGCGATTCATTAGAAAATCTATCTGTCTGTCTTGTTTGCGTCCCTGTCTGTCTGCTATCTGTCTGCTACATCCGCCACAATTACATATTGACTGGACAGAGCTGTCTAGCATCTCAAGATTCATCTACTTACTCTTCTTTCTATTATTTAGTACACTGCTTGTGAAAGAGATGGTGCTTTTGAAAAGGCGAAAAGTGAATGACCTAAATGGAGGGGGAGGGGGGGGACACACATATAAAAATGATCGTCCAAATATAAACACATCAATAAACAGGGTGCGCAGCATCTTGCGAGGATCCATTTGAACTGCTCGCGTCTGGATTCTTTCTGTGGCATATGTCTGGCTTTATATTTTAAATGGTAATCAGACCTCAGGAAGAATCCAGCGTTAACTAAAGCATTAGGAGCGGCAACCGCACAATCAATCCTCCCAGAGTGGCACTACTCCCTAAGAGATTCTTCAGCGCAGCAGCGAGCATTTTATCTCCAGGAAATTTAAGCCCAGCCTGGCGTCGTGGTGGTGATGTTAGGCTGCAAGCAGCCCCCTTCCTCGGTAGTTTAAAGCGAGAGGCACCAGGCCCCTTTACGGTTTCCAATGATCCGTGATAAACAATAACACGTCTTTTATTTCTCAAAAAACGAGACAATCAAATAAAATGAGCAGAGCCTGAGCATAAAACACCGGGCGAGCCGTGGCTTTATTAATTTCGTGAGACACACAGGCTGCGCGGGGAGGTGAGCAGGCATTGCTGCCGGAAAGCCCAACCGCGGGGAGAGAGGAGTGATAGTAAAAGCTTCATCTGGACACCGCTTCAGCCTAGGTATAATAAACATCAGGACCGCCGGGCTGTTTTATAGCGGTGCGTGTGATAAGAGGGGAGCAAAACTTGGAGCCAGCACCAGCAAAGCCCGCTCCTTCCCCTTCCCGGGAGCGCGGCTCCCGCCTGGGCGCAGGCACTCGCCCATGTGGGCGAAGCGTGCGCGGCTGTGTGTATGGAAATCCATATTACACATTAATATACATCTACCTCCCAAATTCAGAGGTCGACCTGAGAGCAGCTCGGCGCATACGAAACCAGACGGGGAGGGGTTGCTGAGGAGGCCCGGGCTTCCATTGGCTGCAAGCGTCTGCCGTGGTGCGGGGGTATCTCTAATCATATTCAGCATGTTTTGCACAAGAAATGTCAGCCAGAAAGGGCTATCTGCTCCCTTCGCCAAATTATTCCACAACAATGTCATGCTCCGAGAGCCCGGCTGCAAACTCTTTTTTGGTAGACTCCTTGATCAGCTCGGGCAGAGGGGAAGCGGCGGGAGCAGGAGGCGGAGGCGGAGGCGGAGGCGGCTACTATCCCAACAGTGGTATCTACCTGCCACAAGCGTCCGATCTGTCCTACGGGCTGCAAAGCTGCGGACTTTTCCCCGTTTTGAGCAAACGCAATGAAGGTACTTCTCAAAGCATGGTCCCCAGCTCGCACCCCTACGTGTCAGGGATGGAAGTGTGGCTAGACCCCCCCCGGTCCTGTCGCATGGAAGAGCCGGAGAGCCAGCAGGCCACCTCGTGCTCCTTCGCTCCAAGCATTAAGGAGGAGAGCTCCTACTGCCTCTATGACTCAGAGAAATGCCCCAAGGGCTCGGCCGCCACAGACCTCGCTCCCTTCCCCCGGCTGAGCGCCGAGGTCAGCCCGGCCAACAGCGGCGGCGGGGTCCCCGTCCCGGGCTACTTCCGCCTCTCCCAGGCTTATGGCACCTCCAAGAGCTACGGCGCGGGGCCGGCCGGGGCTGCCCCCTTCCCTCCGCAGCCCCCCGGCCGCTTCCAGACGCCTCCATCTTTGCCTCCCGTCCCGGACGCGGGGAGGAAGGAGGACGAGGAGCGCTCCCCCAGCCCCTTGGCGTGTGTCTCCCAGAGGGAGGACGAGACTCAGGCTTCATCTTCCACGGCAGAGGAGCTCTCTCCGGCTCCGTCAGAGAGCAGCAAAGCCTCTCCCGAGAAAGAGCCCGTAGGTAAGCGAATGATGATGGTGGTGGTGATTAAAAGAAAAAAAAAAAAAAAAAAAGAGGGTGGTGGTGGTGGAAAAAAGCGGTTAAGGATCATAGTGGCATCACGATGCGAAAGGAGGATCCCAGCTGCCCCGCGGGGCTGCCAAGAAGCGCTGCTCAGACTGACCTTCTGAACTTTGCAATATTCGGGCACGGGGTTGCCGTAAAAATTAATGTCCATCCTATAGTTTAAAACCCTTAGAGCCTCCGCTCTGGGCAACTTTAGCCTGCATGCTGCTTAAACATATAGAAAAACAAGATCAGTCTTTCCCCTGTGATGTGAAGGTGCCTACCAGATAACAGAGATGTTTGTAAAGCATCCAAAATAAGCAATAGGCAGTGCCAATAAATAAACCTATTAACGCGGTAAGTTATATTTTACGATCCTGAATGCTTTTCGGAATAACAGCCGCGTTGAAATGTGCCATCTATGAACTGCTATCAAATTAGACTGATGAATGCACCGCGAATATCCTTCAGCGTCTACACTAGATAACAGGATTGTTATTTATTCATTTGCCTATTTATTTCCCTTTCGGGTCCCCATGGTAAAAAAAACCAAACTCCCCTTCCCTGGGCGGCAGACTTTTCAGACGATTCCCTCCGGCCGCATTTCAGACGCCCTGTTATTCCTTCCGGGCGCCCCGTAGGAAAATAATAAGATCAAAACAAAAAAGAAAGCGGAAAACTACTAGAGAGCCAACCCCAAACCACGAGCCACTCTGAGCCATCGAGGGATCAGTGTTACTTCTTTCCCAGCCAGTTCCACCGACAGGAGTAAACACCCTGCAACAGGGGATGTTTAATTTTTGGGGGTTTTCTCCCCCGAAATGGTTGGAAAAGAGAGGGCCGGGGCGCAGCTCCCCGGGCAGGCAGGGGCTGGAGGCTGGGAGGCTCCGACTCCGCAGCTCACCTTGTTTTCCACCTCCAGAGCACACTTACAAAGTTCAGATCCGCAGGTTTTGGTTTTTTGGAAGCAGGTGGCCGGGGAGGTGGGGGGGGGCAAATAAGACTCCAGGCCATTCACCAAGCCGCCCCCAGTAATAGTGGGCTCAGAGCGGCCGAGGGGGAGCGGGTAAAAAGCCTGTTTGGGGGGGGTTAGAGATGAACTGCCCAGCAGGGCATGCTGCCCTGCCGGAGGCTGCCCGGAGCTTTTTGAGCAGAGGCAGATTTTCTCGGGCGGATTCAGGACTTTTGGGAGACCACTTTGAAGCTCTCAGTTCCCACAAGAACACCCCACTTTCCAACTCCCCGCAGCTGGCGGAGCGAGCCCCCCGCGCACGCACAGACATACACACAGATGCTCCTTCAACCCTCTCCCCTCCAGCTCTTTGCCTCCTACCCGCTGGTAATGTCCCTTTTTTACTTTCTCAAAACTAGGCAATTCAAAAGGAGAAAATGCAGCAAACTGGCTCACGGCAAAAAGTGGCAGAAAGAAACGGTGCCCTTATACCAAGCATCAAACTCTCGAGCTGGAAAAGGAGTTTCTATTCAATATGTACCTGACTCGTGAGCGTCGCCTAGAGATCAGCCGCACAGTCCACCTCACAGACAGACAAGTTAAAATCTGGTTTCAGAACCGCAGAATGAAACTGAAGAAAATGAACAGAGAGAATAGGATTCGGGAGCTCACAGCCAACTTTAATTTCTCTTGATGAACCTATAAACACATCTTTATGGTTTAAAGAGCCAGTATCATTTTCCTAGGCTGTAGTCATCCGCACCTGTATGGATTAACGATATTAGACGTTCTCAATATGTCCTTAACCTCTTAAGAGCTACTTTGGGGGGTGGGGGCTGTGGGGGGGCGGACTGAAGCCACGCTAATGCACAAAATGCCGTGCGTGAACCTCCCCGCTTCCTTCAGCCTTCCCCCGGGCCGATTTGTTCCTTTAAGCTTTGAAACCCAGAAATACCATTTCGTGAGCTGGAAATATCTTCCCCTCCCGCCCCATCTCTCTCTGAAAAGTAAACAAGCTTGGTTAAAGGCGCATTCTTTTAAATTTTAAGCGGTGTAACTTTGTATGTAGCTGCACAATGAAGAATTTAAGCCTTGCCATATTTCTATACATTGAGAGCTTTTCCCCCCTCTGTTTTTCTTTTTCCCCCCCTCCCCCCTTTTTCCTTCGAAAAACAGGACTTACAATAATGAAATGCAGGCATCCTTTAAAAAGGCTTCATGGGAACGGGTGTTAAGAGCGATTCTTTTTTTGCTTTACCTTAAAAGTCAATATTACAGCTTTAAAATGGGCCAGGAAAATGAAAGCTTTTCTCTTTAAAGGTATAAAAGAGTTCGTGTTGCTCATGGACTAAATTATGACACTTACCTCTGAATTTCTCTCGCTCTTTCTGGTTGTAGATATTTACTTAATGTAGTTTTGCTTAAATATGTGGAATTAGTGATTTTTTTGTCTATAAATAACGTTACCGTTGGTAACGCATGACAAGCACACAGAAATTCCCCCTTGTGAAGAAAGCAGTCACTTTTTCCTCACTGATTTCACTGAAAATATATATATCCTGAACATCAGAAGGACTTTATGAGCCAGAGTCTGAGATTGCGAGGGAGAATATGTTCGTCTTCCTTTATACTGTGAAGTTACATACATTAAGGGGTCAAACATATAGGTGAAAAAATTAAAAAAAAAAAAGAGAAAAAAAAAGAAGGGGAAAAGCTATAAATACAGATATGTATAAATGTCTATTATTATTAAAATGCCGATACTGTTTTAAGCAAATGCATTCTATCGTTATTATAAATGTTAGTTCTAGCTATATCTAGTTCTTACCTTAAATCGGAATAAATTAATATTGTAATGCTGCTGTGCGTGAAAAAGACGATGTTTATGTTCTCATAGAAGAATAAAAACCCGTGGAAATAATCCTTTTAATTTTACCTCTTTTTGTGACTGTTTATCCTCAGGTTCTACTTTATGTCTTCGAGAACTTTTACAACAGGAATAGTTGCCTAACCCCCCTGCAATTACTTTAGGAATCTATTTAAATATTACCTAGACGGTCGTAATTTGTCTGGGCCATATAGCGATGGTGCTCTAAGGTTTGTCGGCTTTTGTTCAGTTTTATGACTTGCTAGTATATCTGGATTGTTGCTGTCTTGAACGAGTGGTTTCAGTTGACTGAGGAGCTGCATAGACTGAGGAAGCAAATTACTATTTCTTGAGGGTAGGGAAACGATTTTTATTTTTTTCTTTATCAAACACCTACAAGTGTGCGGAGATCTTTAACTCCAGAGGACGGTGACAGAATTCTAGCTTTATCTCAGGGCTGAGAAGAAATCGTAAAGGTGAGCGCATGGGGAGGGGGGGACTCCAGCCTCCCCTCCCTGCCGGCGGGCCCCTCCAGACAAGGCTATTCCCTACCTGGCTGCATGTGGAAGAGCTTATTTCGCCCAGGCTGCTTTTTTGCATCCTCCCTTCCTTGCTGCATGTTTAGCTCATAGCCTTGCACAAAGGGAAGGCAAGAGGAGGGCTGGGGGAAAAGCGACAGCTAATGCTGCCTTGCAGGGTGTATGTATGCTGGGAGCGGGGGGGGGACAGACTTTGAACCCGGGTTTCTTGGGAGCCGTTAGCTTTTCATGATGTAACATTGTCGTGCACGGCCTTTTTCTTCCCGATTGCATCTGCATGGAGAGGCGAAAGCTGCCCGCGGCGGGGGGGTGGGGGGGTGGGGGGGTGGGTGTTGTGTTATTATATTTTTCTCTTGTTTTCATTAACCCACCCGAGGCTGGCCGGGGGGTGCGGAGGGGCGCCGGCGGGGCGGGCGGGCAGAGGGATGTTTTAGTCATGTTTCTGGTTTTATTTTCGTAGCGGGATCCTTGCGTTAAGGACCACGGCAATGGGGAAAGTAATAATTAGCGCCTGAGAACTGCTCTGTGGTTTAGGTAGTTTCATGTTGTTGGGGCTCCACCTTTCTCTCTACAGCACGAAACTGCCTTAATTACTTCAGTTGATATCATCACCAGGTATGCTTGGTGCGAGGGTCCTTTCTGCCCGAAGAAATCTTAGCGCTGAAGTGATCTGTAGGCGTCAAGTCCCAATGCCATTGTTCCCCATCTGCAACGGAGCCTCCTTTGATTCCTCAGATAAACACAGCAGCCGAGGGGGGAAGCTTGACAAGTTCTTCAAGGTTAGCTAGCTTCTAAGCGAGTCCCTGCCTGCTTGCGGGGTTTTAATATATCTCGTAGGCTGCATTCAAGGTCAGGTGCGTTTTTGCATTCTGCCCGGCGCGGGTCGAGCTCGGGGGGCGGGGGGGAGGAGGGGACTGTTTTTATTTTTCTGCCTGGATTTATTAAAAAACAGAGACCCAAAAGCCTGCCAAGGGGAGGGGGTGGGGAGAGATCAAGTCTACCGGCCTCGCTCCGTGCACCATCACAAACAAGTCCCTGGAGCGCAGTGCCCGCGGCCGGGCGGACCCCACTCGCGGCGGGGGTGCCCGGCCCCGCCGGCGGCTGTCGCTCCCGTGGCGGGTGACTGGTGCCCGCCGGGGCCTGTGGCAGGGCTCCGCCAGCCCCGCGCCGCCGCCCGTCGGGCCCACTCCCCCGGGGCTGCCCGGGGGCGCCGGCTGCCCCGCGGCCCGCAAGGCCTCGGTTACGATCACGATTGCGGCGCGGGCGCGGACGCTCTCCGCGGTGGCGGAACGGGCAACAGCGACCTCTCCGGGCCCGCCGCCGCCGCCGCCGTCTTTTGTGTCCGCAGCGCGACTGCGGGCAGGGGCGGCCTCCCGCCGGGCCCTCCGGCCGGCAGCCAGCGCCGGCGCGGCAGCGGAGCTGGCCACCGGCTGTAGCGGGAAGGCGGGCAGAGGAAAGGGCAGCAAACTCACTCGCTGGGAGTTTATTTATATATATGTATATATATATATATATTTAGTAAGCGTGGTTATTCTTGCCTAAAAAATAATAAAGAACTAAAAAACCCAACCCACTATAAACTTTTTCGAAACTCCAGGCTGGGCTGCAGGCCCTCGGGGAGGTTTGGATAGCGGTTTTAGCTAGACCCGCCCTAGCGGCTTCCTTGGAGAAGCAGGCGTCCTCGGCTGGGGCAGGAGCAGAGCTCTACATCGCAGTCAAATTTAAGAGCTTTTGCCTGCCTTTGCACACACTGCGCATCTGATGGCTATCTGCTGGGTCTGTGTACATATGGAGAGTGTATATACAGTGTATATGTCTGTGCGTGCCTGTATGGCGTTTGTACATATCTTTACCTCTGTCCTTCATTTCCCCTTTGAATCGCATTAGCCTGATTGGTACTGCTTCCCCCCAAATTCTGAATCATTTTTTCTCTCCGCTGTGCCAAAACTTCTCCGTGCATTCGTAGCACTGGCGATTCCGTGAGAGAGGTTTGCAGTGGCAGGAAACCCTGGGGAAAGGCGATCCTGAACTTCCCGTTCAGGAGAGATCGCCAACGCCCGCGAATTCCTGCCCCGCGTCCGCGGACACTCCGCGCCTCTGCGGTGCGTGGGTAATGGAGCAGGGCTTGCAGATGCCCCGCGCTTAAAAACCGACGGGGTCCTTCCTGTTGCAGCCGAGGGTAAGAGGCAGCAGAACGGGAGCTCTGCTGATTTGGTTATATCTGCATGGAGGGCAGGGAGCATTTTTTCATGCACGATGGTTCCAGCGGTGCTTCGCTCCTGGGAATTCCGATTTCATATCGCAATTTGATGTGAACGTCTGTTTCTGCCCTGTTTGGGGTCTTTTGCCTCCGAGGGTGTAAGCCACCAAAACCTTCAGTAATTTGCAACGCAAATTGTAGGAAGCCCACGATGCCCCCGCCAGCCTTCGTGGCTTGTACGCAGAATATACTTCGGGGAAAAAAAGGGTCGAAAAGGGTGAAAAGGGAGCCGGGTGCTGCAGTGTTATTATCAGTAACGTGACTGCATGAAAAATGCCTGTAATTATTGCCTATATTCTACCTCTTGCCTTCTGTACGCCCTCTCCTGCCGCTTGGATGCCGGCAATGAACAAATGCAGAATTTTACAGGGAAATAAAAATGCAGGCACGTTCTTTTAAACGTTTTTGTTATTGTTATTCATTTGCTATTATTTTTGGTGAGGAACCAAAAAAATGAAACCCGCTGCAAGTTGAGAACCCAAATTCGAATATAAACATCCAGGACTCCTGCAGCTAAGATTATTTTTTCTGAATGGAAAAAGGAAGTTCTACAATCACATTTCACCACAGCTGACTCTTAATAATAAATACAAATGACGTCGAGTTCCGTCTTTCCAGGAAAGAAATACAATTATTTTTTTTCTATTACGGCGTGTCTATACAATGGCCAAAAAAAAAAAAAAAATAGCAGAGGAGAGCTTTATTTGCATTTTTTAAATTGTTAGAAAATAACGGGCTCCTTGTTTGTGGAGATCTTGCAACTGTTCCGTAATTTTCGAACTCTAATGGGGGATAATAGTTTCATTATGGGCCTTTGTAATCCTGAACGGGGGGAGAGAGAGTTGTTAAAATAGGATCTCTGTAAGATTTCGGATTAAACTGTTGGGAAGACATGAAAAGAAAAAGAAAGAGAGAAGGAGAGAGGGAGAGAGTCAGCCCCCATAGCGATGTAAAACTAATTAGAACCACACTTTCGCATGCACAATATTTACACGTGATTTTAATTATTACTCAGCCGTCCCTACCATTTGCTGGGCTCTATTTTCAATAAAAGATATTTCGAGTAAACTGAGCCTTTCGCAGAGATTTTTTTGTGACCCTGCATCCCACTGACCACGCTCCTTCGCCAGCCACGGGGATAAACAGCGTGAGCGTCCGCCGGAGAAAAATCAGGGAGTCACAGGCATATTTGCAAAGCGCTCAGCCACGACTTTAATTCCTAACACTGGACTTGGATCTGGCCGCCTCTTACTTTCCCCCGCGCACCCTCCCCTCCTCCGCGGCGGACTGTAACCCTCCGCTCGGCTTCCGATGCCGCTAGCGTGTGTCCTGCAGTCAAAGGAGGTGCCAGCAAATAAATAATTATATTTGCACATAAATTTGATTCACCAGAATGCGGGACGGCCGACTGCGAGCGCCCCTTTGATAGCCGCCCTGAGAAGCAGGGAGCCTTTCGGCAGCGGGGAGACGGGGCTTTTTCTCCATTTTCCCCCCGCTGCTTCCTTGCATAGTTAAAGAATTAATCGTCGTGATAAATACCGCCGCCCGGCTCTGCCCGCGCTCCTTCCCTCCCGGCCAGGACGGCGGCTCCGCGCTGCTCCGCTCCGCGCCACCCGGCCCCGGCTCCTGTCCCCGGCCTGGCGAGGGGGTCCCCGGCCGCAGCGGCCCCGTCCAAGGGCAGGGACAGGCAGGCGCGGCGGGGAGGACGAAGACGGTGTTTCGGTCACTGCCGCGCTCTGCCCGGCGGGGTGGGTGGTGAAGTGCAGTTTGATGCGGGCCAGCCAAAATACCGAGCCAGCGCCTGCCCCGGTCCTCCTCCGGCCGGGCGGGGAGGGCCGGCTCGGCGGCGCAGTTTCGGAAAGGGGATACGTTGAATTTGACTTTCCGCTGCCAGCTCTGAGCCGATCGGAGCGGTATTATTTACAGTGAGTTCCCAAACTAAACACAATAGTATAATTTAACCTTTCCAAGCACTCGTAAATTTTTACTGCTGTGAAACACAGCGATGCAAATGAGCGCGCTCATAGTTACTGACTTAATAACAACCCCGTGGCTCCCGAAACAATAACTCCTTATGAAATATAATAAATATATATTTAAATACAGTATACCGCAACTGCTATTTTGCCTTTTTTTTTATTGCTTCAATTATTGTATAATTTTATGTGAAGGTCTCCGATCACAAGGGTGGTGGTAGGGTTTTTTTTTCGCGGGGAACACGACCCACTGATGGGATGATTAATTATGATATAAAATAGTCCGCTTAAACGGGGTGGAGGGGGGGGAAAAGGGGAGAGAGAGAGAGAGAGAGAAAGAGGGAAGGGGGGCTGTAATACGGAATCTGATCTTTTAATCTCAGTTGGCCACAATTAAAACAAACCCCGCCGTATAACT
This sequence comes from Falco cherrug, assembly GCF_023634085.1. NCBI lineage: Eukaryota > Metazoa > Chordata > Aves > Falconiformes > Falconidae > Falco > Falco cherrug. The sequence continues at coordinate 109,752,701 of NC_073700.1, forward strand.
CAAATATGCCTTTGCATAAAAACATATGGCCTCGCTATAAAAATTATGGCTGGAAAACACTGACCCATTAATAGCCCGCGGACTGATTTATACTTTATTGTTCTGCTCCCCCGCCACGTGACCGGGGCAGCCAATGGGCGCCCGAGCTGCCCTCAACTTATTACTGACTCTACTTCTCCGCCAGCACCAAGTTGTTACGTGAAACCCGCAGCCCCGAACCGCGGCGGGTCCGCCGCCCGCGCCCGCCATGTCGGCTCCCGGGACCCTCAGCAATTACTACGTGGACTCCTTCCTGGTGCCGGAGGGGGACGAGCTGGCGGCGCCCCGCTACGCCCCCGCCCCGCTGGGGCCGCCGCCGCCGCCGCGGCCGGCGGCGCTGTCCGAGCACCCCGAGCTGGCCCCCTGCAGCTTCCAGCCCAAGGCGCCCGTCTTCGGCCCCCCCTGGAGCCCCGCGCACCCCGCCGGCGCCAGCGGCGTCCCCGCCGTCTACCACCCCTACGCGCACCACCAGGCGCCCGTGGCACCGCCCGACGGCAGGTACATGCGTTCGTGGCTTGAGCCTGTGCCGGGCTCCTTGTCTTTCCCCGGGTTACCTACCGGCAGGCATTACGGCATTAAACCTGAACCGCTGGCGGCCAGAAGGGCTGACTGTACCACGTTTGACACTCACACTTTGTCTCTCTCTGATTATGCTTGTGGTTCTCCTCCAGTTGATAGGGATAAGCAAAGCCACGAAGGCGCATTCTCTGAAAGCAATGGAGAAAGTGAGGCAAACGGAGAGAAACCGCAGATCGATCCAAGTAAGTGGAACTGCGAGGGTAATGGACTTCAGGGCGCTGCGCCGGCCGCGGGGAGGTGTCGAGGCGCTGGGGCTAATTACGCGGCCGAGCACCGGCTGCTGCTGCTGCCGCCGCTGCTCCAGCTCGCCGGGCTCTGCGATCTGCCACGGCCAGCGCTGCCTGTCGCAGGCTCGAACGGGATCTAGGATGGCTCGGGCTTTCCAGGCTGAAAGGAAAAGAAAAACCCACCCTACAACTGCAACTTAAACAGAAAGGAAAAAAAAAAAAAGGCAAAAGACGCCACCCCCGCCCCAGCCACCCCGGTAAACTCCGCAGGACGTGCTCGCATCCTCCTGCCTGGCCGCGCTCCCAGGCGTGGGCAACCGCCGGGGAGAGAGGGGGTGCCCCAGAAAGCATTGGATGTGAATCTGATCTCTTTGAGACGGCTCGCAGGCCGGGGCAGCTATTGCGGGGCTGAGAGCAGAAACCTCGCCGTTGACTTGGTGTCCCCTCCTCCCCCCTTCGTCTCCTCGGTGAAAAACCCCAGGCTGGATGCTCTCAGGGCTGCGGGACTGATGGCAGAGCGCCTCGGGATTGCTATCGCGATTAACGCCGTGCGAATAAGGGTCCTAAGCGGGCGAGGTTTTAATTATGCCAGCTGTAAACCGACTCGCCAGCTCCCTGGGTCTTGCCAGTGATGACACGGGAGAAGGTCGATATTAAAAAGTGAAATAATTTCGATGACATGTTGGTCTGGCTGGTCACTCCCCGGGCTGGCAGTTGGGAGCGGGGGGCGGGGGGTGGTGGGATTGGGGGGGGGGGCGGGGGAGGCCAGGAAGGAGGGAGGGAGCTACCAGAGAGAGAGAGAGAGGAGGAGAAAGTATTTTAAAATTGCATCCTACAAACAATAAAAAAGGCGAGTGGAGGCGGGGGCGGCGGGGCTTTGCCGCGTGTAGTTGCGTGTGACCTCTCCATGTGTCTGTATTTTGGAGTCCATTGTGCCTCGCCATCCTCTGTGTCTGGGGAAAAGAGCGCCACGTCCTAAACCCCAGTACCCCAGTATCGGGACACCTCCGCGGCTGGTCCTGCGTGCGTCTCCCTCCCAGCCCCCTCCCTCCCCCCGCCACCGAGCCTGAACTTCTCCTGTTGTTTTCGTTGCAGATAATCCAGCTGCAAACTGGCTCCACGCAAGATCCACCAGGAAAAAGCGATGCCCTTACACCAAGCATCAGACGCTGGAACTGGAGAAGGAGTTTCTGTTCAATATGTATCTCACTAGGGACCGTAGATACGAGGTGGCCAGACTCCTCAATTTAACTGAGAGACAAGTGAAAATCTGGTTTCAGAACAGGAGGATGAAAATGAAGAAAATCAACAAAGATCGAGCGAAGGATGAATGATGGCGACACGCGGGTTAAATTGAAAATGCATAAAGTTTAAAAATATAAGAAAGAAAAAAAAGTTAAAAACAAAACAAACAAACAAAATACCCTCCCCTCGAGCTCTGCCATGCAATGCGTCTGGGTCCAGGCCTCATTTTTTTCCCTTGGCAAATTCTGATTATGATTGTACCTTGTCACAGAGGCCAGTTTGCCAGGACAGGTACAGTAAGACTTTTCATTTTCTAATAGGAAAGAAAAAGGGGGCATTAGCACGAAGAGGCTGTTTAGCTGGCTTGTATAAATCTACCTGTTTCTTCACTTACGGAAAGAAAAAAAAGAAAAAAAAAAAGGAAAAAAACTACCTTTTCATAATGCACAACTATTTACAGACTGTATAGTTTAGTCTACGTAGCTAATTTTATTCGCTCTTTGCGCGGCAGAGAGATCTCTGCTTTAATACTTGAACACTGTGTTTTATTGTGGTAATTATGTTTGTGACTCAATTTATGTGCTTGGGTGCTGTACCGGATGTAATGTTGTAAGCTAGAATTCAATTTGAACTCAGGTTGTTTATTATAAAAATTGCATAGAGTATAGCTCTGTAGTGTATTAAGTCTTTTCTGTATAATTAGACAGTTAACCTTTGATTGTAAAATATATATTATATAAATATCCCAACGCAAAAAAAAAAAAAAAAAAGAAAAAAAAAAGAAAAAAGAGTTCGTCCGGGATGTCTGAGAATTACGGTTCTCAAAATCAAGTCATTTTAGTATGCACAGTTGATACATATAGAGTACTGTCTTTGTCGGTTGTATATATAATCTATATATTAAAAGAAGTAAATAAACAGACTAGCTTAAATATTGTTTTTGCACCAGTGAGCAGTTATCAGATTTCGGAGCTATACGTATATGTGAAAAGGGTAACTACCTATGGTTTACGTTTTAATTTTAATCGAATGATTTGATGGTTATTGTAATGAAGGTTAATTTTATTGATAATAAATTATACAGTATAAAAACCTACATTTGGTTATTGTAAATTTGTATCGAATTAAAAAAATAAATCTGGGAAGTTATGTTGATGGAGAACGTACACTGTCTATTTTGAAATAGTTACCTCATGGCCTACTGACCAAATCGTTGTGTTGAAATTATATTTAACTTTTTGCCAAATAAAAGATATTGATTCTTTTATATTTTGTGATGTTTTAAGATTATTAAGGAGGGGTTCTTCTACGGCACACAGAATCTCACCAGCTAGGGCAGCTGCGGAGGCGAGGTGAGCAGCGGTATTATTTCTGAGCCAAGACAGTCCCCCGGTTCTGTAAACGAGACCCCAGGTGATGAAAATTTAGGCTTATTTTCGTCCTAACTGGGTAGATTCAGGTCCTAAATGCCCTTGCTTGGCTGGAGGGGAGGCATTGCTTCCCCCCTCCCGGGTATAACTTGGTAAGCGGGCGCTCAGCAGTGCGAGGGGGGAGCCCCTTCGGGCGGCGGCGGGGGCACAGCCGCGAGGTAACGCGATTTTAATAAATCCGCCTGGCGGGGCGGGGGGGATTCAGGACCAAACCAAAATGTCCGACGTTTTTCAGTGCGGACAATAATGTAAATCAGCCCAGACAGCGACATTTAAGCCGAGATGGTTAATTAGTCTCCACCAGAAAATGTCCAGCACTAAGCGTGCTTCAACAAGCTCTGTGAGAAGGCTCGCCTTACCAGCGCCTTCATTGTAAATTCCCTTCTAGAGATAATTGCCCATGCAAAATATGTTTTTTTCAAACATCATCTATTTTCTTCCTTCCCTTCCCTTCCCTTTACGTTTGGGATTTTTTTTCCTCTTTTTAAATATCTCGTGGCAAATAAAAACAACCCGTTGCCTTTTACTAGCGCCTCAGATTATACATGTATGTATAGATATAGATACAGATAAAAATTTACTGAAAATTACGGTAGAATTTATGCTGTCAATTTCACTCGCTGATTTAGCCGAAGGAGAGAGGTGGGCTGGCACCAGGCTAATGCACAGAAGATAAATAGGATTTATTAAAAAAAAACAACGCAGAAAGAAGGTTTATTTGGAGTGGAAGATTTCCATACACACCCCCATTGCACCCACCCCTCCCCCGCCGCCCCAAGCCAAACCAAGCTCAGCAACAAAAGAAAATAGCGAAGTCTGTGAGCTTGCTGAAATTTACCCTTGTTTTGGGCGGACATCTTACTGCTCAGAGTAGATATCCTCCATAATATGAGCCGCAGCACACTTCTGCGTCACACCGACCCTTGTTTGCAAATATGTCGAATAACAATAAAAGCATTCTCGTTTTACGGAGGTACACTTACACATATATATGTACTTAAAGCAAAATAAGACGGAACACACTTATGGTCTTGGCAGAAGCTGTTGTTAGGAAAATTCAGAGCCATACAGTGCAATAAAAGAAAATGACTGCTGTAACCGTTTATGGGGTGTAAAACGCTGCAGGGCTAAAGACAAAACTTAGGGAGCCGGCAAGAAGTTTACAGATGTGCAGAACTGCGGGAGAGAGAAAAAAAAAAAGCTTTCGGCTTCACCTTAAAAAAAAAAAAATCCGGGATAAGATTTGATGAGTTCTAATTAGCAAAGGGGAGCTCGTTCTGGTGTGCACACACACAAAAAGCCCCTAATTGATCCCTGAGCCAGTATTTGGGGATGCTGGGACGCCCTCTGTTGTTGCAGACAGAGGCAACTTCAAAGAATCGGCATTAAGAGTGTGTAATAAATGACGGGTCTGCAAACTGTCTGGAATTCGGCTCTTAATGAGTTTACAACTGTCCAGCCACAATTAAGATTTTCTACAAAAGCCTTTTCATTTGTTTTGTCTGGCTGTTTTAGATAAAGCGGGCGAGCGGAAATAACAACCTTTTATTGGCCTTCCCCTGCTTAAATCCAGGCTGGGAGGTGGACATTTATCTTCCCGTGCGCTGGCGGGCAGAGGCGCTGGCTCCGCGGGGCCGACGCGGCGGGGCGGCGGTGGTGGCGGCCGGCCGGCGGCAGGTGGCGCTGTGAGCCCGCGAAAGAGCGCGCGGCCGCCCGCCATCAAGCGCTCGGCCGCCTCCCCGAAAGCTCCTAAAATGTCGACTTTATGGGAGCATAACTAGGGTCGGAACCGCCGGTGTGGTATTCGCAAAGGCCGATAGGTTTGAGTTGTTGGGGGTTTTTTCCCCCCTTATCCCGGGAGTACGGTGAGGGATGCACCGCTGCCACCGGGTGTGGTTAGGGTGGCATTTTACGCCTGGCCACGCTCGTTGCACTCGTGGTAAAAGTCAAGCTTGCTCTGCACCAAGGACATACCCTGCATTTATTATTCTCAAAACAGCAAGGCATTTCCTAGTAGCTGACAGAGACGGACGGAGCCCTGGCACCGAACTGCCAGCTCCTCTTCCCCTTGCCCCAAATCTTCGCCCTTCTCCGGCGAACCTCTGAGCCTGCAAACAGGGTGTCCCGATCTCCCGAAGGGCTGGTGAGAACTGAAATATTTGGAGAAAGGGGTAATCGAGGAGCTCGGGCAGGATCAGCCCGATCAGCCCGGGAGGAGAGCGCCCGAAGACCTTCGCCCTGGGGGCGGGGGGCGAAGCGACGGGTTCTCCAGTGTCCTCTCGCCCCGCGTAGCTGGAGACACAGCCGTGCGGGGAAACGGCAGCGCCGCAAACCTCTCGTCTGAAAATTATTTACCGGCCAGTGAGATTCCTCAACAGCTGTCTTTGATACAAATAAAAATCCCTGCCTGTGTCCCCAGCAATTCCAGATCTGTGGGACCCGTTGTAATTATATGATACAGATGCTAGCAGGCTGATGCTCTGCAAACTTGACGTGTCTCAAAGTCATTCCTAACTTCTCGCCTTCTATTTTGATTTCCTCCAATCGTTTTCGTATTTTTTTCCGTTTTGCTTTTGTTGGCTTTCGTGCCTTGAGAATGAGGCTTAGCGAGGAATTGCGGAGTATTTTCAGACTGCAGTTGCCAAAAGAGAGTGGGATAAACTAATTGGAAGGAAAATAAAGGCAGGAGGAAAGGAAGCAGAAAATGTGGGCTGAAGTATGAACGTTGTATTTTTCAAGTTTAAGCCAGACAACTAAACAAATCGCTGCACAGTACTCCGTAACAAAACTACTTTCTCTGTGTTTTATTTACTTTTCCTTAAATCAAAGCCAATCTCTTTATATCGAAGTTCAGCATCGGGAAGGAATGCAAGCACTGAGCTATTTTTCCCCCGCACTGTTTCAGAGATTTAATTCTTTCCAGGGATAAAGAACAACAGCCACTCCCTGCTTTCTAACAAGAGTCTTCCTATCAAATGTTTGTCTACAATGGCATTGCTAAACTTATTATGATTAATTATTTTTTTTCCTCGAGCAGTAAAATTATATTGAAATTAAAAAGTGTTTATGCGTCGTCATATTGAGTAATAACTTGGCACAGTACGCTCCATTATAATTGTGGATAAATTACGGCGGGAACAGACTCCAAAACAACAACATCTTCTCTAGTATGAACCACATCAAGATACTGCTTAATACACAAGCCATAATCATGTAGTGCTCCCAGGTCGCTTATAACTTATGAGCACCATTTTATCACTACCTTTTACTTCCCGGAAAAGCTCAGAAGGCAAAGAGAAGTAGTCCAGAGCTCACACGAAAAAAAAAAAATACCACGAATCCCGCCTAGAGGATTTTTTTTTAATCGTGTGAGAATATTGCGGTGGTTGAAACCTTGCAGTCTGCTCCCATTCGCCGTTTCCTCGGCTGGGAAAAAGAAAAAAAGAGAAGGAAAAAAAAAAGAAAAAAAGAAATTAAATTAAATGTATGTTTTCAGGCGCGGGGATGTAGCCTAGTTTTGGAAGCGACAAAACTGGAGATTACAGAGGCTGTTTCAGAGGCAGTGCTATGCCTAACACGCAGAGGGTGGGGAAAGTAAATAAGGTGGAGGGAACCCAAGTCTGGGGTTCTTTTAAATTTATTCAGTGAAGACTTTTTGAGAAATCTTGGGGGTTGGCTGGAAAAAAAAGCTGAAAGCAAAATATGTTAAAAAAAAAAAAAGGTGGCGGCAGTAAACACACACACGCAAAGAAAAATACATAAATGTGCAAATTGTACAGAATCAGAGAGCTCGAAATACAACCACCCAGCTAATCTAAGTGGTTCTACGCTATCCATATTTAAGTCTAGACATTGGTTATATTTGCTGTTTCTTTCTTCTTGCATCTTGGTACGTTGTCACTAGAGGAGCAATTTATTGGTCTAATGTCATCTACTTCAGCCTCTTTGATCTTCTTGGTCGTCGTCTTGTTTGCATCGCATTCGTTTAACTTCTTGGGCCTTTATTTCCTTTCCAACAGCCTCTTCTGCCGGCGTGTTCCCACATCGCGATTGCGACCGCGGGGATATTGTCTAATATTGGCGAATTGGGAGAAATAACCGAATAGGGCTCTTTCACCAGCTTCTGCCTTACGCCTGCAAATAATAACTGCATATTCACGTACTTAATACTTGGCAAATATCTACATACAGCCGCCACATTTGAATGCTCTGAAGCACCAATATCTTAGGGATCCGGCTTTAGAGAATTTACTTGCTTCTGTCAGTAACCTGTATTCATGGGGCTGCAATAACCGGGCATAAAGAGTCCCAAAGGGTTCGCGCGCGCGTGTGTGTGTGTGTGTGTGTGTATATATGTCATGGAGGTGTGTGTGGGGGTAGACGGTGTCCCACGTTTACAAAACGTAAAGTTTAGGGTCCGTGCGAAATATCACCGAGAACAATTTTAACTGGTGAGAAAGTCTTTGTACACGGGGCACCAAACTATAATTGAAAGGAGAATTTCCGGGGCAATTCCATTGTGCTCCTTCCAGTTTATGATGTGCAATACAGGCAGGCAGTAAAAGCTGTCTTTACCAGGACTCCCTGTCTGAGGGAAGGAAACTCATTTTACGATCCGTTTAAAGGAAGGGCACGGTGCAGCATCCTCAATGGAGAGCCATTCGCATTGTTGGGGAGCCCAGTGTTTAGAAAAGCAGCGGCGCTCCCCGTCATCTGAGCGTGCCGCCGCCGCCTCACGCGTCGGGCTGTAAGGTACGTTAGGGCAGAAAGGTAAAAAGGGGCGGCTGAGATCTGAAGCCATTTGTAGGCGATTTCTTCAAATCTGGGGATTTTGGTTGATTTTGTTTCTTCTTTTCGAGGCGCTCAGAAAGTTAAGCGCTGGCATAATTATTTTTTTCTTCATTTTTGGTGTTTGGGTGGTTTAGGGTTTTTTGTTTGGTTTTTTTCCGGGGAGGGTGCCCGTGTTTTTTCCCGGGGGGGGCTGGAACCCGGCGAGGCTTACTCCAGGGCGCCGCCTTGGATTTTCAAGGCTCGGGCAGCCCTTCAGGGCCGGCGGCGGTGCGGCTGGGGCCCGGCGTGGCGGGGGTACCCCCCGCAAACCCCGCCGCGGGGCTCCCGCCCGCTTATTTTCCTCACGGAAAAAAAACCAACGCGTGGGTGACGAGCGGCCACCTTCGAAGTTTCTATTTTATTTTATTTATTTTATTTTGTGTTCCGAGACACCCCTCGGTCCGCCTGAAGGACCACATGGTGTGCGCGCCCCGTCGGCGGGCCGAGCGCCCCCACCCCGTGTCGGCGCCGTCGGGGGCGAGGGGGCGGTGGCGGCTGGAGGGCGCTGCCGGGCGCGGCGGCGGCGGCGGCCCCGGCCCGTCCATGGCCGGGCACCGGCGGGCCGCGGCCGGCACCACCTGTGAGGCGGGCGGGGATTGGCGGGCGGCGTCACATGACCGGTCACGTGCTCGAGGCAGCTCAGTCCAAAAGAAAATGGGGTTTGGTGTAAATCTGGGGGTGTAATGTTATCATATATCACGCTACCTCGTAAAACCGACACTGAAGCCTGCCGGACAACAAATCACAGGTCAAAATTATGAGCTCTTCGTATTATGTGAATGCGCTTTTTAGCAAATATACGGCGGGGGCTTCTCTTTTCCAAAATGCAGAGCCTACTTCTTGCTCCTTTGCAAGCAACTCCCAGAGAAGCGGCTATGGACCAGGCGCGGGTGCCTTCGCCTCCTCCATGCCCGGCTTGTACAATGTGAACAGTACCATATATCAAAGCCCGTTCTCTTCCGGATACAGCCTGGGCTCTGATGCCTACAACCTGCATTGTTCCTCTTTTGATCAGAACATTCCCGTCCTCTGCAATGAGCTAACCAAACCCAGCTGTGAGAAAGCGGAGGAAAGCAACCTGCACAACCAGGCTGAGCCTAATTTCCGGATATACCCCTGGATGAGGTCTTCAGGTAGGGGCAAGCGGAGAGGGCTCGGAGCCGTGGCAGCCAGGCAAAGCGTGTCGCCAGAATTACTGTCAGCACAGCCTTTATGGTTTTAATTATAGCCGAGGCGCCATTGCGTAGAAAGCCCGTGGCATTGTATGTAAATGAGTATCATAAAACTTTTTATTGCCCAATTAATGGGTTCTAGCCTCGTAAATTTATTTAACTCCATTTGCTATGGAATTTTAGCATTGAGTTGATTTGCGCTGTTTGCTATAGAAATGTGGAGAGTTGGCTGCGGGCTCCCAGAGCCCCCACGGGTAAACGTCTCCCCTGCCCTCTGCCGAAGTTGGGCAAAGAAATCCCGCTGGCGGGGGAAGGCGGAGGGGAGAGGGGCGTTCAGGAGCGGGGGACGGGCTGCTGAAGACTTTGCCAGCCCACGTTGCCGAGACGTGCCACTTTCGTCCCCCCTGCCCTTTCCACGGAGATAAGGATCTATAGAAATGTACTAAACAGGAAAACGGGGCGGGGGGGGACGACGACGACACGGGGGGACGGGACTGGGGGCGAGAGTGTGTGAAAAAGGAGAGCTCTCTTCTGGAGCTAAATGCGATGTATTGTTTACGATCCAGGCGGGGTTGGGGTGTGTGTGTGTGTGTGTGTAGGGAGCCCCCGACATGAAAATAAAATAAATACAGCCCAGCCTTCCAGCTTTTTATTTCCCCTTGCGAAACGCGAAAGTCTGGAAGGTTTTAGGGAAATACATAGCCTGGGGGCAAAGTTCCTCCTCCCAAAAGCAATTTCCTCCCCCACCTCCTCTCCTGAATGCTTTCTCTCCACTTTTTCTAGGTCTCGAGCAACTTAATTTTTGCCCTGCCTGAGCAGGGCAGGTCGTGTGGCTGAAATGTCTTTGTTAGGGCAAAGTGGGGGGGCGGGTGGAAGTGAGGGAAGGGGATCATTCACTCTCGCTCGGCCGCTTTTTGTTTGTTTAATAATAATAATCATAATAACAACAATAATGAACCCAGACACACACCCAACACTAAAAAGAGAAAACTTTCCACTTCTCTTCTTGCCTAACTCCTGGCCGTGTGTGCCTGCTTTCAGGTCCAGATAGGAAGCGAGGGCGCCAGACCTACACCCGCTACCAGACCCTGGAGCTGGAGAAGGAATTCCACTTCAATCGTTATCTGACTCGGCGGCGGAGGATAGAGATCGCCCATGCCCTTTGCCTGACGGAAAGGCAGATCAAAATCTGGTTCCAAAACCGGAGGATGAAGTGGAAGAAGGAGCACAAGGAAGAGAGCTCCAGCACCCCGGCTCCCAACGAGCCCACGTCAGCAGCAGCCTCGGTCGAGAAAGTGGAAGAAGACGAAGAGGAGGAGGACTAAGGAGTCCCACTCGAGGAAGCGATCTCAGTATAACGTATGCACATGACAGTTGGAAAAGCTCCCTTTAAAGAGGGGAGAAGAAAAAACAAAACAACAACAAAAAAAGAGAGACACTCACTGTTTTTATTTAAAAAAATACAAAAATATCAGTTCCCTTTAATAATCATCTTGCAAGTGAGCATTTGCAAACACGAAAATGTTTCTTGGGGTGGCTTTCCAGCCTTCTCTCCACTCTCTTGTACTCCCCAAATCTGCCCTGTGCCGAACTTCTCGGTAATATCTCCTAAGAGCATCCTACAATCATTTGTTTTTTCGTTTACCCAAACCTGGCTGAGTTTGTCCAGGAGACATTTCAGTGAGAGAACTGCTGCTTGCACAGATGGTAAACCGTGACCTTCCGAAATAACTACCTGACTCAATAGTCCCAATCATGTGTAAGGGGAAAAGTGCATTAGGCTCACATTAAGAAAAACTACCTAATTTTGAATAAGTAGCTCTGCACTTCTCTTTTTTTTTCTTTTTTTCTTTTTTTTAATTATTGTTAGGAAAGTATCATAACTAACAGCTACACTAACAAAAGGTTAAACGGCAAGGGGAAAAAAAAAAAAAAAAAAAAAAAAAGATGTTCCACAAACCACTACAATCCACAGCAATGATTTGTACTACCTATTTTCCAGACTACCTATATATCTTGCTCCGCCTACCTATCTTCGAAAGTATACTGTATTTTAGTAGTCGAAAGAAGATAACATTACTAATGTGAATCGCAAAATGCTTTTAGAAATGTAAGTGTAGTCATTTGAAAAGCACGCATCAATAGCTTTGGTATAGAATTTGGTACCGAAAAGGCTGAATATATTTAAATTTAAAATAATATATTTATTCCAAAGCAATTATAAATGAAAACCATATGCTGCAATATATCTTTGTTCTCGATTCTTTACTATTCCGAGGAAGCAAACATGCCAATATTGTACAAAGCGGTTTAATATCTCCCGTTGGCTTCTACCTTCGGCTGCCTCTGCTAAAGGCCGTTTTATTCTAGGTTGATCTTAATATAGCGGGAAGTGTTCTTTGAGAAGTGAATTTAAATGACCATGTAACCACCTTTAAAAAAACCCTGTTTGTCCTGAATATCTGAACGTGTTAATATGTAATACCGTGAATTTTCCTACAATAGCAGATACTGGTTGGGGTTTTTTTTGTTGGTTTTTCTTTTTTTTTTTTTTTTGTCATTTATATTCGTCTTGGAGTTAATTTGTAAGATCATGTCATAAATTGGGAAGTATGTAATTAATTTGGAAACTTTGTAGCATGATGTATTGTTAAGAACTCTGTATAAATCCGTCTTGAAGGTTTGGCGAAAGTTTATTCAAAAATTGTATGTTACAATGTGTTTCGATGTGTTCGTTGTGAACATTTGGGTATGCCGTGTAAGTATTGGAAGTGGGGAAAAAAATGTCTGTGAACTCTCTTTGGAAGTGATACCGTGTTCAAACATCTCCCACAATAAATGTGTTTTATGTTACACAGAAAATAAATATGCTTGTTGACAATGAATTGTGTTTGTTTATTAGGGAAACATTTCGAAGGAAGCATAAAAAAATAATTTACACAGACAAATAGAGAAATCAGACCATATAAATCTTCTTCTTCCGTAATCAAAGGAAAAAAATGCAAGGTGATGAATTGATAGGAATCAGTCAATTTCTGAATTTTTTTTCCCCCTAGCGCAGTTGATTAATAAAGCGGAAAGCCTTCTTTATGGGAGGGCTTCCTTCCACCGTGTTCCCGTGTCCTCTTGCAATCATAACCTCTGTCCAGCCGGCCGGCGATCAAGCCGAAATCACATGCAGTGAAATAATAATTTGTAATGAACAGAAAGTGAGATGCGAAAGTTCCAAGCATAAATGATCTGGTCAAGTACGTGTGTGGTTTGTGCGTGCAGCTTTTGGGGGGCGGAGGGGCATCAGGATAGCATTAAAAAGGGGGGAAATCCCCCCGCTTTAGAAAATGTATCGGTTTTGCCAGCTACCACGTAATGTCTAGGAGATCTAATATTTTCAATCTTTTTTAAAAAAAGAAGAAAAAAAAAATCTCCCCCTAAAAGTCCCTTTATTCGGCCGGGTAAATGCAGGTAGAACCAGAGCATCATTTGCACAGAAGTTCCCTTTTCCTGCTATACTCCATTCCTGGTCAACGTACTAATTGTAATTTTAATAAAATTAGTACAAACTCCAGGTCTTTTAGAAAACTCCAGGGCTGCCTCTGTGGTAAGATGGCGCCTCTCTAAGACCTGCCTCTTCTTAGTGATGAGGAAAAGGCCATAAATCCGTTGTTGTTTATGAAAATTTACAACTTTGCAATACAACTTTATGAGTTGTTCGGTTTTTCCATTGGTCGTTGTCGGTCATGTGGATGGTAACCGTGAACATGAACTTTTTTATAATTTCCCTTGCGAGAATAGAGCCGCATTCTTTTGCTGAGCTCTGTCCTGCTTCGGATCTCTCTGGCTTTCAATCCCCATTTCATTTGTTCTTTGTAAGGCAATAGTGAACAAAGTGTGCGGAGGTTCGGCATAAGCAGCCGCCTAGAACACAGATCCGGGATGGCAATTTCCAGTTCCCCCGCTGGAAGGTGTGGCATATTGGATTCAAAGCACTGGCGTGGCAGATTTTCAACTTGCAACCTGGCTAATTTCCTGCTTCTTCTGGCACCAAAAGGAGGGCGATTCGTCTCCTGTGCAGCCAAAGCGACAGCTGTCAAAGTCGCAGGGGCTCCTGTGAGCCAGAACCTAAAAGGTGAGAAATGTATATGACACTACCGTAAGCAGGGAAACATGGTTTAATACGTTTAAATATTAGACATGTGCAATTAAACCAAATTGAAATGTTACCGGCCAAAAATAGAGGTGGCTGCAGCTCAGTTGATTTTGACCAGTGCATGCAAAAATATGCCTAAATAAATTGTCTACTTTCTATTATTTAGCAAGGACGCTGTGGATTTTTTTTTTCACGAAGTTTATTTCTGTTTGCATTTGCCAGAGGGTTGCTGTGACATTCAGGTTATTTTCTCAGAATGTAGGTTTATAGTATCAATCCGGGTTGGTTTGATTTTTTTTTTCCCCGCAGCACAAGGAAAAAAAAAATTAACCCCCCCATATTTTTTTTTTTTATTTCGTAGCATTAACTTAAAGTTCATTTGCGGCAGCTGAAATGTAGATGTAATTTAATTTTTACTGTTTCAGAAAAAAACCCAGCAGTCAGCACAATGACTCCTGGCTCCCCTGGCATGTTCAGGAGAAAGGTTATTTCTGCGCGGCGGAAACAGCGCGAATGTGTCTTTGATTTTCTTTATCAGATCAAGCGCTGCCTGCAAACCCCCCATGCCTCGCCGTGGGTCCATCGGAGCAGAGGTGCCGGCGCTTTCCGGCGTGGGTAGCTTGCGCTCCTCGGCTGCGCGGAGCGGGATTTGCAGCAGCTAAACTGATCTCAGCGCCGGAGATGGAGCTTTTTTCCCCCCTTTCCCTCCTTGTTGTGACTGTTACGGTGCGGCGCTGGGGCGGGGGGAGCGGCGGCTGGCGAGCCGGTGCCCCGCGGTGTGTGCCGACGGGGGGGGAGCGGGGCCCCGGGGACGGCGCCCCCGAGACCCCCCGCCGCCGCCCGGCTCCGCTCCCGCCTCCTTATGGCAAGTGAGCGGCTCTGGGCGCTTTAAGTGTTGGCCCCGGCTCTGCTTGTACTGCCGGGCTGATAAAGCATTGCATTTGCATTGCATTGCGGTATCCGCCGGACTGGAGCTGCAGTGAGCGCCGGATTATTTATTGCGGGGCCGCGGGTGCTCAGTGCTGCCACGGCGTGGCGGAACGGCGGAGGCGGGCGCGGAGCGGCCCCCGCAGCCCCTGGGAAGGGCAGCGCTGGGAGCCTGCGCTGCTCGGGGGAAACCCAAATAAAAGACCAAATAAAATAATTAAGAAAACAACAACCCAACAAAAAAATCTGGCCTACCTTTTTCTATAGGAGCATCGCGGCTCGCCCCCGGGCAAGATATTCCTGCGGGACCGGCTCTGCCCCCTCCCCTTTCCCTCCGCTTGTAGCTCGGTGCGTGTCAACTGTAAAATATTACAGTGGGAGCGGGCTGGGAGGACCCGCCCGCGCCTCCCCGGCCAGGCTCCCGCACCCCGTCAGCCTAAACAACGGTTCGCCTTGCCCAAACTGTTTGGATTAGGAGCTATTAGTTAAAGGTTGGTTTTGGTGACGCTGCCGAGCATGATAAGGATTTGTAAGTGGTTTTATATCCTAGGAAAAGGAGGCTTTTCAGTTTAAGAGGGTTACTGCCCCCGCACCTGTATCCGAGGGTGGCTGAGGTTGCCGTCCGGGTTTTCGGCGGGAGGAGGAAGGCGAAGTGTGTGGTGGAGGAGGTGCTGGGGATGCGGGGAATTCCGAAAACAAATAAAAGGCGGATTAAATACACGGGTATCGCAAAGTGTGATTTTGTTGCGGTGGCAAAATGCAGCGGTTGGCTTTCTGCTTTCCAGGGGGGGAAATGGTGAAGGGAAACTGCTGCGAAATGTGTCCGGACAGGGCATTTCCCCAACAGAGCTGGGGGGTAACAGATTATTGTAATTCGGGGTTTTCTGGGGGTAGGGGGGAGGAGCGGAAAGGATGCCTGAATGTGACTGAAGCGGAGATTGCAGTGCAGATTGTTTAGCTGTCACTGTAACTATTCTAACACGACCCAGCCAGGCAAACGTGCACATTTCATTCCTTTTAATATTATGGGATCAACGAAGAAATATTTTCGCTGCCTGCTGTCGGGCTTTCGACAGTTTGGTTTGGAGGCAAACAGTATCTTGAAAAGGAGGAAAGAAATAAAAAGAAAAAGAGAGAAAGAGAAAAAAAATCAGTCTGTAACTGATGCTATAAAATGTAAATATAACTAAACTTAGAGTGATTTTTTTTTTTTTGTCTCTGTGTGATGGATTGAAACAAAAGACTGTCTGGCCACAACTTGTTTAAAGTGAGGCTGGTGGGTTTCGCTCGGCCCGAGTATTCATTTTTCACGGTGCGTTTTCGTTCTGACCTATGTTGGCGAAAATCTACTCTTTTAAAGACCTCTTTGTATTTAGCGTGCTGTGTATCTGTTTGCTGGTGTTCCCTCATTTTTTAACTCTATTCTCACTGAGTAAAAACCTTTTTCTGGAGAAGGCTGGCTTTCAGGAAATACATGTTTCTGAAATGACCTTCCAAAGCATGCAGCTAGTGAGCTGTAATTCTACCAGGTGTGTTTATGGATTAGCCGGGCTGAAGAGGTTAAGGAAGTTGGGAGCAAAAAAAAAATAAAATTGGAGGCAATCAACATCTGAATGTGAAAGTCCAGCTGAGACTGTGAACAATACAATCTATTGTGGAGCGATGTTTTAACTCACTACTGTTTTATAGGTATCGTAATCTGCCCCCGGAAATGAGACAAATAGTCTCCCAACAACAACAAAACTCTCCTTTGAAAGCTACTTTAGGAAACAGGGCTCGTACGAATGTCACTTTCCGTCAGAGCGCGTTTAAAGTCAGGCTATTCAATCTGTTGTAATGAGCACGGATTATGAGTAAATACAGCTTGGAATGAACAACCTCATGTTATCTCCAGGAACTGCAGGGTTACGGCTGAATTAAAAGCGCCTCAGCGTATTTCATCAGCACTGTTACTGTCCCTGCCCTGGGCCAAGAATTATATTTCCGCTATGGGGTAACTGCCATGTTGAAAAATGAAGGTGGAAATATTTGTTTCACGTATTATTTTTTTCCCTTTTAAAGACACACATCCACATTTAATCAAATTATTCGGAGCAACAACGAAACCGATTGGCTTCTGCTGACTCATTAGCAGGGCTGTATTAATTGGGAATAGTCCTACTGGCTCGTTTTTTAATTTGAATGTTTTATTTCCTCGGGTGGACTCTGGCGGGGGGCGGGGGAACTCGGGGAGAAAGGACACGTGGAACTTTATCTGGGCTGCTCGGGGGGCGCCGGGAGCCCGCCCAGCCCTTCCCGGGGCCTTCTCGGGCATTTGGTGCAAACCAAAAATCCCCCTCCCCGGAAGGCCACCGTTTCCTCCCCCGGCCACAACCTTTGCGTTAATTATGAGGGTGTTCATTAAGATACAAGACCTCTTCCACGCAGGACGCGTCGGCCTCTTTCACAAAAGCTAGGTTCGGTGGTAAGGCGGGCTCCCCGGGCGAGCTCCGCAGGGAAGTCTCAGCGGAGGGGCGGTTTGCGGGGAAAATAATAAAATAAAAATCGCCTAAACCCTCCTGGATGCGGTTGTGGCTTCGGGGTGGGAAAAGGCAGAGAGGCCGCCCGGCCCCCCAGCGCTGCGCGGCGCTCCGCTCCCCCTTCACGTGCTCCCTCCGCTCCAAACTTTCCCCCGCCGCATCCTCCGCCACCGGAGGGCCGGGGGCGCCTCGCCCGCCCTGCCCGCGGGGCTGCGCCGCTCCCGGGGGCGCCAAGCCTGCCCCGGGGCCCCCAACTTTTAAGGGCGCCCCCCCGCCTCCAGCCGCCGGGTGGGGGGGTGTCCCCGTCCGCCGCTGTCACGCTGCCCGCACCGCCTGCTCCTGCCGGGAATTATTCCTGTTATTATTACTGTTGTTATTATCGGAATATTTTTCCTCCGGAGGGGCGGTGCCGCCCCGGGGGCGCGGCCGGTCCCAGCGGCGCGGCGTTGCGTTGCGCGGCGCTGCGCGGGGCGGCGCGGCGGGGCCGGGGCTGCCGGTAAGTTGGCGGCGCGGTGGCGGCGGCCCCGGGGGAGCGGGCGCCGCGCGCGCTCCCATTGGCCGCCCCGCCGTCAGCTGCTCCTATTTTCTGCTGTCGCTTTTGGCGCTCGGCCATCCAGAAACAAACCACTTCGACGACTCCTAATAGTTATCGCCAGATGTACTAATACACAACAAATCACGGTCCGGGAGAGGGGGAGAGCAAATGAGTTCCTATTTCGTGAATCCCACTTTCCCGGGAAGCCTGCCCGGGGGCCAGGACTCTTTCCTCGGGCAGATCCCCCTTTACCCGGCGGGCTATGATGCTCTCAGGCATTTTCCGGCTTCGTACGGGGCAAGCAGCCTGCAGGACAAGACTTACACCTCACCTTGTTTCTACCAACAGTCCAACACCGTCATTACTTGCAATCGGGCTTCCTATGAGTACGGAGCCTCTTGTTTTTATTCGGACAAGGAAATTAGTAGCGCCTCTCCCTCCGGCAGTGGCAAACAGAGGGGGGCCGGGGACTACCTGCACTTTTCTTCCGATCAACAGTACAAATCCAGCGGCGTCCAAGCCAAAATTGTAAATGACGAAGGCACCGACCGGAAGTACACGAGTCCTGTTTACCCCTGGATGCAGCGGATGAACTCCTGCGCTGGTAAGGCGTTTCGATGCAATCAAGGGGGGTGGGGGGTGTGTGGAAGGAAAAGTTTCTTTCCCCAAGATTTTGGGGTGGTTTTTGGTTTTGAGATGAAGTCCTGACTGCTGGAGAGGCACGGTTCCTGCAGGGCAGCGTGTAACACGAAACCTTCCCAGGTTATTTTAGACCTGGCACATTGGCACCCGGGGAACAGTGGCCGAGAGCCCAGCTTGTGGATTCACTGCTGGAAGTTACTGGGGAATCCTTAGGAAGCGGGGGTGTGTGGGGTGGGGGGGTATGGGAGAAAAAAAAAGAGAAAGAGGAAAAAAAAGGAGCACAGCAGTTTTACCACCCTCCTAAAGCCACCCCAAAGCCTCTGTTCCGCTTCTTCATTGTCAGAGAGCGATGCAGGGAATATGCCCTCTGTACTGAGGATCCAATGCATTTGTGGCACATTCCTCCTCGCCCCCCTCCCCCAGCTCATTAGCCTGTAAGTATTGGATATTGAGAGCACGTTTCTGGGGCCGTGGGCGCACTTCCATGGCATCGCGGATTTTCTCTGACTTACGAGTGAACTTCACATAATTGAACTATTCTGTCCAGGAGTGATGCGGGGTGGTGGTGGGGTGTATTGGGGTGGCACTTATTTTTAATTATCCCGTATTAAGACGTTTACTTCCAGTGTTTGCTAATGACTCCCATCCTCTCCCCTCCCGAGTTCATGTTTGCTGGACTGTGGGTCGCATTTCTTTTTTGGAAAGTTAAACTTTTAGCAAGACCATTCTGATGCTGCTTTGCATTCGAGGGCAGTAAATTCCGGAGCAAATGGCAAAGGCTCTTCTATGATCTTTAGCTGATGTCTATAATTATACTTCAATTACAGATCCTCTGTAGTCACAGCCATGGCAATAGAGTGTGTTTGTGTAAACACACCCGCATATACGTGCGCACACACACACACATATGCATGCGTTCAGCTCCCCGGATCGCGCACACGTGTGTGTGTGTGCGCGCGCGCGCGCGTGTGTGTGTGCGCGCACAGGGTCTCAACATGCATCGGGTAGACACTGCTCAGCGGTTCACACGGTGCGACCTACTTCACTTTCCCTAGTTCCACCTTAAAGCCTCTTTGTATGCCAGTTGCCCCACCACCGTAAGCACGCTGCACATCCGCATTTGCAGCTGGTCAGGCAGGAGAAAGGAAAAGAGGGGGGGAGGAAAAAAAAAAAAAAAAGGCTCCAGGAAACCACAGCAGCTTCCCCCCTCCCCGTGATTGTGCCTGCAAAAGGAGGCAGAATATACTAATCGCTCTTTCTGGTCTGAAATCAGTGGGCCCTGTCCAATGCGATCGTTTTGTCTTTACTTCTACAGGTACAGTATATGGAACTCATGGGAGACGAGGGAGGCAAACTTACACCAGATACCAAACGCTAGAGTTAGAGAAGGAATTTCATTTTAACAGATACTTAACCCGAAGACGACGTATTGAGATTGCAAACGCTCTCTGCCTTACTGAACGCCAGATTAAAATATGGTTTCAAAACAGGCGGATGAAATGGAAAAAGGAAAACAAATTCATAAATTCCACACCGCCCAGCAGCGAAGAAACAGAGGAAAAGTCAGGGGAGTAGAACCATGTTTAATAAACGCTACCAGGCCTTTCCTTAGTGCTTACTATTACTATTATTATTTACCTTGTGTTCCTTCTGCTACTAAAATCCTATAGGTTTTTCACAGTCTATTAATTCCCAAAAGGCTTGGTTAAAAGATGTACATTTTCAATCATCTGTGACTTTCTTTAATGTATGTGGAAGCCCTAGCTTTCGAGCTACAGGCATGTATGTATATAACCATCTTTCGAAAGCATAGATGGCGTTGCTTAATATGTTAGAGAAATGGCCCAGATTTTTAAATATTTGAGGTCAGCTTCTGTGTGTGGGTGCGTGTCCCCGGTGTGCCTGTGTGAAAAGACATAAGAGAGTGATTTTTTTTTTATTAGAAATGTTAGTGTTGTAGAAATACGAGAGATTTTAGAAAACCCTGGGTTTATTTTGTTGCTAACTCCCGCCATGTCGGGCCATCTCGTTATGTTGTTTGGGAGCTTATGGTCTGCAGGGAAGAAAAAAAAAGTTTTACGCATGTGTAAGATATTTAAATGGCAAAAAGAAGGAAAACACTGTTAAAAAAATCGTTGTACAAACCCCTGGGCATAAACTTGCAGTTAAAGTGAAGATGAATTGCAGGGAGATTTTTAAAATGCCGCTGAACTGCCTAATCTGCACTACTAGTATTGAAGTAAAAAACTCGGCGTTAAACTTCAGGGGAAGCGAGGAAAGAGGTTTCAAAGCGGTCGAATTTCTGTGGTTCCCGTTGAGCTTACACTGAGGTTTCGGTGAGCTCAGCTCTACACTGAAGGGGCTTTGAATTATGGACTACGTTTCTTGGGGCTTCGTGGGCTTGGGTCGATCTTCCTTTCTTCTCTTTCCTTTCTTTCCTTTTTTTTTTTTTTTTTTTTTTTTAATTAAAAGAAAGTGTCTGTCATATTAACTCGGGGATCTTCTTCCCTGCTTTTGTGTTATCTTAATTCACATTCGCATTTCTTAGCACTGGAAAAAATAAATAGATACTCTAAAGAAAAGTAGCTGCCATAAAATGCTTCCATTTCGAGTTCTCTATAAGTAAAATAAGCGCAGCGAAAATATCGATTAATATATACGATGTATCTCTATATATTATATTGTGTGTGCGTGAGTGTGCGTGTGAAGCTGTGTACAAATACACTTGTATAAGCATTAAGGCTCTTTTGTTTGGAAGGCAGCGCAGTTTGGGCTACCGCTCTAAATATTTTAAAAGCCAAATCTGGAAAATACTAATGCAAAATGGCTACCGCCGCATTCAGACGGTTTTTTTTTCCCGAGAGGCGGAAAAATAACGGCGACCGTAAAGGCGCCTGGAATTTGACCCCCTAGTTAGAAAAACGCTGCACGATATTTATCTTTCATAGGTACCTGCCATTTCAGATCGGCAGGACCCAGGCGCCTCTCGAAACCTCCGGCGCGGGAAAAAGGGGGAAGGGGGGAGGAATCATTAAAAAAAAAAAAAAAAAAAAAGTAAGAGACATAAACGTTGCCAGCATAGCATCCGAGGATGGGTAACGTAGGATATGTGAACCGGTGTAAATAAGCCTCGCGCGGGGGAGAACAGGCACAAAGCGGAGCGGTCCCCGCATGCCAGGCTCTCCGGCGGCCGGGGTCGCGCAGCAAGCTCCGCCGGCCCCGCAGCCCCGCCGCCGGCTGCCGGTGCCGCCGTCGGCGGTGGCAGGCTAGGCGGCGGCGTGCCCCGCGCCGCTCCGCGCCGCCGTCGGGGGCCGTCACCCCGGGCCGACCCCGCGGAGCCGCCGCCATCCCCCGCGCCGCCAGCGGGTGGCGCTGGAGGCCGGCGGACGGGCGGGCGGCGGCGGCGGCGGCGCGCGGCGGCGGCGCGCCCCGGGCCGCCCGCGCCCTCCCAGCTCCCCCACCAGTGCACGAGTTTACCTCTAGAGGTCATCAGGCAGGATTTACGACTGGACAACAAAAGCACGTGATGTGAAGCCGTACCCCATATTTGGGTGCCTACGTAGGAGGGAACCAAGTACATGTCCCAGTCATTTCCATAATTCATCATAAATTGTGCAAGGGTGCTATAGACGCACAAAACGACCAAGAGCCACAAATCAAGCACACATATCAAAAAACAAATGAGCTCTTATTTTGTAAACTCATTTTGCGGTCGCTATCCAAATGGCCCGGACTACCAGTTACATAATTATGGAGATCACAGCTCGGTGAGCGAGCAATACAGGGACTCCGCCAGCATGCACTCCGGCAGGTACGGATACGGCTACAATGGCATGGACCTCAGCGTCGGGCGCTCTGCTTCCACCCACTTTGGTGCCAATGAGAGACCCCGCAGTTACCCGGCCAACACCACCTCTGCCTCGACAGAGCCCAGGTACAACCAGCCCGCGACGTCTTCCCACTCGCCTCCCCCTGACCCTCTGCCCTGCACCGCCGTGGCCGGTTCGCCTGTCAGCGAGAGTCACCACGGGGTGAAAAACTCCCTCGCCAACTCCACCAGCACTTCGTCCAATTCCAGCAGCAACACGCACATCAGCAGAGACGGGGTTGGCACCTCGTCTGGGACTGAGGAAGACACTCCAGCAAGCAGCGAGCAGGCAAGTGCCCCGACCGACCAAAGCACAGCCCAGCCTTCACAGCCCCAGATCTACCCCTGGATGCGAAAACTGCACATAAGTCATGGTAAAGCATATACCCTGTTCTTTCTTTATTTCTCTGGAGGAAAAGGAGGATTTAATGTAAACCGGGTGGCTGCGCCGAGCAAGGTCGGGGAGAGGGGGAGAGGAGGGCGTGAGAGCGGGCAGCCGCCGCGCACAGCACAACTCTGCTCGCAGGGAAGCACGCTCCCTTTCCCGGCGAGTCCTCTCCAAAAGGGAAAAAACCGCCCGGCCCCAAAATCACAGCCCGCCTGGCTCCCAGCGCCGGCCCCGGCGGGCGGCGGGGGAGCAGACAGCGCCTTCCCGGAGGGGGATCGGGAGCAGAGGCTGCTCCCGGCTCTCCTCTGGAAGGGGGATCCTCCAGTGGGAACGGCGCGGTTGACCCCATTTATTTTGCCAAGCCGTATCAAAAAGAGAATAAGAGAGGGCGACGAGGGCAGTTTTCACTGCTGGGAAGCCATGGGGGAGGGGGGGGGGGGGGCGAGTCGCCCCAAACTCCGGGGAGAGGGCTCGAGGGGCGCGGGGAAGCGGAGCAACTTTCAGCCCGGCGTACCTGCCCTGCCCTCGCTGCTGGGGGAGCAGCCGCGGGCTCGCTGCCTCCCAGAGCCTCCCCCAGCTCAGCCGTGGGAAAGGGCTGCACGCTTCAGCTTTGCTCTCCCAGCCCTGAAATCCAGCCAGCAGCAGAGGCACCCCCCAAACCAGCTTATCTGGGGCAGGCGGAGGCGGGGGGGGGGGCGAATTAGTCTAAAAAAAAAAATTTTTTTTTTTCAATTTAAAAAAATCGAACCCCAAATCCAAGTGAAAACTTACCGAGACCACCAAATCCCCCTCCCCCAAGCCTTTCCGAAAAGGGGCTGGAGGAGGAAACTTGTTGAGCGTTTATCCAAGCCAGAAACAAAACCAGGCAGGACTGAGAATAACGGTCCTGGTCGCTGGTAGCTGCAATAAGACACGAAGGCTCCGAGTGGCTGCTGAGAATCTAAATCATGTACTTTTCTCTTCCAGACAACATAGGGGGACCAGAAGGGAAAAGGGCTCGGACTGCTTACACCCGCTATCAGACCTTGGAGCTGGAAAAGGAATTTCACTTCAATAGATACCTGACCCGCAGAAGAAGGATTGAAATAGCACATGCTCTTTGCCTCTCAGAGAGACAAATAAAGATCTGGTTCCAAAACAGGAGAATGAAATGGAAAAAGGATAATAAGCTGAAAAGTATGAGCATGGCAGCTGCAGGAGGGGCATTCCGTCCCTAAGCGTTTGATCAATTAAAAGTACTGAGCAGTATTAGCTGACCCTGCGTCTCATGTCAGTACTAAGTTGACTTTCTAAAACTTCCTTGTGTTACTTCTGTGAAGAAACCCTGTTCTTGTCGCCCTTATTCATCTTTTAATCATGAGCCTGTTTATTACCATTCTCTCGCGTGTATAAGTAGATCTGCTTTTATCGTACATTTCTTTGTCTTGAATGGCTTTGTCTTGAAAAAAATAATAGATGTTTTAACTTATTTATATGAAGCGAGCTGTGTTACTTGAAGTAACTGTTAAAACAAAACAAAACTAAACAAAAAAGAACAAAAAAATAAGGCTAAAAAAAAAAGGAGAGAGAGAAAGAAACCCTCCCCCCGTTTAGTACAAATGTTATGTGTTGCACTCAACCTGCTTAACTGTGCATGTGTGGTCAAGTGTTAATGTCTGTATAGCTCCAAGCTGTTAAAAATATTTTTATTCAAACTACCTATATAATTCCTGTGTAATTAATGCTGTTGTAGAGGTGAAATGATGAAATCAACTGAACTTGTCCTACGTGTAGTGAATAGTGAATCTGTGACGAAAACTGTGATTCCAAGCAGTATGTCCTTGCTGTGCCTTTGTATATGACTCTTTGCACGAACTCTTAGAAGTGGCTCTTATTAAGCGCAGCTTCTGTGATGTATGTTTTTTGTGAACAAAGTTACAAATATAGTCAAAGTCTGGCTGTTTGAGCAAAATGTGATCAGCTTTTTTTTTTTTTTTGTATTTGTTTTTAAAAAAACTGACTGGAAATCAACAAAAAAAATAAACTTTCTATTGTAAAGTTTTCGTGATCTGGTCTGTGCAAAGCAAGAAGTTGTGCTTCCTGATTTGCCTCTGGAAAAGATATTAACCAGTGCAGAGTTTGTAGTAAGATTTTACCTGGCTCCTGCTGCACGTTTCAAATAGTAGATGCTGCGATTGTCCGCTACCAGTATTTTTAATTGAAAGTTTGATCAGAAGTTCCTCCTTACTGGTTTCTCGCTAGGTGTAAAGCTGCATCGCAGGACCACAATCAACACCCTTTGTGGGTAAATCAACTGCTAGCTGTTTGCTGATGGTTGAAAAAAAAAAAACCCAAAACATGTGCTTTGTTAAAACACGCTGCTAACTCAAGCCGTGTTTGCGTCGCTCTAGAATTTCTCCTGTGGTTTCATTAAGTATATTTGCAGGACAGCCACGTCCGAGCCCTCTGCGTCTAATAGCAACCCTCGCTAGCCACATTCCCACTTTTCACCCTTTAAAGATTTTTGGTTTTCTTCACTACGATTAGTTTGCTATAAACGTAATGTTACTTACCCCATCAGAGCTTGAATGGTTAACTCTTCTGGGCTTCTAAGAGCAACTAAAGATTTGCACATTTACTGACTGGTTACATTGATGCCTTCCCTTAAAAGTTATAAAACAGTAAACTTTATAAGCCCCAGTTCCGGCTATATGACATTTGGGTGCCAAATGAATAGGGTTTTGTCTATGAATTAGATCGTAAAATCATCCATAGCACAGACAGATAGGCTCACTGGCTATAAAAAGTCACGTGGTGCCATTAAAGTAAGTTTTATGGTTTTGGGGAGTTGACATCCAACATTATATACCACATAACATATAATCTCACTGACGCTGGACTTCATTTGACTCTTTTGCAGGCTACGTGTGCCTCCTGGCCATTCAAATTGTCAGGTTTAGGGACAGAAGTATCCAAACCACAAGTTCTCAATACTGTATGAAAAATGGCTCCTTGCAAGTCAAAGGTAAGTTTTGTGCACAAGTTCCTTAAAGTTTATTTGTACAGTGGGGAAGCCGAGGCTCCCGCTCGCTCTCGCTGCCTCTCTCTCCTCTCTCTTTCTTTCTCTTTCCCTTTCCCTTTCCCTTTCCCTTTCCCTTCCCCTCGGCCTGGAGCTTTTCAGGACGGTCCCACCGAGCCCTAGGGGCAGGATCAACCACTAACGATCCAGGTTGCGCTGCAAATCCCCCCCCATCCCTTCACTTGCAGCAGCTAGCTCTCTATTTTAACGATCAAATCAAAGTAAACCACAATAAGCGACTTTGGCAGAGATGGATTTTGGGGCCTAGCTTTAATCACTTTGACTACCGCAGAAGATAATTACTTCCTTTGCTCCAATAGACTCTCCAAGTTTGGAGAGGTTTTGTTTAGCAAAGAGTAGTTACTGCAGGCAATTAAAAAAAGGGGAAACAAAATAGATAGGGCTTGATATTATCTGGGCAGTGCTGTATGTAGGCATGATAGAGTTGGAGGCGTGCTGATATGGTAATAATCTTTGGATTGGTGAAATATGTTGCACATCAGAGCTAGTATTAAAATGGCACAGACTGTATTTGGAGCGCTTAAGATTCCTATTTTCTGCATTGGGTTGTGCAGAAAGCTTTAGCTATGTATGTATGTCCATCTGCGAGCGTGTAACATGTTTCGGGGATGTGCATTTATAATGTTGCTGTAACTTTTCCCAGATCATATGTGTAATTGCATAAATATATTTAAATTATGTGTGTCTGTGCATGCATGTACGAATCAATGTATACGCCTGTATAAAGCCGTGCACATGCGTATGTGTGCCTAATATAGGTGTATCTATGTATACAAAGGGTGTGTACGTGTGTATATGTTCCTGTGACTTTTTTTTTTTTTTAAGCGAACCAATTGACTGTAACTTGTAGCATTAATACAAGAGACTACAGGTCATTAGAGTGCTGCAAATTATGAAATACGGGCTTGGTTTATTGAAGATTGTAAATATCTCCTTAGCTCTGCTCCTTCCCTCTCTGCCTTGTATTGCTGGCTGCCATTGTGGGGTAGGCCCCAGCTGCGTGTTTACTTCAACATTCTTTTTATTTAAGTGGACTGTTCTCACTAGAGTGTGATTACTCAGCAATAAACTTTATGGCCGGATTTAACTTTAGTCTTTGAATTTCCAGGACTTGAATGAAAGGGTGAAAGGAACTCTGTCTTTCTCTGGGTAGCATTAAGGCCTGATCCTTACCCTCAGATCTGTTCCTTAGGCCAGTGATCTCTGGGGGTGCAGACCAACTAGTTGGGGGTTAAGTAAGAGATTTAAGAATTGCCTCAGATATATATATATATATATTTATATATATACGCACTCACACACACAAAGCAGCTGTGAGTATCTCTTTCTCTGCTCAGGTTTGGAGTAGCAGGGATTAATCAGATCACTTTGTTTTCCTTCATGTGTCATAAAGTCGGGTTTGCAAAAGAATGGGGTGGTTTGATGTGAGCTGGGAGATGGGCTTTGTTTTATTTTGCTAGTGCTATCCTGTTTGAATATTGCGATTCAGGCTGTATCTGCTACTGCAAGTAAAAATGAGAGAAAGGCACAGGGGTACAGGAGGGTAAGGTTGGTGTGTACCTCTGCAAGGTCTGCACATTGTTGACTGATTCCTATTTTTAATTTATTTCTCTTTAACGTTAAAGAAACGGTAGTATATAAGGTTGGCTCAGCTCAAAGTTCTCACACTTCTACAAATATTTAATATTTAAAGTCAACCCCTTGTGTAAGATAAATGAGGTCTGAAACCTTTGTGCCAATGTATTCTTCCTACAAACACTAAACAAATACATACGCATATACTTTCTATTAAAAAAATGGGAAAAGCTTTAAAAGAGCATATCCAAGTGCACATTTGAAAATCATTTCCGTGATAAGCAGCTGGAGATTTTATAGTACACTAGCTGTCACATTTTTGTCAATAGGAATACCAGAAATATATATATGATAGGCGCATATGATATGATATTATATCATATCTTATAAAATTTTATAGATTGGGGCACAGGTATGAAAAACCTTTAAAAGTTTGGGCTTCATTCATATACGGTCCTTTTCCAAGGAAAATCCTTCGCTTATAAACGGGAATGAGAACGGACACGGTTTCCAATTACTCAATATTCAACAACACTGCGTTATTTGAAATATCTGGTGAATATACAAACACACGCACACCCGTTCGACCAATATTTTAGGAACCTGGATATCATCGCGGATTGTAATTTTTCATTGTCTAGAGCAAAAAGATTTGCTGTTACATATTCTCACGTTTTTAAATGTGGCTTCTGGAGCATATTCCACATCAAGCAGTATACAGAGATTCAAGAACTACGGAAAAGAAAAATACCCCCAAACCCACAAGCATATAAAACCGCCCGTACTGCAAGAAACTCTCTAAGAACAAAAGAAAGTTAGCTAGAAATTACAACTTCTCCTTATTTCTGGCCCTGCCCTGTCCTAAGCAGCACAGTTGAAGCCATTCAAATCCAGAAACGCATTAAGATTTTCTAATCCGCTTTGAAATTCAAACAACCCTAGACTGCCGAACTCTACCAAAATATTCCCAGGTCCGAATTGTTTTCCGAGGAAAAATGTCATGGAGAATAATCACTGGGAATCAGGAGAGAGGTCTTATCTGCACACATTATTTTTCTGCTGTGTTTGGGGGATTTATACGTGCGAGTTTGTTTTACTTTAGGCATGGCAAGTGGCGTTCTGCGATTTGAAATACAGCTTACCTAATCCTTTGAAAGAAATACTTGAGTGTAGTGTGTCATGTCTAAGCATAAGGCCAATTAAAGATTAGGCAACTCTCTAATGTTTTTAACTAGTGACTTTGCAAGGCATAACTTTCTCTAAACCAGAACTATAACAATCCGATGGAAAGTCATCCGTAAATTACAGCTCTGCAGCCTTGTCTAAACCCTGCAAACGCCCTAATTGCAGAACATTACGGGGAAATTATTATTCTGCCATTTCCTTACATTTAATAAGTGTGTATCTGTGGAAGGGTGACAATAGAGGGGTTTGCAATCTGCTCCATGGGAAATTGAATGGAACAGATCATGAGGGGCGGATCAGGAGGTTTCGATTTCAAACCCTGGATACTGGAGCAATGCCTTTTCCCTCCCCGCAAATACAGATTTAACGTATTAAATGCAGACATAAATAAGTCTCCCGACCAAGTTAAGACGCCGCTTTGCCTTCTTAGCTCTTTCTCTTTCCTGCTTTTAACGTTTCCCCGATTTGTTGCTAGTTACTAGGCAGAGCTCAAAAAACACAGCTCCCACAGTCGCCTGGTCATCTTTGAAAATATTATCCCTTTCAAATTAAAGCATCCTCACTAATGTCTCTCTGGAAGGCAAATACCCATGGACCATCACAGTCACATGTTCCTGTAGCTACATGCACAAACAATACCAAATCTGACATAGAAAGCGTGTACAATTTGCAAGGATTTCGCCTTATAGCACGCATAAGGAATCTTTCCTATATCCCCTCCCCAAAAAAATGTCTTTTCAATAATAATATTTGCTATGAAGGTTATTGGGTAATTATTGCAATTTTGTGGAACAGTCCTTGCTTGAGGTGAAGTCTGTCTCTGGATAACAAATGGCAGCCCGTGCAGTTCACTGCCAGGTTAAGTAAATGCAGAAAAGATAAATCTGCACACCCTAGGAATCACCAGCAGAGCTCGCTTTAGACCAAGTTCACAGTCAACTCGTTTGCCTAGACAAGGCTTCGCAAACAATTAGACTTGTTTCTTTATGTTTAAATCAAGGAGAAATGACTAAGACCCTCGCAGCAGAGAGCTGCAGCTTTTCCCCCAACGCTCGTCGCTACATTCCTTCCAACCTCACGCCCAGAACTTACCCAGCATTTCACCTGCAATTGTAACCATATAGCGCCTTTGAGTAACAGGCTTCCCTCCAACGCTGCCGAAAGGCTGTGCAAACTGATCTAACAGCACTTTACAAAGCTGCGAGATTAAAGAAAAGGAAAAAAAAAGCAATAATTAAACATGCAAAAATATCCGATTTCTCAACAGCAAGAAGAAGGAAAAAGAAAAAAAAAAAGCCCTTAGAAAGCTGAGGGAAACGGCAGAACTATTGAAACAAACAGTGCGAGTCTCTTACTCCTAAAAGAAGCTGCATAGCTTTTGTATATCTTTGTGGTTAAGGGCGTTACAACTGCAGGTCAAAAAGTTGAGGGTCAAAAGTTTACGTTTTGCACCACTCTTAGTCATTCGCCCAGACAGAGTTTGATGTCAATGTTATAGCCGAGATCTTGACTATCAGCACAAAAGATAAAATAGCTTTGAGTTACGTGTGTATCACAGTATGGACTCCAGGTGAACCCTACTGGCTGAATGACCTCAATTACCGAGGAAAGGATAGAAAATTCCTCTTTTTCAAGAGTAATACACGTTGTATTTCATCTTGAATTATCGGCCACATTTGTGTCTGAATATCTCGGGTTCATCCGCGGCAGGTAAACACGCGTGTTACCCCCACAGCAGCCGCTGATGCTGCCTCCTCCGCGAGTCAGGTAGCAAAATATTTCGCCCTTGTTTATTATATAATAACCCGCTTTAAGAGGTTTAATGTTAAGCCTTCTCACTTTGCAAAATGGGAGGAAGATAAGATAGGAGCGATGCTATTAACGTGTGTATCGATCCTCGCCGCGTCTTTGTTTTTGCTCTCATTTCTGTAGCGACCGCTAAACTGTGCTTAAACAGGACACGCTGGAGATAATACGGCTTATATGTCTGGTCCGAAGGAGCTCGTTTAAAATGCGGAGCCGTGGGGCCGCGTTGCGCTACCGATGGAAAATGCTGCGGAGAAGCTGGCGCCCGGCGCCGCTCCGTGATTTGGAGGGTTCTCACAGCCCTCTGGAATTACCAGAGGCAGCAGTTCCCAGCGAAACGGGGAACAGGGAGGGTTGTTTTCCTTCCCTCCATACACCCCCCGCCTCCCCCTCCGCCCCCCAAGAAAAAGTTTAGTGGAATTTCTTTGCGCAGAGACTTATTCCCACATTGCTGGGATTTTTTGTTCCCAGTGCCGCCTCGGTGTTAAAGCTTTAGCTCCTCGGTTAGGCTTGTTTGTAGGGAGAACTGGCAAATATTGCACAGGGAATTTCATTCTGGGGTAGATCACTGCAAACCCGATTCAGCCTGAAATGAGGAGGATGAGGGGTCGATGCAAGATGGAAAGGTTATTCCCAAATATTCATAAGCAGATATGAAAGGTGTGGAGGAGGGGACAGGGCGACGAGAAAGTCCGAGAAAGAGCGCACCTCACCCCCATCCATGCATTGCTGCCTTCCCACCCCCAAGTCAGGAGGCTACACCGGCCTTTGCGTAGCTGGTACGCGTGAATTATTTGCCAGAGACACAGCTGGATCGTGGCAGGCGAGCGCTATTTCTTGGGAACGAATATGCGAGAGGTTAGATTTCCGATTAGCCAAAGTGATTCTTGGAGATTTTGCCTAAAGTACCTGCTGAAGCCTGGGAAGTATATAATGCAAGTGTTCGCTCGTATAGGCACTGTTCACAAGTTGCTGCTGTTGCTTACTTGTAGTCGAGCGCTTGCATTGCACGTTTGGGGAGCCTGGCCTCGCTGAGATAGTATATAACCTTTCACATCCAGAGTATTTATTTGGTGTAAGAGTGAAGCCTGATAGCAAGCTAAAACCCGTAGCCAAATATCTATTTTGTTAGAGAATAGCAGGCGGATTGTTTCCAAGAACAACAATGCGTCTTTGATATACCCAGAATGAAAGCTGTTACTATAACCGGCTTACTCAAGAGTAGGTGACCGAAATGCATTTGCTTTCTCACCAAAACTATTAGTAGCTCGAATTCCGTATTTTCAGTCTGGTTTAGAATAAAAATATCGATGAGAATATTTTAAAAGAACTTGAAATGGAGACTTCAGTAAATATTGACTCTTCTGAATTCTTGTTTAAATTATGTCTTTAAAAAAATGGCAACAACCTGGAGCAGAACAGTTAATAATTTGAGACGAACACTTTCTGCCCTTTCATTCTTTGCATTCAGCACACTGCTGTCTGGCGTGGAAGGTCTGCTCAAAAGACCATTCATTTAAAATCCGAGAACAAATCAAATTTTGCGTGTGTTGATGAACCGAGCCAGGACAGAGCGAGTAAATCCCGCCAACCACCCCGTGGTTAAGAGGAGCCCTGGTACCAGGGCAGTCATCGCTTCTACCACATGCTAAACTTGGGGCAAAACTGCGAGCATTGCCCCGGCAGCGGCCACAGGAAAGAAGCGCTCCCGCCCGCGGAGGCAGGAGCAGCCTCGGGGGCTGTATCATTCCCAGGAACAAAGGAGGGAATACAGTCGATACATTCCATAACGTTTACATTTTCCCGCGATTTTTTCTTAATTTTCCCTTAGAAGTAGTGACCTGGGCAAAGCACCCCGCTATCTAAAAGACACTGTTATAGACCTTTTAGAAAAACTAAGTCCAAGGCCGAGGTGAACTTCAGGTCACCGCGTCTAACAAATATGAAAATGTCGCCTGGTGAAGGGCACGCCTTGTTATTTAACAAAGACTGTCAATGTGTAAGATTAATAAGAAACAAAATGCACACGGTGTCACTTTTCGGTCACTTTGAAACTTGGGACAGCCTCGCATTCAAGGGGGGAAAGCTGGGGCTAAATATATTCAAAATGGTTCAAATCAGATTCAAACCAGGCTGCTAGTGCGAGTCTTCCTCCTCCTACCGCTCTCGGTGGAGGATGCCCGGGCACGGCGAAAGGTTGACTTGAATTATTGTTATTATTGTTGTTGTTGTTGTTATTACTACTACTACTGTTACTGTTCTTGCTACTGTTATTATTTTTTCTTTAGGAGTAATTACATTTTAGCCGCGCATGTGGAGGGTAGCGGGAATGTTTGCTTGTTTCACAAGAAAAAGGGGATCCCCCTTTTCTCCCCTCCTTGGGTATGTATGAGGTTGCCTCTTCTTGGTGCATGAAAATTGACTCTCTCCTTCTCAACTTAATTCCAGTGGGGTCCCCATCTCCTCCTCGGCCAGCGTCGGCCAGGAAACTCTTGCTCCTTTATTAACTGATTAAAGTCTCCTTCACCAGTGAAATCGAGCCTTTAGTCCTTCTGGAAAACTGAGGGAGCTGGCCTATTTTTTCCTCTCCTTTTCTTTCTCTGAGAGCTTAGGATGATGCTACAAGTTTGTTAAAGGGAAGTACCGGGGGAAAAAAAGGGTTTCTGAGATTGTTTATTACAGCCATAAATCTTGCAGTAAAATGTCGAAATGGCCGTGTGCAAGATAACACTTGGTGGTCTTGGCTGGGTTCTTGTTTATGATAACAAAACCACAAAGACATGGAACAGGCCTTTTGGAGGTCCTGCCTCAGCACATCTTCGCAGAGTAATAGAACCACACGAAAAAAACAGACTTGGGCTGAGCAGCTCAGGTCACCTTGCAGATTTACAGTCGTATATAAAATTGTATCCTTCTTTCTGCAACTGAGCGCCAGAGCCCCACGGTAGAAAGAGGCGCAGTGAAACGAGTACACTTTGAGATCTAATCACGGTAAATAATACGAAACAGAGCCCGGTCAGCTCTCCCAGTATAGCGCCGAGCTTACAAACCGAGACACCACTTTTCGTTGTGTTTTACCGTGGCTTGGGAACACGGCAGACCGCTGTAGTGCTCTGCCCGTAGTGTCTCAGGACTTATGCCGAGGATAATATTTACGATAACCCAGTGTAATTCATCTCGTGCGGGCCGGCAGGTATTTGTACGTATGTGTCTGTACGTGTGCATGTATCTCTTTACGCCGGGAAAAGGCTCTCCGCTCGTGATGCACTTTGGCAATCTTTTTTTTTTTTTTTTTTACAGTCATGTAGGTGGGAAATTTATTATTTTACAACATGGGTCGCTGTTGGTTTTTGAGAGGGATTTTGTTGCTGTTGTTGTCTTTAAATATATATATAAATAAAACAATCTCCCCTTTCCTGTCAATTGCGTGTTACTGAACAGTTGCGGCTGCCTCTGTGTGCGTGTGTATAACCGCATTTCCTCTCCACGCAGAGTAAATAGAAAAACTTACCTATTACCATAGATAATAGGTATAATAGAACCAGAGTTCCATAGATGTGCTGTTGGAAATGAGTAAGTAAATGTGTTCTAACTCTTTATACAAATTAGACATTCGATAGGAGGAGGAAATGAGTGATTGTTTAGATAAGTATCCCAGTATACCCAAGTGCTGGAAATGTTCTAACATATTACAAGTCGCCTGCAATGTGCGTGCGTGTGTGTAAAATATAAATCGATACGATGTGTGTCTTGTTAGATAGAATATATATTCAAATATAATTTTATTGCATGTATCCATTATCTATAAAACTGCAAAAGACAATAATCTGAATTTAAACCAGGCTAACTGTTAATGCAATATCTTTAGGAGGGCAAGATCTAAACCGTATCAAATTTACGCTTGATATATTAGAAGTATTTTCCCATACCAGCAGATGAGTTTACCCACTCAGCAATTATATTCTCGAAGGGTGCGGTAAATATTTCTCTGTGTTTATACGCTTTCCAGAAAAGGAGGGGGGGAAAAAAACAATCCGAAAAGTTCGCTTGTAACTCCGAACGTACCAGACCAGCTGACGTTCAATAAGTATTTTTTCCCCTTAGAATAAGAGCTTAATTAGATTAACCATCAAATTTCAATTACCTAAGGTCAGGGCGGTTGCCTCCTTTCCCTCTGAGCTGCAAATATCGTTAACAGTCTCAGTTTTAGCAACGCTGAAGTGCCCGAGTGCCTTCTCCCTCCCACGCCAGGGTTTACGAGTCACTCCTGCGAAGGCGCTAGCGATTTCTCATGGAACAGAAAATTAAGAAATAAACCCAAGACAAGGCATACCAAACCGACGGACTTAAATTCGTAGTTTGGAAACCGCTCCTTCGCGGGGAGGGACGCTCGCAGTGAGCCCTGCGGTCGCCGGTAGGAAGTATTTGATACCATCGTGTCCGCTTTCCCCTCTC
Source organism: Falco cherrug (assembly GCF_023634085.1). Classification (NCBI taxonomy): domain Eukaryota; kingdom Metazoa; phylum Chordata; class Aves; order Falconiformes; family Falconidae; genus Falco; species Falco cherrug. Next base: position 109,787,349 of record NC_073700.1, read on the forward strand.
TCCCTTCCCCCTCTCCTCCCCGTTATTTTCAGGCTCGCTATAGCCCTCACACCCCGCAGGCCACTCAAGGACTTTCCTCGGCCTCCCCGCGACCTTCGTGCTAACTTTTGCATCTATTCCTCCAGCTAGCACAGCTACAAAGGTGCAAAGGGCTAGCCCGAGAGCTGCCGGCCGGCCGCGGTGGCAGCGGCAGGGCGCTGGGGGCAGACCCCGGAGGGCTGCCGGTGGCCTGTGCCCGGCAGCCGCTGCCGCCCTCTGCCTGCGCGCAGCCCCGACTCCAGGCGTTTGGAAATGGGCTTGTTTAAAAGGATTGTGCAACGCCTTGTGCAATGCCTGCCTCCCTCCGGATCGCGCAGCTGGGCTGCGCTCTGCTTCCTCGCCCCGCTTCCTACGCTCTCCCGCGGGGGAACGGAGAAACAAAAAGTGCTGGGGGCGGGGGGGATGTGCAGAGAGACTGTCGGGGCTGGTTGAGTTGATTCTCGCCTGACTGCCGGACGTGGCCCGGACCGGCGGGCGGGAGGAGCCGGGGATGCGGGTTAGAAGCGGCCGCGGGGCGCGGGCGGCCGGCAGCCCCCGGCGGGGCGCCCCCTGGGCGGGCACTTGCCGCCCCGGGAGGGGTCGCGGCGGCAGCGGCCCCCTGGAGCGGCCCCCGCCGTGGGTCCGTGGGCGCGGAGCTGCCCCGCGGCCGCTCGCCCTCCTTCCATTTCCTGATCCGGGGTCCGCGGCCCCGCGCGGTAATTGGCGGTGGCGGTCAGGTGGTGATGGGGTGGCGGGGGGTGCGGGGGGGTGTGTGTGCGTGCGTGTGTGTTGTGTGTGTTGTAGGCGCTCCAGGGGTGGGAAGAGAGGAAGGGAGGGGAGTGCGGCGGGGAAGGGGTGGGGGGAAGCTGGAGGCCCAAACTTTGGCAGCGGCGAGCACTTGACAGCAGCGGGAGGGGGAGAGGGAGGGAGGGGAGGGAGGGGGGGAAGGGGAGGGGCCTCGCCGAGCCCAGAAAAACGACAACGCGAGAAAAATTAGTATTTTTGCACTTCACAAATTAATGACCATGAGTTCGTTTTTGATAAACTCCAACTACATCGAGCCCAAATTCCCTCCCTGCGAGGAGTACACGCAGCACAGCGGCAGCGCCGGCAGCTCCGCCAGCTACCACGCGCACCACCCGCACCCGCACGCCCCGCCGCCGCCTCCGCCGCCGCACCTGCACGCCGCGCACCCGGGCCCAGCGCTGCCCGAGTACTTCCCGCGGCCGCGCCGGGAACCGGGCTACCAGGCTCCCGCGGCGCCGCCGGGGCCGCCGGGGCCGCCTCCCGAGGCGCTCTACCCCGCGCAGGCACCCTCCTACCCCCAGGCGCCCTACAGCTACAGCAGCGCCGGCAGCGCCGCCCCGGGCCCCGAGCAGCCGCCCCCGGGCGCCTCGCCGCCGCCGCCGCCGCCCGCCAAGGGCCACCCCGGCCCGCCCCAGCCCCTGCTCCCAGGCCATGCCCTGCAGCGCCGCTGCGAAGCGGCCCCCGCCGCCGGGGCCGGCACCGGGCCCGGCTGCCCGCTGCTGCCCGACAAGAGCCTGCCCGGGCTGAAGGGGAAGGAGCCGGTGGTCTACCCCTGGATGAAGAAGATCCACGTGAGCACGGGTGAGTTGCCCTTGCCAGGGGGAGGTGGGGATGCGCCTGCAGAGGAGGGAAGGGGGGAGGGTGCTCCCGCGGCCGGGATGGGTCGTTGCGTGTGTGGATTTTTTTTTTCCCTCCCTCCTTCTCCCTCCGCGTTTCCTAATAAAAAAAAAAAAGAAAGAAAGTGAGAAACCTTTTGTATCCGGGGTCCTTTATCAAAAGATTTACGAGACGCCAAACTGTTAGGGCAGTAATTATAGCCCCCATAAATTTAATTGCCCTGCAGTGGCTCTGGGCCATGTGTCTTTGAAGCTTTTCTTCTAACCCAAATGCCCATCACCATTTTTTATTGCTCCTCGATTGTCCCCACCGTCGATAGGCTGTGAAACAATTTTTCTTGCCGTTTATGTATCTTATGCGAACCTGGTGTCAAGTTATTATATAATGATTATGTTCCATCGCTTTCCCCCCCTTCTCCCTTTCTTTCCCCTCCGCGTGCGTGTGTGTGTGCGCGCCTGTGTGTGCACGTTTCAGTCAATCCCAATTACAACGGAGGGGAGCCCAAGAGGTCTCGCACTGCCTACACCAGACAGCAGGTCCTGGAGCTGGAGAAGGAGTTCCACTTCAACCGCTACCTGACCAGGAGACGACGCATCGAGATCGCGCACACCCTCTGCCTCTCCGAGCGCCAGGTCAAGATCTGGTTCCAGAACAGGCGCATGAAGTGGAAGAAAGACCATAAACTGCCTAACACAAAGATGCGCTCCTCAAACCAGTCCACACTGAGCCAGCAGTCCAAAGCACAGACACAAGGCCACCCCCATCCTCTCGATGGGGCTACACCCAACGCAGCTGCGCTATAAATACGTGGGGGTTGGTTTGTTTGTTTGTTTTTGGTTTTGGTTTGTTGTGGGGTTTTTTAAATATATATATATATATATATTTACCTATCTATTGGGGTTTTCCAGCTGCCCCGTGGTGGAGGCTGGCCGTTTGGACCAAACAACTGTGTAAAACAAAACAGGAGCAGGAAAGGAAGACGAGACGTGCCCAAGAACGGGCACATGTTTAAACCAAAACCCGGACGATTGTCTACATTGTATATAGATAATGGTTCCATGCCCATCATTTTTTTCTATTTATGGAAACACTCTCTTGCCCTCGGTGTAAAACGGGGCTGGATGCTGTCACGGACGAATTCTCTGTACCTAAGACGGACTCTTTTTTCTTTTTTTTTCTTTTTTTTTTTTTTTAAGAGAGAGAACACTTTAAAAATAAAAGACGGTTAAAACAAAGCAAAAACCTCGTGAGACACTTGTGTAAGGCATTGACTTGAATAGCGCTGCTTCGTGGCGTGTTCGTGGATTCCCGTGTGCGTGCGTGTGTGTGAGGGTGCATACGCTAAAATGCACACACACCAACACGACAGAGACAACGAACATGTCCACGGAAGGTTAAAGACTTATGAAAAATGTCCCCTTACACTGTTCAAAGGGAAATGTTTTATGTATCAAAGGTAACTTAACTGGTTTTAAGTGTAGCCCTCGCAGTAGCTGTGATCTATTAGTTTTTCTCCACATTCCCTATTGCATTTATTTAAAAAAATATTGCTATAAAGGCTGTTGCTGTCTTCATATTTGGCACCGTCTAAATCGTTTGGGTCCATGTACAATTTGTGGATTTTTGGTGTAATGTACAACAGTGCCAGGTGCTGGTAATAAAGATTATTCTGTACAAAAGAATTAAATGCTTGAAACACAAGTCCACTCAGTGCTGTTTCATCCACCTTGTGCTTGGCTGGTGTAGGCACCAGGAATGAAAAACAATGGTTTATCGTATTGTTTTAACTTGGATTCATCTTGTCAATAAGGTAATGGTTGCTTTAAATATAGTGAAAAACGTCCTGACTCCTAATTGCCTGGCTGAGAAAAAGAGCGCTGTAGGACGAGGAAAGGTCTTGCTGCATTGTATAGGTGAGTGGTATTCTCTGTAGCGGGACTTGTGGCAGAATGAGTCCAGCTCTCCATCCCTCTCCGTATGTGTGTTTTCAGCTGCGTTACAGGGAAACTGTGCTTCTACTGGGAATCAATAAGCTCCCGTTACAGATTTTGCTGGGGAAGTCATACATGTTCCCCATGATAATACTTTAAATCTTTAGCCAGTCGTGATTTATTCGTTCATTTTCACCTGATTATGATTTCTCTATTGGCTAGCATTTTTGAAGGGGGATCCATGGGCGGTAACCTAAAGTTTCTCTAAGCTGCCTTTTCTGTTTCTGTTTCCTTTTATTTTCTTTTTAAGACTATTTCAAAATTTGTTTAGAAAGCCTGAACAGAAACATGAATTTGGGTACAATTCAAGAGTTTTACTTGACCAACATTATCGAAACAACTGTGGATAAATGGGGTTCAAGTGGTTCCAGATCAGGCTGCACCTCTCTGCTTCCAGGAGTGCAGGCAAAGTGGAGCTGCTAAGGGGGAGCCTTGTTCAGGGTTTCCACAGCAGAGAGTAGCACTCAGCTGGGTAGGAAAAGGCTTGGAAAGAAGCTCAAGTGCTAGTAAATCTTCCAGAGAAGGCCTGAAGGCCAGGACTTATTTACTTACCCAGACACATCTGAGAGGCATTTTTTGGAACCAGTGCTTCTCTTCGCGTGAGTGAGGCCACCAGGACCGGGTGCAGCATCACCCACTGGGTGAGGTGGCACCAGGCCACAACGGTACTGCCAGCATCCCTGTCTGGCCATGGAACATGGATTGTCACAGAGAAAAATGTAACATGCCACTGGCAGGACACATTCAGCATCAGAGAGGTGGCAGCTTTAAATACCCTCAGCAAACACTGCTGTCTCCAAACCTGACCAAGAAGCAGGCCTGAACAGCGTGCTTCCACTCACATATTGCTGTATGCTGAGTCCTGAATTGCCAGCCACCTCCTTATGAAGGAGGAAAAATACAGCTGTGAGGTAACTACTATCCACAAGCGTGTAACTCTTAGTTTTGTTTATTGCTTGAGAATCCCTCAATATATTTAGAGCCAAAGTTAGCACAACTGAGCAAAATTCCAGCTGAAATGTATTAACTGGTGATGCAGTATTTCTTTAGTGTGCAGCCTATGTGTATAAACCTGGTTTGCTCCCATTGTAAAAAGAAATGAAATCACGCTGCAAATAGCAATTTTAGCGAGAATCATTAATCACCTCCTACAATAAATACTTCTTTGTAATTCAACAGCGGTTCTGAAAGGCATTCTCTTGGAAAAGTCTGTGAAGACGCAAAGGATTTTCCTGGGGAAAAAAAAAAAAAAAAAGTGGTCATGTGTAAAGACACAGCATCTTGCCTGTCTGCTAAAAAAATGTGCACTCTCTTGCTGGAGATTGAACGGCGGACTGCAAATTACCCCATGGCAGATTATCATCGTTTAAGGTACATTTTCCTTTTCCCCTCAACCTTCCCCCTGTGCCTGTGCTGGGAGTGGGACGCAGCTCCAGGGCTGGGAGCCCTCTGCTCCCCGTCCATCTTTACAATAACTTCGAAAATTACATCGTCCAGTTTAAATTCTCGCATTGTGTTCCCTTTGCTAAGGCAACCGGGAGTTCACCGAGAGGACAAATTTTCTATCTCATTAATTGTTTTTTTTAGAGGAGCAGACTGACCCTTCAAACCCTTGACCTTTAAAGACAGTATTCTTTTTAATCCGGCACTTGGACCTAAATGTCCCTTTCCCTCCCTCCCTCCCGCTCTCCCAGTGTCTCTCACACACGGATTTATCTGCTCTGGCCACAAAGGCGAGAGCGGCCCAAAAAGCTGGAAGTGGAAGTTTGTCAATATTTCAAAGAAAGACCAAGTCACCTCAGAGTCACTTGCTGGCCGCAGGGACGGCCACGCCGTTAACTCCGGTACCCACCTCCCCTCCCCTCCACCCACCAAGAAAAATGCTCCTTTTCCAAGATCCCCCTCCTCGTTCCTCCTGCAAGCTCTTGCTATACCTGGTGTTTTATTACACGGGGAACTCAGCTGTGACAAGCGCCTTGTGGTATTTAATAACTAGAGCCATCCTGCATTAGAGGATTACGCAATGCTGAGACTTTTTTTCCTTCCTTCCTTCCTTCCTTCCTTCCTTCCTTCTTTCTCTTTCTTTCTTTCTTCCTTCTCTTTCTTTCTTTCTTTCTTTCTTTCTTTCTTTCTTTCTTTCTTTCTTTCTTTCTTCCCCCCCCCCACCCCTCTTCTTCAGGGTCCTCACCGCCCCGTGGCCTTCTTGGACAGCGTTTGTAAACGAGGAAGGGGTGGGGGGAGCCCTCACACAGGCAGAGATCTTGACAGGCTTGCCATGGAGCTCCAACCCCCCGGTGCCCCCCTGCCCCGCGCTGGGGCCCGATCCGGGCAGCCCCGGGCCCGGCCGCCGTTCCCACACCTCCGCCGGGGCCGGCCTCGGGGAGGCGGGGGCTCTCGCCCAGTCCGGTGCCTCACGGCCTGGCCGGGCCGCGGCGGGGTGGGACCTCCCAGGGGTGCCCCGGGGCCGTCCTCTAGGGCGCGGCGAGGCGCGGGCGCCCAAGCCCAGCCCACGCGGGTCCCGGTGGGTCGGGGCTCCGGCGTGGGCAGGGGAGGCTTGGCGGCCACCTCCCCACGGACCTGGGCAGCCACCCTGGCTCCGCCCGGGCCCGCGGACAGGCAGTTCTGACCCGCGGAGGGCAGCCCGGGGGACGCCGCCCTGATGCTCTCCTGTCCCCCTGCCAGCAGTGCGCAGAGCCCCCTCCCGCCCCGCTGCAGACAATGAGGATCTGGGTTCAACTGGCTAATTTGGGGGAGCGGGTGTGTGTGTAAAGCTGCCCCATCTCGCTGTACCGAGCGGGACAAACCCGCGTTATTGATGCCCAAGCGCTATCCCTAGAAGCTGAGGAGCTTTGACAGCCAGCAGAGATTAGGGGACCCAAGTACAAGGATCCCTGCGCTCGCAGATAAAGGTGTTGCGTCTGTTCTGGGGGAGATATTGAAATTTTAATCTTTAGGGTCACGTGACTCATTAAATAATTAATGCAGATAGTCAGGAATGGATCTGTGGCCGTCAGTCCTCACTAGGAGTGATTCTCTCAGAAGTGAAACTCAACTCCTTATTACTGGAGTTTGTTTTTCTTTCTTTCTTTCTTTCTTTCTTTTTTTTTTCCTTCCCTTTAAAAAAAACCCACCTGATTTATCTTGAAAGATTCTAAACTTCTTAAGCAAGCAGTAGGGTCTGTGTTGGTAAGTAGGTAGTGTGTATTTCTAGCTTGATGACTTTAATTGTTTGTGCTTGCTTTGTCTGCTGAGCGTTTGCTTAACAAGTTTAATATTTAGAAATGTTAAATCTTTGTTTTAGCTGCCTTGTGGTCACATTACGGCTTTTGGTGATTAAGTGTTACCGAGGCAAACACATTCGATAATGTTCTAATTCACACTGTGGAAGGCTGGGTGCCACAGTGCAGGAGGACCTGCTTTGTTCAATTTTCCTGGCGTTAATAAATCACCGGCTCCTAATGCAGGGCCAAAAAAGCAATGGAAAGGCAGTGAGCATTGTAAAGGAAAAGTCATGGGCGACTTTCTCTATGACTCATTAGTCTGAACGATTTATGTACGAACTTAAAGTGCCGCAATGAATATTAGAGTTTGGGATAACAACTAATTAAAAAAAAAAATTCATAGCGTTTTTAGAGTGCTTTATTGCTACTTAACAACTCTTTCAAGAAGCAGCATAGTTTAAAGGACTGTGGCAGTGTAAAATAAGGTAGCGTGACTTAATAGCTCCAAAATAAATAACTGAAAATCTCTGGCACCATTTTCAGATACACGCTCCATATTTAACACGAGTGGGGCAACCCAGTCACGACGCACTTGATCGACGAGTATTGCCGTTTGTAACGTGACTATAGATTAGGGATCAAATCGGCTAAGGTATGAATTTGAACCTAAAATGCCAGGGGGTTCCCCCTGTGTTGGAGCCGAGGGGAGCGAAAGGTAGAGATAAGAATAACCCAGGCAGCAGCGCCCGGGATCTGTGATTGCAGACTGAACTTTCCATTTTCTTTTGTGTTTGCCAGTAGATTTTAACAGTCAGCGCTCTCAAATTTATGAGACGGCAATAAACAGCTTAGTAGGCTATTATTGCATGATTTTATGTAGACTGAAGTTCGACACCAAATCTAAAATTATTAGCGTCATTATGGAACTACTAAATTACCAAAGCAAAGCCTCTGCTCTAAAAGTTCTCCCAAGACAGACAATATTTCCAAGGCTCAGATGACACCCTTCCGCAAGAACTGTGTTATTTAATTATTAGCATTTACATTTACTGACAAATTTAAGATGCTTTAGATGGGTTTTATTAGCGAGAATGAATACGAAGGGTACATTATTATATCTGACAAATTCTGTAAACGTGATACATGTAAAGTGGCATGCCAATAATCTATTGTCTTTTTGGATTGTGCAATATTGTTTATTTTAGGGGAAGAGAAGCCGTCCAGGTTTTTTTTTCCCCTCTCCTTCAATGGCTTTCAGTGTGGTGGGTTTGGTTTTTTTTTTTTAAAAAAAAAAAAAAACAACTTTGGGCCCGATCCCGCTTCAGTGAGGTCAGTTGTTAGTCTCTTATTGCACTAGTGGTGACAGGATCGGGCCCCGGCTAACCATTTGAATAAAAGCCCAACCACAATACACCCCGCATTTAAACTGGAACCCTTTCCGCGTTTTATTCAGCAGAGATGAACACCACGACTTGTGTTTAATGTCTGTTCTTGATTAAATGATCCTAAACAAAAGTTTCCCAGAGGAAAATAAAGCAGACATTCATGTAACAAGAGTTTGGAATGACAATATTTCCAAACACTTGGAGACAGAAGGCATAGCTGTCTACGGGAAAGGAGGAGAAAAAAAAACAAAACCCAAACCCAAAACCCCACACAACCAACAACCGCACGCTTTTATTTCTCAGCTCCCCGTGCTGTTCACCCGGGTGGGAACCCACGCCCCGCGCCGGGAGCTCGCGCCCGCTCCATCCCTGCCCACCCCGCTCCGGGGCTCCCCCAGCGCACCCGGCAAACCATGTATTGCCTATGAAGAGGCAAAATACCTCCCCCCGCACGCCCCGGTAAGGCACTGTTTGTTGCTTGTTTACAGGGAGCCCCGAAAAAAAGCCGCTCGGCTGGGGCGGTGGAAGCTGGGAGCGCGTCAGCTCAACTCTGCGCAGCTGGAGGAGGTAAGAGCCGGGAAGCGGCCAGGCTGCCGGCCGCTGCTTTTGCGCCGATCGCAGCTGTAAGGGAGCCATTTGCCTAGTACCTGCATGCAGAAGAAGCCTGCTGGAATGAGATTTTTTGTTGTTGTTGTGTTTGTGATAAATATTTAACCTAGCTGGAATTTTTTTCTGGATTGGCTCTATTCATCTTCCGTGGGTGGTGAATGCGCGTGTCTGGGCAGACAAAGAAGTGTACGGGACCTGAGTGATCACCATCCATATAAAGGCACTGGGGACAGGAAGGATGCAAAGTCATTTGAAGAGCGAAAGAGGTTGAGAATTTCTTTGTCCATTCTTAGCTCCTTCCCAAATCAAAGGCGTAAGGCGAAGGGCAGCGGGTTGGAGCCATTTCGGTGTTGAATGGCTTATCGCGGCTTGTCTGTTTGCCTCCTCTTCGAGCAGTTCCGCAACCAGTCCTGCAAACGTGGAGTGCATGAGGGGATGTTAGAAAACCTGATTTTTTTTGTCTGCGTGCATGCACTAGAATAGCTCGCGAGTAAGTTTCGGGTGTTTGTCTGGCCGGGCCTGCTTTGCAGCGGGCGGAGGTCTGTGTCTGGTGGTTCAGAGTTGCTGGAGTCCTTGATGCGCTTGGTCCTTCGGCAGGAGAAATGTAATGCTTTTCATAGTGACCATTTTCTTATGCCGGCCGCCGAGAGGGGAGGATTACACAGAATTAGCTCAAAGTCCTGCTAGATTTACCTGCTTATTTTTGGACGCTGATGTACAATTAGTATATTTTACTACCTTTTAAAAGAGGCCATAAATTACAGGACTACAAGGGCTCTTTGTGTTGGCTTAATGGGCTGCTTAAATCTTAACTACAAAAAGGCGCTGCAAATGTCTATTCACGCTTGTGTTAGGAAATTAAAAGCGAAAATACGGTACGAAGGAACCTTCCTCCGGTGGCATGTACCCACAGCATTGCGTACAGAGATATTTGGGATTCCTTAACGGACCCAACACTGGCAGACTCAGCTGACTCTAAGCAGAACTTCTCCCATAAGGGCACACAGGCGATAGCTCTATTCCCTTTATCTGCTTGGAAATGATCAAAGACCAACTTTATCTCTATCAGACGCACAGATGTACGTAAACAGCTCTGCGTCCTAGCAGATTTCAAATCTTTCGAGGAAGCAAGGAAATAAATGCTTATATCGTACGGTGATTCCCATTTCGCCTCCACATGGGAGTGATAGGCTTACCTCTTAACAACTGGCATAAAAGTAAACTTGAAAGACAGTAAAAATTCTAAATCTAATTATATTGAAGGTAACTGTAAATAGCATTAATGCTAAGAGTGGCTATCGATGCCAGAGCTGGCACAAAGGGTCTCTCTTAATGAAGCACGTTATGAACTCAGATCTGTTTGTTGTTACTGAGCCTGGAATTTCAGCTCAGCTCGAAGCCATGTGCATAAAGCACAGAAAAAATCAGTAGCAGACCTACTGATAAACTCCACATTTTTCTGCTAGGAACCATGTTTCAGGTCTCCAAATCATCGAGGTAATAAAACACAACGTTGAATGTCCAGGAACTGGGACAAAGCAATATATGGGGAAATCCAGCGTCTCCGACAGGCAAAATCATTTGAATTTGTATTTGAAAACTCGTAATCACGATACTAGACCAAAGCAAGCTTTCTCCAAAATCGGCGGAAGGGAATAATTTTCAGCTGCGATCCAGGACAGCATAAAGTTAGGCAGGCTCCCCCTTCTGCCCTCCCAAAGCACACCCTGTGGAAGGTATTCACACGTCAAGAAGTTACTTTTCTTTGAGAATTAATTAGTTTCCCCACTACATACACGAAGTTAATTGTTAAGCAGTAGTTTTAGGATTAACTTGACCATTAATACTAATAAAGATGTTCATAGAAACAGGGTTTTGAAGCCAATAGCCATAGCTAGCGTTAAGGCATTTAAGCTGACTTATGATTGTGATTTATTGCTTTTGTACTTTCTATTTGCTCAGGACTGTAACTTCTAAAGCCATCTTTCTGCTTTTGACGCAAAGCAGTCGATAACTTTTTAGAACAGCCCCAAGAAAGACTTGCTCTGGTTTTTTCAACATCTGCTCCATTCCCCATTAATTTCAGTTTCATTGTTGCAGAAGAACTTCTCTCTGTGTTTCTTTATGGGATCTAAACACATCGTGTTTAAAAGAGCCGTGAATCCATCTCGAATAAATATCAGCCTTGGTTTACGTTAAGTGCGAGAGCTGAGGAGTTACCAGTCGTGCTGATAGCTACAGACTTGGGCATGTCGTGTGTGGCTAATACAGTCTCTTTTCCAAAGGTGGATAGTTTTTATTCCTGTTTTTAGTGAGGGATAATATCCATATACCCTGCTACTAGCTTAGTCACTTCCATATGAAAAATTGCAAATTCTTTCTCTGTTGTAATGTCACGCTGACTTTGCTGCAATGTCCACTACTACACACTGCTACTGATGGGTTTAAATTCCAGTGGCCCACTTTTACAATCCAAGTGAGAGTATATAAGGCTTGTCCGTAACACTAAAAATTGCCCTTAGAAAGAACACTCCTTCCATTCAGTTTAATGGAGTGCAGGTGAAGCTGCAAGAAGGGATATGCAGTTAGCTGAAAGTTCTCTACGAGCTCATGGGGGATGGTGGAAAGATTTAGGCAAGTGTATATACATCATGATGTAAAATGCTGGAGTCACAGAACCAGACTAGGGGCACCTTAAAAGCGTGAACTATCTGATTTTCTTTGACTCCTTCCAGAAGAGCTATGTGAGTTGAGGGTTTCTTTTGTTTGATTAGCTTATTGTGTCAATAACACAAGTTAAACAATCTTACAGGGAAGATGTGGTGTGCTCACACACAGGCGAAGCTGCGTGGCTCGGGGGCTGCGTACAACTTTGGTCTTTTCTTTTTTTCTTATTTTTCCCCCTTAGGCAGCAAGCTCCCCCTCCCCATTTTTTTTTTTTTTCATCGTTAGAAACCTATAATTTTGTGCATCACTCAAACTAGCTGTATAGGAAATGCGTAAGCACAGGTTTAACAGCAAGGTCCCAAAAGGTTTTGCAAAATTCAGAGCCACGCCAGTGAAGGAAGGTGTACTCTTCATAGTGTGTTACAAGGACAAAAACCAACTAGCCTCTTAGAAGAGACTCTTTTTTGCCTTTGTCAGGTAATTATAGGTCTTTTTAGTTTCTACAGGAGCCCTGATGTAGCGTGTGGGAGTTGAGCAAGCCTTCTACAATGGCAGGGTAGAGGCGGCTGAGGGTGTGGGGGGAGTCTGGTAATCGCCCCATTTAGAAGGGGGCTGGAAATAATTGTATTAAGATTTGGACTTTCTTCGGGGGTTGCAGAGGACATGCGATGTGGAGCAGAGTGGCGGGCCTGGGGAGCAAATGTCGATTAATTAGGCTAAGTATCAAAGTGCAGCGTAATCCCATATTTTAAGAAGTATTCTTCTTACCTTCCAATGGGCTTTGTGTAAAGAAATATTGGTGTGGGAGGAAAAAGAATCAAACCAATCTCCCCTCTCTCCCCGTCATCTGCATCTCTTGGATTATTTTTTTCCCCTCCCTTAAAACTCTTCTTCAACATATTGGGTTAAGGCTTTAAAAAGCAAAGGCTCGCGCTAAGAAACCCTGTTCCTTCAATGATTCCCTATTTCAAATAAAAGGATTTAAGTTGACGTATGACCACGTGAGCACATAATACAGCGCATTATTGTGGCATTTGGAGTGGAGACCCGGTCTGGCTCCGTCTGAGATTACGCTTTTCCAGTTTCTGTTCAGAGCAAGCACTGCTTTCTGTTATTTTTTTTTTCCTCCTGCCCCCATCACCGTCCCCGCAAGAGCTGGCCATTTCGCTGACAGCTTTGGTTCCTTATGGAAAGGTTATTGTCGAGCCGAGAGGACGAAATGCTTCGTTAGAAAGGATGGATTTTATTTTAAGGTATTTCCGTTGATTGTTCATTTATGTGGTGAGTTATTGCTGTTCGAGGCAAAGGTCAGTAGCAGAGGCTGGAGCGAGTGCGTGTGTGTGCGTGCGGGTGTGTGTGCACCCGGAGCCTGGCTGCTTCCCCCTTTGTTTCAATTTGCTGCGGTAAATATTCAACTCTCCCCTCGCAGCGAGCAGAGCAGGGAGAGTTTGCTTCTTTATTTATTTTTCTCCATAGAGATCCCACACTGCTGTTGATGGCCAGCTGCCTCTGCTCCAGCCCCTCAATTGCCATCTTATAATTATTTAAGACTGGCTAGAGAGGGGAAGCCTCTTTTATTATCGTGTTTGGATGGATTTTTCCCCTTTATTTCATTTTATTTTAGTATGTTATTTGTGTGTTTGTGTGTTTATTTATTTATGTATTTGGGGAAGTCGAGAAAACGATGAGGGGAGGGGGGGCGGGGAGGGATGCTCCTCGGTCGGGGTCGTGCTCGAGTGTGCGACGGCGGCGGCCGTTGTTGTTTTATGGGTGTTTGTTCGGCCGCTGCCGCTCCGTAAATCGATGACTATGCGATCGTGCTGCCATTTTATTTATGATGGTTTAGTGGTACTTTGTTTACCGTGCGCGGAGGGCTGCATGGGCGCTCAGCTCTATGGTGAAGCTTCCCCTTCTCAAATGAGAGGCTCCTCTTTATTTCCTCGCGGTGAGGAGGAGTTGAACCAGGAGCCAGCCATGGCTTCTAACAATAAATCAGCCCTGGAAATAGAGGGTGGTTTTTTTTTTTTTTCTCTTTCCCTCTGTCCGAATGTGGATCTGTAAAGCGAGAATAAAATGGGGAGGAGTGGACATTATCTTCTGGGAGAACATACACTAGTCCTAAATTCATACCTATACCGTCGTTTACATAAATATAGATATATTGCTGCGTATAAATATGTAAGCATTTGCATATATTGATAAACATGTGTGCGTAGCTATAGATAAAGAATGTACTTTAAATGACGAAAATGAAAGATTACTTGGCTGTCCAAGGAGAGCAAAATGCTCTATAAAACGACATTTCCTCGGTGTGTCCCGGCTTTGGGAAAGGTCGGAGCGCTGGGACCTGCTTTCCTCCAGTTCGCTCCGTGCCTCTCGCCTATTCCTGCCGCACCATTTTGTGCCCAGTTACCGGGTGCTTGTAATTACTCATCTTCTAAGGAGTCACAAAGAGGGGGAGAGAGAGGAAGAAAAGCCAACGATGATAAAAACTCCTCTGAAAACAACAACAAAAAAGGGTTATTTACACTCGAAGCTGTTGGCGACCGTTCCGCAGAGACCTGCAGGGCAGAGATGCTGGGGCTGGTTTCTCGCTTTCCTGCTCTTTAAGCCGCTCTCCGAGCAGAACTGACCCAAAGAAATGCTATTTCTCCTTCTCGCCATACTGAAGCACGTTGTCCTTTCTTAAACCCGGTGTCTCTCTTCGGCGAGGGGAGGAGAGCTGTTTCGCTCCCAGCTGTGTGTTTAAAAGCCAAGGTTGGCTTTGCCGTATTTTAAATGGGTCAAAACGCGCCTCAAAAATAAAATGCAAGCTTTAATTGCAGCTCAGTTACTTGGCAGCGTTTCCTCTGATTTATGACCCAGTTCGGATGCATATTGACCCAGTTAAAACACTCATAAATAACACAGTCCTGCTCTAGAGCAAAAGAAAGCAAGAAGAATTTTGGAGGAGAGGGGGACCTCGGCGAGTTGTGTAAATAACCTCAGTCTGCTGAGCAAATAGCAAAGAATCCGTTGCCATTCTTTAGCGTTAGCGAATATAAACAATAATTCAGATTAGCCGCGGCTTGCTTCGGTTGTCCAGTCCTCCTCTAAGGCAGCTAATATGCCCTCCTAACTCTCTAACGACTTGGAGAGACACCACTTTCAGAACTGGTCCCCTTCTCCAGCAACACCTCGCCTTGCTATTTCATCCCTAAGAGATTCCCCCAAATCAGCTTCGAATTATAGGGCTGCCTGCTTCCACCTCGGAGCATCCAAGGACAATAAGCTTTACAGGCATTATTTTATTCGGAAACTAAGAGTAATTCCATGAAAACGGGGGGAGTCCCGCAGAATGAGACCCTTCGGGAAGAAAAGGCAGCTCATTTCTGACCCGGGAATCGGCACCAAACGCTGCCGGTCCCTCCCCGAGCTGAGCCCTATCGCTCTCCGCGGAATAGAGCAGAAAGAAAATATTCGGCCTCTGGGAGGGAAAAACAGATAAAAGCAGCGGGGATCTGTGCGTTGGGACACTTATCCCGACATCACAGGAGACATTAAAAAAAATAATCATCTTCTCATGTTTAAAATGACCTCTTTGGGGACAGAGGGGGCGTGGGGAAACGGAACTAATAGGCAAACTCTCGCAAAATACTCTTTGCAGGCAGTAAGACGAATGGAGGAAATACTTCAGTATTCTTATGAACCACTTCGGTTCTCACGATTAAAGTCCCTTGCAAATCCCTTCAGTTTTAAAAAGATCCCCTCCCCCTCCCTCCTCGTCCCCGCTCTTAAATACAGACATGTAGTCAAAATATCCCGCTGGAGATCGTTCCCAAGTTTAAACGCACTCCTAGGAGAAGATCGCCCAGGCTTTCGGCAAGGGCTCCCCAAACCGGCAGGCTTCCCCCGGCGTCCGCAGGTTCCTGCAGTCCCCAGCTCTCCCTCGCCAAATCCTCCTCTCCGGTCCGGGGGCTCCGTCGGGGCGCAGCGCTGCCTCTCGCTATTTGGTCGGGCAAGTGGGCGAATGGCAGATCAGCAGTTTCAGAAGAAAGTGTGGGGTTGATTATTGACTAAAAAGACTTTTTTCTTCCGATGCGACATTCAAGGGATTGTTTGAAGCAAAACGCATACGCGGTATTTTTGCCTCTCCTCTCCTCCTACGCTGCCCGCTTCCCCTTTCATGTGGTGCCTTCTCACTTATGCCATAAGGAGCAAGTGTTTTCTGTTTTAGTACTCTGTTTACAGCTTTGGTGCATGAAGTCATAAATCTTGCATAGCCATAAATGACAAAAACCATTGGTATGCGTAAGAGGCCACCCCAGCCTTATAGTGCTTTTTATTTCTCGCTTCCCCCTCGCTTTGTTTGTGCTTTAAGATGACACCGGGCTCCCTCGTGCTTTAAGCGGACTAGTTATATTTGTAACGCCTTAATTAACGAAGTAACGTCAAATTTACACCTAGGCATTATTCGGAGCCTCTGCTTAACGTGCGGAGCCCGTAGTCCAGTTACCGGCTTCCAGAGGGGCAGGGGCTGCAACTTCATTTAAGTTCACGTTTGCACTGTCGCTGCCGTGTTTCTGTTACAGGGAAGAGGGGGAACATCACCACCCCCAAATCCCGGGCCGCTGGAGCGAGAGGCGAGCGCCTGCCCCAGCGCTGCCGAGGAGAGGGAGGCGAAGGCGGGCGGGCTGTGCGGCACCGGGCCCGCGTCCACGCGGGGCTGCCGCCCACGCGTCCCCACAGGGGGCTGCGGGTGTGGGGGGGGGGGGGTTGGGGTGTGTGTGTGTGTGTGAGCGCCTCTGTGCCCGTCCCGAGTGCTGGGGATATCTGGGGGAGGGGTGTGTGTGTGTGTCTGTGTGTACATCTGTGTATGTGCGCGCTCACGCATGCATGAGTTAATAATTAGTAACTCTAATGATTTCCAGCGTGGCTCTGAAAGCATTGCCCAGAGCGGGGATCCTGGTGGGCTTCGGTTGGCTCTCCGGACCCAGCCCCGGCTTTCCGAGCTTTGCCCTCTTCCCCGGGACTCGGCTAGGGCTTTGCGGGGCTCCCGGCGGCGGGGAGCGGCAGAGGGTCTATTTCGCAGCCGCCCCCCAAGCCCACCGGTAAGAGGGACAAACCCAAGGCCCCCCCCAGCAGCACCCCCGGAGGCTGGTGAGAGCGACCCTTTGTGAGCGCCGTTTGTCTTCATTAGCATAATTTTCCTGGACTTTGGTGACGCCCGGGTGCGGGGGGGGCCGCACTCCTTCACTGCCGCGCTCCTCCGCTCCCTCCCCTGCCCCCACCCTGCCCCAGGCTTCCCCAGGCGGCCGCCTTTCTTTCTTCCTTCCTTTTTCTCCCCCCCCCCCCCCCCTTTTTCCCCTCCACACCCCTCTTTCTCCTTCCCTCTCTCTCCTTCCCTTCCCAGAGCAGCCCTGGGAAACATCCCCGTCCTCCGTGCCCCGCGCAGGGGGAGCCCGGCACGCCGGGGACCGGCTCGGGGCAGGGTGGGCAGCCTGAAGCGGGAGGGGAGCGGGGGAGGCGGGGGTCCGGACCAACCGTCCCCATCCCGTGCGGGGCAGGGCTCGCCCCTCCCGGCCGGGGGGTGCCGGGTGCGGAGGAGCTGAGCCGGTGCCCACCCCGCGGCCGCAGGGACCGGGCTGGGGCAGACAGCCCCTGCGCCCTGGGTTGTGTCGCCTCCAAAAAAAAAAGAGAGAGAGACAGGGAGAGAGCGCGAGCATGCTGGCTTCCGCCTCAGTCGTCAGAAGTTAAGGTAAGCAGGCCACAAATACGCTGCTATCAGTCGTGAATGGCGGAGTTTATGTCCCAGTGATTTATGACCGTAGACTTAAATGTCGGTTCAAGAAGAGTTCACAAGCTGGGGCTTCCTTCCAGGCAGTGACTGATACCCTTACACTTCGTGTTCAGGCAGCTCTCTCTCCTCTCTCCCCCCTCACCCCCCCTACCTTCTCTCAACTTTGTCTTTATCTTTCAGGAAATCTTTCAGGGGGCTGCCTGGTTTTTCATCCTAGAGTCAGAATTTGGGGCTCGGATGGGAGTTACAAGGCAAAAACTGGTGTGCTTTGGAAGGGGGGAAGGTAGAAGGAAGGAGAGGGTAGGGGAGAGCTGAAGTGGGGAGTGGGGGAAATGAGGGGGACTTGCCTCACCCTAGCAGCTTTCATCTGCTGTCTCCGGGCTGTCTGGATGGGGGGGAGAGAAGCTGGTTAAGGGGCAGAGAGGTGTAATGCACAAATGGGAGATGGAGACGATTAAAAGGGTACTGGAAAAATTGGGGGCCCATCTGTGTTTGTGGTACTTGGCCTTTTGTCTCCGAGGGGGAGAGGAGAGCTCTTCCCATCCCAGGCACCGGCTGGGGTGGCAAACTGCTCCCCCCCCCCGCCCTTCCCCCCTTCCAGTCCCGTTAGGGCGCCGTTATTATCGTGATAGTTGTCGCTCTTAATCCCGCTATTCCCGCTTTTGCCAGGAATGGCCGGGCGCTCCTCAGGTTACCCCCGCTTCTCTATAACTTTGTAGGAAGTGATTAACTTGGCGAAGCCAAAGGCGGGAGCTGATTTATTATTATTTTTTTTCCTTGCTGGCAGGCGGCCGAAGCTTCAATAATATTTTGCCTTCCGAGTAAAGTTGCCTATTGTCTGCGGGCAGGCGGCTGCGGGAGCAGCGCCCTCCGCATCCCTGCGCAGCGCTGCCTGCGCTGCCGAGCGGCCAGGGGACGGCGGAATATTTGATGTCGCGATCATGAAAGGCGGGTGCCTTTGTAAAATCACCGCTGGCTCATTATTTCCTCTTTCTCCTCTGGCAGTGGCGTCTACATTTTCTCTTTCAAAGGAATTGAGGAAAATCACACCAGGCCTCGATAGCACCAGGAAGGAGAGGCGAGGAGCTGGAAATGGTGCGCGCACCTCAGACCTCCATCAGCTTATTAGCTTAATAACATCCAAAGAGCTCGATTAGTGCAATAACAGGGTAGCCGCCCTGCTGTAGGTGTGTTACCTTCGTTCTGTCACTACCCAACAAAGGGAATGCTGTTTTCTAAGAACTTGTATAACTTGAAAGGCGTAGAAGGAGCTCGTTTGGTGCATATGTTGTGTAAGGCTTTTCGCCCCTAAGCATTTGTCCCTGTTAGATGTTTGGGGGGAAAATATCCAGCTGCTGAAGTACAGGGAAAGTGGCAAAAGAAACGAGAGCTCCCCATCCGAAAAGACGTGGTTGTTTCTCAGCAACGGGGTAAGGGGACGGTGAGGAACACACTTTAATTCCTGAGAACAATGTGAGTGCCTGTGGAAAGAGCTCCTAGATCGGAGATTACTCACAGGTCTTCTCTCCCATTAATGTGGGGGATTCTTTAACTGGTTATTTTCAGGCAGGTGACCAGTAGGCTTTAATCTGGGCTGAAAAAAAAAAAAAAAAAGATCCCAGAAAGAAGGACAGGGGACCAAAGTGAGGGGGGGGGGGGGGGCGGGGGGGGGACTGGGAGGGGAGGCAAAGAAAGGGATTCGCCCCGGCAGAAGAAGCATTCTCTCTGGGTTTGTGTCCACCCTCTCCCTAGCCAAGTGACCCTCATACATCAAATTACATAGCAGTTTCCAAGACAGAACCTATTATCGCTAAGTTGGAAGGAAAGTTCAAGCCGTGGTCATGGAGATGAACGCTGGTTTTTCAGGTTCCTGGTGTGGTTTTTTGCCCAATCCATCATGTTTTAACAGGTAGGATCTGGCTGATTCCACGAAAAGTTAGTGTCTTGAAAAAACTGCTGAAAAAAACAAACCAACAGCCGCCAAAGAGCCCAACTTGCCCCGCTGGCCTCGCTGAAGGGGCTTCGCGCGGCGCCGGGTGCAGCGCGGGGTCCGGACCCGCTCGCGGGTGGGAGGCGGGCGGGGGCTGCGCGGGGCGGCCCGGCCGCGTTGCGGGGGCCGAGCGGGAGCCGCTGCGGGCGGCGGCCGGGGCTCGCCCGGGCAGAAACCGCTGCTGCCGAGGTGCGTGACCTGGCGGCTCAGGGTGCTGCGTGAGCACGGAGAGGAGAAGGCGCTGGCTTTGTTTATTTTCCTATCGAGCATTTCACAGACAAGCCAAAATCCGTCACTTGGGATCGGGATGTTGAAGCATCCCTGGCTAGGAAACCTTTCCACCCTGCTCCTGCCCCCTGCCACACGTAGACAGGAACAATCTCCCGCATTTTCTTTCGAGTTGTATGGAAAACCGTAACCTGGAGAGAAAGGCTAAAAATAAAACGACGCCGGTTACAGGAGAGAGTTTGATCCTAGAGCTGGAATGAAGGAACAGCCCAACCCCTCCACATTACTGATTCCTCGATCACCCTTATCTCAGAGACTGGTATTAAAACAGCCTCTCGGTGATAAACGATTGACTGCCTTGCCGTGTGGTGCCCTGCTCTGTTTCTTAAGAAGAAAGAAAGAAAGAAAGAAAAAACCCTAGAAAGCCCCTATCCCAGTGCAGCAAAGTGCATATTTGTAGCTGCCAGTAAACCCAGGCAGCTTTTATATCGAAATGCTCTGCGCCTGAGGCCAAGTCATGCTGCTAAATATTGCTGACCACTTTTTCTTTTATGGCTTTCATGTCACTTAGCTATTGAAAGTAAGATGGATTTGTACCATTTCTTCACCCTGCTCTGCTCTCCCCACACCCCAGGTCTGCCCGGAGAGGCCATTGGAGGAAGAGCGCCACGTGACAGAGGGGTGCCAATGTTATTCTCCAAGGGTGTCAAGACCCTGTCAGTTTGCGAAATAAAAATTGGGAAACAACGAAATGCAAAAAGCGACCTACTACGACAGCTCTGCAATCTATGGTGCCTACCCCTACCAAGGAGCAAATGGTTTCACTTATAATGCGAGTCAGCAGCAATATCCTCCATCTTCATCACTTGTGGAAACTGAGTACCACCGCCCCGCGTGCTCCCTCCAGTCCCCCGGCAGCTCTGTGTCCCACCACAAGGCCAATGACGTCAGTGAGAGTTGCATGAGGACCCTCCCCAGCCAGCCTCTTCAGCCCCCCGGCCTCACTGACCCACAGGCCCCACCGCAGCCGCCTCCAGCCCAGCAGGCACAACCTCCACCTCCATCCTCTGCCTCACCATCTCAAAATGCCAGCAGCAACCCTGCCCCAGCCAACCCCACCAAGAGTCCGGCTCTTAACTCACCCACCATGTCCAAACAGATATTCCCGTGGATGAAAGAGTCTCGGCAAAACACAAAGCAGAAAAACAGCAGTTCCAGTTCAGGTATGAAACATGCTACCCACTCTCCCCCGGTACCCCTGGGCTGGTCACACATCTTGCGGCAAGGAGGGCAGCTCTGTCCACCTTCACTTTGGGGAAGGGTGGGAGGGGGCTTTATTCCTCTCTGAGTTGACTGCTTTGAGCTTTTGGAAAGGGGTTGCCATCACTCACAAGGGGATCTCAGTGAGCAAACCACCCCCCGCAAAACTTTCCCAGCCCTGCAGGATGGGTCCAAAGTGATTTTGTTTCCTGGTGGCTAAACCACTTGTGCGCTCCTGCATCTATCATATTTCCTAGGTAATCCCCCCTCCAGTAAATCATGTCAGTGCAGAGCAGCCCAGGCTTTAAGCCAGAGGCCTGTCCCAAGTACTTTGTTGGCATGGTGCTGTTAGATTAATAAGACAGTGACCTATCTCTGCTGAAGTGTAACAGGAATAAAATAGCTCATAATCATGTGCAGGCAGGATCAATGCCCTGCATGCAGTCAGAACCTCTTCCTATTTTAACAAGCTGATTGGCCAAGTTACAAGCCTGGTAAACAAAAATCATTCTGGAGTGCCATAAACTTCAGCCCATAAAATATTATCTTCAGGATGGAAGTGTACATTAACACTTTTATTACTCGAGAAAACCCCAACTGATAACACCAGTGGTACTCCCAATGCCCAGGAGCTGGGCCTATATTAACCTCTTCCTCTTTTTCTCTTACATGTGCCTTGGAAATAGAGTTCAAAACCAGCAAATGTCTTTGCCAGTCTGCTTTTTAAAGCCCTGGCAACATTGCTGTTTACAGCCTTCCATATCATGTATTTATTTTATTAAAAAGCAGTAACATTTAAATACGTCTGTATTCCTATACACAAGCCTAGCCACCGTATGTTCTTCTTAATGTATATTATACTTCCCAAGGACTACCATATGTTTATGCTATATGCTAGATGTTATAGAAACACTATACTGTCAATTCTATGCTTATATGTTACATCGTTACATTGTAGATACCTAACTTTCTGGCATCTGTGTATATATCAGGGCTTTCAGAAAAAGAGGGCTGCAGATCTTTACAGCAATGGAGCGCAGCTAGTTCTCAAAGACTCTGATCCTGCTGTATTAACAGAGCCATAGGTTCACCTTCAGAATTTCTAAACCCCACTGTGTTCCCCTGAACCTTTCTTATTCCTTTATGCAAAGCTCAAGATACTTGTGTGCTGCCATTCTGAAAGGAAGCAAGTATAGTCATATAGTAACACTAATGAGGTGAAGGAGGTCTATTGAGACTTGTGGCTTAGCACGACAAAGCTCATGCCATGGGGTAGTACTCATTGCGCGTGTGGACATCCACCTCACGCCTGAGAGCTGGACACTGGCTTCTGGTGTTGTTGGCCATTGTGTCTGGTTGCCGTGTCCGGGTTTGCCATGCTGATTATGTTCTTTGTGTGATTTACATAGGTGAGAGTTGTGCTGGTGATAAAAGCCCTCCGGGGCAAGCCTCCTCTAAGCGAGCCCGTACAGCTTACACAAGTGCCCAGCTGGTAGAACTGGAAAAGGAGTTCCACTTCAATAGGTACCTTTGCAGGCCACGAAGGGTAGAGATGGCTAATTTGCTCAATCTCACAGAAAGACAGATCAAAATCTGGTTTCAGAACCGCAGAATGAAATACAAAAAGGATCAAAAGGGCAAGGGCATGATGACCTCTTCAGGAGGACAGTCCCCAAGCAGAAGCCCTGTCCCTCCAGCTGCTGGGGGATATCTAAACTCTATGCATTCTTTAGTAAACAGTGTCCCCTATGAGCCCCAGTCACCTCCACCATTTAACAAGCCTCATCAAAACACCTATGGCATCCCTGCATCGTACACCACTCCTCTTAATAATTGCCCACCTCCTCAAAAGAGATACACGGGGACGGCAGCTGTGACACCTGAATACGATACTCATCCTCTTCAAGGCAACGGTTATGGGAATCCACATATACAGGGAAGCCCCGTCTATGTAGGGGGCAACTACGTGGAAACCATGACCAGTTCTGGGCCTTCCATCTTTGGTCTAACTCATCTCCCTCATCCTCCCTCTGCCAACATGGACTACAGTGGGGCTGGGCCAATGGCCAACAATCACCACCATGGACCTTGTGATCCGCACCCAACATACACAGACCTTACCGCTCACCATCCTTCTCAGGGAAGAATTCAGGAAGCGCCCAAACTTACCCATCTGTAAGAGACAGGAGTCACTAAGTGGAACAACAAGCCCCCAACTTTTGGAAAGTACTTGCCCCTTCCCTTCTCTGTCTCCTCCTCCCACCATGTGCCCTCCACTCCTCTTCTCGTTTCTTTTGTTCGTTTTGTTTTGTTTTGTTTCCTTTGGTAAAAGCGTTTTCTAGTTTATGTGACGTAGCAATATTTGTTGCTTGAATTGCTCTATAGTTTCACTAGTGGATATTTATCTTCTTGAACTGTAGCCTTGTGTCTCACTTTGGGAGTATGCAGAGGCTTTATACTTTACCTTCTACACTTTTATCAAAACAGGGTATATGAACAAATTTTCTATAAAAGGAATTCTTAAATGTGAATTTGTTCGTACATGATTGATCCCACGGGGAAGCAATTTTTTTTATTGCACTTCTTTTAAATAGCAAGAAAGACATCAAAAGCGCTTGGACAGGGACTCCCTGGACAATTATTAATACGTGTAAGTCTTTCAATGTGTGTATGCTGGTGAACATTCAGATTTATTTATTTTTTTTTTTTGCAAACATTGAATAATCTAAGTGTTTAAAATTTTATTTATCCCCATTTGTTCATATTTATATATATATAAAAAAATCTGTACCCTGAATATTCAGGAGGTATTTACCTGGCCATATGTTAGATGGCATATCGGCACGCGTTGGAAATATCATTTGAAAGGAAACTATAACTCCTTTTATTAAAAATGGTGATAACGATGATGATGCAATAAAATCTGGGAAAAAAGATCACGGTTTGAATACTTTATGCTTGTAAACATCCAGCTAGGTGGAAAGCGTGTGGAGCTGAAAAGGCTAGATTTGTTTTGAAAGTTATACATTCCTTGCTGCTCACGTTCATAAAAAAAAAATAAAGTTTTTATTCTGAATAATAAAGAGTTAAGAACATGTTATTCGCAGCGCAAGGGAAGGGAGAGCCCTTCATGACGTGGGGAGTTGGGAAACTCGTCTGCAAACGCACACGAGGATCCGCTCGCCCACCCGAAGGGCCCCGCGACGCCTTTTCAGCATTTCATAAGCAGGGAGAGGGATTTTTTTTTTCTTTTCCTTTTTTTCCCAGCAGGGTCTCACGGCCCGTGGCGGCGGCCGCCTCCCCCCGCGCCTGCTGCGCGGTGCCCGCCCGGCGTGGAGAGCAGGGGGGCGCGGATCGCCCCCTCCCCGCGGCCCGGGGGTGCGGTGGGGGACCGTCCCCTGTCCCCGGGCAGGGCCCCGCGTGGGCGCGGAGGGGCCGCCCCCCCGGCTCGGCGCTGGGGAAGGCGGGGGGCCGCGCGCAGCCGGCCGCGGGGCCCCGCCAGCGCTGGCAGCGGGGTGGCAGGGCAGGGCCCCGGCCAAACCGCAACAGCGCCGGGGGGATGGATGCTGAGGGCCGCTGCCTCCGGACGTGGCTCCCGCCGCCGTTTTCTCCCTTTCCCTTAAAGCAGTGGATTTTATTTTTTTCATTGATATTATTCTTATGTTGTTAATTATTATAATTATTTTTATTTTATTTGCTGTCTGTTTCATTTTTGCTGAGCCGCCCTCCCTGCCCACCGCAGCCTGAAGCTGTGGGGGAGGGGAGCCTCGCGTTCCCTCTCTTCCCGCGGGGGTGTGGATGTGTGTGCGCGTCCGTCCGTGCTGGCAGGGCGGGGGGGCACGGTTCTGCAGAAGGGTGACTGTCTGGACCCCAAACGGGCACCCGCGGAGGTCTCCGGTCCGATTCGGCTCGAGGTGGAAGGCAGAAACCCGCAAGCGTGTGCTTAAATCCTATTTTTCTTCCTTTCAGGCGAAATGTCCGTAATTTTTAGATTGAAACTTGAAAGATAAATCAAAATGGACCTTAATAGACTAGGTAAAATGTACCCCTGCACGTTTATAAAGACATATTCCTATGCTGTGTAGATGATAACGCACGCTGTTCACCATCTGTATCTTTTAGAGCACAGAAAAAAATGTCGCCATTTTGGTCTCATGCTGAAATATTATTAATCTTTGGGCTTTATCTTGTTCCCAGAACCATCCTTGCCTGATGCTGAAACATTGTCATGCATCCATAAATCTATATAGAGCTTTTCTGCATAAATAGGTAAAGCATGCTCAGTCAAAGAAAGGGATTGCAAATATATTTATGCCGTGCTGTTTGCTGTATATATAGATATGTAACGGTGAAAGGACAGGTTACGTGGTCTGATATTTTTAATTGAAACCTGATTATTACCCACTACAGACCGACGACTGATTATTATTTTGTAGGCGAAGGAAGCATTTTTGCAACATTGCGAGACACTGCCCGTTTCAGATGAGCGCCCATATAAAATTCCAGCCGCTCCCACCACCACCCCCGCCCCCCCCCCGCCTCGGATCAGCTAGGTTATACACAACAAAAGGTAACGGTACAGTCGGTGATTCTTACTGTGTGGCTCCTTTAGCACCACGAATTACACTTTAGGAAAATGTTCAAAGAGAAGGAATTTGGCGTTTCACCCCCCTCCCACTCCGAAGAAAGAAAAATACAGGCGATTTTGCCCCCTTCTTTCCAGAAACCGTACTCTACCCTTTCTTCGGAGCCTGTAGGTTGCAAATAAGAATTTCTGTTTTTGCATTTAAGATTCGCCCGATTAAAAGATCCTGCTGGAGGCAGAAGCAATTGATTTGCCCAAGAATTTCGCATCCTCTCTCCAAAGGTTGTGTTCCAGGTGGTTTTTGTATTAGACTGACCACACGAAACAAATGTGCAGAATAGAGACACCCACACAGGTTTTACTCACAAAGCCTGGTTAAAGTCCAAACCTCTCTCTTTATTATTTGTCATCCTGCTGTTAATCCCAATATTTTCCAGAGGGAAAAAAGAAAAAAAAAAAAAAGCGCAAAGAAAAAGAAAAGCCCGACCCCAATGTAGGCACTGAGAAGCAAAATAAAAACGGACTTTTCCCACAAGCAGCCCAGTCCTCTGCCAGCATATTTTAAAAGCAGCTTTTTTCCTTGTTTACTTGCGTTTCTTGCTCTGCCTCTTTTCTCGGCCACATTTGATCTTGGAAAGAGCAAGAAGCTTTAAATGTGTTCTTTAGGGCCAGTAGCTGTCAAACCTTTTGGCGGCCAAGATTGATCGCGCGCAGACACCACCAGAGCTTTGTTTGGACTAAAAGCAAGAAAATTAAACCCCTTGCATTTTCCAACAGCATCGATATTTGTAAGGCATCCCTTTTGAGAGATTAAATGACAAGTCTCGTTCTATATTTTATTTAAACAAGCAACCACCAAAAAGCCCATTTAAAGCCTCCCGGCCCCTCCCCTCCCCCTCTCTCCAATGCCTTCGCAGATATGCTGCATCTTGTGGGTGCATTAACTTAAAACCGATTTTTAAAATGCACTTCGTGCAGTCTGGACACAGACTGATCCGCTGAGTACTTGAGGTCTTGTTTCCTTCCCCCTCCCCTTCTTTTTCTTCTTCTTCTTTTTTTTTTCTTTCTTTTTTTTTTTTTAATTACGAAGACGGTTGCCGACTCCTTTTTGGCAACCCCGAAAATAAAGCGAGACGGCACCGCATCGCGCTGGCGATGATCTCTGGCTCCTTGAGGACGCGGAGAGCGGCTCGGAAGCGCTTTACCCCCCGGCCCCCCGGCGCACCCCACCCCGCCAGGCACCCCGGGCTCCGCGGGAAGACAAGCCCAGTCCGGGCTTGCCCAGGGCGGCTGTGACCATAGGATTCATCAGGCTGGGGATTGTGGCCATCATTGTCATCGCTCTCCCTCTCGCCTCAGTCTGGTTGGAAAATTGTGCCCAAAGCATCCAAATTCGGGACTTGCCTCGACCTAGCAGGGGCGACTGGAGGCGGCGGCGGCGAGAGCCCAGCGTCGGAGGCGAGTGCCGTCTCTCAAGTCATAACCCCGCAGCATTTTCGCTCTGCCTGGCCCCGTGAAAACAAACCCGCTACCAGCCCATATATTTCCTGGTAATCGAAAATACTCACCAGACCCAGCCTACTACGGTTATTAAGCAAATTATGCCAGCAGACGGGAGTATCGTTTGCAAGCTAAGGCATAGGATTTGTTTTGTTGTTGGTTTTTTTTTTTTTTTTTTTTTTTTAAAAAAAAAAAGAGGCAATAGCCAGACGCGTTCGCAGCCTCGCGATTTGGCTCGCCCGGAGAGGTACTCCTAGGGTTATGTTTTACGGTCCAATCCCGGGAAGCCAACTGGAGAGGGAAGTCATGAAGCACAAGGGCTGCTGCCTATTTGACTCTTCCCCTAGAAGCAAGGTTGCTGAGGAAGATCCTGTTAAACAATGGCTCAGCACCGGCGGCCAATTGTTCTCCGTACTGTACACCCGATAGCCAGCAAAAAAATAATAATAATAAAAAATGTTAAAAAAAAAAAGGAAAAAAAAAAGAAAGAAAAAAGGAACAAACAAGGGGGAAAAAAACCCAGGAAAGAAAAAGGAGCCCATCGAGGCTGAGTCGGGAAGGAGAAACTAGTTTTGGAGGAAGTGGTATTCCTAGGGAAAAATCAAGACCCTCTGCTTCAGACTCCTGCCTGGGTGCAACTTCTTATGCGGGGGCCTGGCGGTGTCAAAACTTTGAAGATTAATGGATTACTTTGTTAATGACTCAAGGCGTCAGATTGAGGTGCTTAAATGATTTGTGAGGTGCAAAGCGTTTTCCTGACAGTCCCAAACAATGAGAGAAGAGTGTGCGGGTGGAGGCGAGGGAGGCAGCAGGCTGCAGGACAGACAGCCACACACACACACACACACACACACACACACACGCACACACACACTCGCGCGCGCGCGCGCACACACTCGCAGCCTCTCACACAAACATATCCACGCACACGCACCCTCCCCCCCCACCCCCGATCATTTCAGATTAGGACGCCAAGGGGATAGATACTCGAGATATCATTTCCCTCTTTAAAAAAAGTGTAAATAAAGCCTTTCTGGCCCCCAATGAGGCGTTCCTTCCCGACTTTTTTGGATCAATCAAACAGACAGTGGCTTCTTTTGATTAAAGCCCAAATTGTCATTGGGCAGAGGCAATCATGTGACAGCCAATTCGGTCCAATTTCAACCTTGTCTCCATGAATTCAATAGTTTAATAGTAGCACGGTCCCCATACGGCTGTAATCAGTGAATTAGAAAAAAAACACCCCACCAGCGATCTTCTATGCTATATTTTTTTCTCCTCTCTCTCCTTTTTCCTGGGCCTTCCCCCCCCCGAGCCCCCTGAATCCGAGGGAACTTTTTCTCCGCGGGGGCTGCCAGTTGAAGGCCATGAATTTCGCATTTGAGCGAGAGATCGGTTTTATCAATAGCCAGCCATCGCTTGCTGAGTGCCTGACATCTTTTCCCCCTGTCGGTGATACATTTCAAAGTTCATCAATCAAGAACTCGACGCTTTCACACTCGACACTGATTCCTCCTCCTTTCGAGCAGACCATCCCCAGCCTGAACCCCGGCAGCCACCCTCGCCACAGCGGCGGCGGTCGCCCCAAGGCGAGCCCCCGCGGCCGCAGCGGCAGCCCGGGCCCCGCCGGCGCCCCGCCGCCCCCGGAGTACCCCTGGATGAAAGAGAAAAAGGCGTCCAAGCGATCCGCGCTGCCGCCCGCCTCGGCCTCCGCCTCAGCCGCTGGACCTGCCTGCCTCAGCCACAAAGGTCAGTCCAAAGACTTGCCGCCGGCCCCGCCGGGCCGCTTTTTTGGCTCCCCGCATCCCCCCGGCTTCGCGGGGGGACGAGGCGGAGGGGCGGGCGGGCGGGGAGGACGGAGCTGGCGGGGCTCTCTGGAAACCCAAACTTTCCCCAAACTTGCTTAATGCCGGATGATTTATTTGAGTTGGAGCTGACCCCTCTTGTCTCGCCGTTCTAGAGTTAGGATATTTGACAGTAATGAAGAGTGATAGATTGCTCCCGCTCAGCTAAGCAGCTGATGCATTAATTATAAATTGCGGTATGGCTAATATAAAGTTTGCTCTGGTGTGGGGAGGTTGGGGAGCTGGAGGCAGTAATTTTGCGGAGGTGGCCGAGGGGCACGCAGCACCGGGCGCTCAGCAGTGTAACACAATGGGTTTACTGCATCCAAAGGCGGCCATTTTGTTGCAGTTGCTATTTTATGCTATATGGACATATAGATATAGACACATACGTGCAGAGAGAGCACTCCCCCCCATCCCCCACCCCCGGGGATGCGATGTGCTCGGGTGCTGAAATTCAATCCGTGCATTTATCTGTTTTGGGTGTGCGTGCGTGTGTTTTTGCTTTCGCTGTTCTGGCGATGGTGCTTTGGGGTGCGTGTGCGTGTGGTGGTGGTGTTTTTCTTTTTCTTTTTTTTCTTTTTTAACAGACCCCCTTGAAATCCCCGATAGCGGTAGCAGTGGATCTAGGCGGCTGAGGACGGCTTACACCAACACCCAGCTTTTGGAGCTAGAGAAAGAATTTCATTTCAACAAGTATCTCTGTAGACCGAGGAGAGTTGAGATTGCAGCCTTGCTGGATCTGACTGAGAGACAAGTCAAAGTCTGGTTCCAGAACAGGAGGATGAAGCACAAGAGACAGACCCAGTGCAAGGAGAACCAAAACAGCGAAGGGAAATTTAAGAGCCTAGAGGACACGGAGAAAGCGGCGGAGGAGGAGGAGGAGGAGGAGAAATCCCTCTTCGAGCAAGCCCTCAGCAACGTCTCCGGCGCGCTCTTGGAGCGGGAGGGCTACGCTTTCCAGCAGAATGCCCTCTCCCAGCAGCAGGCGCAGAATGCGCACAATGGCGAGTCCCAAACTTTCCCCGTTTCGCCTTTAACGAGCAATGAGAAAAATCTGAAACATTTTCAACATCAGTCACCCACTGTTCAAAACTGCCTCTCAACAATGGCCCAGAACTGTGCAGCTGGCCTGAACAATGACAGTCCTGAGGCCCTAGATGTCCCTTCTTTACAGGACTTCAACGTTTTCTCCACAGATTCCTGCCTACAGCTTTCAGATGCAGTTTCCCCCAGTTTGCCAGGATCTCTGGACAGTCCCGTAGATATTTCTGCTGACAGTTTTGACTTTTTCACAGACACACTCACCACAATTGACTTGCAGCATCTGAATTACTGAGAAATTAAAGACGTCCTCTCCAAGGGTCCTGCTTTCTCCTCTTTATTCTTCTTTATTTTTTCCCGTGAATTAATTTTATTTCCCCCCCTCCCCCCTTTTCCTGGTCAGTATTTTCTGTTTGTTACCTCCCTCTGCTATGCCATTTTGCCGTTTCTTACGAAGTTTTAGTTGTGTTCAGTTTTAACCTAGCCACATTCTAGGTCCTTCTATGAAAGCAATATATGAGGTCTGTAAGAAAGTGATCATATAGGAATTGTATCTTCACTTTCTTTTTATTTTTGTATTGCATTAGGATGCGTTGTCATAAGTATTTTTGGTAGAATAAATTCTTGTTTGCTACAAGGAGCTTTCTCTTTTTTCTTTCTCTTTCTCCCTCTCTCTTTATCTCTCCTTTCAATACTGGTAACATGACGGGTCTTTCTCCCCATCCCTTCTACTATTAATTTACTAATAATCAAAATCCAACATTCTGACTATGAGCTCTCCCCTTTTGGTAATTTAGGACTTTCATTAGAGAGGAAAAACACATTCAAATTCTTTATTGCAAGGGTTCTCACAAGGGTAAAAAAAACAAACCAAAGAAACTAAAACCATTCGCATCTTTGATGAAGACTTCTTCCTTTTAATGGATAAATGTAGCATCTTATGCCTGTGAGAATACAAAGCTTGGAAATGGTGAGCTGTAACAAAAGCATGAACGAGCACTTTCTCGTAAGAGACTCAGTAGGAGAAGTGTCTCCTGCAGAAACTAGCCTGTTACACACACGAAAGGCTTTTTTTTTTGGAAACAATCCTGTTTTTCTAGAAAGTAGTGCTTAGCAGCCAGCAAGCTTTTTCAGGAAGCATATCTTAAAAAAATATTAGAGCTCACAGAGAATGCGCTTGGTTACTTCTTACGTGCTGAGCGGTCCAAGAAATCAGCCCTAGAAAGAGAGGAAATGGAGAAGTTAGTGACTGTAAATTAAAAAGGGTGGCAGAAACACAGGGGGAAAAAAAGCATGTAGGGAGGAATCAGCCCCTCCACTTGGTCTTTTTGAGGGGCGGTGCGGGGGCACAGCCGGAGATATCTTTTCTGTTTCAACCTTCTTGCGGGGAGAAGGACTGATAAGGAAAAGGGGATACCGACTTTAAGTTAAAACTTCCTAGGGGCTCCCCACTCTGCTGGCGGCAGCAAAGATGGGCTTTCAGAAATCTCCAACAAATTGCCTGCCATCCGGCTAGCGGCGTTGCCGAACGCCAAAGCGGAGAGTGAGCCCCGTCCTTCTGGCTGGAATTGAGCAACAGATGCCAGCGGGGCTCTGCTGCTTCGGGGCCAGGGGATCCCGGGCGGGTGCGGTGGCGGCTCCCTGTGTGCCTCTGAGTGCGTGTGAGTGTATGGTAACACCACACAGGCGAGTGGGGCTGGAGCGGGGTCTGTGCACCGCTGGCCGTCCATGCGGGGAGTGCTGTCTCCCAGCCCTGCAACATGTTGTGGAGCTGGGATGCGTGGATTATAGCTGGAAGGACTGAACGCAATTCTTCCGAAAGTCATAAATCAAATTCTTTCTATGAATGAGAATGTCATCAAAGAGATCAATTGCAGGAACACATGCACAAATAAAAATCCTCTTACGTATTTGCCGGGGCTGGAGATCCCCGTCTAAAACCATTAAGTGAGAAGGCGTTTAGTCATAATTCATTTTTATTGCTCTTTTAAAACAACAGCTTGGCTGAGCTGCGGACGCAGCGAAACCTCGGCCCTGCATTTTCTCCTTCCCTCTGCTCCAGCCCTGTCCCTGCGGAAAGCGAGCAGCCTCACCGGCATTTTAACTCCTCTGCCACTGGGTTAATTTGGACCACAACGTGGACGTACGGGTTGAGGTTTCTTTTTTGTGCCTAGATTTCTGGATGCTGACAATGCTTAAAAAAAAAAAAAAAAAAAAAAAAAAAAAGAAGAAGAGGAAAATAGGCTTCAAGATTTAAACTCCATTTAAACAAATGGGGGGATACAGAGAGCAGGAGCCGCCTCCGATTCTCCCGGTGAGCCCTGGGGCCACATCGGGGGCACAATCCCACAGAAAAACCTAAAGCGCCGGGATCGCCCCCTTGGCCCCAATCCGGGGGCAGGAAACGCGGAGCGGAGCCGCGGAGGGCCGCGGAGGGGCCGGGCCGGCCTGCGGGCAGAGGGAATGGGCGTCCCCTTTGCTCCGGCCCTTCTCGTGGTGTTGCCCCCGCGCACAGTACAGGCAGCAAACCCCCAAAGACCCGCCACAGAGACAATGCAACAAAGAAGACAATGGCACGAAAAAGGGAGAGAAAAAAGGATTTCAGGATGCTGGAGACTGTAAGAGAGGTGCTGTGATTCAGCAGAATTGAAGGGTAAACCGGCTCTATTTATAGTAAAATATATATTTTTTTCTTAGCTGGCTGAAAAAGCACTGAAAAGATGCCAGCCCTTTTATTAGTAAACAGTCCCAGCGGCCTGCCTTTTTTTCTCTGCGTTATGCAGTATTTATCATAACTGGTTTACAAGAATGAAATAAATGTGTTTACAGCTGTAACCATAGCCAAAATCGGTGCAGTATAATGCCATAAATGCCTCTGGAGTGTTGTTGCTCTTGTCTTCCACCCCGCCCCCCTGGAGTTTAAGAAACTGAACCTTTCTAGAGGGCCCTTAACCATCCGTGCCTGCCTGGTAAACCAGAACCATTAGAAGTACTGAAGGCATATGGATAGACGCGTGGTGGAGAGGGCAGCCCTTGGGTTTGGGTTGGCAGTAGAGAGGCCATGGAGGTGGCATGGGATAAGGGCTGACCTAATATAGTGGTAGGAGAGCTTTGCACCTAGAGGAGGATGTTGTCGTTCATGTGGGAGGGAGGAGCTTGAGGATTTGTGTCTCTCTGTGTGTTCGCGAGCTGGGAGAGGTGGCGGGGTAGAAGACACTTTTGGATTTCAAAACAAGCAAGAACCGAGCGTGAGAACAGAGGGACGCAGGAGCCGGCTGGAAATGCACCTGCAGAAATAAAGGCGGCAGCCCCTCCTGGGGCTGGTGGCAGGGAACATGACTTTCCATCCTTCTATCCCCCGGGTTCACGTTTCGCAGGACGCCTCTTTGAAGCGTGTTGGTGCCGTCCTCTCTCCCTGCAGACGGCTGGGTGCCCCGGGATGGATGGATGCCCGGCCTTTACTTCCCCTTGCCTTTTCCCCATACGTAAATCGAGTATGAGGTCGCAACCCACATCCCACCGTCCTCTCTCCTTCTCTATCCACGGACACTTTTTTCTTTTTTCCGTGGGGGTGGGGAGGGGTGGGTTTGAGTCGATGCTCAGCGCGGTTCCCAAGGGTCCTGGGGCCGTCTCTGCCACTGGCCATCTGCCACCTCCCGCCACTACCGGCCCGGGCTGCGGAGCGCAGGGACAAAGAGGCCGGGGCGGCGGGCCCTGCGCCTCCCGCCGCTCCCTGCCCCTGCCCCGGGCCGCCTCCCCGGGTTGCCGGGCTGCGACCCGCGGCACTCCAGGCAGTCTTCCCCCTGCCCGGTCGCAGGGCGGGCGTGCTGCAGCGGCACTGCGGGGACCCAGCAGATGGGCTGCGGGGCCCGCCGGCCCCCGCCCAGTCATCCGTCCCCCTGCCCCCGGCTCCTCCTCCCCTATCCCAGCTCCGTACTGCCGCGGGTGGGCCCGGCGGAGGTGCGGGGGGAGCAGGGATGCGGGCCAGGGGGAGGCCGGTGGGCCTGGGAGCGCACAATGGCCGGCAGTCCCAAAAGCGGCTCATTTCTATGCTAATGTCCGCGGCCGCCTGGTGATGCGGCTGGACAAGCCCCTTTAACTCTTGGCGTGGCGTCGCGCTGGGACTGCGGCGGGGCAGGACCAGCGAGATGTCTTGCTCTTGTTCCTATCCCCATCCTTATCCCCATCCGTGTCCTCGGCCCCATCTCCATCCTCCGCTTTATCCTCATCCCCGTCCCTATCTCCATCCCCATCCCCGCAGCAGTCCCCAACCACATCAACAGCCCCGTCCACAGGGCTGACTCTCCCAGTGCTGTCGTCGCCTCCCTCCCCCCCCCCCCCCCCCATCCCCCCCCGCCCCGTACCGGGGATTCAGCGGCCCCGGCCGGGGGGGATGGGGGCGGGGGGCGCGGAGGTGCCCAGCGCCAGCCTGACAGCGCCGACAGCAGGGGACCCGCCGGGGCCCCCTCGCTGCAGCAGCACTCACCCTGGAGGGGACGGCCGCTGGGCTCCGCGGGCCGGGCGCAGCCTCCGGGTCTCTCCTGCCTTCCCCTCTTCAACCGGCGGGCGGGACCTCGGCGGCAGCAGCATCAGCGGCGGCGGCAGCGGCGGGGCGATGGCCCGGCCCGGCCCCCCCCGCCCCCCCGGGGGGCCGCCGCCGCCCTGCCCCGCGGTGCCGTGCCGTGCCGCGCCGTCGGAGCGCTCGGCGTTTAAATGCCCCCGACGCAGCGATCTATCAGCGGCAGGAGCCGAGAAAGTCCCGCAGGCGCCGCAGCCATTGGCTGCCGTCCCCCACGTGCCTGCCCGCTGCCTGTACCTTCGTGTCATTTTCCTGCCGGCCCCATGGAGGAAGTGGGAAAGTTGGCGCGGCCCCGCCGGACGCTGAAGACCCGGTGGCGGCGTGACAGAGGGACGCGGCGAGGATGAGCTCCTTCCTCGAGTACCCCGTCCTCGGCGGCGAGGCGGGGGGCTGCGCCGCCCGCGCCTACCACCCCGACCACGGGATTACAACTTTCCAGCCCTGCGCCGTCAGCGCCGGCAGCTGCAGTGGGGAGGACCGCTTCCTCGCGGGCCGCGGGGTGCCCATCAGCCCCCACCGCCACCACCACCACCCCTCGGCCCAGCCCGCCGCCTACCAGCACCACGGCGGACTGGGGGTGTCCTACGCGCACCCCAGCTGTGGCCCGACCTACGGCGCGCAGGGCTTCGGACCGACGTACGGCCCCTACCCCCTCGGGCAGGACGCGGAGCTGGGCGGCGGCTTCCCCCCCTGCGCCCCCGCCGTGTACTCGGGGAGCATCTCCGCCGCCGCCAGCGCGCAGCACCCGCACCCGCACCAGGGCTACGCGGGGGGTCCCGCTCAGTACGTGCCTCCCCCCTACGGGCAGGAGCAGCAGAGCCTGCCCCTGGGCACCTACAACCATGCCCTGTCTCCCCTCCACGCCGGGCACCGGGCAAACGCCCGCTCCCCCTCCGCCGAGACCTCGCCGCCGGCGCAAACCTTCGACTGGATGAAAGTGAAAAGAAACCCACCCAAAACAGGTCAGTGGCCGCCGGGAGCGCCGGGGCGGGGGCCGCCCGTCTCTCTCTTTGCCCTGAGGTGCGGGGAAAGCGGGGTGCCCCACGGGGTGCGGGGCAGGAAGGGCGGCCCGCACCTCTGGGAGCAGCCGCAGCTGTTTGCCCGCGGAGCTGGCTTCCAGCGCCGCGTGCTCCCGACTCCCCCTCTCCGCCTCTCCCGCGGTCATATTTCTTGTAATTCATAAACCACTTATCAAGTTTCCTCTGACACTAGAGGCTGACTCCGGTTTAGCACCTCGCACTCCATCACTCACCCTGCCGGGGCTTCCCTCTTATCCTAAGAAGTTCTTGCTCCCTATCGCTTAGCCGGTGTGGACATATTGATTACGTCGCCTATAAATCATTTGCGCTTACTTACCGCTGCATGTCCCCTCGCAGGCAAGGCTGGCGAATACGGCTTCGTGGGGCAGCCCAACACCGTCAGAACTAACTTCACCACCAAGCAGCTGACCGAGCTGGAGAAGGAGTTCCATTTCAACAAGTACCTGACCAGGGCCAGGCGGGTGGAAATCGCCGCCTCCCTCCAGCTCAACGAGACGCAGGTGAAGATCTGGTTCCAGAACCGGCGGATGAAGCAAAAGAAACGGGAGAAAGAAGGGCTGCTGCCCATCTCCCCCGCCACCCCCACGGGCTGCGAGGAGAAGACGGAGGAGTCCTCGGAGAAGTCCTGCTCGTCGTCCTGCAGCGCCTCGCCCGCCTCCTCCGCCTCGGACACGCTCGCTGCCTCCAACTGAGACCCGTCGTGCGCCGACGGCCGCCAGTCGCGATGCCCCCGCCAGCGCAGCTCGCGTCCGTTCACCGCGGTCATGTCGGTCCCTCGGTCGGTCGGTCGGTGTCCCCGAGAGGTCCCGGAGCGCCGGCGTCCCCCCCCCCGCCCCCCCCACTCCCCGCCGCCGTCCCGCCCGGGGGTGCCGGCTCCGCCGCCTGCTTGCCTCCCAGCCGCCAGATCCCGGCGTCTCGGTGCCAGGGCAGGGTTCCTTCGCCCCCTACCCCCAGCCCTTTCTTCTGGAGGAGCTGTGTTGGCACATGTGTAAGGGTCTCCCTCCTCTGCTGCAAGGACGGTCCTCCGAGTTTCCCTGAGTGAAAGACAGGTTATATAGGGTACATAACCTCACGAAGAGATGCACTATTGCAAGTGTTTACACAACTTCTAGGACTTTCATCCCCTTAATTTAATGTATTCTTTGTTCGTGTCTATGAGTTTGTTGCTTGTAAATACTTTGTCCGAGAGATTTATCTTTTTACAGATTTTTCTAGAAATGATGTTTCGATTATCAGGTTAAGCAGGGTGAGCGCATTCGCCAAACTGGATTCACTTTTGTATTGGTAAAGCTGATGACCGTATCAAGTAAAAGTCTTAAGCTCAAGCAGATACCTCAAAAAAGTAGCGCTACTTCTTTAAATGTGACAAACAAGGCTTCGATTGCACTAGGTTTTGTAAACCTGACCCGGTGTGCTTGCCCCCTCCCCTTCCCTCCCCTCCTGGAAAGCTGTGTTGGATTATGCTCAAACCGAAGGGTATAACCATCCAAAAGACCTCACCTCTTCCTATTTTCATATTAACCCTCCGTTAGACTCGATGTCTTTTCAACATACTTGTGAATGTGACGAATGGCCAAATGAATGTATAATTTCTGTGGTTGGTGTCCAGACCATTGCATGATGCACCGTGCTTTGCTGTACTGCGAGTACACTGAGTTCTATCAGTTGTCACATGTGAACGAAATGTCGTCCTGATTTTCTGTACAATCATGAAAGGCTCTGGGATTCCGCCAGTGATGGAAGCCAGGGCAGGATTTACGGGTCCTTATAATGTCTGTAATAAATATATTCCACTTTCAGGTAGCTCTCATCTGCCTACCTCTGCGTGACGTCAGCGCTGAGTCACAGGCTGGGCTCAGCAGTTTGGTTTCCTTTATTTTCCACGGCTGGGGCCTTTCCAAGGAGGGAAAGGGAGGAAGAGTCTCCCAGTGTTACCCTTCATGTTTTGCCGGGGTCAGAGCTCTGGTTGCCCAGCCTGACTCATAACACAAAGCTTCTTCCTTTCCTATGCTCAAATAATATTATTTTTAGAAAATATAAGGCCCTCCTCTCCCTCCTCCATATAATCCTGATCTATCTCTGAAGCCAAAGATGAGAACTTCCTGGGTCAAGTGCTAACCTTTTCACCTCGGGATGGATGTTGACACTTATATAAACAGAGCACCCTTCAAAAGCAGAAACTGTCTTCAGCAAGTCTTTCCTTGCATCCCAGGCCTCTCGCCGAGGGCTGCACATTTAATTAGCCCGGGGACTAAGCTGGGCTTCCCTCTCCCGCCGCCCCGGGTGCCATCCCCAGTGGCTGATGGGTGCCAGGGTGGGAGACGGCTCCCAGGTCCCTAGCAGTGTGCTTCTGGCATGAACTCCAACCCATTTTGCACCCCCCAACCCCCTTCTTTTTTTTTTTTTTCTTTCTTTTTTCTTTTTCTTTTTTTTTTTTTTTTCCCTCGGGAAAAAGAGCAAGCAGTCCCAGGTAAATATCGTTTCCAAGAGGCGTCAAATGAACAGCGGGGCGGGGAGGGGCGGGGGAGCGTGTGTGGGGAGAAGCCGGGTGGCAGGACCGAGCAGAGACATGCTCAGCGAGGTGCGGGGTGTCTGAAGTCACCGGTGCCTCCTGAATTTCAGTGCAAACACGCGTAACTCCTCCACTCGGCCTAGCTGCGGGGCAGTGCTGCCGGGCTTCTCCCGGGGGCCGGGCTGCCCACGCAGGCTTAGCTTTGCGGGATCCGCAAAGAGTCAACGAATTTTTCTTCACTTGGGTGTCAAAAGAGACAAGCCCTGATTTGCAAGGCGCAGCGGCCATATCAAGAGCCGAGCTATCTGCAAGGGAGCAGGGCTGTTTCCAAAGGCTCCCGCCGATGCCTCTGTTACTTTCATTTCCCCGCCTGCCATATACTTTACCTTTTGTTTATTAGTGTAAAGCCACAAAGCAAAACAGATGGCCTTCTTCCAGAGACCTAGATGTGTTAAAGTGGCATTTGCATGCCAATGAGGGCATTTCAATATCGAAATTTGGATCTAAACATTGCTGGAATCCGGATCTGCAACCCGGCTCCCCCGGTGTTGACTTAATGTGTTAGAAAGAGCGGCCATAAATTACAGCCTAAATGTGAGAGACAAGACACTTGTCAGTGCGTCAGTCTGCGGTGAGCGATTCATCGGCAAAGAATTCCATCTCCTTCCAAGCCCAAACCCCGGGTAATTCTTCTTTTTTTTTTTTCGCAGTTTTGATCGATTTCAAGCAAAAACACCCCAAACTTCCCGATCCTGGCTCATTCTTTTTAGCGTTATTATTATTTCGATACGATCAGCCTTTTGGATCAGCGGGTGTGGGGAAGAGAAATGAAGAGCTCTACCTTACAGTTTCTAGCGCAAAAATATCGCTAAAAAAAATCACAGCGTGCTTTGGCCTGATAGAGACACTGATCTGCCATCAGCTCGTGGACATCCTGTTATTTTTACACCTTTAAATTTTTTTTAAATTTTTCTTTCTGTAGTCCCAGGGGAAAAATGAGGGGGGGGGGGGGGGAAACTCACCATACCAAAAAATCCCAACCCGAACCGCGTCCAAAAGTCGAACGGAGTTTAGCATCTTGCTGTCATAGTTAACGCCGTTTCTGCTGTTCACCTTTAAAGTTTACTTTTGGAGGCTATTGAGATGCTTTGGTGTTTTCCTCTGGGGCAATCAGATTGAAACCGATCAATATTTACTCAGTCTGAAAGGGCTGTTGAAAAGGCAGCTAACAACAAACTGCTTAGCTGCTCTCCCCTCTTTAATCTCAGGTTCACCGAAAGTTCAAGCAGAAATGAATTCGGTGATGGGTCACTTTAGAATAAATCCCAGTGGTTAATCTCACAGCCTTGGTAAAGGCAACAATTACAGAGTCATCCCTCTCCCTCCTTCTCAGTGTCTCCCCGTCATCTCAACTTCCCTCTCATTTTTGCCCAGCAGTTTTAACTAAATTTTAACGGCTTTCCGCTGTTTCGCGGAGCCACCAAACCCCAGCGTGTCCCCCGAGCCCGCGCTGCGCCAACGCCGGGGTAAAGGCGGGTGCCTCCGGCGAGAGGTACCGGGGGTGAGGGAAGCAAACCCTCCCGCAAGGGAGCCGGCATTTTCAAGGGGGGCTCCGGGGGCAAAGGGAGAGATGCTTGGGGCTTTCTCCCCAGCACGGACGGGGGGTGGCGGGGGACGACTGGAGGCACGCCCGGCAGCTGGAGGCGCTGGCAGAGCCGCGGGGCTGTACGTCCCTCTCCATCCCTTCTGGGAAAAAGAGTAGAGAGAAATCTGGGCAAAACGCGATGGACGTCGCTGCTAATTGCAGGGACTCTTCAAAGGCCAAAGTTCACGTAATCGCTGCATAAATGCATGCTTAAAAGGGATTTATTAGTACGCCTCTAATGGCAGCTCACGTTTGGGCTATAGACTCGAGCGGGTTTTCACCGCCAAACTGCTTCTCAGGAGCTACCCCTCTCCCACCGAGGCACTGCCGGGGGACCCCGGGCTCGACAGGCGATGGGCTCCCGGCCGGGCCCCGGGAGAGCCTGGGTGGCAGCGCCCGCCGGGGAGGGGGCCCGGGGGAGGCTGCTCCCCGCCCGGCAACGGCGGGGGCCTCCAGGCGGTGGGGAGGGGGGGTCTGTAGTCTTTTTTTGGGAAAGAGTCGTTTAACAATGTTTTTCCGCGTAAGCTTAGGAGCAAGATTTCCTGTTTGTTTTCCCTTAGCAATTAGCTCTGTGAAAATTGGCAACCACAAAAAGGGAATACGTAAATAATAAAATGAATAATATGAATAAATAGCGATATAATGTCTTTTTTTTTCCTCTTCCTTTCTCCCCTTTCCTTCTTTCCTTCTTTCTGTCTTTTAAACGGTCTTTCTCTCTTTTTCTCTCTCAGTTTTCAAGGCAAACATTCCTTTTCTTCCCCAGGCACACTACTTGGCTGACTTTCACTGTTAACATTATTCTTCTATAGTTTATGTGTCATAAAATATTACAGGTCGCAGTTACTCCCGTTTCAAGCTCAGAAAGGCCATTGAAATCAATGGGAACTCTGGGGAAAAGAGGTCTTCCCTTGTGCCTAAGAGTCTTGGGGCAAACTTTGTTAATTTTGATCGCGCAAAGAGTCCTCTTTGCCATGCAACTTCAAAAGGATTACACATTGCAGTAATACGAGCCGAAATTGGCCCGGAAAATGCTTCCACGCCTGTTTTTTACAGGGCAGTGACATATTTTAAGCGTTTGTTCCAGAGGGAGAATGTTTCAGCCTTTACTTTTACAATTATTTCGGCTTTCCGATCTACTTCCCTTGAAAGCGTCTCTCTCGTAAAGTCAGATCGGGACTATTGATTCTTATAAAAACGTGGCCGAATAATGATCAGCCTCTGGTATGATGAAACTAATAGCCAGTTCGTGACTTTTCCGGATGCTCAGTTTATAAATACAAACTCAATTTATTGCAAAAATTCTCCCCGTTCAGGAAAGTAAAAGTAGCAAAACCAAAAAAGTCAAATAAAACCAAATACAACCCCAAACGAGGGACAACGAGAAGGACACGAAGCCAATCTCAGCCACACGCTCTTTTGCCTATGTTCACATCGGTCTAAGATGTGGAGTAGCCAGCGGGAGGCGGAGGGATTAGGAAAATACAGGGACTCATGGAGCGTTTTGCTCCCAACAGTTGTAGGAAGTGTCCGAGCGGTCGGGAGCCGCGGGCGACCCGCCCGCCTTGCCCCGGTGCCGCCCCGGTGCCTGCCCGGCTTACCGGCCCTGCGCAACGGCTGCTCTTTGCATCCGATACGCTTGGCTTTTCCCACAAGTATTTATACACGTTCTAATTCTGACCTACGCGGGGTTGTACGTCGGCGGGACACTCGCCGCCAGGAAGAAGAAAAAAAAAAGGCAATATGCTATCGATTATTAAAAAATAAAAAAGAAATAAGTCCAAGGAAATATCTGCTTTGATTGAGAGCTTCGCTAACGCATTTTGTAGGGATCGATTGCATTCGCAGCTGTCGTCGGGTCTGATCTTCGGGAAATGACTAATACGGAGAAAATTCGTTGTGTGCATTGTAATAACAACGAAGCGGGGCTGCGGCCGCCGCGCCGCTCCGCGCCTCGCCCCGGCAGCCGCGCTCCTCCGCACCCGGCACAGCGGGTCGCTGCCCACGGCCCCCGGCCGCAGGGGGGGCGAGCACCGACCCCAGCTGGGGGGTGTCCCGGCGGCCCCCCCGCCCCTCCGGCCGGCTGCGGGCTGCTGGGTGGGAGGCTGCGGGCCGGCCGGCCGCGCCTGAGGTGGCATCGCAGCGCTGCCAGGGGTATCGCCTCTGATGTCCTTTGTCTATTAATACAGCCATCACCAAATTCTGGATAACCTCCCTCCCCCTCTGTCAACACCCCTCTGCTCCTGCCCGTGCTGGGGGAAGAGGGATGGGACCTGCCATCGGGGTGCTGCAGCGAGGGGGTGCCCCTTTTAGGGGTAACTTGGTGACAGATGTTGACGTTTCTAGGGAGCTCGGTAAACAGAAGGTTGGACTGGACTTCTTCATAGCCCATGTGGTTTTCATCATTCCCCATCAGGCTCAGACCAAAGGCAGAAGCTTCCCTCTTCACACTCCTCATCCCCTCTCATCTTCCGCAGTCACTCAGCCCCGGTGACATGGGATAAAGAGCAGAGAAAACACATGAGACCAGGTTTGTTAAGTAATGAAAAGAGATGGGGGTGAGGATGAGGCTGGCGATGGAAATGGGGGGCAGGGGGGAGTGGGAATCTCTCCTCCACTGCACACTGGTGAGACTTCAGGTGCAAAGCACATCTATGTAAATCACAGGCTCCATCTGGGCACAGATCAGGGGGGGCACATCGGAGGAGGTGCAGAGAATAACCACTTGTCCAGATTTCTTGCTGCCTTCACAAGAAGGTGAAGGTTATGGAAGGGGCTAAGCAACAGGGGTGGGGGATTTCTACACAGTTTTAATTGAAATGCCTCTGTACCAATAAAACAAAGCTTTTTAAACCAAAGCTTTTTCTTGACTTTTGCAACAGGTCTACTACCTCAAATAACTGCTGTGCAAAACATCAGCTGCAGAGGAAATGCCATCCCAGCCTCAACTGATTTTCTTAGCATAGTTGTAAAATATTCCTGCTAGCACCCAGCAAAGGTGAAGGCTTTAACCAGACTCGTCTATTCCGCAAGAAATAAAATCACTGCGGCACTACTCTGTAGTATCAGTGGATTTAACATCCATGCATTGTTCTGAAGACAGATGGATCATAAAACAAAATGCATTGGTTTGGGGTAGCCTCGTGTTCCTCATGCTGTGCTGGGAAAAAAAAACCCTAAAAAACCCCAAACCACTGTCTAGAAACTGAAAGGTGATCCCGTCCAAGCTGAGCCATCGAAGAGCCACACATATTTCACTGTGCAAAAATGTTATCTTGGAGGAACACACCTTCCAGCAAACAGTATTAGCATGAACAATATGTTTAGACATGGATGTGGGTATTGCAGACAGGCAGGACCCCATGGGCCTTTGCAGTTTATTACATTCCCCCCAACCCATATATTTTATTTTTTGTATTTCTGACAGTGCTAGGACGCAAGGCAATGATAATGAAAATAGAGGGTGAGGCAAAAAAGAGTCTGAGAAGACCTATCCTCAGTGACACACCTCAGCTCACACTGCACAGGAAACATGCCATGCTTTTGTCCAGAAGAAGATGTATGTTTCCCTAGAATTTAGAGTCATTCAAAGAGGCATTACCAGAGCTGCTTTCAAGTCAGCTCACAAAACAAAGATTTGGATGTTAGCAGAGGCTTGTACTAAACCCACGCATACATTGGCTTTGAGTGGGACCTACTGTGGCTAGTAGGGAGATTCAGCTCACCTGAGACCCACAGGTCTGCCAATCAAAAGATTAGCCTCATTGAACCTGGTAATCCACTAGCAAAGATAACTTTTCTCTTCAGATGACACCTTTTTTACCCCAGGGTTTGAATGGCACGGTAGAGCATATAAAGGAACACAGACAAAAAACACTGAAAATTCTGTCAAGGCTCCGCTACCAAAACTGTTTGATTGCAAATCAGATGACAGACTCCAGAAATCCAGATAATCTCCATGTAATCCCCTTTTTGAACATGGTGATGTGTTTCAAGACCAGTCAACCATACAGGCTGACTCCCACTTTCACTGGAACTGAAGCAGAAGACACACCCATTACCTTGGGCTCTGG
Organism: Falco cherrug; assembly: GCF_023634085.1. Taxonomy (NCBI): domain Eukaryota; kingdom Metazoa; phylum Chordata; class Aves; order Falconiformes; family Falconidae; genus Falco; species Falco cherrug. The sequence goes on from NC_073700.1 coordinate 109,830,960, forward strand.
ATCGGGCCCCAGCTGCCAGCTCTGTATTCAGCAATGCACAAAATTTTCCTCTCTGCTTTTCACTGAGAAGACAGCAGGGCAGACTGCACTGAAAGCAGTGGAAACCTGACAAGAAATCTTCCGGTCAGACGTTGAGAGGGTTTTTGTATCGTGTATGTGAGCAACCACAGGGGAATCCTACTGGTGGAAGGGGAAGATGATGCACTGAAAATATCTGCTGCTATCTGAAAGAACAATTTTGCTCACTCTATTCAGTAGGTGTGAAACAAAATAAATGCAAATCGTTGAGGTTTAAATACAAATCTTAGCTGCAACCTCACCTATGATCCTGTTCAAAATACAGGAGCGGAGGGAGGCCCTTTAGTAACCTGTCTTAACCAGGATTAAATACGGAACACATAACGGGACACTCTTCTGCAGACCTTTTTCATTAAAATCAGTGGTGTTTTGCCTTAGAACATACTGCAGACAGGATTTTTTGAGCTACTCACCATTTTTCAATGTGACATTTTACAATTTAAAATAATAAGTGAAAATTAGTTACCACAAACGCAGCATTTAAAGCAACAGTGAGCCTATGTTAACATTGATTTCTCTCTGTGTGTCTCCTTCTCTCTTTCTTTATAAAACTTATGTACTCTGTCGATACAATGCTACCCACTTTGATAATAAATCTGTTGTTTCAAGCTAGGATGCTACCGTTTCCTTTCCCATGTAATTTATAGTTCTATTGATTCTAAAGCTGTGGTTCTCTATTTCCCCCCTGTTGTATTAAAAATGAGCTCTAATTGCAAGGCAAATGATCTTTGGTTGAAGCACCTCACAGAGTATTTTAACTTGGCTAAGGAGATTTAATGTGATTAATAGAGAAATGAAAGCCTTGAACATTTAAAATTATAATTTTCAGTTTAGGAAAAAAAGATGTAGAGAAAGAAGGGAGGTTAATGGAGCCAGGGAAAGCATTCATAGATCAGCATGAGCAGATGTTCTTTTGCTTTTCTGTCAACGTCTCTGGTTTGTTGTGCATATAGAAAAACAAGCTTTTCAACTCTCACCATGATTTCAGCCTGTTGCCAGCTTTGCTTGCCTGCAGGATATCTGCTTATCTAGCACAGGAGCAGGATCAGGCCTCCTCCCCTCTGGCCTAAAAGCAAAACAACCTTTCACATGGGGCGGCAAGGTTTGTCACACTCCCCCCCCTCCTTTTGCACACACATTTTCAACCCTTAGATCTTTATTTCGTAAAATTCCTTTCTTCTTAGAGACTGAAAAACCGGCCAGGAGATGAATGGAAGAGCTGAGCAATATTAACTGCATTCAGGTGTGTGTTGGCTGAGGGGAGACAAAAGGAACCCGGCCCCTTCCTCGAGGGCAGCGTGTGCGTTCAGTGGGATGGTGGTCCCCACACAGCTGTACAGGGTCCCCTGTGCCCCTGCTGCCTGCACTCAATGAGAAGGATGCTCTTACTTCACATAGGAAAACCAAGCAACCATTCTCCTTGGTGAAGCACTTTTGAGATCTGCCTTGCGTGCTAGCATGTCTGGAGTGTCCATGTCGAAGGAAGGGAGTGATCTGTGGGTGCATGGGTGTGTCCTTTAGGATTCATGAGAATGAGGCATGTTTTTTCATGTTTTTAATCCTTAAAGCAGGTCTTTTGTTTAGTGCAATTCCATATCAATTCAGAGCAGAAGCACTAAAGGTGATGGAGTCCAGATTGAGCCTTAAAATCAGCTTTGTTTGTCTCTAAATAGTCTCCAGGGCAAGGAATAGATATCAGCCTTTGGAAAAAAAGCAATCTGCATTTAAGTGAAGATTAAATAATCTTAGATTTATTGTTCACATATCAGAGGGTAGGACTTTTTTTTATTGTAGTAAAATGTTTAAAGCAAAAAAATGCCAGCAGGCATCAAATAGAAAATTCCCTTTCATCACAAAAGGTTAATTCCTGCTATATTTGTGCTATATAAAACACTGTAGAGGTTTCAGTAGGGACTTTCTCAGAAAAAGGACTGTCAAGTAGCTCCAAAAGTCACTACTCATAGGGTGAATAGGTGAATACTATCTGAGCTCAAAGAGAAGAGGGAGAAAGGAATGAAGTCTGTCAGCAGTCCTGTCTTGAGCTTGTCCGAATGCAGGCACCGTGTTTTGCTCCAGAGATCCTGTGTGCTAGATCTAAGGGACATTCCTTGAGCCATCACATGTGAACATCCCTTTAACTATGAGTAGGAGTATGTGTGGCTAGCCAAAATATCACTACTGAAAATACTTTTTCTTGACCAACAAAACGAATTCTGGATGCACTTGAAGGGTGAAGGGCTGCAAAGTTCTTATTAGGAAAATGGGGGGAAGGAAATCCTCCTTACATACAGCATACTGTCTTATTTAAAAGAATTTAAAAAATAAATGTTGTTTAGATGTTTCCCAGATGCTTATCCACACCTATGAGACAAGCTCTTCAGCATCTGTTCGTTGGTGCTCCAAGCCTTTCCAGTTTTTCAGACCTCATGAGCTTATGTGCTTTAGCACTTGGTGCAGCCCTTCCATTGCTTTAATTCATGTTACGATGGGGGTGGTCAAAATGGCAAGGCTGCTATGAGGAAAGAAGAGGGACAACCATGCAGGGGCTCTACTGGCCATTGCTGCCACTGTCTCCCAGGCAGCAGCTGGGCAGGAGCAGGGGGCCAGCATATAGAAGAGAGACTTTGGTGGTGATATCTCTTCCTTTCCCAGGCACAATGTGAAACTGCTATAACGCATGGAGAGGTAGGTATTCCAAGTTGTGTTTCACACGACCGTCCAACAGCGTTGCTATTCCTTAATGTATTTTATAATATCTCTGTGTTCTTTCTTCCAGGTTTTTGCACTGTTTACTCTAGCTTGGATCCCATTACCCATGGTTTTGTGCTTTTGAGTGGAGCACAAAATCTTGCTTTTCTTTAAAATATATGTGGGTTATGTGGTAGAAAACTAATGACTTGAAGATTTTTTTAATTAATATTTTACAAAAGCAAATGTGTCTATCTGTCTGTTCATCCTTCTTTCCTTCCTTCCTTCCTTCCTTCCTTATCAGTCAGGTGTGACTGTAAGATATATGTATTTCCATTTCCCTTCTGAAATGCCCCACAAGATTTATACTGGGGTGTGTGGGAAAGAAAGGAGGATGTATGGTTTCCCCAGACCTCTATCTGCCTTTTCAGTGCAGGTTTTTAAAGTGAGGCTTTGATCTGAGCAACGGTAACTCTGCTGAGGGTAAGGATGGTGTTTTACTCTCATTTGATAGCTGTTTGTGGTTTGCTGTTGATTTCAAGTCTTCCACTAGTTCCTTTAGTCTGGAATTCACAGACTCAGACTTCTGCTGCGGGGAAAACATGGAAATTGTTTTTTCCCTTGCCACAAAATGTTTACTAATAGTTGCCTCCTTTTCTGCTGTCTTTTCTTCTGCTTTAATATCTTTAGTAAGTGTTACCATCTGCTTGGGTACCCGGCAATACACACTGTGAACAAGGCCAAGAGCTTCAGAGGGGTTGAGATGGTGTTGTTTACTATTAGGCATAATGAAAATTGCTGTCTTTGCCTGGGGCAGGTGGACTCAGGCTGGAGCACACATAGAAATGCAGAACATGTGCTGGGGGTTGAGCTATCTACAGTTCTCTTTAAAGGAGGTTTGGCTGTTGAGCTAGTGGCACTTACTTAGTATGCAGGGACTTTTCTCCTGCCATTCCCTGGCCCCTAACATGCTTAACCTTAGAAAGAAAGACACAACATATTGTGATGCTACTAACTGGTCGAAAGGCACTATCAATTCTAGACGTGATAGGTACATGTCAGAATCAGCATAATTAACTGGAATGACAATCCTGTTATATGTGTTCATGCCATTGCACTGGCAATAAAGCATGTGTAAATTTACAATTAAGGCATGTCTTTCTTCTATACCTTAGAGACTAGTGACAAACATTTAGAAGTTGTATAGCATCAGGAGCTGAAGGGAGGTATTTATCACAATAAAAACATCGGGTGATGCATTTCCCAGATTATCTGTCCTTCTTATGCAAATACTCCTTTTGCTGGAAATTTCAGGCTAAGTAATAATTATATTTCTGATCTGAAAGGTGATATTTCACCTTCTGAATTTTTGTTGTCATTTGCAAGATGGATGAGAACCATACTGTTTAGCTACCTTGCATGAAGGTATTTGAAACAGTTCTCATTTCACGTTATACATCAATCTGCACTTCCTTTATATCAGGTACATTGCACATTGCATATCCATGGAGAAATTTTCAGGGATGCTACAAGACATTTCCCTACATTGTACATAGATGCTACAGCCCCTGCTACAATGATGGCTGGAAAGCATCAGTCCAAGTAAGATAAAGGTGATTTAAAGTGTGTCTGTGAGTCAGGCAGTGAACTGACAGCCATCTTTAACCAGCCTGACCCTGGGATGACCCTGAGCTCAGCTGGTTGTGAGATAGTTGGGTCTATTACGGGACAAAGGATCATATGTCTGACAGGATGCAGAGAACACATTATAGGATCGCAGCTGAGTAACAGTGCAAGACATAATGTACATTTATTTGATGAACAACACAAGCAAATCTTGCCAAGAAAATTTAATTTCAACTATTTTGTTTATTTCAAGTCAATCTCTTTCTGCCACCTATTTCAAGAAATTTGTATTTGCTAGCTTTTTCTCTTCTAGGAACAAAACAGATGATCATGCTAGTGAAATTTATAAAGTATGCAGAATGTACACTGATAAATTCATATAATGGAGTTGCACGTATCTATTGTATTTCCTGCTTCCCATGCAGGCTCAGTCTGCATCTATTTGACATTAAATTTTGAACATCTTCGCCTAAAACCACATATAATTTGGTCAAGTGAGGCTGGAAATGTCAGAATGGGCACAGCAGTGCTTAGAGAGAAAGCCATGGGATTGAAACTGCACACAGCTTTGCATGTGAGTAACTGCACTCATGTGAACAGAAGACCAAAACTGGGTGTGACAAGGGTCCTCAAGAAGTGAGAGAAATACCCGAGTACCTTTCCAGGCTGAATTTCACATCTAGTCTTAGGGATAAGATTCTGGCAAGGGAACTGATATCCTCAATTTCAGCATAGGCATAAATGCTGATGGAGATATGAGTAATCTGTATAACCCTGTGCGTCAAAAATCAGATCAGCTCTAACCTCTCCTCCACAGAGCTCATTGTATGCCATGGAAGGGAATGATTGCCAGGCTGAAGACACGGAAGCTAAGGCTGGGGAGGGAAGGGATTTGCCTATGCCTCTTGACTGATCAGTCACCAGCCTCCATGCCCTGAACCCCGCTGCTGACCAACACCAGGTCTGTGATGTGGAGGAAGGGAAGGATGGGTGTCTTACTGCCCCAGGGGCAGAGCTCAGCACTGAGGGGGAGTGCAGTGCTGCATAGTCACCACCAAGCTTCTTGGCTGGACCCGGGAGCTCTGGCACACGTGAGAAACCCTTTGCAAGCGAGGTAATGGTCCTGTTGGCCTCAGTAGGCTTTGCATCATGTCTTGCCTCCTGAAAAAAATATAAACCCCAAACCAGAGTGGTTAGTAACATTCCCTCCAGCCTCCAGTAGTTAAGCTGCTGGTGTGGTGAGCGAGAGAGGGGGAGAAATGGGGAAGGGGGCAGCATGTCTGTCAGAGGGCAAGCCTCTTGTCCCCCTGTGAGGGAGGCAGGACCACATCTGCCACAGCTCCTGGCAGTGCTGTGCCCCTATCCCTCTGCTGCCCCAAAGCTGCTGTGGGGTTCGGCAGCGCTGGGCAGGAGGCAAAAGCTTCAATCAGCAGAAGGAAAATTAAGAGTGTACTCCCCCACCTTCCCTTCTGCCCCCAGGGCTGGTGTGGCAGGTTGATGAGAGAACCACAGGCAAAGCCAAGAGCAGCACTTAGCACAGGCAGCTTTCAAGGGGACGGGGGACAGGGGTGGCGGGGGGACGGGGGTTAATCTGCTTCACAGGCCCTGTTGTCAGTAGCCCCATGTCCTATTGCTCCAGGCAGGTTTGGATCTGGCTCCCAGTCCTATACAAACAGCTCACTCTGTACAGAGCTGCCGAGCAGGGTGACCTCTCCTAATGTATTACTGGTTTGTATTTGGGCTGATTGCTTCCAAAGGGGAAATGACACGAAGTGAATCAGCGTGACCTCATTAGCGTGGCTCACACTGGTAAATGGATGACCACCATTAGGAAGGCTCTGTTGTGGTAGTGCTTCCATCGTGTTACCTGTGGATAGTATCATCATCTTGCTATAACTGGCTGCAAAGATTTATGCACTATGCTAACTTGTGTACTACAGCTGCTTTCTGTCTTATAAATATTGACTTCTGTGCCAAAACCAACAACTTGGTACAACAGGAATTAATCTTTCGCTTGACTGATGCATCTTTACAGACCAGTTTGTCTTTAGAAAATAGAGCTCAAGAGAGTTATATGATTTAGAAAAATACTTTATAAGTTGATCTAAAATATAGGCTGTGATAAGCAGAGGCATCATTAAAGTGACATGGGGGCTATATTTTGCCTTCTAGATTTTCCTAACTGTGCCATCTGTTTGTCATCTTGACTTCTGTGAAATTTTAAAGAAATCACCAGACTCTGAGTCCTGAATCTTTTCTGTGCGTTGCATTTTCTCTGATAATTTATCTATCACACTATCCAAGTGGTTTTAATTCACTTTATTTTTTTAATTAAAAAATATCTTTAGGCAATCTGATTTATCAAAACACTTGCAGATGTTATACCTTTTGTCCTCAGCTATAGCATTACAATGCCAGGGGAGCAAAGCACATCCCCCACCTTATGTTAGACACTAAGATGAAGTCACAATATTGGAGGATTCTGTAGTTGACAGTAAATAGCAACACACAGACTCAAGGTGTTAAAAGATTAAAAGACAGAACATCAGCTCATCTTACCCAAGACCCTTCTAGGAAGATTTGTGCACTATAATGCCGAAACAAAGGTATTTTTTTACTGAGCAAAGGAACCATTTAGGATATTAGATTCAAAGATGAAGTTACAATATTTTGACTGTTGCCCTTTATTGAAGTTCAGGTGTTCAGGGCTCCAGTTACATTCATTTTTTGTAAGCCTGTTCATACTATGCATGAGGGTAAAGGAAAGTGAGTACTCCCTGCTGTGATGGAATTTTTTACTTGACTATGCTCTTACAGATCATGTAAATATTAGGAAGATGATGTGGTTTAGGGCAATATTGACTCAGATACATTACCACATATTATGGTCTTATACTGCACAGGCCAGACTTGACTGACTTGCAACTGAATTTGTGTTTGGATGGAGACATCAGTGATGGTTCTTTAATGATTCTAATTAAGGTTAATGCCATGCATCCCTGAATAAGCAGGCTGGTGACAGGACTTCCACTCCTGGGGAGAAATTAATACCTTGGAGCCAGACACTGGGTTTTCTTACAGTTCCCACCCAGGCATCTGTTTGGTTTGTGTAATGCCACGATGATGCCTTCAGAGCCACTAGCTCATGCTCTCCCCAGTGAAATTGTCCTTTAGGTCACTAAAATCTGTCGTAAAATAACAATAACCATTACGGGGTGGGATCATGGATGGAGACAGCTCATCTGGCTGAGGCTGTCACTGGTATGAGAATTCCTAGAACACAGCCCCTGTGAAGGTGAAGCAATCTGTATGGCTCATATTAGTTATTCCACACATCTGTTTAACTGTGCCATAAGGTTTATATATCTCAGAAAAGAAAGAACAATGGAAAATAATCCAGGTGCATAATATGAACAAATTAACAGTCAGTGTCTTAGAAAGCTTACTTGTTATGTAGTGAAATTAAGCATTTGGGTTTTACATTTGATAAACCAATAGCTTTCATTTTTTATAGTTGAGTCCCATGCTTGCTCAGTGCTTAGGAATTCAGACAAGTAGATGTTTGAACTGGCCGAGCTGTATGGCAGTCTCAGAAATGGAATTTTAAACATTTTCTGATGTCTTATCCACAGGAGATGGATATGCCCATGCATTTAAAATTATGGTGCTGAGTGTCTTCGAACAAGAATTGTTTTTTTCTTTTCAGGGGAGACAGCTAGGCAAAGTAAACTAACACCGAATTTTAAGCTTCATCTCTGTATGGGTCCTAGTAATGCAAATATTCTCACATGGGAAAAGAGTATTTATTTTGCGGTCAATCCTCTAAAAAAACATCCGAACTGATTAAGATCACTTTCAATCAATAGGAATCATAATCAGTAGCAATCTTCATCAATAAGACTTCAAAAATGTTAACTGAGTATTCAATTTCTGTTGTGATTATAAGCTCTACAGCTATTTAATTACTTCAGGCGCAATGCTGTTATTAGAAAAAGGTTAATTCATAGTAAACACATAATTGAGGCATTTTTAATATATAGTTCTAAATAGTAGCAGCGATTAGTTTACCAAAAAAAAAAAAAAAAGGAAATTACATGGCTGGAATCTTTAAGTGGGTCGCAGCCAGATACATATCTTCTGTAACTGCCTGATAAACTGTGCATCTAATTATAAATATGCCAAAGCACAGATGTGATCTTCAGTAAATACGTGTTCATACAGCACATTAATGGATTCATATTAAGCAAATGAACATATTTTGAACTCTAGGAATGATCAATATATGGAATGTAACACAAGCTGTAGTTTAGATGTGTTGTTACAGACCTCGGACCTGAAGGTAGCAGACCTTATGATAGCCCAGTCTTATTTCTGATTTCAAACCTATAAAACAAAGGCCATTTAGTTCTTTTTTCAACAGTTTCCACAAATGGTATGCTGATCAACAGTGCTGTAGTAATTGCTATTGTTCTTAATTTACAGAAAGCAAACCCAGACACTGGCACTTTGGTAGTACGCTGCTCTGTGGTATAGGGGTGATCAGCAGGAGCTGTGGCTGAAGGCTCAGAGCTGCCCAGATTCAGGTGGATCCTCACCTTGTCCACGAAAGCTGGCACTATTCCAGGGCAGCTGTCTGTGTTCAGGTGGGGTTGGTTGCCCTAACACTTTATGTAAGTTCAGGAAATTGTGATTTCATTACACACTGGGCAGAAAAATCTTTTTGTTTCCGAGAAAGTGAAGGTTTAGCGGAAAGGGTTTTCACCCTTATCCAGATTTAATCTTAAGATCTTAATCAAACAAGCAGATCACAGTCAGTGATATAAGGACTATGTTTTGGGTTTTCACCGCTCTCTTGAGGCATAGTCCACTAATATTTAAATATCTGACAGCACTGGAAAACAGTTTTTGGTGTGCTACCCAATGTTACTGACTTGCTTAGGCTCTGACACTGCATGCACTTGTGATTCTGTTCCAGATGTATAAAGCTAAGAACAGGCATTACTTTGGATTTCTAGGATCAGAGCAAAGCTATGAGCAGTCATCCTGCTGCTTCAGTGCCAGCTGAGTCCAGGTCTGGGCCAGCAGGAGAAACAGACTTCAGACAGTGACTTGTGTGCATGGGGTGTTGTGAACCCCTCAAGCTGCTTGAAAAGTCCCCTTGGACTAGAAGTTGTCCATCACAGTAGATGAGGTGAACATTTCTGGGCTGGAGGTTCAGCATGGTCATTTACTCACATTTAGGAGAGGAAGGAAAGATCTTTCCTTTTCCCATGTCTCCCTCCTCACTTTCCTTCTCTTGTATTAAGGTGAACCTGAATGAGACAGCTAGCAGAAAGCTAGCAAAAAGTGAGTGGAAGATCTAGCCTTGAGTCCTACTCATGCTGCTCTGAAAAAGTTGGTTGGATTTGACTGGAGCCCATGGCAGGAACTGCATTTCCCAGGTGTCAGAGAAGTCACTCTTGGCATGTTTACTTTTTTCCTCAGCTTCAAATACTTGTAAATCCTTCCCAAGCTTCTCTAGGGCTGAAAGCTTTGATGCTTGATCTCAGCTCATAAGGGACCTTTTTTTCTGCAGAAGTTTTGAAGAAAATCTTTTATTCCAACTTTGAGTCACAGAAGAGTGAGACAATGAACCTTCTTAAAAATAGGCAAGCAAGCAAGCAAACAAAAATACCCCGGAGAAAATGATATCTAATTTTGATGTCTGAATGTTCTTTTGTGAAGGCCAATATCCTAGCCCAGCTGCAGTCCCACAAAATTCAAGGAATGCCACGCACAGAAGACTCCTGAGTAAAATTTCAGGTTTGGAAAATGGAGTGTTGAGAAACAATTTCTAAGTGTGCATGGGAAAATACACTTTGAGAAACTCTGAGATGTACAAAGAATACTTTGAGAAATACAAAGGATAATCTTCTAGTGTGACAACCTGGGAAGTGGAGAAGAGCTGTCTGTTCCATTTGGCTGGAATACCACTCTGGGGCCAGGCTGATGTGGGGCATTTGGAAATGCCTTCAGATGTACCCATCTCAGCATGGTGAGGACTTGCCCATCCCAGGAAACTACCAGCCTATTTGAAAACCATTTCAAGCACTGAATTTTGATAACTGGCTTAGGCACTCAAAGTGTTCCAAGCAACGCATTTGCTACTGGTAAGTTAGCATCAAATATCCTACTGGTGCATTTCATGTTTATTTTAAAATATGTTGATAATAGCCTTAAAATCAGTTTAAATCTTCTAACAATTTAAAGAGGTGGTTGAATGAAGAGATGGTGGGAATATATGTCAACTGTCAATATGGATCCATGGACAGAGACGGATTTGGGCTTTGCAGGGGTAACCACCTCTCTCCCATGAAGTAGTGGGTGGATGCCTGCTTAACTGGACCACAAGCATATGGATGTGTTGTTAGCTACAACACTCCCTTGCGTGGTGGTGGCTGCAGAAATTCAGTGAACTTTAATCTTTTTCATCTGATGGGTCATCTCGACCTGGGCAGATACTGATAAGGATACATAGATTCTATTTAAAATTAAAATAATTATCCTTCATAAATCACCAAGTTGATTTTGTTTTTTAAGCTGTGAAGTTCTAAGCATGTTCTGTTAGCCTGATTTTGTATGATGACAAATAAAAGCCCGTAAAATAGCTGATGCCATGAAATAATACCAGCAGGAATATGTAATGAAAGCAAAGTAATAGTGTTTACAAAATTAAGGCTTATCATGCTGTGTAAATCAAGGCTTTTATTTCAGCTGCATTCAAATCTGGGCTCTTCTCACTGGTTTTGTCTTAATAACAAGCACACATCTCATACTGGCAAATAGAGCAATCCCTATTGAGAATAATATGCCCATTGTCATAATGGATCTCCATTGACACATTTAACAGCTTGAAGGTATACACTTCAGACACTATAACTTACACTAATTAATCTTTATTACATCATTAGTGCCTTGTAAAAAAAAAAAAAAAAAAAGCAGAACCTCTGCAAGAATGCGTCATTGACATTAATAAATATGCCTGATATTAGTAGTTACAAATCGTACTGTACTCTAAGATGCTCTAAGAACCTTATGCAAACAGTGAGTGGATAAACCCAGACAACTGAAACTCTGTTCTCCATTACTGTAGAGTATAACCACAGCATATTCTTATCTGATGATGAGTTACAGGTTTCTGTGTTTAGAATTCAGAAGATTACTAAAGAGATTATCTGATCTGTCAATCAAACTGATATCTTGATGGCTTGGAAAACTGCTACAGATTTAGCAAAGTGCCTTTGCTCTAATGCTCATTCTGGGTGTCATGATGAACCAACATCTTAATTACATATAATGAATAATCTCTCCAATGCCTTCTTATTGTGATACAAGCCTCAGTAGTGACATGTGAACAGTCCATAGCTGGGAGTCAGTTAGAGCTTCAGGGTCCCGCTGAAGGACTGCTATGACAAAGAATTCAGTAAGCCTTACTATGCTGAGTTGCATGAATTTGATTGTGGCCTGCTTTGGAAACTAAGTACCCTCCAGATCGTCCAGGGGACTCAGAGGACCATACAGAAAGTCCACATAGAGCAAGCACAAGCTTCATCACAGCTAAACACCTGGCCACAGAAACTAAATAACTGAAGTTGAAATAAGCCACTCATATCCACTGCTGCTACTATACTGATGCTTGCGGTGAAGAAGCCACAACGTAGCTGAAAACAACTTTTCTTATTAAGCAGTGACCTGCATCCAGGTGTCTAGTAGGACCTGGAGTCTTAGCAATGCCCTATTTGCCTTAGGGCTAACAGATCAATGAATTGGCAAGCTCACCTGTCTTCTTAACCTCACCCTCTCTGCTTTCCTAGATCAGCTTTTTGTCCTCATCCCTCCATCTCTGCTTATCTCACACAAGAGGGGGAACATTTTGGTGAGAAAGAGGTTTCCTAGGTAGTGATGGACACATAGCTGCATGCTACCTGAGCATTCATGGTATAGAATAAATGGCATTTTGCACTAACAGCTATGTAAGATTGCTTAGAGATAAGGGCTGTGGTGTGTGCAGGTAACAATGCCATGCACCAGAGAAGGAACATACAGATACTTTCCAAATTCCAGTTAAAAACCCCCTTGATAAGCAGGAAGAGTTTCAGCACAGTACTTCTTAATTTACTTGCCTTAGATTTCTCTGGCATGTTATCAGTGCTGTTCAGGCAACCCCGGGTATAACTGCTGGAAGACCTAACATGATTGAAACAAGAAAGCTTATCCTGGCAGCGGTTGCAAGGGCTGAGTGTTCTCCATCACAGCCTAAAGTGGAATTGCAGCAGAATAGTGACAGTGGGCTATCACTGCCCCCTCGTAGCTCTGCAGAGGAAGGGAATGTTACTGACATGGCTGGATCCCTTAAAACAGGGCATTGCTGATGGAAGCTGGTTTCACTAAAAATTGTTATTATAGGATACAGCTACATATATAAGCTTTTGTAATTATAGGAGGCCAGGGATGAGTTTCAAAGGGATGCTCTAAAATGGCTGAGTGCTCATCCTCACAATGATGCAAGCTCATCTGTGTTGTGCAATGCACCCTCATCTGAAATGTAGATACCTACAAATCAATGCCATTAATTCTCTGTCTGGCTACTGAAAACAAACACAACAGTTATGGTGGTTAATATATATGACACATTCCTCTGATCTGCGGGCAAATACAAATCCTTTAGGTATTGGACACATTTTCTGTGACTTTCTGCCATAGCTGCATGCAAAAAGGACCAGGTTCTCAGGTGATGTAAGCCAATACAGTGCCCCAGCCTCATAGCTAGGCTAGCTGGTGGGAGATAATACATTTTTTTCAAGAAGGTCTAGGAAAGGAGTTCAAAGGATGAACAAATATGAATTCCAGTAACTGCATCTTCTTTGTTGTTCCTGTTCTTGTGGACAAGAACACAAGGAAGTTCTTGTGTTCCTGTCTCTACATAAAACTACCCGTATGAAGTACACTTGAGTATTTGGTTCAGGATTGCTCACATGCTTATCCCAATAGGAAAAGGAAATGATCTGAAATGATCAGCTACAACAAAGCTGCATGGACTAACATGAGAACAGTCATAGCCAGGCAATGGAAAAGCTGATGATTAGCTGAATAAGATTTAGAAGGAAATATGGCCAAAATGAGCCAAATTATTCACAGTTAGCATTAAGTTAAATTTTTGGTGCGTTGTTATAGGCTATCTTAATGTGTGCCTATTTAAAATTTTGCCGGATGTACCTGGTATGCGTAACAGGTCCTCTGTCACTGAGGCAGAAAGCAATGATGGGAGGAATAGAGGAGAGAGCTACAAAGTTTGTTTTACTTCATTGATGCTTCCCTGCCATAGGACAATGGCTGGTGAAAGCTGCATGATCCTAATGGTGGGGTGGGCCACCTTGCTTTACCATTTGCACATTGGGACAGATCTTTCGCTGCCGTAGGGTCATGGACTTCCACATATCAAAAGACACTCCCCAACTGGAGAGGAAAAAGCTCCCCATGCTTCTTTCTTCGGGCTCAATAGCATCAAATGAAGCAAGTGACCTTGCATACACATTATCCAAAATGATATGCATGCCGTGTTGCTCCCAGTTCAAAGAAACAGCACTCTGCATTAAAAATAAAATGGTAGAAATTGGTAATTTAACGGCATGTAGCGCAGTTTTCAGCTTTCCCTGCTGTGAATCAAGTCCATGGCTTCCTGTCTTAATCAGGATTTTATTTAAATAAGTTTCATTTTACCACAAGAAACAAAATTGGCAACTCGTTCTCTTGCAATGAGCCACATTGTCTGCAGGGCCAGCTCAGAGCTTCTCAGCAGTGCAGGCAGGATTTAATTTTGCAGCCCCAAGGTTGGAGGACTGGGCTCGTCCTGCTGCTGGATGGGGAAGGACAAAGGAAGGGCTGGAATGGAGGTGAGTCCTGGAGAGCCAGGCTTGCTACTCACGCACCACTGGGGTAGGACATCTGCCACATCCCGTTACTCGACTTTCCAGGGCTCTGCTGGTAGGTAACACAAAAGCTATTTTGCTGTTCCTACCAGTCATCTGCTTGAGGTAACTGCTGACTTTGCCAGCGGCAGTGCCAGCTGTGGTTATTAGTTTGTCACATCGAATGCAATGTGGAAGGCAGAGTGAATACTGGGGCCACTCTGAGCCACAGTGGGAGAGAGGTTTTGATTGGCAATGTGCCTGTAAAACTGCCTTTTCCCCACTGGCTGGCTGTTCTTGTTTACTACTTTATGCAGGTATTATTGCCACCTCCTGCAGCACTGCTGTGAAATGTCTCTTGCCTTTGAACTCCAAAACCAGGATAAATTCTCCCCTTCACCAGAGTTTGACTTGTGTTGGGCAGGGTGAAAGGGAGAGAGGCAGCCTTAGTTTGATCCTGGATGTAATTCAGATTTACCGAGAAACATTAAACCCTGGGTCTGTCCTGCCTGCTCCTTGACAGTCAGCATTCCTACTGCCCCACCAGCCTTGCCTCCTTCATCTCTGCTTGGCTGTAGGACTCTCTTCTTGGAGGGAACTCTCCATTGCCCATTGCTCACCATACATGGGGTGGCCTGAAGGAAACAAAGAATTTGAATTTGGGGAGTTACCTAATTTATCCAGACCTGAGGAACATGGGATTGGGTAATCTTTTATTGGTTCTAACTCTTGCAACTTGCTTTCAGGCATCAGCAACAAAAGCCTGTCCTGGTCCTAAACTGGTTGAAGGGGATCTGTTAGGATAGGACTGCATAGGATCACAATCTTAAATCTAGTTACAGATTTTCAACTGAAATACAGAAATTGCAGTAACTTTGCAGCCAGGCGTGCCTGTGTTACCAGAGAGGGGTAACATTACTTCCTTGGGGCCAACATAACCTGCATACACAGGTGCAACCATCTGGTGGCTTCTGTAGCACCTCCTGCGGGAGATGTTTGAGTTCTTTGAATTAATCTCTGGCCTCCAGCTATCCCATCAGCCCTGCCTGGAGTGATTTAGGGCAAGAAAGATGACTCAAGGTCTGTCTTGCACATGGATCCTTCCTAAAAGGTCTCATATCACTTGCAATCAGTGCAGGCAAGATGCAGGCTGCCTACCCTTAGGCTAACGAGTGCTGTGTCTTAGGAACAAACTGGGGGTCAAAACATTTTTGGGAGCACCCTCTCTGGAGTTGCTGCTGCTCTGGGGACAGTCAGCTGGGAAGCGCTGGTCTTTCTTCCACAAACCCTTGTCCACTTCATAAGGTATCCCATGGTGAATATTTGAAACATCTAGTTATGGCCTTAAAATACTTGGATTAAAGCAGTAGTTGTAGCTAATCATTGAAGGGAATAATGAGACACTTCTAGATATCAGATGACCTTAACACAGTTATACCTGTCTTGTCACGTTTTATTGTCTAGTGACATGATGAAGGTTTTGAAGATAATTGAATGGCAGGCATTCACGAGTGCAGCGGGTGATTAAAGGAGCAAATAGCCTAACAAGCATGGTCAGGTACCGTGTGCGTTTCAGCTGTTCATTTTGCTGAAGGCCAACAATTTATGCTACACCCAGTGGCTACCAACTCTCTTCAGACCAGGTACATGCAATAAAACTGGAATGTTAATTGGGGCTGACTGCAAGGCCTTAAAGGGACAGTGTCCTTGCAGGTACTTGGTGATACCTTATTCTAAGTTGTTTCACTCTTGAATTTTAATTTAAACCATGGTTGTTGAAATACTTATAGGAAGGAATTAATAAAAGAGGCAACAGGTTTTGACACATATTGGACATCCTCATTTCAAAATGAAAGCCAGGGCTCATTTTTTTCCTGCAGGTGAGATGACATAGCAAACATTTTTAAGTAATTCCTGTGGTATATGAGAGAGGCACTGTACTAATAAATGTGGAAAAATGCCGGTGTTGTGGAATCATTCACAGATCTGATATGAAATTCAGTTTCTCCAATACCATTCCAGCTAAACAGAATGAATGGGGTATTAGACTCCCAGGGTCTGTGACTGCAGGTATATCACTCACTAAACAGCTTCCCAGCTGTGCAGTTAAGGGGGAAAGGCCAATGTTATGCTTAGAAGTACAAGCTTGCCTTTACTTTTTCTTCAGCAGGTAGCTGTCTTGCTACTTGCAGAATTACTGACTCACTACGTAAATACTGATAATCTGTCGTGTCCTCCGCCTCCCCCACTTCACCCCGCAGCTTGATAACTGAAGTAGGGATTCTTGAAACTTGGGAACAGCTCAAGAAGTAACTCCCCAAGAAATTGTTTAAGCGTCAGCTGTCTAGGCTCAGTTTCCCAAAGGTATTTAAGGTCTAACTCTCCAGTGGCTGAATTCCCATCAAGGCCGAAGGGAAGCCAAGTACCCCTACAGGATTTAGGCTTCCAGATATCATTGTGAATTTGACCTCTAGCATCTGTAAAGCCTCCTGTTGAGTGGCATAAAATGTTTCCTGCTCTCCAGAGATTAAGCATATTGGCTAGCTACACTAATCCCCACCTGTCATTTTTTTTTTTTAAAAAAAAGTGGAACAAAGATCAGTAGCTGGAAAGCAAGTGTCTCTCCAGTATAACACTAACTTGCTGGACCATCAAGCCAAGCTACGCTTGGAGGTTTGCTGCATCTTCTGTTTTCTCATGGACTGGACATAGTCAGCAGTTGAGATCCTCATATCGCCCAAACTCTCCTGACATGAGAACTGTACAGTGATTACAGATGACGGGTGTTGGTTACATCTGTTTCAGGGCTGTTCCACTCTCTGCTAACAAGCTGAACTGCCTCAGGCCAGTTCCCTGTTGTTTGTGGCTCTCATATGTTTTCTCACACTTGCTCATGAGGCAATGCACTGATATTTGTTTTGTGTGGAGCTTGGCCGCTCATTGGAACTCCTTAGCAGCTCATGTTACCAGCTAGATCAGCTGGACATCAGGCTGGAAGGGACAGATACAGTTGTGGTGAGTTCTGAATATGATTAAATGCACAAAGGCTTAGGAGGTTTTAGCTTTGCAGCTCTAAAGATCATATACCTTGTAATGGTATAGTGATTCCTCCTTAAGGAGATTTCCACGTATTTTCCTTTTGAAGAACGGGACATATTCTGTCCTGTGGAAAAGATATGCTGTTTGTTTACAGTTTTTGCCTTGATTTTCAGACTCACTTGAACACAATTTTTATTTTTCACTCAAACCACAGACTTATACACAACCCACTTTTAAAATTAAAATAAGTAAAGAGGAATCAAAAGTCTGCACCCCCATGCCCATTGAATGAGGGTACAGAGCAAAAAACAGAACAGCAAGTGAATGACTTAGAAAAAAATGAGAGCAGAAATAATAGGGGAAAGTATGGACAAAAAGTAATTTAAGGAAGCTAACAATAAGCGTCCTGGCTTATTATGCAAAACATTTTTTCTTTTTAGATATTTTTTTTTTTTTAACTTTCAGGGAAGACAAAGCTTGAGCTTGTGGCACAGTGCAAAGGAGAGGTAAGCCTGAGGAGGAGGACTCTGAGCTGCTGGGACATCTGCTTCTCAGAAATGGCTAACCTTGGTGCTCTGGTCAGGTTTTGTTGTTGTGTCGGCTCCTTTCTGCCTCCACTTGTGTCCGCTCCTTTCTGCATCCTCTTGTTGTGTTTGGGTAGCACCTCTTGCGGCGAGGGGGAAGTGTGCTGGTCAAGGAGGTGCTCACAGGCCTCCTGTGGCCTCTGCTTCTCAGAGTACATTGTCATTGTGGGCCATTTGTCACCTAGCCTTAAATTTGGGATGAAAGAAATGAGCTTTTTGAGTGAACTTTCCCATCTTTTCAATTCTCACTTTATTCCCAGCCATCACAGTCAGGCAATACTGAGTCCTACGCCCTGGAATATAGTCTGCAGCAATCTCTGGTCTGATGGCAGGGCCAGGGTATCTCACTTGGGGCTTAATTTTGGGAACTCACTAGGTCCCAGCTTATTTTAGCCTTGTTCTCTTCTGCGTGGGATTAGAGTGCCTCTGCTGTCAAAATTACTAATAGAGCCCTGAGGCAGAAAATGTTTCTTCTGTAATGATATGTACTGTGCTACTTCACATCTGGAGCGCTGCAGGGCCACTCTTTTGGCTACCTCTCACTCTGCTGGGGAGAGAGATGGAAAAATGACTGTCTTTCTTGGTACATCTTTAACATACTTTAGTTCAGTTTACATTAAATACCCAGGAGTGAGGACAGAATGACAGCTACTGTACTATGTGAGCTGCCCAAAGGTAGAGTCTGTTAATACAGAAGTTAGACAGTGTGACAGACAGATGGGAGATAAGCAAAAGGCTATTATCCCAAGGTAAAGTTATTTCAACATACTGCCAATAACCCCTACATATAATTTGGATGAGAGGTGGGAGAGGCATGACTTCAGCTGAGATCCTTTGACTGCCATCTACACCTTTCAGTGAGGCTCTGACACTTTATCAAAGAGGGGGGAAAAAAAAGAAAGATCAGTCTTTATATTCTGGGCAGATGTCCAATAAGAAACTCCAGCAGAAGATTAAAGTCTTTAACATGAAAGAGAGATCTAGTGCAATGTGTAATATCTAGCAGTTCTAAAAATAAGCATGTTTGTCAAGTCGGCAACCATCAGCCTGATTGCTAGCCTTGACAGCATGACATACAGCTCGCAATCTGGTACAGGGGAAAAATGTTGTTCAAATATCTTCACAGGCAAGCTGGCCTTTGCACTTACGGGAGAGGGGCTGTGTGACAGCCCTCATCTGCTGTGCTTAGTCTCTGCCCCCGGCTGTGACACCCCAGTTCCTGAGGAGCTGGAAAGACAGTTTCTGAGGAGCATTCAACAAACAGCCCAGCCCGACCTTGAAAGTCTGACCAGACCCTTCTAATGGTCTTGCCAAATAGAGGGAGTCCCTGGCATGTCTGCCATGTGTCACATATTGCGACTGAACTGTTCAGACTGCCTTCAGGAGAGGAAAGATAAGCCCAGGGAGGTGATGACCATTCAGCAAGCAGAGGCAGAACTGGGGCTAGAACCATTCTCCACCCCAACACACTGAGAACAGTTGACTGACCAGAGAAAGGGCTGTACACAGTGGATGAGTGCTTGTGTGCTGATTGATTTCACAGTGTGCTTCCTTTTGAATGCCAAGTCCTCCTCTGGGAGCAGGAAAGGAGCACTACCGCAGATTCAGTGATGGGGGTGGCTTTTGGGGGAGGAGGAAAACTGGTGTGGAAAGGCCATGTAACTTGACTGTAGCCATAAAACAAGCTGATGTTCGGAGTGGGGTTTACACATAGAATTGCTCTCTTCCTGCTTTGAAGCGTGCTGAAGGAGTGCTCAATATAAGTTCAGGATAGGAGACAATCTATCAGCCCATGCTCAGAAAGCTGCCTGGTATTTATGGCCAGAAATCTGAACAGTGGAAGTAAACCTGCTTCCTGGGAGGGAGCTGCTGTCTGTGGGCTGCGAGCAGACCCTCCGTAGCAGTGCTCTGCTCCTGGGCTGACACAGGGCTCCTCTGAGGGATGCACCAATGCACAGGCAGCCCTTCTGCAGGGACTGAGCTCCAGTCACAGCTGGACTGGGATCAAAAGCAAACTCATCTGCTCTAATAAGGATGCTCCCAGACAGTGAACATTTGTTCTTTCTAAGAACTATGATCAACCTGATTTCTCTTGAAAGCAAAAAGGTTGCAAAAACTTACTTCAGCTTTCAACTCTTCCTAACTGGGCATGAAATAGGAGTCAATGCTTTCTGTGAGTCTGAGACTTGCAATGAAGTTGCTGAGCATGAAACTCTAACACCCTGTCCCTTGTCTCTCCTGGCTAACCTTCCTCTCTGCACTCCATAAGCTCTACATTTGCAAACCACTCCTTTCATTTCCAGGTGTCCTTCTGATCCCCTTCAATGCATAGGATTTTTTTTTTTTTTTTTTTTTTGCTTATTTTTTCATTCCAGGAAGCCAAACACTAAAATCTGAAGGTGAACATAATGTTAACCTTGCTAAACCCTGTTATAGGCCAAAAGAACAGCCACATGAATTAATGTTCTAATGTTCACCACCTCATTAAAATCCAGGACAGCTGAATGCAGATGCACACATGACCAGAATTGCAGGCATTTGCAACCTTTACATTAATAAAATTCCAGATAACTTTATTAAAACATTTGCAGCTCCACCCACTCCCCAAGACACCTCTGGGGTTTGTGAGCCTGAGGAAAGAAAGCATCAGGCAACAGAACTATTTCTGGTTCTGGCAGGCGTCCTCTGTTAACAAATAAAGTCTTTGATTCCTGTAGCTTTTCTTTTTCTTTTAAATGCAGAACTTATGACTTCATACTTTCTTCCTGGGGCTAAGCAGTGCTGGTTCATACCCGTTACTGCAGATCACCTTCTAGAGTAAATAACTTCTCATGCTCTCTTCCTCTGAAAATATAATACAAGCTCCTGACTCCTGCCATCTGGGGCAGGTCCAATTTTTACATAAATTCACTAGGTTTGGAAAAATACAAATGTTTGGGGGAAATACAGTCACAGAGAGCTGGCTTAGTATCTCACGGTTTGTCCTCAGGGCTGGACTGGATGAAGAACACCCAGTTCCACTTGCTGGAGGTCAGACCAGAGTTCATTCATGTGCTCCTTAAGTGTTCCTATGGCAGTCCACAAGGCTGTTGCCTGTGCTGCTGAGAGCCTGCTGCATCTCTGAGGGAACTGCAGGGAATTGTACTATCCTTACTATAGAAAGAGACATTGGATATACTGTGTCCATTAAACAGGTTGAAATAGTTCAGAAAGTTTAGGTAATGAGAAATGACCTTGTGGTAGCATTTGAATGAGGATTGGGAAAATGTTCCCATAGACAAACATGTCCAAAATGTCTCTGATTTCTGCAAAAGCCTTGTCCAATTCATCTTTGTAAGGTAAGGAATTAGTTAAATAGCTATAATTTATGTGCTCACTCACCCGTAAGTGTGAATTGCAGTTCCCTGCCTCCTTGACCCTAAAGAGATATGTCTGGGTTTAACGATTCTAATTCAGATGGTATTTTACCCACAGACACTGTTGGCAACGTCAGCATTTCTTTCGTGACAGGGTAAGGGTTCATTACCCTGGGAGAGCAAATCAACACTTACACCTAGGAACAGATCCAACGCTAGTCTAGCCATGCTCTGGTAACCTACTTCAGATCATCCAACAACCTGAGCACTGCTGATTGAATCTACTACCATCGGTGATGTGTTTTTTGAGATCCCAGCTGTTACCCTGGGCTCACCAGGAGGAATGGTGTGAAGCTTTCGAAGGGAGAGAAAGATCCTGTTCTCTGCCAGATTCAACGCTGCTGTGTCATGTGTCAGAGGCAGCAAAGCATATCCAGAAACCAGTAACACTGGAAGAACAGCCAAATCTTTTGTGAGTGGGGTTCCCACATGCAGCTGAGCAAAGGCACTAATGTTTCCTGAATGTATTATTTCTGACATTTAAAAATGCCTGGCTTCACAAAAGTTCAGTAAAACTTGGCCTTATTACAGTTGGTATGAATTTTATCATTGATTTCAGAGTGGAAGATCACACTGCCAGTTTAAGTTGAGTCAGATGCTGAAAGCCCTTTCACATTTGAGGCATGATACTTGGGAATAGGATGACAGCCTGTACCATTTCACTTTTTAGTAGCACATAATAGAGCAAGTGCCACCTGTTACAAAAGCTGTCAGCACTCTTTATGGTGGAAGGGTGACTGAACAATGAAAAATGCCAGTCTGATCTGGTCAGGATTTATGATGATATGCTGTGAGTACATTTTGGGTTTTAATTGTAAGAAAACTTACAAACTTGAATGCATCTATCTACATCACTGACCTTTGCCCTTGAGCTGGCAAATTTCTTTACTCCTCCTTTTGTCCTTTTCATATTTTGCTTGCAAATATCTTATTCCATACCTACTTGCAAAGTTGCTTCCTCCATAACATTTCCCTTGATCACCTCTTTCATACACCCCATTACTGAGTTACCCCAAATCTACACGAAACAAAATCTGCCCAAACTCGCCAGGATGAAGTTAGATTTAGAATTTTTCCTCTAGTTTTTTCTCTCCTCACCTGTTATTTAAGGTTAAGAGAACCAGTTTCCAGCCAGGCTGTGTGGGCAGGAGAGTTGGTAGGGAATGGAAGCCGTTCCTTTCCGTAGAAGTGCCCAGGAGGATCACCCTCTGTTTAAACATCCCGCTTGCCATCACAAGAAGGATGCTTATGGCTGGCTTCCATTTTTCCACACTGCCTTAGCTTAAGGAGAATATTTTGTCTCTCTCACTTATAAATAAATTTTATAAGTTCCCTGAAGGCTTTGGGTGAATTGTGCCAGATGAACCTTGTTTGTTAGGATACTTAGCACAATTACCATATAACACCTGTTTTGTTATGACAACATTTCCCATATGTACAATCAATCCACTGTAGTCACCCAGAGCCTGAGGACTTACTTCACTTGTTACTTAAGGTTTGTTTCTGTTTGTTTGAATAAGTATTTAAGGCAAAGCAAAGTGGAAATCCCGGCATTTGATCAGGTTCTGGCAAGTAGCTCAGAGTTGCGCAGCAAACCAAGGAGGAGACTGCAGAGGTGCATTTTGATGTCACTGGCATGCTTGGAGGAATGGGGATGATTAAAATGAAGGTGACAGAGGAGACTACTGCTAAAAGTTGTGATCTTGCAAAGCCTTTGAAACAGGCAAGCTCTTAGGGCTATCCAGGACCACCCTGATGACCATAGCTGTCCCTGCAACTGCAGGAATTGAGCAAATAAGGTGCCTCTTGCAGGTTCAAGATTTGAAGCTCCAGAGCTTGTGAAAAGCCTGGGAGGAAAAGGCAGAGCTGCTCATGTGCTGGAGTGTTTCAGGTCCCCCTTTTTCAGTCTGTCCCCCTCAGCGGGCCAAGCTATGCCTGCACTGTCATGTCATGGTGCTGAGCCCCATAGCTGAGCCCCAGCTGTGTCCCTTTGTTCTCTCTAACCCTATCACAGAGCCCTCCAGCTTGGCTCTGGTGCATGCAAGCCAGCTTCTTCAGGGGAAGGATGGAGGGTGGAGAAGGTGCTGGTGGGCAAGTCACCTCCTGCCTGCACAGGTGGGCCTGATGCAACTGTTACACCCCAAAAGGTCCAGGAGACCTTGGACATGTGGATGCAGTCAGTTTTCCCACTTTTCTGGGGACTTCTGCTGAAGGTATGGAAAACACAACGAGGGAATTTCCCCTCACAGCTCAGTCCACTGCCCTCCATGATGCTGCCAGGTATGTGCAGGAGGCAGTCTGTGCTTAGTAGAGCATGCTGGTGGAGCACCTATGTTGTGTAAAATCCCACTGGTACCACAGATAGATGTAGAATCACAGAATCATGGTAAAGCTGATGCTAAAAGGGGCCACAGGCAAGCCCCAGCAGGACCTCCACTCACAGCAAGGTCAGCTATAAGAGCAGATCAGGTGATGGCTTAAGGCTGTATCCAGCTGGGTCTTGAGAACCTCCCAGGATGTTGACAGCACAACCTCTCTGGGTGGTGACTTCCAGTATTCAGCTGCCCCTACTGCGAAAGTGTTTTTTTCTGTTACACATTCTGAACTTCTTGCTTCAGTTCATAACCATTGTTCCTCACCCTGCTGCCATGCACTTCTGTGAAGATCCCATTTTCTCAGCAATGTCCCTGTAGGTACTGAGGAGCTGCCCTTATCTCCTCCCAAAACCACCTTTTCCCCAGGCTGAACAAGCCCAGTTCTCACTGGGCAAATGTTCCATCCCTGACCACGTCAGTGGTCCTCTGCTGAGCTTGTTCCAGGTTATCAATGTCTTTGTTGTATGAGGTGGCTCAGCATGGAACTTCATGTGTCTGGGATGAAGACAGAAAACCATCAGCTACAACAGCATTACCTGCATTGGGTTTTATTTTGTGCCTAATCACAGGCACAGTGAAGTTTTGCTTCACTTTCAGCTTTGTGAAAATGTCACAAAGAAAACTTTATCACATATGCTTAGAGCAGATTGTATTAGTTTGTTAGCATCTTTTGGATTTTTGGTAATACTAGTATATATTTTTTCAGAGTTATACCGAATTAAGAACTCCATATATGTAGTTTCAAAGCACATAAAACATATAGAGTACTACTGCTATTTTGAAACATTTTCTTCTATATCAGTCACGTTTGCAATATATAGATCTACAACATTCACCATTTGGTTATTTTTTTTTATTCAGAATTAGAAATCTTCAAAGTTATTTTCAAGATGAACATTTATTTTTCCAAAAATCTGTTGAATCATAGTGGAAAACTCTAACAAAATGCCAGATTTCAGCACACAATTACTTTTTTATTAAGAAAAAAATGCTTACATTGAAAGATGTGTCAGTTAAAAAGTTTATGAAGCTGAAGCAGTTGTTACATTAATGCTGAATTTTCTAAGGGATGGATTCTAATTTAATAGAATAATGCCAACATGCCACCAACTGCAGCTGACAATTTGATCCTGAATGCAATCTCCCAGCTCAAAAAGTATAAATGTATTCAAAAAGTAATCAGAAAAAAATCTAATTGCAAAAGAAATCAGAAAAAACCTGACAGCGAAAAGGCCATCAAGAACAATTCCATTAAAAAGAGGTAGGTGTATAGGGTGTCCTTATACTGTGGACTGCTGGGTGCTGAAAGGATTTACTGAACAAAAATATCCTTGTCCTGTTCTGACAATGTTCTCTAATCATTAGGTGCCAGACACCGAGCAAGACTGGACTGAGCGATGTGGATCCTTGTTCTGTCACTCTTGATTATTTTGTTTTTTTACTTCCTCAGAACTAACAACTTGCTAGCTATCACCAGTCACATGGTTGTCCTTTATATAGTAGAGACTACTGTACTACTTTGACTTTCAAATGAAGCCATGTTTAACTTTATTTACACATATCTTGTGAAATACAAACTGTGTGGTGCAAAACATTGCAGTGCTTAATTTCTGTAAAAACACCCATTTAAGACTCTCCAGCTGACATCAGTCACTGAGAAAAATGCATTTAAAATGTCTAAGCTCTGACTTGTTTTTGCAGAAGAGATCACATGCCACAGATGCACATTTTGTTTTCAACTACAAGCTTCAGACTTTTTTTCTCCCTGCAAGGCATACTGAGCTACCACTGCTGAGTGGTGCAGAGGATTTAGCAGGCACAGTTAGCAAAGAACCCCCTGGAAATCCCATCAGTGTGTCAAGACTGATGTTATTGATGTATATGGGGAGACTTCTCATTCCAACCCCTGCTGCTCCTTTAGAAACCCAGAGGATTGTTAACATGGTTAGAGAGAGTTCATGAACTCTGCTCTGTATGAATGCAAAGTATCTGGAACATTGATATGGAAGTGGAGACTCTCTTGCCTTTGTTTCTATTCATGTTCCTTTACATAATATTTTAATGATTAAGAACCAGATTTAGCCCTCTGATATGCCTGCTGACTCTTCTGAAGTCACCCAATTGTTACCGAACACAGAATTTAGTCCTGAATTTTGTAAAAATGAAGTGGTAAACCCCCCAGCTCTTCTAGCTTCATAGAACTTTTAAATAAAACCATCCCCTTTGGCTCCTGCCATCTATTGTTGATTCAACTAGAAAGAAAGAGAAAAAAGGAGGCTTAAAAGACACAGCACAACCCTGTGGATCTGGCTTTTGTGCTGGAGGCATAAACAGAGGCTAAGTTCCTTCCAGGGCTTTTCTACCAGTATTACACACACTCCAGCAGGCAAGTGAAGGGCCCGATCCCTTCTAGCATCCTCAGAAATGGCTTCTAGGGGTGGCAGATGTAAAGCTGCTTTCCCCAGGCAGCCAGAGGTTCATCTGCAGGAGCTGAGCTGTGCCATCAGAGAGCATGCTGCAGCATCAATGCTCAGTGAGCCA
Source organism: Falco cherrug (assembly GCF_023634085.1). Lineage (NCBI taxonomy): Eukaryota > Metazoa > Chordata > Aves > Falconiformes > Falconidae > Falco > Falco cherrug. The sequence goes on from NC_073700.1 coordinate 109,857,254, forward strand.
TTTCACAGCATTCCCAGTATAAGCCAGTTCCAGCCGGTGTCGTGTGAAGCGCTGAGGTGACCATGAGGCATAACAGGGAAGCAGGGAATTACAATTACAAAATAAGTCGTTCCTTAATTTACCACACCTAAGACTCACTTGAGAAAATGGAATTTTTTTGCAGGACTAGTTCTAGCTCCTTCCCTGCTGCCAGCCTGCCACCAGCCACCTCCACGGCTTTCCCTCCCTCTCTGGAGACGTTCAGCAGAGCTTCTCAGAGCAGGTCCTGTTCTTCACTGGCAAAGTGCTCTCACTTCGTGAGCCAGGCACCACGTACTGGCTGGGAACTGCTGGAAGGGAGGAAAGGTTCTATGCTATAACTTCACAGACACTTCTTGAAGTACCTATTTAAAAGGCATTGCTGAGATGCCCCCTTCCTCTTTTATTTTTTTTTTTTTAAATATAGCTTTCTCTTTTTGACAGCTTGGTCTCTTTTATATTCAGTGGGCCAAATTCTAAGGAGTATAAAATTGATTCAGCTTGCATACAAAAGGTCATCTTACGCTGTCCTCTGAATTTCAATGTCTTGGTACTCTGAAGTTACAGGATGAGTTATGAAATGTACAATAGCCGCCAAATAATTTTAAACACCTTATGGTTATAACTAATAAAATGTTTACAGCTAGCATGTGATTAAGAAAACTGCTTGATACATTTCTAGGCTGGTAGGTCACTTTGGGAAAGTAAATACATGCTGCAGCAGGAACCTAGTTTTCACCAGGAGTTTGTTCAGAATAACAGCTGGGGCAGGCACTTAATTTTCACAGTTATCACACTGAGTAACTTCTGAAAAACAATGAGATGGGGTTCAAACACAGAGAAAAGAGGCATCCTTGACTGTCCTACCATAACTTCTCATTTTGCTGGCTTGCTTCATGTGTTTGGGTATGGGGAAGTTTAAATAAAAGGTTCTAGCCTGAGAACTGTAATGAAATGCAGTGATTTCAGATGTGATGGTTGATGAACATGGTAGTTGATGTAACCTGGTACCACATTTTCTCTGCAGTAAAAAAAAAAAGAGATATATTGACAGCTGCTTGTGGACAAAGTAATTTGTTCAAACCAACTGCTAAAACAAGAAGAAGCCTACTGCCACTGCCACCACTGAAGTCACAAGCAAACAGCTCATATCTTGGAACTAAGTCTAGCTAAACACACTGCCTCTCTGCATCTAGAGAGCCTGTGGCCAGATGAATACTGAGCAATATTGCCATTTCTGGTTAGCTCTGCCTAATGATAGGCCAAAACACTTTTATGTTTTTATTCTGTTTTCAGTAGACATTTATCCAGTGACACACTCTCTTGCAGTGTAAACTTAGCTTTCTTCAACAGAAATAAAACACATTTCAACCAGCTACATTTTGCCACTAGACATAACATTGCTTTGCTTATACTGTCAATAATCCTGTCATTTTTTTCCAGAGTGTTGTATGATATTGTGCTTCTGGGTCCTGCTATAACAAGTGAAGTCAGGAACTCCCTTCTCAGAGTGAAGCCTTCATTGCTGATGGCTGTATTGACACGGAGATGATGGCTGAGGGTAATGTGTATTGAAGGCACAGCAGCCTGCTGAGATTGGTGATAGTCAGTTCTTGGAATGCTTAATACAATCTTAAATTTTTCACTATTTAGTCAAGCAAGGGCATGTGCTGTTGGAAGGTATAATTTCAAGAGTTCAGTCTGAACCTAGCTTTTAGGTTTTTAGACATGAGAGCACACACGCAGACTCCCGAAGTTCCTCCTCATACTCGGGTCCTCTTACTTGGCAAAATAAGTGGGAAAGGCATCACAGTCATCTTCACACTTGGCTGCAGGCTGTGTGGCATTTCTGTTCTTAGCAATGGCAGTCCACCTGCATGTGAGTTCTCTTGCATGCGAGTCTGCAGCAAAGTCCAAACTCAGCCCTACTAGTGTCTAAAAGGCTTCATTAGTCTCCAGGAAGGGAGAACCTGCTGCTTAATCTGGCTACCTAGCACTGAGGGTACCCAGATAAGAAAGATAAGTAGGATCTGATAAGATGGATGCAGACTTACACAGCACAGAAACCCTGACTGTGCAGAAGGCTGTTGGTTCAGAGAGACACTGAAAAGCAAACCTTCCCCTCTTCTCTTTCTTCATCCTATGGTGAAAGGACCATTGAGATCAGTGACTCATGACTGATCATCGTTACTATCTGTTATGCTTAACTTTAAGAATGTGAGATCTTCATCTTCATTTACATGACTGTAACATCCCTGGGTGTGGTGCTATTTTGGGGATAGAATGGAAAGGAATAGTCTTTTGACATGACATAGTTGGTTCCTGTGTATTCTCTTCACATCCCAGGCAGCAAATCTTGCATTTGCTTACCCAGCTGGAATATAAATGACCATTTCTGCTGCTGATGCACAAATCAGAACAAATCCCAGGCTATTCACCAACTGTTCTAGAGCAAATCTTAAATGTAGAAACATGTGTTTACCCATGTGCTCTTGCTTGCTGCCTGGACAAGAATCATCTCTTCAATACACTTGAGGTTGAACCTCCCAGATAATTTTTTTACCATCTTCTAGCTATTTAATGGTCAGAAGACTAAGGGTTAAAAAACCTCTTCAGCTGTTTTATTGCTGAATTTATGATTATTAGTTTACAAAATTAAATTGCACAGAGAAAGGTCCAGTAGTTTGGAACTTTGAAACTTAACATTTTCATTGCCAAGAGCTGTGTTTTTATGAACACATTTCTTTCAAAATAATGACTGTTTCAAGTGATTTATATCTATTCTTAAAATAACACCTTATTATGCACGCTCCCTTATTATGGATGCGTGTCACTCATGCTTCAGTCCAGTGGAATTACTGGTGAAACTATGACTAATAAAATTGGTTGTGAACCAAAATTCAATAACAGCAAAGTTAATTACATGTTTGCAAGAGTACAAACTTACAGTTTGATCAATATGTAAATTCTGACCTTCAATGGTCTTTTCAGCCTTCTTTTAAGCTTTTAGTCTTGCAAAGATTAACTTACTGGCTAGAACTTCCTTTTATGAAGTTACCAGAATATGAGAACGGAGAATTTCAAATGGTGACTTTATATTTTCCAGAAATTTTAAAAAAATTATTTAAATTTAAATTTTAATTTATTTTATTTAAAATTTGAATTTAAATTTAAAAAAATACAAACTGTAGATGCTGTAACTCATTCATCTGACTGAATAGCAGCATTGAACCCATATATATATATATATTAACTATAACAAGAATAGCTACTTAATATTTTTTATATTTATTTTCATATAAATTATGCTTTTAACTATATTAAGACACCATGCCTGAAACACACTGTTTGAGACTCCTGTTCGAAGTGAAGAGTTCTGTACAAGGGATGGTTGTCTAATCAAAGCTTTTTTAAAGTTGTTTCCCAGGGTCTGCCAGAGCAGCCTTTAAGTATCAGTGATTGCCTTTCTCTGACTACTTTTTTATCTACCTTTCCCAAAGTGGATCTAAAGACACCTGTGCACTTGTGCTTGTACTGCCTCTTCTAGGGAATCCTTTCTCTTGCAGATGAAACAGGCCTATCATTCCCCGTATTTAACATGGCTATGGATAGTAACAAGCTTGACACACACAGGCTTTATTCAGGGAAGTCGAGAAAACACGTTTTTGGACGCACAACTTTCTGGTTAAGTTCTAATCTGACTTTGGGATGGCATGTTGTTTGAGTGAACAATTTGCAGAATACTGGCAGCTGCACCACAAAAATTCACTGAGAAGGACATGATTTCTATCTAGACATTCATCATTCATGTGTACTTGGCTGGTTTTGTGTGTCATGTTAAAGTCCTCAGAGCCAGCAAGGAATTGTGGTGACTGGGATGGAAACTGAAGGAAGTCCTAGCTCAGACATGGATATATCTTATTGTGTAATATGAGGCTGTATGTTTCTGGAGGATTTGTGGTTACAAAGCAAACCACAAGACCAAAGCAATTGGATGCTTTCTAGCATGTTTGGACTTAACTGCTTCTGCAGTAGGATACATGTGCTCCGGTTCAGCTCTCGGACACTGAAGTAGTTTGCTTGATGGATACAGAAAGGATTGACCTATTTTAAAAACCTGTAGAATTTCACTCAATGTTTTTAAATTATTATTCCCTCAGGAAGATCATATCTCTGATTTGGAATAACAGAAAGAACTGTACTTGAGGTGTGTGGAATCTTATGGCTTACCTAATTGTAGCTTTGCTTCTGGAGCCTCTCTCCATGTCCTACCATCCCACTATTTTTAGAGCTATCAAAGGTCTCACCGGTTCCTCTTTTCACTTGTGGTTGTATTTGTCAGTGCTAGAGCAGAAGTTCTAGCCCAGGAAGGTTTACTCCTTCATTTTAAATAGCCACGGGAAACTAATTTCTCTCCTGATTTAAACGGATATCCTCTGATATTGTCAGTGTTACTTTGGAGCTTCTGTATGCTTCATGCAATTAATTCCTCGGTTTCTGTCTTCTTAAGGTAACAGTATTACTGAAGAGAATAAAACCCCCAAATTGTCATTTTCTTTAGTATCAGCACTCCTTTCAGGCCTGACTAAAGGGGGAATAATGTTGCACAGGAATAGTGCTTTAAATGTCCAAAAATCAGAACGTTATACACATCACAGGATCATATGGGGTCAGTCTATAACAGCATGGAAAGCTTACTCTAGCCTCCAGCCCAAGAGATACCCTTTAGAAGGAGGTGGTCCTTCCCGATCTTGAGCACCCCTTTTCCCCAGCAGTGACATAACGGGAACAAGATGACTCAAGCAGCTTGCATGAGGTCCTTGGTACTTTGCAGAACTGGTTGCAGCATTTCTGTTGACAAAAAAGCCATAGCTGTATTATTGCTCACTGCTGGAGTATAAAATTTAGTGTACTTTGCATGGTCTTTGCTAAAGAAGGTTTGGTAACATACAATGAATGTATATTTTGCCCTTGTTGATGCAATTTAATTACAATGTTGAAATAGAAAAGCAAGTGTAAAGTATCAGGCAACACACAAGAAGAGAACCTAGTGAGAATTACTTGGTCATTGAAATCTAAAAGTCAGGAAGGTTTCGATCTTTGGGCTCACCTATAATTTGTGCACCATAAATGTAGACTGAAGTCGTTAGGGACTTTGTAATGACAGTGCTGTCTATAACGGTATCATCAAGCAAGACATTGGCATAAATCATTGGCACTTTGCAAAGTGTCACTTCTGTCAACCTCCCAGTGATGTGATCTTTAGTCTTTCAAATCTATAGGCTGGCATTTGGATCAGCTAAGCACCTAACATCCTGTCTTGCATATTAAAGCTGCTTTAGCCAATATCTAAATGCTGAACTAATGCCTGCTTAAAAATATTTTTGAATTATTTGCATAATATAATCCCACTACCTTAAAGCTTTCCTTTAAGGCATATAACTCTACAGTCTGTCTTCTGTTGATGAATTCACAACTACGTTAATCAACAATAGAAAAAAATGCCTTTAATTGAAGCAAGAAGCTCTGTAAAATGACTAAATGGATGTTAAGAAAAATCAGATACTAAAATAATTACAGTTTATATAATAATTTCAAACAAATGTTACGAAGACTAAAGCTTTTCAGTTTAAAATTGTTTTAGATAATATACAGGCTTTTTATGGGTAGGAGTTGTGCTTGTATGGATTGATATAAATAGACTAAATAACATAAGATTTAATAATGGCTGAAAGTGGTCTGCAAGCAAAGAAAGCTCTCTCCCATCTCTCCAATGAACCTCAACACTGGAACTCAGTAATGTAGCACCTCTCTGGACAATACTGAAATCCTATTGGAATTCTCTTGTTTTCCCATGGGTGGGTTTTAGACGTGATGTATTGCTAGATGTGTAAACACCGCTGCGTATGTTCCCAGCACGGGACATCTGTTAGTGCTACCGAGAAATTGTTGGCAGGTCCCTGGTATGGTCTTGTTCAGTAACTGTTGTCTCAATAACATTGATTGGTACAGATGTTGTAACAGCTACCTGAAGCTACTAAGAAGTGTGTGCAGAATTTGCAGGTGTCCTTATGCCTATGCTGAGATGACAAATTATAGTCACTTCATTGTACTCTTCTCCCCCTTCCTCAAGCTATTCCAGCTCAGGGTTGTATCTTGTATGAGATTTCAGAAGAGTTTTCTTTTGGATTATGAACGTATCTGTTGAAGGCACTTTAAGAGCCCTTGTAGTCTGTGCCAAAGCAAAAGTGATTGATACACCTGCCATGTAACTTAAAAGACGTTGCATTTGTATATGCAGATGCAATGAAAGGCATGAAATAATTTTTGGCACAAATAAAAATACATGTAGCTCCATTAAAGTCAACAATTTCAAGATCGTCTGCACCCAGGAATAAGCTAGCTTACTCACAGTCTAGAAAGCATGTCCATCTTAGACTACATATGTTTGGAAAAGGCTAGACTAGGCAAGTGGAGTTCATTTTCTCACCCACCAGCCTCTGGAGGTTTCTGGACTACTTCTAAAGTGCCTGTAAAAGGTTACTAAAAAAACAGACTTGTTTTCCGTACATCTAGGTATCCTTTCCTTTGTTGAAAAAATCGAAGAGGTTGAATGAGACATAGCAATTGTATTAACATCAAGCATCTTCAAATTCAGTCTGAGTTCTAAGATATATATTACAGGTGTTCAGATTTTATTAAGGTCTTACAGAATTGTGGTGTAAGTAGCTGTACAGCCTCATTTGTCAGTAAATAAACAAATCTGGAACTATTATTTAGAATTTTGTGGTGTATATAAGCACTGTGATGGACTGAAGTCCTAGTCTATATTGTTTCTCCAAGCATAACATAATTTTGGTTTATAATTTCCATCACAACAGAAGTGGGTGGTAGAAGAATGGCAACATTCTCACAAAAACTTTGGAACAGTCAGAATCACACATGGATGACCTCAAAAATTGATTTTATTGTGGTTTTGATTGTTAAAGGTAATAAATGAGTAACTTAGCCAGGTTGTACCGATAAATTAGAAGCAAAATGGCTACAACTGGACATGATATAAACAAATGTGTTCAGAGTTGAAAGATTTATACCTCTCTTGGCATAAAACCTGCCATATCTTTCTAGATATGTGAAAGTCTTCAGTCTCTAATTTGGAAAACCTCTTTTACAGACAAGAGGAAAGAATAAAATTCGACATTATAAGCCATTAATGACTGAAAGTGCAAGCAATAGATGTAGTTTTTTATTTAAATGACTAGAAGATATTTTAGAACAAACTTGGAAACATAGTAAGAGCATCATCCATCATCCACCTGAAACTCAAAGGAGAAGCTCCTCTTCCACCTTTGTTATTTAATGTTAACATGTTCATAGCATATCTCCTAGATATTTTTTTTGTGTGTGTGTAAGCTGTGCAAGTCATAGCTTTCTGTAAGGATCAGGAGGAGAACTGAACTAATATTTGCATTTCTGCTTACTGATCTTATTTGTCCATAAGCTCAAAAAATACCTGTTCATGTTTACATTACTTTTTCTACTGTGAACTATGTTAAGTGATGAGTGACGAGACAATATGTGTGTATTTAAAGGGATAAAATGAAAGAATTACAAGGAGGATTTCTATCAAGTGTTTGGCTAGTAACTGGAAACAAAACAAGAAAACATCAGCACTGAAATGAATGGCTGTCCTGCCATGGGCTTTATGGGTCATGATTTTCTTCCCTAGTATGTGAACCAAAGTAAGAAAAACAATTGCATGGATCATAACGGATTCAGGGGTAATTCTGGAAAATAAAGAGATGGTACTCCAACTCCATTTGCAGTCTCTCTGTAGCTACATGTTTTATCTAATTGATCAGCAGCAAAACAGAAGCTCATCAGATCTCACAGTTAACAATTCATTCCAATGAGTAAATTCATTGCATCCAAGGCAGGGGCAGAGGAGTGGTCTCAACAGAAAAAAATCTCCTTCCCTTACATTCTGTTTCTTCCTTATGATGGACTCGGCATGCAAGGAGCTGAATGATTTCAGCAGATACTGAGGTCAATGAGCTAAATTCTCTGCTCTTATCCAGTGTCACTGTAGTGTAACTCTGCTGAAGCCAATTAAGTCAGACAAGTGGAAAATGGGTCTAAATGAGAATGGATCTGTCTCAAGGAGTGAAGATGCTCAGCAACTCAAGAAAATGTTATCTCTCATAGCATAGCTTCTTGGCAGACCATCAGATGGGAGGATAAGATTAAGGGAAGTCCCACTTCCATTCTGGTTTTAATGTGCTCTCACTTAACACAGAATATTGTTTTCCCCATACATATAAGCAGCAATAGTTCAAAGCAAACACAGTGCTTCAAGCAACAGTTGCTGCACACCTAGAAACAAACCAATTACTTTTAATTCAGTGTTAGGCACCACTGAATGGCTGCGTAGCCTTATATCTCTATAGGCATGAATTTCTCTAAGACCAAGCCTGAATCTCTTTGTAGCGCTCAGGTGGATGAGTCCTCTCAGTGATACTTCATCTGTCTGCAGAGAGCTTTACTGATGGGTGTGAACATATCTGAGAGCATGGCTGCTTGCTTTCTGACTTTTGAAGCCTGAGTTTTCTCTCACTCTCTTTCCAGTTTGTCTCTCTTCACTTTTGAGTTTTATCTGCTTTAAGAATTCACTGAGATTTTCTGCATCTTCTTTCTTCTTTCCAAGCGTTGTTTATGATACTTCCACTTCCTCTGTTGTTCTGACACAGGCAATTCCTCTGTCTGCTCTTCTCATCTGCTCCCAGGGCAAGGGTTTGGAGAAGCAGCATCAGCATCTGACTCTTCCCAACATCTAAGATCCAGCTGGCCTTGAAGAAGACAGTAGTATTAATTAGTAATTTCACCAAGTAAGCTGTGGGCATAAAATTTCATAGTTTGGGGGTCAGGGGCCATTAGGAGGTTTATTGCATAACTGTAGGTGATAGATGTTAAGAGGTTGGCTACAAAGGTGGCTGATTTAGCATGTTGCTGTGCTGCTTGCCACTTCTGGGACTTCCACAGGGGACAAGGCATTCAGTTCTTACTGATTTTCAGGAAACTGGGCCTGACTTTCCCAGGACCTTTGAAAAGGTCTGCTATTATTTAAGCAAGTCTTTAAGTTCTGGTACCAGTTCTAAAAAAAGGTCTTATTGCTTCACTTACGATTTACAGGGAGGCTGATGACTACCTGGGGTACAGCACGGCAGACAGCAACTATTCACCACTTTAAGTGCGTGGTCTTAAATGGGAGATAGCTGTAGCAAACTAGTATCTTATTATTTCCTCTCTTCCTGCCTCTATCACTATCAAAATATTCTCTCTCACCACACTTGATGAGGAGCTTTCACCTGATATGAATTTTACACCTAGTATTATTTGCGATGCTCTGTGTTTCCCAGTCCTTTTGCAGATGTTTTCAGTGTAGCTGAAAATGCTTCAAACCTGAATGTCACTATGTGTTTGTAGAACCACGTAACAGGACTTGCACTCATCAGGGCTGCAAGGTACTACTGCAGTAGTTAATTAACCAGCTTGACTCTTTAGTAGTAAATTGGGTTTTGTACTAATACTGAGACATTCTCAGGATCGGCATATCTGAAGAAGTGGAAAATGTTTTTGATCTGACCATTGTAATTAAAACAGCGCAAAAGAGAAGTTTAAATATGTGTTATATAGTTTAAAATTATCAAATCATGATCTTGAACTCTGACTTTTAAAACATAAAGATTTAAGAGGTACTTGTGGCTTTTAAATTCTTCAAGACATTTTTCATGAAATGAAAACTTTGCTTCAAGTATTACTTACCCTTACACCTAGTATCTGGTAAAGGAGCTTAGAAAAGTGTTTGCATCCTCAATAACTTATCAGAAAACACGTGTAAACATACTCAAAGACAACGTGCACAACTGTTCCTTACGGACTTATGATGACAGTGTGTATCAAACACTCAGCACATATCTAGGCAGCAGCTAGAGTTCAGCTACTCAACTTTAACCCCCAAGAAGAGGTCAACAGGAAAAAGGAATGCATGCTAAAGCTCACACCGATGTTAAGTGAGATTCCTTCAATGGGGCTTGCACTCCTACTTGAGATATCAGCAGTGGGCTGAGTGCCTTGGAATGCAAATCAAGCTTGTTACTCAGCATCACAGGAGTCATAAAAGTCCTACATCAAAGATGCAGATACAGGCTGAATTTTATCCAAGGGATATTTCACCACCTACCCAGTGCCAGCTTCCAATCTGAGACAATGGCAGGGAATACTTTGAACTACTTCTTGTGGTAGGGCATGTAAAACACTACTGATTAGACTCCCTCAGGCTTTACAAATCTTTTATTATTGTTTGTTCCACTAAATTAACACCAGAAATGCAAGAACTTGGAACAACGGCTTCATGAAATGCTCTCAAAGATGAGAATCCTCATACTTTACAACCTCCACTGTTACTGAATGAACTTTCATTTTGGATCTTTCAGGTACCAATAAAAAAAAAGGAATCTCACTTATAAGTGTTGCCAGACTAAGTAACAAAATGTACAATTTTACTTTTACTACATGAGATGACTCCAGACTTTAGTGATTAATTCTAAACAATTTAGATACGCTGCTTCACCTGCAAGCATGGCAAAACTCCCCAACCAACCAAGCAATAACACCTCTGGGGGACATGTAAGAGAAAGGCACAGGTAACAAAAATGCCCCATTTTTTGCTGTTCATTGTAGAAATTTCAAAGCACATGAAAGGGCCCAGCAAGGAACCACAGGGATCACATTTTATTCATCTCTTAAATTAGGAGGAAGGATGTACCAAGGAAGTGAAGAAATTCAGACAAATTTAGGGGAAATGAAGTGGAGCAGTAAAATTCAAAATAATGATCATTTACATAAGCTCAGCTGTTCTACTGTTAGTAGATTGAGCAATTAAATGAAAGGCAATATAAACCCATGTAACAAAAGGCACACCAAATAAAAAAAAAAGAGAACGGAACAACTTTTTTAGTGGTACTGGTCACACAGGCTATAAATTATGAAACAAGACCGATGAAAACGAGAGTTAGCAGTTTGGACCTCTTTGTTTCATTCCTGTGATGAAGGTGAGAGAAGAGATATAACTTAAATCAGGGGGTTTTCCTCTTAATTTCTGGAAGGTTTTAAGATACTGCACTGCAGAATGCGGTATAAAAATGCAGACAGGCAGAGAGATGAGCAGGAATGTTCATGAGGAAAGGAGATCTGTACCTTTGATCTCGTATTTCAACCATATTTTTTTTACAGGTCTCTTTGTATTGTTTTTGCTGAGGGGACTTCACCTGCTGTTTCCTTCCATGACACTCTCTGTACTTCTTTTAAGATGTGAATGTGACCTTTCATGCTGCCCACCCTTTGGTGAAGGCTGTCCTGCCATCACCCACCGGTGAATGCTAGTGAGTGCCACTGCCCAGCTGGCTCTAGCAGAGCAAATAAAGCCACAGGGAGCCTGAACGTGTGTCAGACCTACCTTTACCCAAGGAAGATGTTTTGTTTTATACTGTGCAGTCGTTTCCTGGTGAATATGTGCTCTGCTCCCTCTGCAATATTCATTAACACCAGTCACTTGTACAGTAAATATTTATTTTACTTTAAGATTTATATAGTGTCTTTCCCTACAGCATCTAGGTGGTATTTGCAGAAATTAAAAACATAAGTTATATGAAGCTTTCAATAATGTTTTGCATTAAACTGCTACTGTTGTCAGAAATAAATCAGCCATATTGTCACGAAATGAAATAAACCTAACAAAACCCAAACAAGCAGAAGTACAAAATCAATCAACCAAAAGCTAACCAAATAAATGTGGCTTGCATAAATACAAGCAAGAAAGATTGGCTATCAGCGGCATCTCTGAAATACCTAGACATGAATGAAAGCAGGGATCATTAATCTGCATTGATTGCACTTGTTTGCTGTGCCATGCTTCCTACCTGACCTGAACACTAGCTGGAAGCCACGTTACTAACATTATTTGTAGGCAGATGTATGTTTGCGGCAGAGCTGGTGTTAAAGGCGAGCAATCACAGCAACTGCTAAGTTTAGGAATGTGATAGGAGAGCATTTTTCTCTGGCAGCAAAGGCAGTTGCAGGGGTTCCAGCCTCATTGCTCATTTTCTCCTTTGTCTCTCTGTTCATCACTCCAGCGGTTGCTTAAGGGCAGCCATTAGTGCAGTTTTGCTATATGGTCAATTGGTGGGTTGTTTTAGATTAAATACCTCCAAAAGCACCATTAACAAAGAAAATTAGAACAGCAAGCTCCTTCAGTCATTGCACTGATCTAGCTTAGGACACGACCTCACAAACAGCTAAACCAGCACCACTGAGAGACCAGTGACCTTTGGGAGTGAGAAAAGAGGGAGAAACAGAGGCTGCAGAAAGCTCTTCAGCCAGCTGTACTGCCAGGGAAAAAGTCTGTGTAACTGCACACCAAGTTATGGAGCCATGCAAGTCTCCAGTGGTGGCTGGTGTAGAAAGAAGCTTTTCCCTTTCCCAAGGCCCTCGGATGGCTTAAGCTGACTCTGGGCACTACAAGCTTAGAGATACAGAGCTGCGTGTGAGCTGCTCTTTTAAACACTGCACACAACACCAGTGCTTTGCTTTTTTTTTTGTGTTGGGCTACATGCTCAACCCAAGGTAAGGCAAGGCACTTAACCGACTAACTTCACACATCCGAGTTAGGAAGGCTGCAATGAACAACTGCTTTGCTGTTTGCAGGCACCGTTTCCACAGGTTTGCTTTAGTGATGGATTTCTCCCATCATAAAATTCACAAAGAGAGTGGAGGAGCCCGAATCTGCCCCAGACAGTGCTTCCAACAGAGCAGTTCCCACTGAAAGCCAGCCAATTTACCAGGTGCCTGCACGGAAAGCCAATCACTCTCAAAAACCTAACCTACTCTCAGAGCATCTTCTGCTCCGTGATCTAAACTTCTATTTTCCATTTTCATCAGTTGGTTATTTATGTTCTAAAGCATGCTGGATTAAGTTTGGTTTTAATTTGTACCCCATCAGAGAAATAACATTATCCAGCTGTGGAAGAGAGCAAAAATGAATCCAGAGTGGTTTTACTTGCATATCAGTCCCGCAGCCATGACTCTCCCTGCTTGCATTAAGCGGGATTTATTTTTCCCTTTGTGAAGAATCAGTGGTTTGACTTACAATATTAGCATGATGATGCTGGTGCAGGGACCAGCTCTTTATTACAGCAATTTGGTAACAGATGCAGATATAAATGAATACACCTTAAGAACAGCGTTTTCCCATCTTTCTCTTTTTAGTATCATATTGTGCTGTTTAAAACATCCTTTACAACTCCTTGCTAAGGAAACCCATCTGCATCATTCACTCCTTTAAAGACCATCTTTGGTGAAATAGATTTCACAGGCAATGTAGTGAGGGTTTCATAGGAAATTGGATTTTTTTCCTCACTTTGTTGTACAAAAGGTTAAAATTTATTTCTGTTTGATCGTGCACACCTCAAAGATGTCCCCTGCAGGCTCTGTCTGTTGGCGGTTAACATGGGTATAAAGAATGCTCTCTAGGCCATTTTGCAGTGAGAAAGTAGTAGGTCTTACATGGAAATGCAAACAAAACCTTTAAAGCTTTTGATCTTCTTGGGGACTTGATGAAATCTCCTGAGCAAATTGAAGGATTACATGCAACAGCAAATATGTACAAGTATAACAAATTAACTGTAAATGATATAACTTATCTAAAATGGAAGTATAAGATATTGCACTCTTGTGGCAGCATTTGAACTTTGTTTCACTAAAACTCAAGGATATTTTAAAAGAAATGGTAAATGACTATTGACTACAAATATTCATTCAAATGCAAAAGAGAATTGCTCTGGGGTTTCTTTTCCTTTAATCTCCTTCTGATTTGATCTAAGCACATCCTTCTAACCTTAATGCAGAGGGGCGGGAGGGAGTGGGGGGGACAAGCTGTGAAATTCATACTGCTAATCCCCTGAGGACTTTCTAATCAGACAAGAGCCACTAGGGAGACAGTTTCCTAAAGGTCTTTTGTTTCTTCTCGTGTAAAGAACACAGAGAGCAGGTATGCTGCTGTGCATGGTACACTGAGACTTTTGCGTGGCAAAACAATAACACTTTGAAAGGCAGCAGGATTACCATATCTTCTTGTACTAATTGTCATTCAAAAAGGTGACCTATAAATTTCCCCTTGCTTTGAGCAGAGGTGGTGTGGTGACCTGGTCAACCCAGGTTCAAGTGTCATTGATTGGATGATGACGGACAAGGAAGAGTCCTTTGCCATACATGAATCTACTTGACATTTCACTCATCGAGCACCTTGGGTTTATTTTCTAAATCAGCCTTTTCTCTTGCTTCGCTTATGGTTTAGCAACAGTGGCATGCACAGGCACACCATCACATTTGCATCTGGTCACAGCTCTTGGGAGCAGGCATAAGGGAAGAAAAGCCGATAGATAATTTTCACTTCACATAACTTTTAAATGAATGGGGTGAGCAGCAGCCAGGACTGAAACATCGAGAAACTCACATCATTAGGAACTTCAAAAGAGGAGAACTGCAAAGTCTCTCTTGCAACACCATCAACTAATCTGTCATCCTTTTGGGAATGCTTCTGTTCAAAATGCTAGAAAATAATTCATGATCATGATAACAGTTTGAGGAAAAAGTATCACCTTTATCAGGCCCTTTTGAAGTTAAATGTATCTGATTTCAAGATATGTGAAGTATTCTTAATGTAGGCAACCATTAGAAAGATCACGTGCAGAAGGCTGAGTCTTAGTACTCTCGTGTTTACAGACAAATCCATGTTCTCTATTGAAATCATGCAATCAAACTTTTCAAACTTGTGGTTTAATTACTACCACTGCCTGAAATATTTAGCTGGGTCCAGTCATTAAGGGCCTGTTTAAGACACAGTTTTTGCATCTGCTTTTCCAGTTCAACAGGTATAACCTTGAGTGTGAACTGAGTAAGAGCTATGTATTGAATTGAATGTAAAGAATAATGCACATTGTGTTTTGGCCCCACAGAAAACATGTCACTTGAAACATATTGCTACCAAAAATGCGGTACAGTCCTCCTCCCCTTTCCATGGCAATAGAGGTACAGTTTTATTAGGATTAAAAGTGCTTCATTTTGATAAGAATGACCGATAATCAGGAAAGGGAATGGACTGCAACACTCCTGCATCAGTAGCAGGCAGCATGCCAGCCTAGCCATTTTGATACAAAATATTGACTATAAGATATAAATACAGAATATAAAATCTAAATAGAAAATATAAAATATTGGCAGAAGGGGTAACATGCCTGACACGGTGCAGCAGCGGCAGCAATGCCTGCCGGTGTGCGGTGGCCCACCCCAGGGCAAGGAGGTGCGAGAGGTCTGAGCGGGGCCCTGGAGGAGTCAGAGGAAGCAGAGCACTTCTGCTTATCAGAAGATGACTCTGTTCTATCAACCAGTCTGAGCCCCGCAGAGTGCAAAGGCTTTTCAGCACTGATTTGGCCTGTCAAGATGACAGGCTTATCTGGGACCTCCCCATGGCTGGCTAGGACAGATATCTGGGGTCTGGTGCATTTAGGTACCACTCCCTCCCTTGCAAGCTTACCACCAGGGTTGAGCCTCCATCTGCTATCGTTCCCGTTCCCGATAGTGACAGCAAGTGGTTTGGCTAGCTGTACCACGCTGTCAAGGCCTGACACTCATACAGAGCACAGTGCTGAATACAACTGGTCCAGATTTGCAAAGAAAATGTTTGTTCACTGCAAAAAGCAGTTTTGGTCCAGCTGAAAGAAATTACAAATTCATGCCAAGTTTGATGTTTATTTTTTCCTTTTCCTGCAGGCCAAGACATTTTATCTGTGTTCCAAGACACCTTAGTTTAACAAGGAAAGAGAAGGTCTAATCCTCTCTCCCCTGAACCCCAGTGTCTAAATGAAACACCTTCATTATAACAAGCTGATTCTTGCTTGGCATTTTTTATTTTTCATGGATGAAGGATGCAACTTCACAGTGAAAACTGAGCACAGTTTTGGGTGATGCAATGTTTTCATTCAGCTTGCAAACTGTAAAATCAGTTTTCTCAGCTCTATTAATGCAAATACCTGCATGTGCTCTTTTTCCTAATACAACATAATAAAGAAGATATGCCTGAAAGAAATGAACAATTCTGATATATGCAAGAATACAGAAAAACGGTGTTTGGTGAGTACTGTTGAGCAAGCAAAGACTGACTAATAGGTATGGGAAGATGGAAAAGCAATCCAGGAGGCATTGGCACTGTTGATTTAATTGCATAACTTAACAGGTGAAAGAGAGAGAGTATTAGTTCCTGGCTATTTTTCCAGCTGCCTTTCGTAAAAAGCACAGTGACCATGCCAGCTAACAGGAACCTGCAAAACATGGCTGGGCGTAAGTAAGCTGCAAGTCAAATACAGCGTGAGAATGATGTGGTGATTTGGGAGCATCGAGGCAGAATATAGGCATGGCCTTGTCAAGGATCTGCAAATGTGTTTTATGAGAACAACCTATGAGTTTCTGACACGTGGACAACAGAAGTTCCTTGCAGGACAGCTGAGGCCTCCTGCTCCACAGCCTCATGGCTGGTGCCTGGGCTCTCTAATAAGAGCTGAGCGTGGCCCTTCCTCACACAGATGCAGTTGTATGATTTCCCTCCTTTACATGATTGATCATTTTCAGGAGTCTTTCAAGCACTTAATATCTTTGAGACTTTTATCCCTCTCTCAGACCTGGATGAAATTAGTTGGGGAGCTCAGAGAAGAAAGGACAGACAGATGGGGGGATGACCAACAAGCGGATGGAAAGAAAACATGATCTGCTTCTTTTAATTTTTTTTCATGGACATGCTAGGCATCATCTGGGATTAGTGCACCACACATGACAACCAGCCACACCCAGCGATCCCACCACTTACCCTAAAAGCCATTCACTCTTCTTCCCTTGCCATAAATCATGTAGTATTTCTGTGTTGCTGATGTCCACCTTTCTCAGCTTCTCTTTCTGTTCACATGTTGCTATACTAAGGAATTACCCTCAACCCAAATCCAAATCTGGCTTCAGCTTCAGACTGAATTCACTACTATACTTTTCTATGACTCTGAAAAGAATGGTGTGTTCTGGAGTATCGTGTAAAGATAGGCTGTAGTGATTAAAAATAGAAATGGCAGAGCATACCTGGCTGAAGGCAAGGCAGACATTGTATGGAATAATGCCAGTTGCGTTAAACGTGCACCATTTTTCTTGAGACATATTTTTATTGGTACATTTTAAAGAAATTCTGGAATGAAAAGTCATAATTAGAAAGTGGATAAAACCCAAAGCACAGGCCTAGAAGGTATACACCACCCCACAGACACCTCTTTCTTTGTCTCGCTTCCCTCAAAGCCAGCTTGTGAAGTGGCATTGAGATCTGACCGTTTCTCTCAGAATTTCTGCAAGTACAGCTAATAAAAAGCCAGGAATTTCCCATCTTTGGTTATGAAAAGGAAGTTTCCAAGATTGGAGTCACTGATAAACTGAATAGCCCCTCTTTAAATTGCCTTATTACTTCCGTCTCCTTCTCCAGGCTTTGAGTACAATAAAATATTTATATGCATCCTGGCAACAGCCCAGCTAAAAATTATTATACAGCTGGTCCTATTGATTTCAAGGCCTGTGGAATAAAAGGCTACCTATGTGAATAAAGGAGCCAGAAATACAACCCCAAATTATAATATTTAAAATGTATATTTTAAATATGTATAAGAATTCTCAAGCAATGAGCCTTTATCTTTTTTTTTTTAATCACAGCCTTAATACATGCTGTTATTCTGATGTAAAATCTTCACAGAATGATCCTGTCTGTGCTGAAGAACATCCCTATGTGTTTGTAGGAAGCAATCTTGCTTGGACCATTCCTACATGGGTTTCCACAATACAATACAACTACTACAATACTCTGGATTTGGGAGGGGCTATACAGCTCCTTCACTCGGATTTTCTCCTTTAGATTGTAGCAGAAATGCTCTGTAAAACATTCTACGGTCTAATTTTAGAACAGAAACTGATCTCTACACAAAAAGGGTTATTTTTACTGGCTGAGAAAGTTAAAAAAATTCAACATCAACTAAACTACAAATTAATCCCAGGGCACATGCTAAGTACATTTTGCCTTTTAAAAAGGCATATAAACAATAACCTTTCACAGCAAGTCTGTACTTAAATTCATGTTGTGGAAATGTATATGAATTCTCATGCAAATGAAATGAAATGATTCTCAGGACTGGTTTGTCTGAGTAAGCAGCAGCTATATGAGCTTTGAAAGGCAAACTTATCTGGAGAAAAAATTATTTTTGCCAAAATGATTAAGCATTTGGGGACATGCCTGTCAAAACACAACTGCAAACTTTTTTGGTTAAAATCTTTATTGATTAAATTCCTGAGAAAATATTCATAGGACGAAGCCATAAACACATTTTCTATTCCACAATGCAATAATATAAAAAAAATCAAATCTATCAAAATAACATTATGGGTAATTGTAAATTTCAGTCAGATCTGATGATACAATAAATTTCATGCACAGGAGAAAAATGGGGATATTATATTTAGGAAGCATATACTTCCTAATGCTGCATTTAGGAAACATACATTCTTTTGAAGTATTTATTTTCTGAAATGATTGAAAAGCATTTTGTAGGAATGTAAATTAGGCATAAAATGGCAAAAGGCTTTTCTTAAGGCCTTTTTCAGCCGCTGTAGATGTGTCATGAGACGGAAGACACGTGCTGTTCTCCATTAAGCCTCAAAGTAGAGCAAAGCAGAGGACAGGAGGTGCAAAGGGAAGGAGGCATATGAAAGATTTCTTTGCTCTTGGTATAAAATAACAAAGCTGGTTCTTCCATCAGGTTTTTGTCACTGAACAGAGGCACAAAGTCCCCTCCCCCTTCTGCCGGGCAGGGCCTCTATGTATAGTTAAACTGCACCACAATTTTGAAAAATCCAAACAGCACCTTTTAGCTCATCTTTTAAAAATCATGGTGTAAAGGAACTACCAGGATTATCACAGAATGAAGTGCCATCATCTCAGCCTGGGGCACCTACCAAGCTGTGCAAGAGTTTGGATCTGACCCCGTCTGAATTCCTGAGATGTGCCACTGTGTTGTATTTCCACTATGAATCACACAGCTTTTATTTGACTGGAATCAATAAATTGAAAATATGTTATTCATCTGAGTTACTACTTAACATGCTATTTTTCAGCAGAATCAACAGTCTTATCAGCATATGTAAACACTCTGTGACTGTATCTCTTGAGTACTAACACAGAATGTGATAGTGAAGTACCTGCTATTTAGATATCATTTCCTTAATAGCAAAGTTACATGTAGAAGACCACTCACAGCTTGGCAAGTGGTTGGTTTGGGTTTTTTAAAATTTTTATTAGTAAGGTCTTGTTTGATTTTCAGATCTTCTGAAAAAAACCACCTTCCTAAGGAAGTCTGGTGAACCGCCACCTTCTCAGCTGCTCTGATGTTCAGGTCAACCCTTGCCATGGCAGCCTGTGAGAGAGTTAATTCTCCTTTCATCTCAGGAAATTACTGAAGGTAGTGGGTTACCCATAATTTGAAGGCATGTGAAATTAAAGTACTTGAGCATTTCTGATCTTGGGGGACATAAGGCTAAGTGCCTCATTCACATTTTTATCTGATTTAGAAGAGAAAAGAACAATCAGGACACTGGAAGGAGGAATATTTATTTCAATTAAGTTTCAGCTCAGCTCAGTTTAATAATGGTGAATCCAGCACAGAAGAAAGACAATTTGTCTATATGTGTTATCAAAGAAGAGGCTCACCTAGTTGACCCTAACTACTGTCATCATCTCCTATTTGTAAAATTAGGCTGAGCAGTTTTCAAACGAAAATATTTTAAGGATGAAAGTGGCATTTAGAAACAACATCATTTCTTTAAAATCATTGCTGGACTAGAAAACCGCTCCTTCTCTGGCACTGACACCACCATCGACTTAAAAGCTGTTCTAGCTCTCCCTCAACAGAGCACATAAACATAACCATATGGTACGAAGCCACGGAGTCACTGTGGAGAAGAGAGATCAACAGCCTGTTCTCAAACTCTCCCCGGTCAGCAACTGCTGAAAGGCAAGTGCAGCTTAATCCTCACCCAGCGTTGTACCTCTCCAGGGAATGTGTCCCTGCCCACAGTACAACCATCTGAAGGGATGTTGTGACAAATGAGAGGTGAAATGAAATTTGCTGATACCCTAGCAGGCTGACGGCGCACAGATTTGGTCAATCATTACAAAAAAGCAGTGGCAGTGCTGTACACTATTTCAGCCTAGATTAATGTGTATTAAGAGATATATTTTCCAAAAAAAGGCAATTTCAACTGCAGACTAAAGCAGTTTGTAATTAGTATGTTCACCACTTAGGAGGCAGTTTTAAAAAAAGGTTTTAGTACTGTTTGTGACACGCTAGAAACAAACATTTGTTGAGCCTAAATATTCTTCATGTAAAAAATATTTATGGAAGTGTCACACATACTTAGCATGTTTGTGTCCAGTTCATTGGAGACAGTGTTCAAAACCAGCTTGCTCTATAAATACTACCAAATTAAACTGGCAAAGATCACTGGAAAGTTAATTTATTTGCCTCAAGAGCTTAGGTATGCAAACTAAAAACACTAGGAGCAGTATAAATCTTGAATGCTGAGTTATTCAGAGCACTTTCTACAGCTCCTTTCGAGGATTTTTCTGCTTATAAATTGTGTCATTCTGCTCCTGCCACCCTGCAATACCTGCTTGGATTGTATAGTCTCGGATCACACCACTACATCCAACAGCAATTTGTATATTTAAGGAGACTACAGCGTACCCTGGAAGGATGTGAATGTAGCAGGACAGAAGATGGGTGCCCCAACAACTCTGCTTCACCCTCTTTACAAGTTTACTGCAATGCTCATTTTCACTTCACTAGCCATAGTACCTTCAGCATCGTGTTTTTCCTCTTCTGTGGTAAACATTTCCTTTCCTTTCCTATTCTGTCTCTGAGGGAGGAAAAAGCCCTGACAAGAAGACAAAGCCTGTCCTTCAGTTCCTCTTCCCCAGCCACCTGCAGCTGAGCCACACAGGTGGAGAGCTCCAGCAGTTTGGGGCAGTTGAGGTTATATATGTTGCTTCTCCAGCATCTATGAAAGTAGGGCTCTAAGCAGGCTGTGCCCCATGAGGCCTCCACAATATAAATTTTCTACAACAAGCACTTTTGCAGTCACTCCCTCAGATGTCATTGCTTTGGCTTGATTGGGATGAATGCAAACATAAGCAGGTGTCTTAAGAAGGTATTTTATTTGAGGGAGAACAGAGGAGAGGAAGCTGGTTAGAAGACAGGTTTTCCCATGGAGGAGACAAATGCAGGTTTTTGTTTGATAAACTTTATCCTAGCTCCTATTATATGCTTCTGTTTATCTTCCCCCTCATGGTCTGGCAGAAAGCTTGGAAGAACAAAAAACTCCACAATAAGTGTTTCTTCCTGTTGCTTCTGCTTCATAGGCTGCTGTGCTAGGAGCGGTCCCCCCAGCTGGGGGAACAGGCTTCCTCCCTGCTTTGGCAGAGGAAAGGTGGTGGAGCTATCCACGGGCTTCCTTCAAACTGCCCAGGTACGGATGCTGTGCTCCCCCTGTTCTGTGTTTGCTTCCAACTGCTTGGGATCTGTCTGAGGACACACGTTGATTATTGCAAAATTCTCAACTAAGTAAACCTTTAAGTCTTTTTCTGAAATATACTCCTTTCAATGGGACAAATAGGTTTTGTTTAAAAAAACCCACAAACATGTCCAAGGAAAGTCTCTTGGCTGATAGAAATTTCTGCAGGGAAGAGGATCTTTTTTTTTTCTCTTTTTATGCCTATCTCCACCAAACACTGTTTTCCTACCTCACTTGTGGAAGAATTACATGATATAAACTTACCCCCAAATGATCTGGTATTTTGTCATAACTTTTGCCTGAACAAACAGCTCCTTACAAAAAAATCTCCTCAAAGCTTTAATTCTAAACAAAACTAGGGCAAAAATGAGGCTGCTACCTCTTTTTAGTTTTTAAAGCTGAAATAACTGAGCAGGTGGTAGACTTAAACCTAATAACCCAGGATAATGAACTATATTTTCATGTTATGTGAACAGGGGAGAAAACCCCAGAAAATGAGATTATTTAATTTCTAAGAATCCTCACCCTATTCCTCTCACAGAAATTTCAGTCTGTCTAGGCAATTTCTGTTTTCCTTTTCTCCAGTTCTTGTTTCATCCTGGAATACTTTTGAAGCAAGTAGATATTTAAGTGCCTGACTGTGTTATTTTTTTAAAGACAAATGTAAAATAAAATGTTGGGAAAAATACCCCCGGCACTGTGCTTTCTAACAGCCAAAATAAAAATCAAGTTGATATTAAGAAAAAAATAATCAGCTGTATTTATAGATAAATCTTGCTCTCATACTCTGTCAGTACACCAGTACCTTGCTAGATGCATCCCGATTAAGTGCTGTTTTAAGAAAATAATAATAAAGAAATCATTAAAAATGTATCTGTTCAAATCAAGTCCCTAGTAATCAACTCCAGACCCCCAAGGTCACTTGGCCAGCTTGTGATTACAACAGCAACTTCAGCCCTCAGCATTGTCCTACGGCTGCGGCAGGTCAATGGAAAAATGTTCTTTAAACACCATAAGCATCTGATTGTGCAATACCTAAATCAGTGTCATTGATTATTCACAGTGCTGGACCGCTCAAAGCTGGGGAAGTAATTAGGGCTTTTTGTGTGGATTATCCACTGAGAAAAGGTCAAATAACTACAAACAGTGCTAGAAAACAGGAGTCACCAAGGACCTCAGCCTCCGTGATCAGTTAAGAAATGCTAAAGCAGGGTTTGATAATGATGTGCTTATGCCAGGTTCTACAGGATTTGATCATTCTGTCATAGAAATCCAATGAAGCATGAGTGATGGCTACTTTTTCCCTTGAAGCTCGCTTCAGGTCCCTGATGCCCATCAAGCAAGTTTGTCAGTGAAACTTGACTGAGAAGAATTTAAAAGGCAGTTTTTGTTCCAAGGGGAAATGTATATATATATTTATGTAGATATGTGTGTGCATGTAAGTAAATGACTGCCCAGTCATTTTAGACACATACTTTCTAATTTAAATCCAGATACTTGTTTTATTGCATCTCTTTTCCTCCCTGCTGAAAAACCTGCCTTTGCCAATGGGTCACTTGCTCACAGATCTTTTATCAGAATATGCACCCCAGCTCTCCAAATGGGAAGCCTGTACAAAGAACAGCCTTCTGCTAATGACTTTCTCCCTATTGAAATGTGAGAAGCAATAAAAGAAGTCCCTAGTTTTGCACCAGCATTTCCAACGTTTGCTGAGTTTACAGGGGTACTGCTACTTAGCAACACCTTGTAAATTTAATTGCTAAGCCAGGGTGTACAAAGCATTCCAGTTCCATATGGGAGCCATTCCTTACAGACCTCCTTCCCTGGGAGCTCTCAGTGTTGTAAATCTCTTCCCCTCCTCCCGTCTCCGAAATGCACTAACACTTTGGATGATTAGGGCTGCAGCAGTGATCAGCATTTCCCCCCAGTCATTCCTTTTCATTGATCATTTAAATGAGGGATTATTCTGTTTTCCCATTTTAGCCCATGGATCAATTGTTTAAAACAATAGACGGAGGTTAGTTCAGAAAATTGGTGCATCAAGAGGATATTCTTTGTGCAGGGAAAGTAACTTTATATTACTTGGGCCAAGGGGAAAAAGCCAATGAAAGAGGAAACACACAGCAAAAGGAAACTTAAACAAAAAAGAAATAGTGGTAAGTAACAGTGTGTAGATTTGGGCAAGGAAAGGCCAATATATATTAAGTCTCATAATGCCTGTCAGAAGGGAGATCAGGACAGCACAAGTCAGATGCAAGTGACGGGGACAATTCACAACCCTCTAGCTTCTGCTTCACTATGGAAGAGTATTTCGAGTGTGCAATGAACACTTGAGGTTTTTATTTTTAATGGAAATCTTACAGCACTGGCAAGAGAAGTGGAAGACTGAGCAGTTTGACAGGCTGAGCAGTTGGGCCATCTTGTAGGACTTAGTGGATAAAGACCATGGAGACATGAATAGTTCCCCTAGGCTCACCAAGCATCTAAACGTAGGCATTTAGATGTTTAGTGTAGTTTTAATCCTTGGACTTAAGGTTTTGGCAAAAGAAAAATAACTTGTTCTGGTAGAGACAGCATTCTTAAAGCTAACAGGGTGGTCCATCTTAGTTAAAATGTCTCCTTAAATATTATCTGGAAAATCTCTGTGTCACTTTCATCTTAGGACCCCCACCGAACTCAAACATTAACGATGTGGAATAAACTTTTCATTACTACAACTTAAGTTAGGCCCACCGCTGTCAGGTAGGACTGTGACCCAATGATTATATTTATACAATAAATTCCACAGGATGATTAATTTACCTTTACTGTTCTTAAATTTCTTACAGTTCTTTATTTGTCACAACATTAGGTATCAGGCCCATGTGTTTTGCAGACCTCTGGAACCTTTTTATTTGGATTTTTTTCCTTTTTCTTTTCCCCCCTCTTGTTGCTTT
Source organism: Falco cherrug (assembly GCF_023634085.1). NCBI lineage: Eukaryota > Metazoa > Chordata > Aves > Falconiformes > Falconidae > Falco > Falco cherrug. The sequence continues at coordinate 109,881,964 of NC_073700.1, forward strand.
CCACTGAGACTAAGCAGGTAGCTCAGGTACAAAGCAGGAGGAATGATGAACAGGCAGAGAGCCATAACATGCAAGTTAGTTCTCTTTGCTTCAGAGCAAGCAAAGCAGCACTGTGATATTCCAGACTCTGCAGCGGAATTTATAATTACACCAACTGTTACTTAGAAAATATATGCTTGGGGGGGCGGGGGAGAAAGGAGCTAAGAGGGGAGTGAAATGTAGCATTTCAGGTGAAATTCAACCCAGAGTGAAATACTGCAGACATCACTTAAGACTTAGAAGAAAGATTTACTGTAGGAATCATCTATTCGTAAAGCCCCAGGAAAAAGCATGCAGCACCTCTGTTACCGAACTTATCACGAAGTGGCACTACTTTCTGCAGAAGCCAGCAGGTTTTGCAGGCATCCAGCTACAGAAAGTTACACAGGGCTGAATGGATGCAAAGCAGGGAAGCCCCTGATGCACATGCCCTTCCACAGCTCTCGAGGCCGTAACCGTCGGCGGGAGAGTGCAGGGAGGCTTGAGACGGCAGCGCGGTGCTGAGCTGCATGGCAGTCCTGCCTGCTGGGCATGGGCCGGAGAAGAGAGAATTTCATATCCCCCCGCTGCTCTGCGCCTCGCCTGCACGGTGTCCAAAGACTTGGGCAAGCAACGAAGATGGCTTAGAGCAGACTTTCCATTCCAGAACAAATTTGGAAGCTGTTCTGTTCTGCAGTTAATCCTTATTGGGATTAGCAACTTTGTCACTATTTTCCACGTAACTGTGGACTTTTCCATTGTGAAATTGTGAAAGGAAGATTTCACTGTGGCCCTTTTATCATCCATACACAACAAGGAGGATTTGAATTCTGGCAGTTGCCGTTATTTCAGTCAGTAAAACCAGAAGTATTGCTTAACTATTTCATCAGATTTTTATTTTATTTCCCACTACGATTTATACAGTAAAACTTTATTGTAACATATTGTAACTTATGGTATATAACTTTCCTATCAACAACTGTATTCTGATTTGTAGTCCAATAAGCTTTCTTGCTGCAGATTTCATGTGTACAGTTGTGTTGAGGTGTAATATATCACCGCAGCATTTTTAAACTCAGAGCAATAATGTATTCAATTAGGCTGGAAATAAAACATCTACTTTTCCTTACAATAAATCTTTTACTAAGCCCTCTACATCACAAGTTCAACAAGGAAATAATACATGTCATTCAGACTAAGGGTTTTTGTAGACTGCTGAGGGAAACATGAAATTCTGGAGGTTTCATCAGTCCTGTGAAATCCTGCAACATGGTAAGTGTACAAATTAGAAAAGGATGTAATATGTGACTAATGATACCTCTTGGGATATTGTTTAGGCCCATATTTACTGTTATGATCAGTAGGTTCATTTAAGCTGCAGGAGTTGAAAAGTAATACTAAAGTAGAGTAAAAACACCCCTGAGTTCATTAGATGTGGTTGTAATTCAAACTCAGAAGCGTTTCTTTTCTTCTCTGTCATTCTTCATATTAGAGGAAATACAGTGCTTGAGCTCCTAATAAAAGCATTATACATGATCACATATCTACAGTCCCTGCAAAACACGTTTACACCTCGACATCTGTAGCAGTGCCACAGTCTGAGCAGCACCCTAATTCACCCCAGATGTCTCTTTAAAGGAAATACTGTAGTAGGGCTACTGTTCATAATATTTTCTGAGCATTGCCTTTATTACTTTAAAAGACTTTGATTTTTCAAGTGTCACAGACATCTGCAGTCACTTTTTTTTTTTTTTTTCCTGTGGAGGGAAAAGTTGAATCACGTGTTTAAATATGAATAGAGTTTTTGGTAACAGTCATCCCTGGAAATGTCAGTTGTTGAGTATACATCAACCCCTATCCATCAGCTGCATTGTATAACGAGGATTTCATTCTATGCAGTCTCTGTGCAGCAGAGCACAGGCTCAGGCCAGTATTGTATTGAATATTGCTTCGAGCACTCTTAGTGACATGCCAGAGCTCTTCATTCACACTTCAGCCAGCATTTTGCCAGCTCAGAAGTGTGCCAGATGCTCTGCTGTGTTTGATGATGCTCACTTCACAGCCAGGACTTTCGTGAACAAGACTCCATGAAGACGGGTCCCCAATCCAAACCCTTTCAGATAGGGTGGTGTGGACAAGGGGCTCAGCAGCCATCCCAGCATTGCTGTAACAAGGGAGAAAGCCAAGCCGAACCACAGGGATCCACAGTACTAGAAGCACTGAGAAGAGCTGAAAACAAAGCATGCCTCTGGAGAAGGCTCTTCCCAGGTCCAGAGTTCAACAGACACGCAGGTGTCCCTGGCCAAATTCATACCTACACAAACTGTGACCCATGCTATCTGTAATTTGGAGTCATATCCCATAGTCCATAAGGACTGTGGTCAAACTGGCTGCCACAGAATGACAGAATGGTTGAAGTTGGGAGGAACCTCTGGAGATCCCACCCTCCTGCTCAGAGCTGGGCCAGGTTCTTCACCACTCAGCTGATGTTGCCCAGTTGAGTTCTGATTACCTCCAGAGGTGGAAACTCTGGGCAACTTGTTCTAGTGTTTGATCACCCTGAGCCTTCTTCAAGCTGAATAATCCCAGCTTTCAGCCTCTCCTTGTATGCCAGATGCTTCAGTCCTTTGATCATCTTCATAGCCCTTTGCTGGACTTGCTCCAGTATGCACATGTCTCTTGTGTACAGGGGAGCCCAGAACTGGACACAGCACTCCAGATGTGGTCTCATCACTTCCGAGTGGAGAGGAACAATAACCTCCCTTGACGTGCTGGTTATCTTCTTCCTAATGCAACTCAGGATGCTATTGGCCTTCCTTGCCATCAGGGCACATTGATGGCTCGTTCAGGTTGGTTGCCTGTTTCTGGGTGGTTGCCCCCCAGCCTGTACTGGTGCATAGGATTATTCCTCCCCAGGTGTAGGGCTTTGCAATTCCTCTTGTTGAAGTGCAGGACTTTGCACTTTCCCTCCAGCTGGATCCCTTTGTGCCCAGCAATTCAGTCAGTTTTCAGTTCACTTTACTGTCCATCGGTTTCCTTCATCAGTTTGTCAGCGAGGATGTTGTGGGATACCATGTAAAAAAGCCTTCCTAAAGTCAAGATAGACAATATTCTTTATTCTTCCCTCATCCACTAGGCCAGCCCTCTCATCATGGAAGGCTGTCAGGTTGATCAGATAGTAATTTCTCCTTCATAAACCTGTGATGACTACTCCCAGTCACCACGTTGTGCTCACAGGTTAGGCTAGACAATCCAGGTCCAAGGAGGAGAAATCTTCCATGGGTTCATCTTTTGCCTTGCATCATTTTACTTCTGTGTCGTATGCTGACATCGCAGCTTTTGGAAAGAAGAGGTCAAGGATGTGGGCAATGCAGATGCCCTGGTCCACTGCAGTGGCTCATCTCCTTCTTCTAAGACTGTATCTATGGCTGCAAAAGACTTTCCCTGGAGAAGACCTAACAGGTGGCATATGTGAAGTAACAGAGACTATTTTTCTACAGCATGCTATTGGGCTGAAAGCACAGCATGCCCAGCAAATCTGCATGTGGCAAAGCTTCTGATGAAACAAGTGGGCCTGAGCATATGGAGGCTGTGGAGTCTGGCTGGCATGGTGGTGTAGGCTCTGTTTAGAGGGACATGTATTAGCAGAGGTAGACTGCTCTTAGCAGTGTCAGCCTTGACTTTGGAGCTGTTGAAATGCTGGAGATGCAACTGAGAGGGACTGCAGCAACTACTCCAAGCTCATCTGTGAACCCTTCCTCCCTCAGCCCCAAGCCTCATCGTGGGTACTTGCAAACACGTGTCACTTGTACTTTGGGCTACAGTGTTTGAAGCTATGCAAGCACTAAATAAATGTGGTCATACCTGTTGTGTGCACGCTATCAGAACTGAGCAACTTGAAGACCGGAATCAACATTTTAATTTCTTGGTTGGTTCCCCTCCCCAAACACCTCTTGAAGAAAAATCACACTGACGTCAATTTGCTGTCAGGTAAGGAAACCAGAAGATTTCTTCCTCATGCTTCCTTTCTTGTATAGTCTATTTAGCTCCTGAACCCTCCAAATTGTACACAGAGGCATCCCACAGCAGTGGGAGTGTTCTTATGCAAAATATATGTAAAATTAGTCATTGTTAAATATGAAAGCTGTGATCTCTTTGGGACAAAGAGAAAGGAAAGGTACAACATGCATTTAAAGCATGTAGCATATTTTTTAATCCTTCCAACCTCATTTTCAACCCTCTTCTCCCACAAAGCCCAGTTAGGCAGCTATGCAGGGCACTTGCAAAAGCAGTGCACTTGATGACTTAATGGACAGTTTAAATAGTGTGGAAAAAATTTCAAATAATTCTTCACGGTTCATTTTTTGAAAAACCACAGATGTGAACACCAAATTTAATCCCCCATTAAAGAACATCAAATTGAAATTTTTCTGGGTAGATTAAACAGTGAATACAATTGCACCAAAATATCATGGGAGCAGCTCTTCTGTTTTTCTTTTGCAGTGTAACACCTCCCACAGAGGTGTTTTTGAAGTAAGGTAAGGCTAATGCTTTGAATTTCATGGAATACAATCCAGTGGGGTAAGACAGGGAGAGGAAACTATCAGGGAAAGAGGTCGAGCTGACAGTACAGTTTCTTTGCAGTGACAGTCACATGTATTCATAAATATTTTACAAGTCTAGCTTTCAGACTCGTAAATTTAACTGCCACATTAATGCAGCTTGCAAGTTTATAACTTGGACATTTGTGTGAATGTCCAGTATTCTGAAGATGATGACAGTAAAAGGTTATATTTTGAAGACTTTTCTCCTGTACTTTCTAGCTGTAAGGCTCTTATGTTATACAGCAGCTGTGCTCCGTGTATAATACTACAATTCATCAATTACTAATTCCATTGAAAGATGTCACAAATATACTCTTTATGACATATTCCATGCTGTCCATGAATGGAGGAGAATCTTTTCATGTCCAAGAAGACCACAGAGTAATCTCAGGAGAGATGCAGAAAAAGTTACATGCTTTTTACATTCAATGCATTTTATTATTAACAATACAGAGGTTCTAAAATGAAAATGATGAAAATAAATGTTGTAATCAGAACCAATTATGAGCAAAATGATTGCAGCTGGCATTCAGAAATGTTATCAAGATCACAAATACCACTACTCAGCATTAAGATTGCTTCCTGTAAGTCAACGTTAAAATTAGTGGTCATCTGGAGAACTTAAATGTGGTTCAGCAAATGGTGTGGATCTTTCCACTTATTTGGGTAGAGAGAGAATGACAAATGGTGTCCTAAAAGGAAGATGACATTGTTAAAGGGCAGACTAGAACAAAAAAAACCTGGAGGGTCTGGAAACGTGCAAAGAGAAAAAGCCAGGTATACTGGACTTGGTGAGGGCAAATGCCATGATCACTCTATAAAGTAGAGATGTTCCATATCAAACCTCTTTATCTAACTTCTTGACTTTGACATTATAATAACATAAATAAAGAAAAAGAGAAGAAAGCAAGACAAACTAAGAAAGAACTTTCTTCTGGAAATTTCTAACCTGTTGTGAAATCTGATTTTCCCTGGTCCTGTACTGAAATGTCTTTTAAACTTTCACAAGAATTACAGTCTTGGCTGCAAAACCAGACCCATCCCACTTAGCTGTCACGTCACAGGAGCATTAAGCTCATGGCAGAGATGTGGTTTGATTTAGCTTGTCCTCCCTGCAGCTTCTACTGATGGCAGTTCTGTAGAGCTTTTGATGAGCACTAAGCCTTCTCATCTCTGGCATCTTCCTCAAGCAAAACTAATGATAAATGCTCTGAGCACAGAAATCCTCCCCAATGCAGGCATGCACTATATGCCTTTTCCTCTAAAAGCCAAGGTGAATTTATCCCTGTGGAGAAATGCTTCAAAAAAGCTGTCTACCAATAAAGCTGATGGCTGTCTCCTTGATTGTTTTCTGCCACAGTCCAATCCTGTCGATATGCACCAATCTGATTAATCCTGCAGCAGGTAGCAAGGTGATGCTTATTAGGTGCAACTATTCTTCTCAGTGAAATGAACCACATCCTCAGAAATCCTTCCTTTTTTTGTCTTTTGCATGCACTCAACACAATTCTTTACAGCCAGTTACAACAAAAACAACTCTGGATTTGCTCTTCTAGAGGACTTTGGTCAGAAGAATAAGACCCTGTGAAGTGCAGATACTTCTTTCCATTGTTTCTAACAAAAGGAGAAAAAGCAGTCAAGTGCTTGCTACAATAACTCAGGAAAACGGCTTTAAAACTGATTGAATCAATTTTCCTTTATCTTGTTACCTACGACCTGAGCAATTTTAAAGAGTTCAGCTAAGTAACTGCAGCCTATGACTCTGACATTATATCCATACATCTCTCTTCTTTCTGTTCCAAAAGTTCTGCTGCACATCTCACAGGGCTGAGCCTTCCAAGCAAGAGACGAGTCATCTGAGAGGGTATCATGTGTTGGAAGGTGAAATTCAACCTTTCTCTGTAGGAATTCTCAAACTACTTCACTTTCTTACTCTGCATGGCATACATTTGTTCTTCATAGTTTGTCTTCTAGGTGTAAGAACAAAAGACTGTTTGCTTTCATTTAGTGCCTAGTGTCTTACAAGTGCAATGGAATGAAGATGTAAGAAGGTCATGAGCCTCCACCAGGTTTTCCATTTATACAAGGTATGTCAAATATTCTCTAAGTGGGATGATGAGTTTAAAAACCAAAATGGCCAAAAACCAGATCACATATTCTGATGCACCTCATTATCTTATATGCCTGAACTTTCAATAAGTAGATTTCTCATTGCCTATGATACCTGCAAAAATTCCTTCTGTTACTTAAATGAATATGAAAATATTTCATCTGTACTTTGCCATCAGCCTCCAGCCTTCAGAGCAGGTCTTACTTCTTTCAAATGTTCTAGAAGGTGAGAAGAAAGATTGTTGATACCTATATTGGGACTCCCGTCATGCCACTACAACTCTTAATTTTTTCTAAAACCTCTTTGAAAACCTTTCTGGATTTGATTTATTTTTCATCCCAGTCCCAGATAGATACAGGCAATAAGCAATATGCCCTCTGCTTGCTCCTTTCCAATCTTGTATGCACAGTTATTAATCTTCATAATGTTCCTCAGACAGGTCTTTGTTCCCTAATGACTCCAGGCACACTTTTGGGCATATTAGTAGGCAAAACCCCTGGTGTTTTTCAGGACAGATTTCCCATAGTTTAGTTTATGAACCAAGCTCTAAATGTTTACTTAGGCACTCATTCAAACTTGGACCTAGATTTTTTTTTTTTAAGTAGCAAGCAACTGCTGTCTTCAGTGTTGCATGCTTCGAGACTCTTTTTTAGATGTATTTTGAACACTTAAGATGCTAAGTTTTGTTATAAGTCAATGTCACTGAAGTTGTCTAAGTCCATTTTTAAAGTGGACCTTTGCTGTGTCAATCATTTAAGCTTAAGATATAGAGTGAATCAATGCCTAAATCCTTTCAAAAAAGCTATAGAAATTGCATATAATTTAGATTACCATATGACATGCTGCCAGTCTCTAGAGTTCTAATATTTTTGTTTCAGAAAAACGAGTAAAGGAAACTAGACTTCACACATTATAGTGTCAGCCTACTGAATTATAACCAAAGCCATACAACTTACAGTAAGATGTGGTACTAAAATTCCATTATCAGTGCACCAGGTGATCACTGCACAGTCAGTTAGTTGACTCTATGAATTTGTAATGTTTCTGTTCCTTTTCTGAATTACAAAATATTGGTCACTGCTACAGACAAAAGCTGTATCTGGTTATTCAAGATGGTTCAGTATGAGATGGACAGTCCTCTGTTACACAAGAAGTTTATGATGTTTATTTAAAGATCTAATGAGTGAAGAACAATTACCATGGAAACAAATCCTGTAAGTTTTGCTTTGAAATAATGATTTTGCATCTAGCAGTATAACTTGTGTTATATATATATAAAAAAAACTGGGACAAGATTTTGAAACATGGGCTCTTCTAACTCTACTCAAACTGTAATACGCCATGCTGGATTTTCAGCCACGCAGAACATGCTGTACAGATCCAGACAGAGCTTGTCTGGGCAGTGGATTCTCGCCTAAGTGATTCAAAATAAGGTAACTGTAAAATTAAAATGTTACCTTTTAAAAAATAGGTTGAAGTTGTATTTCTGGTTGTTCTTTCTTTCTTTCTGTCCGTCTGTCTTTCTGTCTTTCTTTCTTTCTTTCTGTCTTTCTGTCTTTCTTTCTGTCTTCCTTTCTTTCTTTGTCTTTCTGTCTTTCTTTCTTTCTTTGTCTTTCTGTCTTCCTTTCTTTCTTTGTCTTTCTGTCTTTCTTTCTTTCTTTGTCTTTCTGTCTTTCTTTCTTTCTGTCTGTCTTTCTGTCTTTCTTTCTTTCTGTCTGTCTGTCTGTCTTTCTTTCTTTCTTTCTTTCTGTCTTTCTTTCTTTCTTTCTGTCTTTCTTTCTTTCTGTCTTTCTGTCTTTCTGTCTGTCTTTCTTTCTTTCTTTCTTTCTGTCTTTCTTTCTGTCTTTCTTTCTCTCTGTCTTATTCTTCACTTTCTCTTTCTCTCTTGCTTTCTCTCTGTTTCTTTCACTCTTTCTCACTTTCTCTCTTTCTCTCACTCTTTTGATCTTTCTCTCCCTTCCACTTTCTTTCTTTCTTTCTCTCTTTCTTTCCCTCTTTGTCTCTCTTTCTCTCTTCCACTCTTTCACTCTTACTCTCTTCCTTTCTCTCACTCTTTTTCTTTCTTTCACTCTTTTCACCCTTTCTCTCTGTTTCTTTCACTTTCTCTCCTTCTCTCTTCATCTCTTTCTGTTTCTTTCACTTTCTCTTTCTCTCGTTCTTTCACTCTTTCTCTCATTCTTTCACTCTTTCTCTCGTTCTTTCACTCTTTCTCTCATTCTTTCACTCTTTCTCTTGTTCTTTCACTCTCTTTATTTCACTCTTTCTCTCTTTCAGTCTTTCTCTTCCACTCTTTCTCTGTCTTTCTTCGTCTCTTTCACTCTTTCTCTTTATTTTTCTTTCTCTTATTCTTTTCTCTTTCTCTCTTTCACTCTTTCTCTCTTATACTTTCTTTCTCTCTCTCTTTCTTGCTTTCTCTCTTCCTTTCACTCTTTTTGTCTCTCTCTCTCTCTTTCTTCCACTTTCTTTCACTCTTTCTCTCTCTCACTTTTTCTCTATTTCTTCCTTTCTTTCTCTTTCTTTCACTCTCTCTTTCTCTCTTTCACTTTCTCTTTTTCTCTTTCACTTTCCCTCTTTCTCTTAATCTTTTTCTGTTTTCTTTCTCTTTCACTTTCTTTCTCTCTCTCACTTTTTCTTGCTTTCTTTCTTTCACTTTCTCTGTTTCTCTTCCTTTCACTCTTTTTGTCTTTCTCTTTCTCTCACTCTTTCTCTCTTTCTTTCTCTCTTTCTTTCAATCTTTCTTTCACTCTTTCTTTCTTTCACTCTTTCTTTCTCTCTTTCAATCTTTCTTTCACTCTCTCTCTTTCTTTCACACTTTCTCTCTTTCATCACCAGCCACAGAACAAGCAGGGGAAAATAACACAGAAACATTATTTGCGTCTGGACAATGAATCACATTTAAGGAAAGCATTCGCTTGTATACACAGGATTTTAAATCTGTCATTGATGACAACTTATTGCATTTAAGATTATATGGACTGTATCTTAACACATAATGGTTTGTGATCTTTTTAGCAGAAAGAAGAGTAAAATTACCCTAAATAGTACTTTTTTTTACAACTACTACAGCATTTGACTGTTGCATTTCACAGGCACAATGAAGCAGATTTTAAACAAAAATAATAACATACTTTGACAGAGTATTTCCATGTGCCCTCTTCCTGAGTAAAATCTGTGTCATGAACTCAGCGATCAGCAAGGTCTTGCCCAGTAAATTGCAATTCACAGCTGCTTTAGTGTTTAACATCACTGTACCCTCTCAAAGGCTAAAATGCACTATTAACTGTACAGGGTATTATTTACAGCACTTTAAATCAGGAACTAATTTATGCCATGCAAAAAAGTAATCATTTTTTGTTTTATTTTGAATTACCATGACCTAAAAGATAAAACTCCTATATAAATATTTATAACCATATATCTCACATTTGAGAAAGAGACCTTCCAGTGCATTACAGGAATATGTGGTCAGTGCTTGCAGAAGGAATAAAATAAACTTAATAATTTAAAAAAATTCGTTGATAACACAGAAATTCTTTAATTAACTTGTATGATATGAAGCATTTCCTAGCTGCTTTTCAACACTTTCGTGGAAATTAGGTGCAGAATTACCCATGTAAAGGGGGACTTTCTGCCATTGCTCTAAGTCCCCTTTGGGGGGTGGGGGGGAGGTGAGCAGTCACAAGAAACAAAGGCAACAATTAAAATGTCACGATATGATCTCAAGCTTTGTGAGGGGCCCTTCCACACAACATTTTTGCGTAGCTGCTAGGTCACTTTGTTCCTGGTTTTTTTTTCTGGGCATCTAGTTGGCTCTAGCATCAGAATAGGGTAAATGCTGTAGATAAGAGATCTGTACATACTCTATATTATACTGATATATAAGAGATATCTTAATATACCACTATTTATATGCATACTATTTTGTTTTATTACAGGTAGATAATACTTGATTAGCCAGTGGAAAAAAAAAGTGCCAGTATTATTCCCTAGTCATATTAATTAGAATTAAAAAATAAATCAGTAAAATTCATGAAAGTTAACCTCTACAAGAAGGGTTTCTTTCACTGTGTTTCATCTGAACATAATTCATTGGACAGTTTATTAAGCAAATTAATATTTGGAAATAATTTTATAATTTTCAAGCTAACTCTTATCATCATCAACAGTGTGATGCTCAGTTGAAACAAGGAAACAGCTGCTCCATGGACTTTAATTTAGTATTAACAACTTCTGAACCCCACCATTCCCAGAGGTGGAAAAACACTTCCACCGTTAGTTCTCAGAGTTTATCTTACTGCTTAGGGTACTTACATTGAAAAGGCTTTTCCCTTGTGAGCCAGAACATGGTCAGCTGGGCAGGTTAGGCCAAGCCAGGCTATATCTCATTCAACAAAATATACTGGACCAAAGTCAATATTTAAGGTTTCCTATTAATATTTAGATACCACCCATACCTTTATTAATTGTTATGCTACCATGTCCTTTCTCTCCATCCTTTATTGCTCAATAGTCTTCTGTCTTCCAGTTTGCAAGGGAAAGGATGTACTCATGAAGAAAGCTTGTACATAGAAAACACTGCCAAGCAATTTCTTGAGATGCAGTCTTTGTTGCACTTACTGAAATGCCAAGCCTCCTGCTGCCTCAATATTTTTCAGGAGTTCACTTTATTATGCTCCACCTGCAAAGTGAAAAGGAATATGATCATTGAAGAAAGCTTTCTTTTACTTGACAGGTTTCGAGTACCAGATCTAATTTACATGCTATAAACTGACAATTTCAAAGAATAATCGTCTGATAAATACTGTATTAAAGCCAACACATTAAATGCATTTTCTCATTATGCCAGTTGGAATGGAAACTGTATTTTCCTTGCCATGGGCACATTAGAACTTGGTCATGCAGAAGCTGTAACAAAAACAGGTAGCAATTTTATTATAATTAAAGATAATATGTTCAGCTTCAAACATGGAACTGGACAGCAATTCTTGCAGGCAGCTACTATTCATGACGTGTCATTTTAACAGAGCCACCCAAAAATATGGTGTTCTTGGTGCTATGCATTTGTTTCCATATGTCTATGTATGTCCCCAATACTTTGAACCTTTTTGTTTTCCACTTCATTAGAAATGAGCAAATGTTTCACAGATACTTCAATTATTTACAAGTTCATGAAAATATGAAGAATAATAGAAGCGGAGATCCCATCAATTCTGGATGAAGAAAAGGCTGAAGTGTGAGCTCAAACTAAGACTCAAAAAAATCCACACTGGAGACAGCAGGATCTTTCATATGTACCAGTCTGTGAACAAGATGTCACAGCTCATAGTCAACCACAAGACAAAAACAGTTGGTTTCAGTAGTTACAGTGCTCAGAAAAATACTCATTTAGAAAGAAGGTGATATATTCTGTAAAAAAGTAGACCAAAGGCAACTACCTGCTTTCTTTCCCACACACTCACAAGACCCGCATGATCTGGAGTCCCTTTCTGATAGCCTCTCCTGTGCAGAGAGGCTACTGGGCTGGCAGGACTTCCCCATGTCCCTCAGAGAAGGAGTGCTATTTTGCAAGCACTACCCTGTAGTAGGGATATATTCCCTGCAGTGAAAGCAAATCATCGTCTTATCTCCTCAGTTTTCTGCTTTGATTTAGGAACATCTAGAAATAAATGCCCAGTTTGACACCATTATTTATTCTCTTTTACAGAAAGCTGATAAAGCTAGAAAGCTGTGTGATAAAAGCACTATGCCTACCAGTACACCATCCCTACCCCTTTCAGACAAATATATGGCATGAAACATGACAAAAATGTGCAGATCAGATTCTCCTCCTACAGTCTTGCTTTCAGATAAGCCATTCCCTGAAGGTTTCACTTTGCTAGTGTCACAGGACCAAAAGAAAAATACGTATGGAGGAGACAGAGACTGAGAGAAAAAGGACAATCTTCTGAGTAATGCAGTCGTCATATCTGTAGGTCATGAAGCCACAACACAGGAAAGGAACAAATCTCGCTACAGCCTTCCTGAGCTACAGGTGATTTAGTCTGAATCTTCTCTGATGCTGATTCCAGCACCAGCTATTATTACGTTACTGAACCCTTTAAACAAAAAGTTACTGACTACAGGGGAACATGGTCTCTCCCACCTTATTTTTGCTCTCCAAGTGACCTGATTTTGCTGAAGAAGGAGTGAAGGCCCTGCCTGCAGGGGTTTTCACCCCAAGGTGTAGGCTGTTGTGCAGGACAGTGTGGAGAAGCATTGATGTTTTGCATTTATTTAAGACTGCGATGCTGCTCTAGTACTGGTGTGTCCAAAACCAAGACAACTCTTAACCTGATCACATCCCTATTGGACGTATCTCTTGATGCATCTCTGTGAAACAATATACACATCTGTGAACTGGGGTTGTTAATTGGTAACTCACCAAGGTATTGTAGTTTAATGGTATTGCTGGCCAGCAAAGATCTATCGGGTAATTTTGGGAAAGGATCAATACCTCTTTAAGCACTCGGCACTCACATATGTCCATTTTTATATTCAAAGCCATATCCCATCAGGACAAGAATATGAAAATTAATTCAGTTGACATGCTGGTGGTATGGTAAAAATAAAAAATGTTCTGACATATCTCAAAGGCATTTGCACATAACTGCAAGGTACAGGTGCTTCCAAGAATCCCTGGCATGGCTTGTGAATGCTGGAGTATTTAGCTTCAGGCTTCCTGGCCAAAATACACTTCTAACACTATGTCAAGAAAAGAAACATATCAACTCATAGAATAATTCCTAAATCCTACAATACCAGGCAGTGATGACTTTCTGAAGAACCTACTGATAATTTGGGGGGAGAAATAAAATCCCAAGAGAAGGCGACTGTATATGTGGGTATGAAGCGGTAATCTTATATGCATGAGACATTCAAACCCTTTGGATCAAGTCTCTACAGTAAGTTGGCAATGCTTTGAGACAGACAACTTTTTTCCTGTTGCTTGCAGCTGCCATGAATTTACTGGAAGCACTGAGTCATGCTTAATTAGTGGTGCCTTAGGCTATTTTAATATTGTTTTTATGCGTTTATGGTATCTGCTATTTTTAAGCACATATTATTCTTCAGAATATTTCATTGTAATCTGGCACAATGATTTTTCTGTAAGATATTGAAACCCCCCAAAACTATCTTTTCAATATCTTGTTTTGACTTCATTCCAAGCAGACAAATCTATGGATGATAAGCTTTCTTCATATAAGTCAGTTAATCAAGTAATGGATTCGTTATTAACTAATACATGGAGTTGGCTCCACACCTAAATTCCTCAGAGATAATGAAAAGATACCTATTAGGATGATTGCACAGCTCTCTGTATCTAAACAGAAAACAACACTTTTTCGATCTGTAAGGAAAGAAGGAAAGTGTTAATGTTTTAAATCCCTGACAAATCTCAGTGGAAAACATCTTTGCTTGTAGTGTTTGTTCACCACATGGTGCATGCTTCAGAAGGTGCTAAATCAGCAAAACTGCTGAATTTGAAATATCGGGAACATTCATCTGCCTCTGAATTCAGTTATGTTATGTGTAAAGATCCTGAATAGAATCTGATAGTGTAGTAGCAATGTGGAATTGCATACTAAACATACCTAACCTGTCATTAAAAACCTCTAATTACAGCCGTAAGATGAGTCCCTGTGCTGCTACTTGTCATGCTATATCTATATGTCATTTTAACGAGAGAAGATAGTATTTCTGATTATGTCGCTTAATGTACAATATATGAAAGTTATGGGCCTGAACCTGTTCCCATGGAGGTCAATGACAGTTTTGCCATTGTCTTCAATTAGAGCAGGATGTGGTTTTATGACACTAGAGTTTCATTTGCATTAATTAATTTACTTAGTAGGTAATGAAAAACTTGAAAAAAACAGCCCTCTGGCTCATGAGTTTGGCACTGTATTTAATACTTTCATTAGGAATAATTGCATTCATAAACTTTTAAGCAGAAATGGGTAAGATGGATCAGTGCATTAGGCAAAATCAAGCTTACCAGCAGTTGCTTGGGAAGCCCTGAGACTGCCTTCTGTGCCCTAGCCTCGTCTTCTTTTATTTGTCAGTGACTAGGTCTATGATGCTGAATCTTTAATGTTTATCAGTGTAAGATGAAAGCACAACAGTTTCATACTTTATGGATTTATATGCTTTATATATTATGGAGACATTAGCTCAGCAGAAATTGTGGTTTATACACCATGGAGACATTTGCTCAACAGAACTGGCAGCTGGTTTTCAGGTCAGCAGCCTCACTGGGAACAGCAAGGATAGATGGAGGATAGATGGGTGATGAGGCTGAGGTGGTTCTTCACATCAGGGTTGAAGCGAGGAGCTACCTATGTGGGAAGATCCATACAGATGTCGCTGAACAGAAACACAATCCATTGGAAGGATTCTTACACAGTGTGCTTTGATTTCTTAAATTAAATATAACATACCAGTCTCCTTCTGACGTTTTCAGCTTTTTAGCTGTTAATAGCACTGATTACATGAGCATCATGCTCATGTCTGGGAAAGATAAGAAGTTGCAAAAACAGCAATGGAGGCAGTTCTGCCAAGCTAGAAGGATTGTGCTGTGCCAGCCAGTGGGGATGTAGGGTAGTCCCAAAATGCACCGCCTGGGACTGAAGAATTATAAGAAGTCTCTGTGTAACACCTTTCACAGAAAGGACAGGAATCCAGTGATCTTCTGGTGAGCCAGTGACAGCCAAAGGATTTTACAGTGGCTTGCTGGAGGGTTGGTATGGCCCAGCAGTGGATATACTTCTTTGGGATTTCTGTGATCTGGCTGATTTCCACATGCTGCCACATACTTCCCCCAGCACCCTGGCAAAGCCGCTTTTACAGCCTGGGGGTAGTAACTCCTCTTTTCCTCCAAGAGTTTCTGGTTTGGTTGGGTTTGTAAGGTGCTTAGTCACCCAAGTGTCAGGAGCTATAAAGTACCGAGATCAATTGAAAACCCGTCAGTCAGAACTTGAAAACCCATCAGTCTCTGTATTCAGAGCTTTTTATTAAATTAAGAAGAAAAAAAAAAAAGTGAGACAATATTGGCTTGGGGTCTGCTTGCCCCCTTTAGTATATTGCTATGATTGTCTTGGAATACTTTTAGCCAGGCACACTGTAGATTATAGACATTATTGTAGAAATACTTGCTGAGAAAAGCTATTTTATTAATTGAGTAGTCTCACTGTAAACCATGTGATATCCCAGAAGACACTTTATAAATAAAGTGTAT
The DNA here is from genome assembly GCF_023634085.1 of Falco cherrug. NCBI lineage: Eukaryota > Metazoa > Chordata > Aves > Falconiformes > Falconidae > Falco > Falco cherrug. The sequence continues at coordinate 109,897,970 of NC_073700.1, forward strand.
TTGCATCAGGAGTTTTTCAAGGTTCTCTATTGTACAAAATAATAATTCACAGATCAACCTAAATCCATTGAGGTGAAATTTACCAGTTGAGCACTTCAATAAAATGGGATCAAATACAATTTCTAGTGCAGACAACAAATGTTTCTTATTTGGCATGACATTTTACATACCTACGTATCACTTTAAAATAAGGTAATTGATGATTTTCTGTTGTAGAGAAAATGAGTTTGCATGGCAAGAAATGAGACTATACATCTGCCTCACCTGGACCAGTCCTTTCTATATAAGCCTGAGGAAGATTTTCACCTATGGTTCCCAAAAACACAGTTGAATTCAGACAACAAGAATAGCAATTTCATTTGAAATTTTGTGATACTTTCCAGATTTGTTTTAGTTTGTGGCAATCATCTAAGAGTAGCCAAAAAAAAAAAAAAAAAAAAAAAAAAAGAAAAGAAAGTGTGCTAGGAATGCTGCAAGATAAAACACTGAGTTAAACACATTAAGATGAATTTTTATCTGAGCTGTTTTATAAAGAAAGATGGAAGGCTAATGCCTACGCATATGATCTAACGTTTAGCTCTTCTTGTTAGCTACACTGTAATATGTCATATATTCATTTTTTTAGGTTGATGGAAGCACTCTTCTAAAGTACACTTTGACTTTTCAAAAATAAAAATAACACAGCAATGCCTTTTTGTAAACTCTTAGCTTACTGCTTCACTAATGTTTAGTGGAAGGCTCTCAGCGCGTCTCTGAGAAATGCACCTTGTTTAGGAAGTTCTTTGTCTTTATTTCAGTTAAAAGATTGGCAATTCAGAGGCTGTGAGCCAGTATTCCATAGCTTATTGCAGAAATTTTATTTAGATTTTAGCCTGACTTTGATTCAGTTCCACTTTAAACCAAAATGACTGTTTTATTTCTCCTGTGAATGGAAATGTAGCATTATACAGAAAAGTTTTGCAACTCTGGAAACCTCCTTTTTTTTTCCCCTGCAAATCTATTGTTCTTGCTCCTTCTACAATGTACAGATGAGGGAACTTCAAAAAGGGGATTGCCCTGCTGCTCACAAAATGTATGATACCAGCAGACAGGCACACTTAAGCTGGTTGTGCCTCAAGCCTTCTGCTAATTACTGTAAAATTTACCTCCGAGTTTCCAAAGTAACAATTCTTGCTTGATTAGCCAAGGAAACCTGTTCACCTATTGATTTCTCCCTAAAATCTGATTGCTATATGTGGTAGATAGAGCCTTCAGATATTACCTTTAAAACTTCTTGAAAAGCAGCTGCTGGATGAAGGACAGAGAGCCAGGCTAACGACACCGCTGCAGAAAAGACTGCCACTCGGGCTCATCGAGTACCTATTCTGTTTGGCTTGCAGGCTGGTCAATCAGCAGAAGTGTGCTGACAGGCCAACAGCACAGCAATCCCTCCAAACTGGCCACAGAAAATTCTGGCCCTTTCTCACTGATTAAGAGGCATGGGGGTTAAAAAAAGAGGGCAGTGACTCAGATGATGATGAGTGTCTTATGGCACAAGGGACTGAAGTTATGTTACTGCAACAGGAAAAAGATATAGGATCTTCATATAGAAATGCATGGAAAAGTATTCTTCATTAATTTCATTACTAAGGTATAATATGTTTGAAATATGACTCAGTGCATTGTATCATAGCTAATAAACGGCTAAAAGAACCAGAAAGAGCAGTAAATTTAGATTAGAGGTTACCTAGATTTCCTTTTTATTTTGTCTACCTTTCAAAGAATGGTGAAATTTTGCTTTTACTTCTGGAGAGTGCAACAGGATATTTATGCAAATTTATTCACCTCAGAGCTATTAAGACTCTTCATTGCTTCAAAATATTCATTAGAGATTGAGGTTATATAGGGGGTTTAGAAAATTTTATGTGAAATCTAATTATTAACAGCAGTCAAACGGAGCTTCCCTCCCCACTTCCTTCCTAAAACCATGCCCAGCTGCAGAAGACCCATCAGGGCATCTGTATACATCTTGAAGAGGAGAAGTGAGGAGAGGAAGTCTTCATTCCTTTAGTATTTAATTTTAAGTCATCGAAGATCAAAGGGCTTGATACAAACAAGAACAAATGGATTTAGTATGAGCTGAAATCTCTCAAGTCTTATTCAGCTGGTTGTCTCCACACTTCATTGGAACTATTTGCATCACGAGCAGCAGAGGTTGTCTTCTGTGATGCTTGGAGAGTTATCTTTGGCTTGCTTTCATAGACTTCAGTGAGACAAAATGTCCACTGAAATCTCACACCTGTGCCAAAACTAACTTTCAGGATGTTCCATTTGAATCAATCCAGCTGGAAAACCACCGCAAAACAGGATCTTAGTGAAACCCTGAAGCCTTTATCTGATAAAAGTTTTCTTAATAGAAATTCTTTTTAAACAAGACACTGAGCTTTAATTTAATGAAATACAGAATATTATTTGTCTAACAAAATACTGGATCCTGTACAAACTAATGGATGCTCAGGTGAAAAGAAATGCTTATGCAAAAAATGGTTCCCACAACATGTAATGCTTAGAAAACTTCATTCAAAGTTATAGTTATTATCCTATCGTTTTAGTTTTGATAATGTAAACACTAATCTTTCTTTCCAGAGGTAAATCTTAGTTAGGTAAAATTAGACATTGCTGGAATATGTTCAAGTACAAAAATGAAGAATTATGACCTTGCTCCATCTTTGGAAAGGTGAAGACTTCAGCATCAAAAATAACAGTTCTGAAGGCTGAGCAGGTAGTCATGATACAGTGCATAGCAAATGATGTAGGGGACTATTCTTGATTTTTTTCAGTTCAGCACCTCTGTGGTCATATAGCTAGGAACACATGCAGAGGGCAGGGAACGACTTGTGTTTCTTGACATGTGTTTTTAAATCTGTTGGGAATTGCTGCCTTCACGCTGAGGTCTCAAAATGATAGGCTTACATAGGAAAGCAACATTCAGAGCAAGACAATACCAACCTGGAAAGTACTCCATAAATGTCAGGTCACCTTCACAAAGAAAAGTACATCAGTTTCGTAACTCAGTGACACCCAAGTCTCCAAACTGTGCAGAAAAAGGCTGCTGTTGCAATTTTTCATCATAGAAACTCACAAAGAAACAAGCACTCAGTGTTCGTAACTTTCACAGTCTCACTGAATACATTTTAGTTCCATTTGTGATCATCAAAGCATCCCATAAATTAAAAAGCTTGTTCAGCTCATGTTTGATGGGTGGAATTCTAAGTGCAAGACCATGTTTCCACATCCTAACAAAGTACAGCCAATGCAGCCCAACTGTGCAAACAATACTTGAATGCTTCAAAGATTTTTTTTCTGTATGAAATGCCTGTAAGAGGACAGGGAAATAGGAAGCTTCCATGGAGATGAATTTTTAACAGAAAGAGGATACACAAAATTTTAATAAGTTGTTACATGAAGTACTAGCTCTTCTTTATACTTCAAAGTTTTTTGTAAACTTATTTTCAAAACAACTGCTGTGATGTCCTGAACGTACGTCTGCCTGTGAAGAAATAATTTTAACTCAAGCAGTGGTAGCAAATCCTAAGAAAACATTAATGATGTTTTGCCAGTGGACAAAGGGTTCAGAATATGTTTTTCCTCTGTTAGAGGCACTGCAGCCTCTCTTCAGGGCAGCGACCACAGTCAAAATACATAAAGAGTTGGCATGTTTAGAGCACTGTCAATTCAATAACATAATTTTCTGAGTTTTTTAAACCCAGAAGTTTTTGCATTTCTTTATATAGTGCTTCTGCAAAGAAAGTCTGTGCTCCTTCTGTTTAACAGCTATACATGCATGCCAGAAATCTCTGCCAACTGCCATTTAATGTAATTAAATAACTAAAAAATATAAATATTCTGATTATTGACTAGCTATTTTGTTTTGGATCTGTCAAAAGAAGACAGACAGCCAACGGGATGAACAGATGAGAACACAGAATAGCCTCAACAAGGCTGCTGCTGCCTGTGTGAAATAGTGCAGGGAGCACGCACTGTAATCTAATTAACTTTCTATTAAAGGACATGTAGAGAACAAGCAGCAGCTGTGCACAAGTCCTGTTTCCTTCTCCTAGAATCAAAGTTTTAAAAGCAAGGCTGCAGAAAAGTGGAACATTTAATGGATTTCCCTGTATGACGGGTATGTCGGATTTCTTCCAGGGAGCAAGGCAGCAGTGATGCTACTCCTGAATGGGAAACTTTTTATTATTCCTACAGCTGCATTACTGTAGGGTCTCTGCAGATTCAGGTAGGCTATTCCTCCTGAACTCCCTGTTTTTGTAGCTTTCCCCACACAGGAGGACAATAAACGTCTGTGTGTTCCCTGTGATGTTGCTCCCCACACATCAAGAACCCCTGATCTATGGGCCTGATTAGGCAAAGCAGTGTGTCTGGTTTTGATGAGGCACAAGCTGTGGAATCCTTAGAAACCAGGCTGAAACAGTACTGAAGTCAGACTTGTTTCAGTGAAGGAGTCTGTTTTGAATTATGCTTCCTATTAGCGGTAGATTTAAAAATTAGGGAACTATGAGTAAATCTGGAACTTAACAAGGCTTAAAATAAGCCTGGGTCACAAATCTTGCTAACTGTGTGATGGGTTGGTCTTCAGTGCAACAACAAGGAGGTCTTGAAGAAAAAAGTAAGTAGAAAAAAAAAAGTGACTAGACTATGGGAGGGTGGGAAACAATAAAGGTAAGTTATTTCTTCTCATTTGATGTTCTGAAACTCGGGGGAAAGCTCACACAAATGGTAAACATATGGAATAAATTACAAGGAAAAGTGATCTCAAAACAGACTACAACAGAGTTCAAATGACACCCTTGACTCATTTCTGGAACAGAAATGGACGGAGCCATAAAGTCAACACTAGAAAGCAGCATTATGACTAACCTGAAAAAGGGCAAGCAAATTAGACTACAAGCCATTTTCCCATTCCTTATGGCAGCTTCCCAAGACTGCACATCTGAAATGTGTAATTTAACATTAGCCCAAAGAGCCCTCCTTGCCAACCACTGAAAAAAATTAATCAAACATATTATTGTACCAGAAAAGTAGTAGGTATTTATACAAATGAAGAGGCAAGATCTATTTATACGTGTATGCACTCAGATGTGTGTGCATGTTTGTTTTGAAATTAGATAACCAACGTAAAAATCATTATGCAACATTATACAGGTCAGTTAGTTAACCGCTTGAGTTTCAGTCAAGCTGGCCATAAAATCAAGTAATAAAGCGGCAATGCTTTGAAAACCCAGATGTATTTGAAATGAGTTGTTCCATGTAATTAGAAGAAATGTGAGAGGTCAGGAGAACAATATAATCTAACACCCCATCTACATTGCAGACTTCAGCTGGCACAGCTACATCAAGCAGAAGTACGAAACTGTTTAATACCTGACTGATACAGCTGTACTGCCAGCTGTGCCACAAGCGGTAATATAACTACATTGGTATAAAGGTGAAATTTTATAAATGTAATTTCTTTTCCTTGCTGTTTTTTTCTACAGTGCTATGATATACAGATGTGCCAATATAACTGCAGCTCTAACACAAACACTTTCTGTAGTAATAACATAGATACAGCCAAAACCACCAAGGTCACAGAAGCACACGCCGAGTTTACTTTGACTATTTGACTAAACATACTCAATCACAGATGTGCTCCAAATACATACAACTAGGGATTTGCGGGAAAAATATACTAAAGTGTCGCGACGGAGGGAAGACACAGTCACTCAATATGAGTGATCAGCAGACTTCGTTTATTGTCCCTTACAGTCACCTTTTATGCCTTCTTATAATTAGCTCATACATATTACAAAAGTTAAGCTCATTATTGGTTAGTTGCCTAAATACCAAGCCTGCCCCTAGTTTCTCTTCTGTAGTTTTCTGTTCCCACCTGCAACATTCTTTTCCCACCAAAATCTTCCTGTTATTGTGTAACAAGGACAGCCAAAGACAGTGTAGTTTGCTTTACTTCAGATAGGCTGAGAACGATGTGCATTTTTGTCCAGCCAGCTGGACTATGTCTATGTGACCCTTTTCAGCTAGCCAGTTATCCACACTAAAGCTGCCCCATAACCGAAACTTCTACTATTCTAGCAGCCCAGCTGTGTTGCTTAGGAACAGCAACTCTCCCTACCTCTGCCCACACAGATGTGCTAACTGATGCCAATACCAACAGGCCTGTTACCACTGCTTCACTTTCCATTTCTTATTCACTGCATGCCTCACGTGTGCATGTGATTTCCTCTCAAGTTCTCCGGCTTGATTTTGCCAGCTGCTGCCTGGGACATCGGCACAGCTGTGGTCAGAGTTTGGGCTGCAGTCTGCTATACCAAACCGTGATGGCAAAACCAAAACCATGGTGAAACCAAAACGATGTTATCATCGTTTGTTATCTCAGGCCTGTTATCTCAAACGCTAACCCTAGTAATGGCAGCAGGCTGAGAGGGTACCGGTAGCACCCGCAGGGCCTGCTGGATGCAGGGACCGCCACTCTCTCCCTTGTCCCCTCGGCAGCGCCGTCCTGCCTGCCAAGAGGCAAACTAAAGTCAGTAGCGTGCTCCGAATGTAGACTGGAAAGGTAATTGAAAGAAATTACGTCCGAAATATTATCACTCGTTATACCCAGCCGTGCCCACTCCCGTGGGAGGAGGCCACGGCCGCCGACCCTCAGCTTGGGAAGGGCTAGACGCTTAGGCGGGACAATCAGTAGACCAATCAGAGAGCAACTTCCTGGAATTCTTATCCAATAGTCAACTTCTCGTGGGCTTCGGGGCGGAAGCGCGCGGATGACTAACGCTGAGCGCCATGTTTGATTCTGGCGAGCGGCACGGTGCCCTCACGCAAAATGGCTGCTGGCAGAGGTCACGTGGGAGGCAGTCCCCCGTGGCGGGGGCGTTGCTAGGGGGCCACCCCCCAGCGCGTGTAAACATTGGGGGGAAACGCATGCGCAGCGGCGGCGGGCGGGGAGGCGCGGAGGGACGAGGAACTCGTCACGAAGCCCCGCCCCGCGGCTCGGCGCCCCGCCCCCGTGGCTCGCGGCCGTGCCGCTGCGGCCGGGGGGGCGGGGCCTTCGCTTCCTCCCTGGCGGGGCCGGGGCCTGGGCCTGGGCCCGGGCCGGGACCAGCTGTCGAGCCCCGCCCGCGGGGTGTCCCCGGCCGCCTGGCTGCCCCCCGCCGCCCTCAGCATGCAGGGCGCGCTCGCCATCCCTGAGGAGGTCTGCAGCCTCCTGGCAGGTAAGGCCGTCCGCCGGCAGGGAGGGCGGGAGGGAGGGCTTCCCGGGGGGCGGGCGGTGAGCAGGGCGGAGGGGCGGCCGAGGGGGGCGGGCCGGCGGGGGGTGTGACGGGCCGGGGTAGCCGGCGCGGCCGGGGCTTGCGGGGGGAGCAGCCCCTCGAGCCGCAGCCTTGGCGGAGCGCGGCCGCTCGCTTCTACTGCGTGTGCTCGGGGGCTCCCTCCCCCCGCCAGCCGCCCTTCCCCGGCGGCGGGGGGTTCCCTTCCCCGCGGCTGCTCGGCGCGCCCGCAATGAGGAAGGAGAGAGGCGCTCGGCCTGGCCGCCGTGTTGCGGGCTGAGCGCTCGCAGCCTCCGCGAGGGCTGAGGTGTTGGTCGCCTCCGCGGCGCTGCGCCGGGGCTGGGGGCTCGTCGGCCCGCGCCTGACCGCCCGGCCGTCGCGGGGGTTCGCCCCCTCGGGCCGCGCCGGTGGCCTGGCTGGTGCCGCCCGCGCCGCTCCGGTGCCGGCAGGGCTGCTCCCCGAACTAACCGCAAAAAAATAATAAAAGAACTTCCCTGCTGAACAGCTGAGGCGAACGGCGTCGGGGCGGGTGCAGGTGGTGGTGGTGGTGGTGGTGGGCGCTGCCATAGCGGCCACACGCGCCCGGCGGACGGTCCCGCTCGCAGGGCGCCGCGGGGCGCAGGAGCGGGGCGGCTTCTTGCCGTGCCAGGTAGCGGCGGTGCTGTTGGTGGAGACTTCAAAACTACCAGTAGTGTGTTCTACGTTCGAAGTTTACATTGCATAGTTAATATTCGTTGTGGTTGTTCTTTAAAATAAACGATGTTTTTTCCAGTTCGGGATTTCTTTTGTCTTTATGGAAAAGCTCATAAAAGGCTTTGCTATCCTGAAACAATTTAAATTTCAGTGGGAGACCCTTTCTTTTGAGAACTTCTGTTTCTGCTTCCTTGTGTAGCGGACTAAGCCGTTAAAATTACACACGCTTTTCAAAATCTCCCCTCGGAAATCCTTGATGACATGGCTGGGCACTGTTAGAATCCAGCATAGCTCATCACCTTTGAAGTCTGTTCTATTTTTAACACTTTGGTTGTAAGAGTTAACGCCTGAAACATACTGCTCCTACGCAGCTTCTCATCTTTGAATCACTTCTGCCAACTGTCTATAGTGTTTTCCTAAGTACCGTTTCTAAGCACATTATTTGCAGATCATACTATTTCTAGTAAAATTGCATGAAAGGCCACCAGAAGAAAGGAAAGTTTCTGGAGATTTTTTTATCATGACGTAGATTCTTAATCGTTAAAAAAAACCCCCAAAATTAACCCTGGAGAGCCTTTCTAAACCTTGGTGTTTTCTGTGGTATAACTGTATTTTGGAGCTTGTGATTGCATGAAGCATGTGTGTGTTTCAGAGCTATTTTCACTGGGTAACGCTGATCTTGAAACTCTTCCACGTTTTAAGTGCTGTTAGGATTTTTTTGGGGAGGAGGGTGTGATGCAGATAGGATTGTTTCAGGCTGTGATTTGTTTTTTTATCATGGTGCCTCATTTACAAAACTTGGCCTTCGCCCTATCTTTATCCAGTCTGCCATGGAAAGAGCAATACAAAAGTTTGTATTTTCCAGTGGAACTGAGAACACCTGTTTTCCCTCAAGGGGGTTGTGTGTATGTTCTTTCAGAGTCACTATGATCAACAGCCTAAGTTATATACAGGTATCTGGTGTTTGTGCAGTGTGTACAGCTTCAGCTTTTCTGGAGGAAAATGAGATATTTCTTTAGTGCTGTCTGTAAAACTGAAGTTAAGAAGAGGATGGAATGATTTACCAGTGATCTTTAAATCGTTGTTTTATTATTATGGTAGCATAAATGCTACATGATACATCTCTACAACTGTAATGGTAATATTTTCAACTTAATTTACATTCACGTGCAATTTTGTTCTGGAACTCAATGCAAAATAAGGTTAACACTTGTTAATTTTATGACAATGTAATTATAGAGCAAGCAGAAATCCAGCAGGCTGGAGATGGGATAGTGAGGAACAACCATTAGTTTGTAACTTTTAATTCTTACTTGCAGAATTATCAAAGGGAGACAAATATAATTATGGTTGTGCAATGTAAAAATCCAATAACCTGCTTCCTTTTTCAAAAAATATGGCATTACGTTTTACAGTTTGTGTATGTTAACCTCTCCTTCCTTTTTTTTTGTTGTGTGGTTGGGTTTTTTTTTTGGTGTGTGCATAAAAGTTAGAAACTAGAGTAATTCAGACTGTATGAGCAGTTCATTCACTGATATGTTTAGGTTCTGGTAATCGTTAATTATACAGTCTCCTTTTTCTTTTTGCTCAAATTATTCATGTAGTGAAGATGTATGGTAATGGAGGAAGGAAGGGAGCTCAGTATTATCTTTACTACTCATTAAGAACCTCTTTCATAATACAAAGACTACAGTGAGTAGATAGTTATTAATTTCTGCATGTTCTTCTTCAAGGGTGCTGCTTAATGTATTATTTTAATGGCTCGCAAGTATTGATTCAGCACCTCTTTGAGATGAGGGAATATTGTTTTCCCATCGGTAAAATTAGTGTAATAAACAAGATGTGATCTGGGGTCGCAAAAAATAATCGATGGTGGAACAGAATTAGAATTCAGATTCACCTGTCTCCATGCTGTGCTGGTTTCTCCAGAAAGTAACGTGAGTTGGATGTCTATATCCAGTGGCTATTACCGGTGCTGGGCACTTCATACCAGGTTCTGTTGTGAACATGCAGTTAATGTCTGGTGACAAGCCCTCTTTTCTAGTCCAATACTCACATAGCAGCAAGGCAGTGACTGATTCAAAATCTCAAATGTTGTGTTCTTCCTCCTCTTCTTGGCCTTCTTGTCTACTGTTTCCAACTTCTGCAGCAAGCGGAGGAGCAATCATATGGATTTCCTTATCCCTGTTTAGCCTTGATTGATTGTTAAGAGTATCGTCCACCTACTATGCTGAGTAAGTAGGGGTCCTACTGGGAAACATACTAAGTGCTCCTGCAGTTAAACACGGTGATAATGGGAATAAACACAACAGGGGATGAGTTAAAGTTGCACAGGAAACTTCTGACTTGTGAGTGCTTTACTTTGAACCTAAACAATATTATATATTTAACGTAAACCCAAATTCTGTCACATGTGCTGGCAAGGTCGTCATAGTTGCATGTCAGTGGCGCTGAAATGTTCCAGGCAGAAGCACAGCTTGAGCTCAGGGCTAACTGCATTAGTTGGAAACAGGAGGAAGCTGTTTCTGTAAAGTTGAAGGGGAAAGGTCAGTGTGGCAATAGGTTTATTGCAGAGGATTGTTGGGATTTCACAATCCCAGCCTCTCTTCCCTGACTTGTTCAAGTGATGAGAGGGAAGCACTGGAGACAGAAACAGGGTCCTCTGGTCATGAGTTGAACTTCTGGTGGGAGGAGAAAGTAATTTTATTGTGCTCTCATCTCCCTTTTTACACCTGTGAGGTGTGTGGTGGTGTATGTAACTTCTTCATTCCCTACCTGTGTCTCTGCACCTTATAGATGATGCTTGAGACTTTGGAATTTAGTGAAGGAAGCCCAGCCCCATTGTGTCTTTTCTTCTTTTGAAAAGGTATCCTCTGTCTTGTTTATATGTTCAGGATATTTTGTGGGTGTTTGGCAAAGTGGGATGTAACTTGGGGTTTTTTTTGTGGGTGGGGTTTTTTTATTATTTTTTTTCCCCCTTGCTGTCAAATTTCTATTGGCTACATAAATTTTTGGAGGCCTGCTCATTTTTATTTTTCCTTTCTCTGTGATATGTGCTCTTAAGTTTTGGCTTGTCCGTAGCTGAGAAGGATTTCAGAGGCTGCTTCTTCCCCAAAGGCGTATTATTTCTCCTGTAACATGAATCAGGCTGGTTGCTTCAGTCATCTTGATTGGAAAAAAAAAAAATCTTGATTTTTTTTCAGTAATGGAGTTAAGAATTCTTTATATTTTTGATTGTGTCATGATCATTAGATATCATTGGTATCTTTTTCCCTTTTTAACTTCGTGCCATCTGTGACTATAGGAAGGGTCCTATCGCTTTTAATTCCATTTTCCTTTCACATTTTGCAGTATTTCCATCGTGAATCTTCTGTATTCATATTTTAAAAGTTATGAAGATTTTTGCTATGAAAATGGAATAAAACTTTCCTAGTTAATATGGAATCATATAAACGTCCAGTCCCAATATCTAATTTCCTTGTTCTACTAAACAACCCCCCAAAACTAAACAGAAACCAATGTTCTTGCCCTAGAGAGTGTTTCCACTCAGATATTATTCAGATTACCTAAGTGCTTAGTGAGATTGTCCAAATGCCTTTTTTCAATGTGATTGCTTTAATTTTGTCTTTAAATTAATATTCTTTACCTACTTGTTTACTTGCATCCTGGAAATAGCATGCAGAAGAGGGCAAGGCAAGGAGGCTACAAGACTGTGGATCCAGTGCATGAGTTTTATTTTGCTTCCCTTTTATTTTTGGGCACTACAGTAGTTATATTTACCCCTGATGCCCAGAAAATGAACTGTCCTTTTTTGACCTCCTTGTCAGCTGTTGCTGGACTTGCTCCTTACGTTCCTGTCATAGGAAAAGCCACCTAGGTACAGCGTAGCTCTTCTTCATTGGCTGGTTCAATTTTAAAATGCTATTGTTATTTAAAACTTTACTCTTTGTTTTAAAGGATCACTTCCATGTTTCCAAGGCTTTAACAAATGCTGATTCTAGCCGAAGAATCCATCTTTACAAGATAAGCCAGGGCAATTATTGTAGACATCTTCTAAGTAGACATGTATTTACAGCTTTGGTAATATATATGTATTTCAATAGTAATGGATTAAGAATAGAAACAGTGAGGTGAAAAAATGCATGGAGGCATTCCTGGTAAGAAATAACTTCCAGTGATTTGAAACACAGTTCAATTGTCTCTGCCATAAATTTGAAAATAAGTGTCATATATGGGTGATAAAAATGGCATAGGCTATTTTTTATATACTCATTATTCACTTAGTTTGTCTTTTTCAATTAACATGGAGTCTATCTTTCTCATCTGACTGGGTTTACATTTCTTTCATAATCATATGTCAACAAACCACAATAGATGCAGCATAATGTGGCATACAGTGTAAATCTTTAGGTTAATCCTTAACGTTTTTTATTATAGTTCATTTGAAATCACTTTAACTTGATCATGATTTGTACTGGTGTGGTTTTTTCATGATATGCTTAATATGTTACAGCTTCATCTTTTCTCACCTCTTTTATGTAGAGAGAGGTTGCTCAACTACTCAGCCAATGAGATTAGATATATATGCTCCTTGATTATAATTTTTCTTCTTTAACTTAAAAGAGATGTCTTACCTATTTACTTCATTTGAGAAGTCTTAGTGGTTTGGATGTACTTCTGCTTTCTAAATCACTGATGAAACTGTTGAGTGTCAATGTCTTTCGTGACGCTTACTTTGTATGTGGCAACGTGACGAGATAGCCTTGCTTCTGGGGATTTAAGGTCCAGCAGTTTCTAAAGGCAGGACTTTGTGTTAAAAGGAATGATCATCTACTTGTTAGGCTGGATCGGTGCGGTATTTTTAGACACATTGGAGTGTCAGTCACTTTTATTTTACATCATGTGTTCTGTTTTTGTATAAGCATGTATACATATATATTTTTAAGAGACAATTTAGCAAACTTGAGAGAGAATTTTAAATATAGTTGGGAAGGATAGGGAGTGCAGAAACAAAATCCTCAAATATTTCTTGATTCAGGGGGACAGGCAGTCACAGATACTGCTTGATAATTTGTCTTCAGACCCATTCCTTATTAATGAATTGCACAAAAACTTTGAAACCAAATTAATTAATGGCTTTCTAATGCTAGCTCCTGTAATGCTGGAAGATACATGATAATCTGTTTAATGTGGGTCACATTTGGACAGTGTGTGTGCAGAAATGTGCCTAGCTTGCAGCTGCCTTCCCAAATTCTCTGGCCTGCCTTCCCAAATTCTCTGGCTTGTAGCTGGCTTCTGGCTCTCTCAGTCCTTGAGGCGGAGGAGAGAGATGGGAGAAGGCTGGTGGCTGGAGGAATTGTTCTGCTGATCTGCCATTCCCTTCTTGTGTGACTGGCAGCGCATCCACCAGGTGACCCCATGCCAGTGTCCCTTGTCATATGACTGATGCGTGTCTAACCTCAAAACAGGGGCCTGCGTTCTCCTCAGGTCACAGGCGGGGAGCTGCGTGCACGCCCTGCCATGTGAGTGGGAACACACCTGTCTCATCACCAGTTTATGATGGTTCTCTGTCATTTGAATGGTATGAACTCATCAGGTGACGAAGAAGTGACTAATTTTTTGATAACGTGATGGACAGCAGTTTGGTTATCTACTGGAGGAGTGGAGAAATGAAGACCCAGGGCACACTCTGAGTGCCCCTATGACAGTCTGTTTGGCCCACCCTGACAGAAGAATGTGGTAGTTCGGTCCTAAATATATTTATTAAGTGTGACTTATGATCACAGTATTAAACCTTGTAAATAACAAAAGTGCTACGATTTGTTATGATTAGCACTTGTTAACACAGCACTTGCTTTGGGCTACAAATTTACAATGTTCTTGGAAAAGTCCATCTGCATAGTTTCAGCCTTCATTAAAGAAAATAGCTCCAAAGACTTAAAACAATAAAAAACTTGCAGTTGTCTGTTTATAATCATTGAGGTAAGGAGATCCACAAAATGTTTTAACGATGAAATGCAAAATAAATCTTAAGCTTTTTTCCTTGTAAAAGGAGTGTGGATGAAAATGAAAATAAATGGCCTTTTAGCTTTTGACTGTTCTATGAGCTGGCAATTAAGCTTGGAACTGTATGAGCCCGTTGAAGTGGACAGAACTGGACTGGTGTGACTGCCCTTTTCTGACAGTTTGTAACCTGTATTGACAGAGCTATTTGTGAGTGACTTGTATCAATCGGATCATCCAGTTCGACAGCTATTGTTCATTTCTGGAGGCAAATAATTTCTCTGGGGTATGGTTCAGACAAAGTTAAAATCACGAGCATTAAGAAATAGAGCATCAAATATGGATATTGAAGCTATCGGGCAGTCTAAACACACAAGCTGAAAAAAAGTGAAGAGGTGGGTTTCCAAAATTTATTGCTCTTTGAAATTGTAGTGTTTTCCATGGAAACAGCTGAGTCTCTGCAGTGTGTGATACTAAACAGCTGCTCAGTTTGTTAGGAACAAACAATTTAAGGAAATAGATCGTTTGTTTTGTTTGTTGTGTGGTAACTGAATTAGTAAAAGTGCTTTTAAATCAGAAGTCTGCTCAAGGAGGGTTTCTTTTTGAAGTTTATATTTTATTCCTTTTTAAATTCCTCAATGAATCAACTGCTACTGAAGTGTGAAACAAACGTGTTCTACACTCAAGTGCTTGTGACTAGTAGTTTATACTTTTCTGTGTAGCATTAAACTAGCAGAGGAGGGGTCAGGTTTTGGATCATGCTGGAGAATGGAGAGCAAGTAAGTGACTAGAATAGTGGTGAGAAATGGGTAAACTATGGTGCTTCTGTTTGAAGCTCACTGGATGAGACTTGCATCTGTCATACTGAAGTCCTGAGTTCTGTTCTCATTCCAGGGTAAATCGCTTTGTGGAATGTCAAGAGAAATTGTGTGAACATTATGTTAAGCCAGTGATAATGCTTTCTATATCAGCAGGGACTGCTCCTTCCCTGCTCTTCCACATTGTGGAAGTACAGGTAGTGAAGAGATGATTGTAACTTAGGTAACTTTCTTGCTTCTTGTCTGGAGGAGCTTAGGACATGATGCTCATCTCATGTGCACGTGGCCCATCCTGGATGGATCTACAACACTAGATCAGAACATGGCTTGAACAAGATATGTAAGATTCTCTGTAACTGTGAGTAGATGAGAAAAATCTATGATACAGGAAAGCGTAATTTTCAAGTAAACCGCTTCTTTAGTGTTCTGTGATGAGTACAGTGCAGTCTGATTTTGGATACCTAGGCTCGGAGAACTTGTTTCATGATCTCACGGGAGAGGGGGCCTATCCTAGGCATGTCTTCTCTGCAGCTGTTAGAAACAACAAACTTAGCGGGATCTTCTGTGTGCTTCCTCTGTTTCTGTCTCTCTCTTTCGCCTCTCTCCTCCAACTCATTATCTACTTATACTGAGAATAAATGGAGCATCTACTGCTGCCCTGTCCCTCCATGGTTGAAAATTCTGCATTACTTCTGCTTTTGAAGTCCAAGGTTTTCCAGAAAAGAATACATTCTGTCAGCAACATAGTTCATTCTTGCTTATAATAATTGACTTGGTTTCTCTTCCCCATATACTCCTTAATAGTCTTATCTCAATATTTGTATTTGAAAGAATCTTTGACAGTCAGTCAAAACCCAAGATAGCAGACCTCTCAGAAAAGCTCAAAACCCAGCTGAGAAGCCCACTGAATTTAAATGAAGACTTCTGAAGCGAAGTTCTGTGATTAATTAATGTCCAAAGATTACTGTGCAAGCATTGCTCCTTGTTTATAAATGTCACTAATTCCTCTAAGCTTTTGCATACTGCTGCTTGGGTGGAACTTTGAAGTTGCTATCTTATACTTTTATGTATCCATTCCAAAAATGAAGGAACAGATGTTTAACCAGTATTAACAAATATAACTGTCCCAGAGTGAAAGGTTGGTCTGTACTGGAAAATCCTGCTGGGTTTCATTGAGAGAAAACTGTTGGCAGTTTAGGTTTTTGCCCTCAGTGGTGAAATTATTGGTGGTTTTGACCTAGGTTTTGTGGTTGGCCAATGCCTTTGGATTGCATGGGTCCTCATTTACCTGCTTGATTGACAATTCCAATCATTGGAATTTATGAAGATGTATACATTTTCTATGGGTTAGGACAAAATGTTTCTAGGGATGCTTGGTGGACGGCATAGAGGCTGTTAGGGGTGTGTCTGGAGGATTCATTAATACGTGTTAATTGCCTTTCCTGCTGTCCTTTTAAAGAAGGAATGCCACAGAACTGAGTCTGGTTCCCGCCTCTTCAGGACTGCTTTGGAAAATGTAGTGGGGAAGCTTCTCTGTTTTATGGGGAGGGGAACAATATAATTCTTCAGAACTCTAAGATACTTTTTAAAAATAAGATTGTTACCACGCTTTGTGAAGACAGCAATCTAAACAATCTGGTAAATTATTTGTAAAGAACATCATCTTTGTAATAGCTATGGTAGTGTTCAGAACTTTTGACTTGTTTTCTTGCAGCCTGTACTATTAAATGGGATATGTTTCTGCTGAACTTCTGTTTTATAAAGAAGAAAAGCAATTAAATTTTTCAGTTAGGAAATCTGCAGTGAATATTCATTTAACATTGCTTTAAAATGTAACATTTTGCATGCAAACATTTGAGTACTTAGTTGGCTATTTTGTATTTCTGTATGGAAACAGAATGTCTTATCTGATTGGAAAAGTTACAGGATTAAAATAGTACTATCTATGTGTATTTGCATCTACCAGATTGAGCCAAAGTATGTCTGTGTATATGTGTGTGTGTGTGTATGGGTGGTGGGCATGCACTGTGAGGGTGTTACGTATGCTTTCCCTTATTCAATGAACACTTATTATCCGTACAGCTGAGAAATTCAAGTTAACAAGCAGGATTTTCTGGTCACATATTCACTTTGCAGTTTTCAGGTTAACTGTATGTTGATTGGTAACTATAGGAAACTTTTACAGTGAGTTTTCACAATTGTTTTTGTTACTCAAGAGAACATACTACTGGAGGAGTTTACACTCCCCCAGATTCTCAGTCACTGCATTGGTTTTATCCTGTGGAATGGGCATTTACTATATTACAAAGAACCATGGTAAGTGTTGTGGAATGCTTTGGTTCTACCTGGCTGTATAAGTGTATCAACTGTATAAGGAAGTACAGTACAGGTTAGAGTCTTAGTTTGTGATTCTACAAGTGCAGGTAAGCTTAACTTCAAGTACATGCATAAGCTTGACTCCTTCAATATGGTTATTGTGCCTACCTAATTGTTTGCAGGGTTAAGGCTTTGGATATGAACCTTTAGTCAAGTAGGGAGCTCCGAGGTAATGTGAGAACATTTGACAATGCTGTAACCGGTAAATGACCTATATTAGTAGCTGGGTA
Organism: Falco cherrug; assembly: GCF_023634085.1. Classification (NCBI taxonomy): domain Eukaryota; kingdom Metazoa; phylum Chordata; class Aves; order Falconiformes; family Falconidae; genus Falco; species Falco cherrug. The sequence continues at coordinate 109,915,409 of NC_073700.1, forward strand.
GGCGTTACTGCCAAAATAATGAATTACTCAACCATTTTTGTAACCTGAACTTCTGAAATAACATGGCAGTAATACATGTGTAAAGGCTATTTCCATGTTTTAGCTTTATCCCTTACTTTATGTGATGAAAAGTAATTGTTTTATAGTACTGCAATTTATTAGGACTTGCGTAGCATAATTAAGTGAGCCAGAATCAAATGTCACCATTGGATTTGCTGTGGTAAGCATAAGTAGATTGGAGAACAGAATCTGAAATGTACGTTAACTATGCTGTGTGTAGGCCTGAAAATAATTTTCTTGGTTCTTTCACAGTAGTATCAGGTCAAACTCATTGCGGCATTATTTACCTTTTTTTTGAGGTGGTTTTTTTTTTTTTTTCTTTATTTAGATGTTGACACATTTATTTCACAAACGCTAAAAGGAGAAAATCTATCCAAGACAGCAAAAGAAAAAAGGGAAGTGCTTCTTGAGAAGATAAAAGATGTTAAGGCAAGGTAAGTGAGCTTCATGGCTTTAGTATGTTAGAAAGCCAGTTAATGATAACTTAAGTTTTTACAGTCTTTTAATAACCATTAACAATGAAAAATCTGTCTAGATCCTGATTTTGTCAGATAATCTGCATAGGTTCAAATCTTTGTGTCTTTCTTGAAACTGCTGTAATTTAGTGAGAAATGGGAACAGAAGGATTTGTGCCATTTGAATTGCTGTAATAATCTGAACACTGATTGCAAGCTGGTTGGGTAGAGCTTGCCTTCACACCTCTGCTTTGGTAAGATTCCTTCAAGTATGAGAAATAGAATGCATTGAGAATCTGAATGAGCTGTCTGTGGCCATACTCAGCTGGTGTAAACCAGCATAATTCAATGCTGACTTTGCTTTACTGTATTTTCTGTCCTTTAGCTCTGTAATAGAAAATAGAAACTTAACTGGAAACTATTTATAGATCATAAGCTTGTTTCAGCAGTGTTAAAATAGTGAAGTACTATGACAGCCCAAGAAGAGGGGCTCTGTGTGTGTGTCTGGTTTCTTGCAGGGGTTTTTTTTTGTTGGGTTTTTGGTTTTTTTTGGTGTTTTTTTTTTTTTCCTACTATCAGGTATGATTTGAGAGTCTGTTGTGTTTTAATTTCAGTCAAACACTTCAGCTAAAGAGATTTGGCTGTAGTTTTATTTGCGCTACAAAATTTTCTTGGCAAATTATCTTTTTTTACAACTCTAATCAACTAGGGTATAATCTAGTACTTGCTGTTCTTTTCCGGTTGTTTTTTCCAGAGTGTTTTTCTACTGATCACTCCTGTGTGATATCTCTTAACCTTTCCTTTGATGACATGCTCCTGCTTCTGTGGCAACTTGTTTACAATTTCAAAGACAGCACAATCATCTGGTGAGGGCATCATTCTTTGTATCACACTAACTGTGGGAAGACACGAGATGTGTCCCAACTTGTAATTAAAGATTTGTGTGCCTTGGATTCTGGCTGTGAATGCTTAGGAAACACCTTTTTTTTTTTTTTAAAAAAAAAAGAGGAACCAGGATTTTCTTTCTCTTTTTTTGTGCTTTCCCTTCTGAGTATTTTTTCTTTGGTTTTATGACTCAACTATAGGTTTTTTTGGATGACGAAATATCAAAGGAGGGAACCTGCAGTTATGAGCACAGTTGACACTGAATCTTTTGCTATCCACTTAATGACTCCCTGATTTTACATCTTATTTTAATTTGTAATTCCTTCCTCATCTCCTGTAATGTTATTCACTGTTAAGAGTGTTTTGCTTTTCATGCAGGCTACAAAATATATGCACGTTGTAGTAACTTTTGATTTTTATTTCCTACATACTGGGCTGCACCTAACTATTACTGCTGTTTGCTGTGGAGGATTTCTTAGATCTGGCCTTTTATCTTTGTTTGCATTTCTCAGTTTCTTATCCCTACACCCTTCCTTTCTCTCCTGCCTGTTACTTGTAAGCATCTCCTTACTGACTAACCTGACACGTGCACTACTGCTTAGTGTCCATAAAGATGGTCTTGGCAGCTGCATTTTATCTTCCAGTTATTTCTGATGAAGTCCTTTCACATAAACTGTAGTCCATGCATGTTTTCTGAGATGCCATTTTACATAACTCTGTCCTGATTGTTTATATATCACACTGTGTGTCAAGATTTATCTCTGAAGAAAAAGTATTTTTTTCCTCCCAGGATGATATTTTTAACGTATTGACTTAGTGAGATCTTCTTATTTGAAAATGATGTTTTTTATTTAGACATGCAGTAACTTCTTAACTTCTGGTTAATTAGTAATACTTTTTCATTTGGATTTCATAAATTACTGCAACTACTCCCACTATTTGTGGGTTTTTGCCTGTTGACCTACTGTGTTATTTGAGTGGCTTTTACATGTGCAGAATTTTTTTTGAAATATGTTAATGTTTAGAAGGCTTTCTGGAATTAAAGATGCTTGTACCTTAAGACAAAGGTTTAAGGTATAAAGATGTTTATACCTTAAGATACCTGAGTAGTAATGTCTATTCCTAGAAGAGGCTACTCTATCCGAGTTTGTTTTTGTTCAAGTCTTTTTTTTGAAGCGACTGCGGGTTCTCTCAGCTGGAAAGACAGAAGAAAACCGAGTAAATATTTCACCCCCCCAAAAAAAGACTTAAAAATTATTAAGGAATACTCGCAGTGCTGTTTCAACTAGAAAGCTCATTGGAAACTCGCCGTTGTCCTAGGCTGTGTTCTAGTACCGCGGATTCGCAGGCGTGCATTGCTTGATGTTGTTTCTTCTTCCTCCTGCAGCTACCCTCAGGAATTCCGGGATACAGGTAAGTGCCGTGATTTTCCTTCCCCCCGCGGGCGGCCCTGCGGGCGGGGGCGGGGCCGGCCGGGCTGTGCGCGGTGCCGCTGCAGGCCGAGGGGGATGGCGCCCCCTGCTGGGGGCAGCCGGGAAAGGCTTCCCCGTGTGCTCGCGTCGGAGCACCGCGCAAAGCCCTTCTCCTTCGTTCAGCGCATCCGAGAAGGCTTACTGATGAAAAGATTACTTTAGAAACAGTTCAGAATTGCGTATGAATAGAGCTTGTTATGTCTGGCTTCATTAGCAACAGCGTAGCGTTGAGAAAGACCGTGTGATGCGGGTTTGTTGTTTGTTTGTCTGTTTTTAAATAAAATGTATACAAAGCAGCCTGCTTGGGAGATAAAATTTTAATAGGGATAACTTATTTCAGCTTTTTTTTCTTAACATTGCAAAAGTCTTCAATTCCATATTGATGTTTCTTTAACCTTTTAATAGGATCATCTAGTGGCAATATGGTATTGGGTTTCGATCCACACTGAATGAATGTTTTCATAGTGCAGCAGCAGCTCAGACCTTTAGTTGGAGAGGAGATGATTTAGTGTATGAGTAATGGAAACTGAAGTGTGGGTTATCTATTGTCTTCTAGTGGAGTTAAAACAAAGCAGCAGAGTTCAGTTTAGAGAAGACTGAGGAGTTTGCTACAGTGGCCTGTTCTGTAACTAAACCTGGAAGGGCTCTTATTTCCATGATGCTAATTCTTGAGGTCATGACCTATAGCCTGTGGATGCTGGTATGAGGGTCACAGTGCGAGGTCAACAAAGCCTGTGCAAAGCTTCACTTCTTGCAGTGGTCGAAGAACTGTCTGTTTGTGGACAAGGAGGTTCGAATGTGTAGGCTACAGTGTGCCTCCTGATAAAGTGAAAATATCTAAGTTGTATTAGGTAAGTAATGTTATAACGAGGCACAACAAGTTCATACATTTCTTATCCCTGTTTAAATCATGTTATATAGCCGTAACAGTAAAATTGAAAGAGGAAAAATGCAGCTTGAAACTTCCCAAAGATTGGCAAGATTTTGTAATCTTGAGCTATGTGATTATTTAAAAATTGTGTTAAAATAATTTGCTGGGGCTTTTTATATTGTACCTCAGCACTCTTACCAAGTTAAAATGTAGTTTCCCTCAGCCTCACTGTCCACCAGAACTAACTGTGGAAAAGTCAAATGTTATTTTTAAGTGACTAACATGAAATTAGGTGGGATGGTTGTTCCATTGCAAATGCGTCTGACTTTCTGGAGAGCATGTTTTTGACGATTTAGTAGCTCTCTCAGGCTATGACTCTAATAAACGTGAGCTGTCTACAAAGGTCAGAGTTTGTATTTACCGGTTTGCTTTTTTTGAAGGTCAAGAATATTGTAGTCTATTTACTTTCTTCATTGGCAGTTTGTTTCAGAATTTATTTTCTGATCCAACAAATTATTAGTAAAGATGAGATTTCATTATCTCCAGCAAAATGGATGATTTAACTGGTACAGTCTGGAATTGTTACTGTATAACTTGCTCCGATTTCTGTGAAAATTGTATTGGATGTTATTCTTTTTATCAGAGTGCATTTGATTCTTAAGAAGGAGGATATATTGCTTTTCTTAATTCTCATGATGTGTCTCTTGATTCAGACTGTATAGCTGTGTACAGGTGGTGAAGCTTGTGAATGCTGACTTTAGCTTTCTTTTAGTATTTGTCAATAAAATGAGAGCTCTAAGGTTATACCATTGTTTTCTATAAGTGAGGATAAACTTCTCCAAATTAATGTGCATTTACGTGCATGAATATGAAAAATTCATGAGAAATGGGAGCCTGCACTCACTGCAAAATATTTGGGGGCATGTAGTTCAGTGGTATGGGTTGTTGGTATAATTTCCAGAGTTCAAGAAGTGTGTGCTAAACTTCATTTGGTTGTTTCATTCTTACTTTAGGCCTGTACAAATTAGGCATGACTTGTGTAGGTGTAGAACAAAGGACCCACATGGAGGTAAGCACATTCTTGGCCAGCTACTAGTGTAACAAAGCAGCAGCAGCAACTGAATGAGGTCAGCATTTGTGCCCATTCATAGCTCTGTGCACACCTAGACACTTAAATGGAAAATTTGAGAAAAGATTAAAAACTGATGTGGCAGTGATGATAAGACATTTTCCTGTTCCTCCCCACTCCAGAGAAAGAAGAAATATCCTGAAATATAAGGTGAAAGAGGAGAATATCTTTCAGGAAAAAGGAGGGGTGAAAGCAGAAACATGGAAACCGCAATGAAATAAACTGAAAGAATAAAAACTACTGTGCACATCTAAACTTTCATATTTGCTGTTCTTTGTTTTGTGGTTGCAGTTACTTCGCTTCTTAAATGCAAATAAAATAATCTTTGCTGTAGCTGAAAGTAAAGGTGAAGAGTGATTCATACTATGTGCCATATTATCGTGGCGTAGTAATTATCATACTACATTCATTATCATACTATATCAGCTGTTTTCAAGACTCTTGTGAGTTGTGACCTGTTATCTTTCCAGAGGCATCCAGGAGAATCTTTTGGAGGCAGAAAGAAGTGGACTAACACTTTCCAAATTCATGTATTTCCTGTATAACATAATGAAACTTGACTCTGGTATCCCAAACAGCAGCTCCTTCGGCTTGTGAGTTGTTCCACAAGTGTGCTTTGTGGGCATCAGCTTGTCACTCCATTCCCTTTCACCATCGCATGTTCTTGACGTTCCACTGGCTTTACATAGAGTGACTAGTCAGTTTGGCCACGGTATTGTATGTGACTTCTTGTTGTATGGACTTTGGCTACTAGCATACAGAATCTTACCTTAAGTCAAGGAGTTTTAAAAGATGAATAAAAAAAAAAAATATTGAAGAAAAAAAAAAATTGAAGAGCATGTGCACCAGTAGAACCAGGCTCCTTAAAACCAAAGTCATCCGTGTGTATATCCCTAACTTTCAGAAAGTGCATGTACGCTTCTTTGCAATCAGATTGGTGAACTCGAGGACTTTCTTGCATCCTCTTAAAAATAAACCTTCTTATGTTATCTGTTAGGTCAGTAAATATGCTGGCAAAAGCATCTTTTGTGTCCACACACAGAAAAAATGAAGCTTTTTAGGGGAAGTGGGTACATGTGAAGATTAAAGACATGGAAGTAATTGTAGAGGAGAATATTTAATTCTCATGTGTGATGTGATATCTGATTTTACACTCACTTTTACAGTTAAGTATAATGTTGATTCACAAAGTGCATGTTGTTCTTATGACCAAAAATGTGCAATTATTTCAATATCCAAACCACAACTCTTGACAGATTTTATTTTTGTTCAATAACTTTAATAAATACTTACTATATTTAATTTATTCTTAAATTAAGGAACTCAGTAGAAATGTCTTTTTCTCTTGGACACTACTGTGATTTTTTTTTTTCTTCTCATTTGAAATATTTGATTCTTCATCTAGACAGTTTAAGCAAATCCAAAAAGCCATAGTCACACTCAAAGCAAACAGTTCTAGATCTTAGAATTGGGAAGAAACTGGAAAACGAGGACAATTTTCATACAAATTGGATTCATTTTTTTTATAAGACTAATATTCCACTAAGGATATAAAAGTCTGGACTTTGTCAAAGATTCTGAGTTAATACAGTTTTTGGCATTTTGAGATTAATTGAATCAATACCTTGGCTGCCAAAATGTTTAGTTAAAAGAACTTTGTTTTCAGTTTATGCTAAAAATAGTGCTAAAGTTGGCAGAAGCACCGTAAGCCCTAGAAACTGTATTTGTGTTTGAAGCTCACTTTCCATCTGTTCTTTGCTTTTATTTTAGTAAAATTATATATATTTAATCACTTTTCACAAAAGATCCTGGCTCATTGTTGAAAGTGAGACACCAAAAATACTAGCCAAATCAAGTCATAATATGGGAATTTGCAAAACAAGTTCCTCATAAAGCACTTAGTGCACCTTATACCTGATCTGCAGCACACAATTTTGGCACTGTATGGGCAGAAAAGTATGATGTCACATTTGCGAACTACCACGTTTCAGTCTGATTAAAAACTGATATAGGTCCACTTTCATTTTCATTTCGCTGTAGTATAATAAAAGATAAACCTGTGTCTCTAGAGCATCAGTGTTCTTCTCTATCTGATTATTGGGAGCACCAGTAGGAAACTTTTAAATGACTCGGATGGCTCTTTGGCTCTTGGCAGAGCAGTGACTGTTTGGAGCCTGAGACATCTGCTTCCTGGAAGTAGTCAAGCTGATAGAGTAGCACTATATGCAAAGGCTTTGTATTTTCAGTTGGGTTTTTTTTCCCTGTTTTGTGATCACCTGGAGGTGATACTTCCTTTTCTATCTCTACACGCTGTTTTTCAGGAAATGGCAGCAGGTAGGAGTCTTTTTGGACTTGAGAAAGGCAGGCAGCAGCTTCTGATCATCGTAGCAGTATGTGGATGAGTTCTATGTTTTAACATACTTGAGCTTTCAGTCAGCAGCATAAATACATCATTAGTGTTTAACTATAAATGGGAAAGATATGGCTTAGTAGTTATGCAGTCCTTTGAGGATCACCGTGATGTGTTTCTGTAGAGACCATCAGACGCCTGAAAAGTGTGCCAAATACTGCTCTGTCCTGGAAGTCTGGAGGGTTTCATTGTAGGCAGGTCACTGTTTTGTCCCTTTCAGCTACAGGCAGCTGTTAGTTGTGAAATGTCTGTGCCAAGTGCAATTTCAAGCAATACAAGATGCAGGCAGCAGTGCAGCACAAAATGATCTTATCTTGATGGGCATCGTCAGAACAAGAGGCAACTCGGCAAGTGAAAGTTGTGTTGCTTTTCTTGCTTGAAGCTTATTTGCTTACAAACCTAATGCTGTTTCAGTATCATTTTAGCAAATAGCTGCTGAAGAATTCCTACTTGACCTTTACAAAACAAGCCATTAAAAACCATCATGTTAATAGGAGACTCTAGAAGACTCTTCAGAAATGAGTGTGTTGGAGAAGATTGCATTGCGAAGCTTACATTGAGAAAGTGGCTGCTGGAAGAATCCGGTCTTGCAAGATGACTGGTGGATTGAGTCACTAGCATCTTCTTAAAAAAAATCAGCTGCAGCTATCAAGGGGTTAAAGTGTACCTGTGCCAGCTCAAAAGCATCTTTGTCTAGTTATTTTTGTAAAAAATCTGTAAAGTGAGAACCTTGTATTGACCTGCTTGGTGGCTTCATCCAGTCCGTCGGTGGTTTTTTACCGCAGTAGAGGCTGGACAGGAGGAAGTGATTTCAACTTGCTGTGACTTGGGACCTTCTGAAATGGCAAGCAGCAGGGTGTTTTGACCTGTATACCTTTTTATTTTTGTGAGTTGTTTTATTTCTTTTATACTTGAACAATTTTAATGTGTCACCCTCTCTGAAATTTTTTAGAAATAAATTGTAAGTGTTTAGTGATCTGAGGATGTAGGCTAGCAAGTCTCTTTCAAAAGCATTGGCAGGAACATCTTGCTCTTTTTTAGATTTAGTGGTGGAAGCAGTATCTTTAATGCTTAGGAGTTCATTACTATAATCACACTGCTGCAGAAGAAAATGAATTCTTGGGGAAAAAAGTCTGTTGTTTTTTTTTCTTTTTTTTTTTAAATGGAATTCTTAAAGTAATAGGGTCTTGTTCATTATATTCAGCTTGTACCAACTAAATAAATCTGTTGGAAGTCTTCAGAACAGGGGGCAGGGGCTGGAGTGCAGTCCTTGTTACAATGAGGAGAGTTTGTTTTATGCTCCATTCCTAATGTGGTACACTTTACTCTTTGGTATGCATTATTTCCTAAATCAATAAATAAGCTGTAATGTAAAAGGTGGCATTTAATAAGGGAAGACATTGTATGGAGTTTCTTAACAGATAACACAAAATATTGATTCTGCTATCAGACCTGTAAGAGGTTAATTTAAATCGCAGAAACTGGAGAATAGGGTCGGTTCATATACATATTTTTGTTAATGTTGTAACTGTTAACTATCTACTGTTAATTAAACTTTTTTCAACTTCCAGATAAATCATATGGTGTTCTGGGGAAACAAGAAACTATATTAATGAGCATCAACTCCTTAATTATCCTTGTGACTACATAACAGGGACACGTTCATGTCATTTCTTTGTGCAATAACTTTTGCAAAGAAGTATTTTTAAACTGATCATTAATTTTATGACCACAGAAATGAGATGCAAAATTTATGCTGTTGTCATTGGCACAGGTTCAAGGCACTACTGACATTATATGTGATCGTAATGGAATGGCTGCCAACTAATGAGTCTATAGACATTTCGTTTGAGCATGCTTTGCTTTTAGATGTCTTATTAGGCAGCAATGCTTTCAATTATGCCTGCAAATTGTATTGGATACATTTACCTGATGCCCATTGTTGCTTTGTAGTTCGGTTTTCTATTACATAAATGGAAGTTGAACGCTTTTCTTTAATTTATTGATGCTTTTCGGGTGTATTTTTAGGTACTTGGCACCTGAGGAGAGTAGTGGCTTGTACTGCTCAACACTGACTCCTCTGACTGTTCAAGGAGTAACACATGTAGCTTCTGATGCAATTCTAGCTACTCTTCCTCATTAGATGGAGTAGAAACTGCAGTGCAACACCTTAATGGAGGAGCACATAAGTGGGGAAAGGGCAGAGATTGTTCTGAGTGGGAATGCAGGAGGCTACACAGAATCGACAGGGTTCTCTGTGAACTGTCAGGAGCAATATCCTTATATATTAACAGCATACCTCCTAAGGTGTCGGTTAACCCTGCCAGAATTAGGGAGGCAAACCCCCAAGCTTGATACTAGCATGTAGCAATTCTTTTATGTAGGCACATTAAAATGTTGTGAAATGTTGCCTGTTAAAGCTCCAGAGCACGTAGAGTCAGCTCTCCTATCAACATGCCTGCAGTTTTTCTGTACAGATCAGATGATTTAAGGATTGCATTTCAGTGTGTAATATAAATTTACAAATATATTTATTTACTCTAAAATAAAAAATGGAATATTTTTAGTTTAGTCTTGTCCTGCAGGGCTACAGGTTGCTTGTACCTCTATTTAGTGTCTATGACCTACTCTCCACGTTTTTCACAGAAATGTGGGTACCTAAACGTAGTATTGTATGACATCAGATTTATGTATTTGTTCTGCTTGTCTTTCCCAGTGAGTTTTTTTTTCTTTCATGGAAGTCATCAAGCCTTTAGTTAGGATGTAACAACTAGAGAATGCTTTGAAGGCTGTAAACGCTAAAGAACGAGTGTGTAGTTTCTTTTTTCATAATATCTCAACTTATTTTGTTGTTATTTTGTTTTAAGAACATTTTGAATTTAGAGATTACAGACTTGGAACAGATACTTGTTTTATCTACATTCAGTGTGCCCGTGGGTTTTTTTGTTTCAAATATAGTATATTTCTGAGATAGGTACATGGTGTGCCCTAAGTATATATGTATGCATTTAAAAGCCCCTTGTTTCTAGGTCACCTGGGTTTTATGTGAATGCAAAGCATAAAGGTTTACCGAATTTGAAATCCTAAGCATAATTAGAAAATGGTAGTATTGTGACTTAACGGAAGAGCAAGGTAACAGTGCAGCTGTGCAAATTTGCATAAGAAATCACAACTTCTCTGGAAGAGATATGTATCGCTGGGTGGGACAAAATTCTCTGGAAATGTTCTTTCTACATATGTACTCACCAATTTGTCATCCATAAGTGCTATTCATTTAGACATAGGTTTACTGTTCAGCCTATGAACAGTTCAGCCTATGTGCGCTGAAGCGTGGTGTTTGTGGAAATGTTTTTCTCAAGAAATACAGCCTAATATTTTAAATTTATGATGGCACCTTCATGAAGGTTAAATGATAGTACATTTATGCATAGCTGATAAGAGGACATTTTTGACTGACAACCAAGGCTTATATATACGCTATATATATACACACACGTGTATATATATATATATATTCTATGCATTCGGGTACTAGTAAAAATTTAGGACAGGAAAAGAGTGGAACAACTTTTGATACTGTATAGGTTGTGAATATCATGTCTGCTCTTTTTCTATGGAGTGTAGCATCTAATAAAGATATATATAGAGAGAGAGACAGGGAGAGATGGGCAACTGGTCTCTGGCATGTAAGTGTGAAAGATGATCATGCTGGTTGTAAATATGGCATAATATTTTCTGTTCATGTGCTATCTGCTCTCTGGTTTTCCGTTTGAAGGAAGAGGTGAATCCTGGAGAGGGATAATTTACTTTTGATTGGTTTGACAGGTGTGATGAAATGCAAATATTTTGATCAGATTAACACGATGGCTGGAGTGCTGCTGGAAGATGGCCATGTCAAAAATAGATTGGAGTCAGGTTCAGATTCAAAGCAGGTGGTATATGGCATGGAAGCTTGAAAGGAAGCTTTCCCAAGAAAAGCATACTGTATTAATGAAGGGAAAGCCAGCTTGATGCTAAGCAGTCTTGGGATGTAAAAGAACTACAGCAAAGCAAAAATCAGGCTTTGTTGTCTTATCCGTGTAGAAAACTTGCTGTTCTTTGCTAACAACCATGGTGCTTTTTGGGCATGGATTTTGAATTTTCCATGATTTTCTATTATTAAATGGAAGCAAAGAAGTAGAATCTCAGCCATGGCTAGGCAGTCCTACTGATGAATGCACTTCATGTGTCTGTGGCGAAGAATATTTTCACTATGCATGGGGTTTATTTTGGATGCTGAGAAATTAGTTAACAGATACAGTGGTCCAAAAGAGAACACATGAATTGAGAAGCATGTCTAGAGGTTTATGGAAAGTTTTCTGCATATGAATATACCAAAAGTGCTTGAACAATTTAGCTTTATGTGTTTTTCTAAGAAAATTGAGGGTAATTTGATCTATTGGAGCATCAGCTCTATGATTCTGGTTTGCAGATTTTTATCACATTTAATTATTAGATTCTCCTCCTTCACCAAGATGTGATTAAAAAAATAATTTTAAAGGAACAATGTAGTACTTGTTATTTTTCCACCTATTCTTCACATAGACAGCATTAAAAAAAAATTGAAAAAATATATGGAGTTTGAGGAGGGAAAACTTACATTTTGTCTAATTAAATGAAAGCCTCAACTAATACTGATTTTGTTTTAATTTTTCCAGACTTTCACGCTTAATGTACTCTGACCAATTTATTGCATAGTTTAACTAATAATGTAGATTTTGTATATATTGTAGTAGGGCTCTCGGTTGTGTAAGAAATTCATCAGCAGAATGCTGCATCAAGTCACAAGTTCAGACCGGGTGCAGCCAGAAAGTGATGCCATTTTTTAGGTTCATAGGAGGAATACACATACACGTACAACACGTGCAAAGTAGTGCCTGATTATGGTGAAGAAAATTGAAATTTTGGTGCCTAATTATGGTGAAGAAAATTGGGCAGAGGGCGACAAACTGCTGCCAACAGTAGGTTGGGTGTTCCTTGGAGGATAGTTGCTGCAGCTCCTTCCTGCACTGGGACGAGCAGAACTTCAGATCTTGGCACTGCCCGTTTCTCCTCCTGCCGGTGTTTTCCCTTGCCTGCCTCTTTGCTGTGGTGTGTCTTTTTTTTCCCCTGCTGTGTGAGAAGCTGTCAGCTGTGCAGTGCGGGGAGAGGGTTCGTTGTATGACAGCGTTTTGGGGAGACTGCTCCAGCAACATGTAGGTGACCCTTTAGGAGGTTGCCCTACAACAGCAGCCGGCGCTCACAGCTGCGCTTGAACATACAAAGTGCATGTTACAGGTGTTCATGAGAAATGGGATTTATTTTCTGTTTTAGAGAGGAGTTGGTATCTTCCTTACTAATGAAGGTATTTGTCTTTGGATTCTCTGCGTTTGTATGATAGACTGTTTTAACCAGCAACGTATTTTTAACTTTTACAGAACTGGAACGTGAAGAAGAGTCTGAGGACTCTCTTTCTTCGCCTCCTGATAGTGTCTCAATAGCATCCGATCGGTATGATAAAGAGGATGAAGCGCCTTCTGATGGTATGTGACACGGTTTACCTTAGAACGTACTAGATTTGCCGGCTTGCTACAAGCTTATGTAATCGGATCCTCGTGATGCGAATGTTAGTGTTGCAAATCAGATAAGCAGATAAGCATCACGGCGGGGCAGATCGCTTACCTCCGCAGCAACCTTTAAAGGCACTGAAGAGCGCCCTCTAGTGGTCCTTAGAGCATAGTGAAGCTGCCTCGGATTTACGAGGTTTTTTTAAACTCACGTTTTTTCACAACAAAGCATCTTCTCGGATGCATATGTTTTTAAAGATAGATCAGTGGCTAAACCAGTGTGAATATTTGTAGTAACAAATTGTTTGTTAATTCAACGTTATCAGATTCTTGCTTAATTTTATTGTGCTACTTAATGGCTTACTGTATTATTTATCTAATAAATAATGAAACAGTTTATGTGATTGATATTTTTCTGCAAACTCCATGCAGAATAGGTTCATAAAATATTAAATTAATTATTTCTACAACGTTTCCTTCCATTAAGACAGTCTTTTGTAGAATGTTTTCATTGTATAAATTTTAAATTTGAGTTTGCATTTTTTTTTAAAAAAAATATCTGGGTTCCATAGCTGTTTTCTATGTTGTTTTGTTTTGTATTCATTAAATTTAATGCTAAATGCGACTGTTCTGAAGACATGAACAATTTAATATTTCAACAGTTAACAAGCTTGCTTTAGCATAGTGTCCATATTTTTGAGAGTCATTTATTGTATACATACTATAAATACCTTCTATGGATAATATATGGCAATAAATTAAGTATATGTACAAATAAATTAACGATGTATATTAATTTGTGGCACTAGAAGTTAGATAGACTTACTAGTGAATGATGTTTTCTGACATGATATGATGATCAAACTGTGCAGCTCCATCTCAAAATACAATTGCTGAACGAAAATATGCTTCCTGCGACATAGCACTCCACATCTTATGTTATCCAGATTATTCCCTTTGGAAACATAAATTGCTTTTATGAGGTATAAAATTATGTCTATTGCAGAACAGGGATAAGTCAAGTACATGCATAAGTGATAAGCCTTCTAACCACTGATTCAGAATAACGCAAATTTTTTTATATTGCGAACTCTCTAAAATGTGTAACAATAATAATCGCTTATTTATTCAGCTTATTGCATTTTGTCAATGTGACCTATTAAAAAAGTAAACCCAAGCCTTTTTGCTTTCTGGTTGAGATGTAATTATCAGTCAAATTGAATATGGCTTTTAGAAAACCCAAGCTAATTTTCAAAACTACAGATGAATGCAACTTTCCATGTATTTATTTTTGCTTACAAACATAATCTTAACATTATTTCTAATGTTAACTTAATAACATGGTGCTGATTGCATAAAGGTTATGTGACAAAATTGTATGACTGTTTAATAGGAGATATGATTATAGGTTTGTTTCAAAACAGTTAATCAAGAAAAAAGTGATAATGTTCATAATCCTAAATAACAAATGGCTGAAGAATGCTGATGCAAGAGTATGTGAAATACTGTATGAGTTTGTACAGATGGATGATTAATTTTTAGCATATTTTGGAAGTTACAATTATGAGAGTAGGTATAATAGCTGCCCAACAATATATTGGGTAATTTGTTTCAGTTTAGGTCGAAATACAGTGGATGCAATTCTTTATTTAAGATGATTTTGACTCACTGGTTTCTCTACATTTTATGATAAATCCTCTTTAATTGTCCATTGGGAGCGCAGCATGAGGAGAAGTTGAGAAAAGGTGGTAGATTTTGATCTGTAAATACTTTTCATTTATTGGAGGAATGTTCCTGTTTTCCTCTTTGAATGTCCAGTCTGTCATTCTAAGACCATTTTGATTTTAACATCATTCAAGCCTAGCCACCTAGACTAGGTATGAAAATGTATGTTGGGACAATGTGAGGCAGATTGGTCCTCAGCAGTGCTGTTTGTTTCAGTTCTCACAGCCATGGATGGGTTTGTTGAAGATTAATACTGCATCTTTGGGTTTTAGCAGTCTGTTAATGTTCCATATTTAAATGCTGCTCAAGAAGCTGGATCGATAAGGTGGATGTTGGATCTTACAAGGTTACCAGTTTACTTCAGCAGGGATCTGTGCAGGTGTAAAACCTTGTGTGTGTAGGATCAAGGTTCTTAACAGAGGGACCTAACTGTATGTAATCAGATTGAGGTGTTCTTTTTTTTATATTTGAGTCCATTCATGTTTGAAGGTAAAACCTTTCATATATATTTTTTCTGCTTAAAATAATCCAAAATAAAATAATGCATTTACCTTTTGTACAGTTGAGTTAGACTGCAAGGTTTGTACAGCTTCTGAGTGCCACGATTTCACTTTGCAGTGTAACTGTCAAAATATAATTTGTGAAGGCACCTGCTCGGTAACAGATAAAGAATTAGTGTATTATGTGTACGTTACAGTCATTGTAAAATCCTGCAGTTTTTGAGTGACCTTTATTTAATGGTGTATTAATTACAAGACAGATAATCCCTTTAACAATAAGTTTGGGATAACTAAATTAGCACAGGTCACCTAAAGGCCTTTTGTCAAATCTGATTGTTATGTTGTCCTTTTGACTTTTACCTTATGGTAGGCACTAACAAAGTATCTAAACTTTGATGGATTATAAACTCTAAACATGATATGTATTTTTCATAATGCTAATGTAATTTTCTAGGTACTGAAAAGGTCAAACCCTCACGTCTCTGTGTGCATTCTAAGTCTGTCTTTCCTTTTAATATTTCTTTTTCTCTGTTCCTCTGGTTCAAAAGTTCACTCAGTTCCCAAATGGCCACCTAATTTTCCAGTTATTCCCTCAAGCCATATGTGTTTTGGTTTCTTTATGGTTTATTAGGTACTGTAGGAAAGTAGCATAAGTTATATCATCTAATGAAATTCAAGCACACTTCAGTGATGCTTTGACTTGATTGCTGGCAGCAATTAAATCACAGGGAAGGAGAATGATGCATAGGCTTACATGTCCAGACACCCTACAGAAATTGGGAGAGGGATAGAACACAACAAAACCCTCAAATAAAATAAAACCCCAAAACCAAGACAGACAAAACAGCACTGCCAGGCACTCTGTTTTTAACTTGATTTTTTTTTTATTGGCTAACAGCCTGATTGATAGCAAAATCATAACTTGCTGTATGCTAACAGGCAGAGTTCACTTGTAGGTTATTGTGAGCTGATAAAGGGTTAGATGGAGTTTTGATTTTCGCATTGGTCCTTGGTGCACCAGATTAATGGAATTTCAATGAGAGACTGGAGTAGTCACAGCTTTGTCAGAAAAACAGATGGAGATTCTATAGCCATGTCTGCTCATTAATACCAGTTGCCTGAAAGGTGTACTACTTCTCTATACAAAAGACTCAACATAATTGATTTCCGAGTGGGGTGTTTTTTCACTTATTGATGACTAGGTTTCTTGCAACTTAAATGACAGGTTTTTGTATAGTACGTTGTGTAACAATGTTATGTCTTGTAAATTCTTACTCCCTTTTCATCTGTATTTTGAAGAATGCATGTCGTGGAAAGTACGTATGTCTTGATCAGTTAAAAACAAAGCATACCAAAATACTTAAAGTTGAAATAGTAAGACTTTCTTAAAAGTTGGTAACTAACTTATTTTTGGTTGAGACTTTAATGGGGAAGAAGTTACTGTTTTTCATTTAATTTTCAGGTTTCTTAGGATGGATTTAAATGTAGGTTTGATGCCATGCTGAAACTTTACTATTTAACAGTATAATCTTCTTTTATAACCTCAAACGATTTTTTTAACAGTAAAATTTTTTGGTTTATGGTATGGTAACTTTATTCCATAGTAGGAAATGCATTAATATTAAAGGAACAAAATTTCTGACTTTGTAAGTACTGAAAGTGAACCTGCCATTTCTGAAAAAGGATATGTCTGTTTAGCCTTGCGGGGGGAGTATGTGATTGGGTAATCACTGGATCTAAAAAGATCACAGTGAATGCTGTAATAAAATAATTTAGATCATCACCATTTCTGTGGAAGGTCTAGAAATGTTGCCTTGAGCATGTAAGGATGAAAAAAGTACTAAAAATGTGTCTGGGGACTTGTATGTTCTCCAAATTATCATATTTGGCTATAGCTTATTGATATAATATTTTTTAGCAGAAAATTCTTAAATAGGATGAGAATCTCATACTGAAAGTTCCCCACAGTTGAAGTGGAGGAAGCTAGGGCCTAAGCAAGCAAAATAGGACCTTTGGAGAACTTTGAGGAATCAGAATAAATTAAGGGGTTGTGCTTAACTATTTGTAATCAGAATGTAGTCTTGAAAACAAGCAGAATTTGTTGCTCCCTGCAACATGCTTTTCTTGGTGTAGTTTTTGGATGAAACAACAGGTTTTAGGACTTTATTTTCATGCAGCTCTGCTGGAAAAGTTCTGTGCAAGTCTTTGCAGGTTTGAGTCAACTATTTTACGTGATCTATAGTATTTCCTTTGCATGAACATCATATTTTGCATTTTGATTGATCAAGTGGGAATGAAAAATTGTGTGACTAAATTTTGCATGCTGCTTCTTTTGATGTTTTAAGTCTCAATAAGTACTGTTTAAGCTGCTTTCTCTCTCCCCCCTTATATAAGTATTTTCCAACTTTTTTCGGCCACATTCCTGCTGCATTTATTTTTGAGGCACTATATTAAAGCAAGAACTGTGTTCCATCACTAAGCCATTTAAGCGGTCTTAGCAACTAAGTTAGCAAAGATTGGAGAATGGAAATTGCTCCTAGGATTTCTCTGTGCTCTTCTCTCTCCATTTGCCCTTCCTGTCTCCCCAGTCGTGTATTGGTTTACCACTATTTTAGTATCATAATCATGTACATGGAGAACGTGCTTGCTTTTCCTGGGGATGAAAGCATTGGAACTTTACCTGAGGTATTCTAGGAGATTAGTTATTTGTGTTGCAGTACTGGAGAGAGTTCCAAACTAAGTGCCTGACAGCCATTCAAAGAAGTGAGAAACTTCTTTGTCTTGTTTTTTTTTCTAAGGAAGGTCTCTTTGAAGGCAGAAAACCCATGTATTTTCTTATTCCTTATAGCTCTTTAAAGATCCAGGCTTGATCAAAAAAGGTGATACTGAGGGGGGGTAGAATCTAGGTTTACTGGAACGCTTGATCTTTAGCAAAAAGAGGTGATTTCTACTTTATGCTCTTACTAGGAGCTGGCAGAATGGCAATAGCATCGGTGCCTGGGAAACGGGTAAAGAATGGGCTCTGCCATGCCAACTTTGTTTTGAGGGGATGCTAGTTCCTGTCAGAATTGTGACTGGGAAATAATGTATTTTAGTTTATTTTGATATATGTAGGTAATTCTATGTTTTCATCAATGATTTGGTAGACTCTTCTGCTGTGTCTGAACAGGTGTATGGCAGAGGAAATACTATGTATTGCAGTGTATTATGATTCTGCATTTCTGGGACACTTCTGGCTGAGAAGGTAATGCAACTGATCAGAAATGTGGCTTTCAGAATTCTAAGAAATTGTAATTAGCAACTCCGTCTTAAGCAGGAAGACTGAAGTGTAGAATTTCTGATGTGGTATGCTGAGGCTGTCAGAGGAAGAATGCATCACTAGGGAATTAGGCTGAGACACTTAAGGACAGTTTAGATGTCACCCAGAATACAATCTTTTACAAGCTGATGGAACACAATGAAAAGTAAAGCATGCTAAAAAGGAACTTAAAATATTAAAAGCTTTTTTAAAAACTCTGTTTATAAGGATAGTGATGCATATGGGACCATGCGTGCATAAATTCCCAGATCCAAATCTGTTTGTTTAACAAATGAGAAGAGGGTGCTAACTTTGTGGAAATCATCAAAAGCTGTGAAGATCATCAACTTCTTGTTGGATAGGAGAGACCTTAGGACTAAAGTCAATGTATTGCCCTTAGCCTGCTTGAGATGTTTCTTGGCAGGCACCTGTCTCATCTTTCCTAAAAATCTTTTTAACGGTACAACTTCAGTCTCCCTTGGGCAGCTTGCCCCAGTGCTGCACTGTACTGGCAACTCTTTTTGTTGGTCTGTTCACATTTGACTCTTTTGTCCATAAAAAGGACATGACAATGGTATATTTCCTTTTTTCTCTTCTGTCATCAATATATTCGAAGACTGAGAACAGTCTTTATAACTTTCCACATGTAACTGCAGTTGAAACCTTATGAAGAGGACAAAACTGAACTGCTTGCTTGCTTGTTCATTTGTAAGATCCATAGCAGTGAGTATAGCAGCAATGACTTACTTTGGAGAAGCAAGAAGTTTAAAAAAAGTGCATGTGAAATATGCAAAACTAATTAATTAATTTTGATTGAAACCATTTGTACAGAACAGAAGAGATTAATTGCTGATAAGAAGCAGAAGGTTTAAGTGAAATTTTGGCCCTATTAAAGTCAACAGTAAAGTTAAAAATGCTATCATGTAGGTTAACAGTGTGTACAAATTGATGATACTAAAATGTTTGAACTTCTAATTATCGTGATGAAAAACTTCCTATTAAACAATAAACCCCTGTGTTCTTTTAACATTTACCTTTCTCCCATGGGAGAGATGACATGGTTTGTTGCTCATTTTATTTCATCTATGTTGCTTCAGTGACTGAGCAATAACAAAACAGCCATATATGCTCCACCACTAAGCAGGACAATATCCACAATAAAAAACAAATAATGATCTGCTTAACCCATTTATTTTTCATATTACACCATAATTTTATTCAAGACATCTAACAATATTAGGGTAAAAAAAACCACCCAGAAAGCTGAACTGCAATAGAGTTTTCTATTTACTTTATATTGCTTGTTGCCTTAACGTTTTTCTAGATCAGCTCTTATACATCATAAATAGCTGAAATAAAAAGGAAGAGAGGAGGTTTTTCTTCAGCCTCTTTGATATGTGATAAGCATTTCAAGTGTGTTTTGGAGGCTATTAATTATGGATTTAGGACCTTATTAATGCTTTCCCTCAGCTGCATGAATTTCTACCTTCTGATTTCCCTGTAATTCCTCTTCCTTCTGGCCAAGCAGTAGTGGCAAGTCAGCTTCCATTCTGCTCCTTACTCCTTCCCTCCCAGAACCAGACACATGCATCAACTGTAGGTTATAGCACTACTTCAAGCTACTTCAGTGCCACCTTGAGGTGGGTACCCTTCCAGAGGTGAGCAAGTCCAACAGGTTGTTGCTACTTGGCATTCAAGGCAAGAGGCGTCTTTTCCTTCCTGGTATCCACCAAGTAAGACAGGTCTGCCTTCAACATACACTGTGCAGTAGCCCCGGCCATCTCAGAGAAAACAAACTCTACATAACCACAGTGGTGGTTTTTTTGTTTTAGACTAGATCAGAAATATGTAAAACAATGCTCTGTGTGGTACTTCGTGTTTTCTGTCTCAAGGATGAAGCTCTAGAGGGCCTGGATATAGGAACCAACTGGAAGGGAGGGGAGAAAGAAAAAAGTACAGCCTTGCATTACAAGTACAAATTAAGTTTGGTGTAGGCTTTTCTTTCTGCAAATTGGTTATAAGGAATTTGTGCCCATATTTAATTACATGCACTGAAGTGTGTATCAATCCAAATGAACAGAAAAATATTTTTCTCATATTCCCATTTTTTTGTTTTGACTGTTTGGTACTTCCTGTAGAGGTGCAAAGTGTATCTGTAGAGCTTAAGCAAGTACAAAACAGGCCTGTTTTGTGTCAGGTATCATGCAATCCAGGCATTAATTTAGTGGATTTGTGTTTGTTTCCATTTAAATAAAAGAGAGGTTACAGTGGACTAATATTTGTGAGTTTTGAGAATAAATTTGATTGGAAAAGTAAAACCTATGTCATGAAAAGGTTTATTGAAGTGTTTTGCAAAGAAAAAACACTGTAAATTAAATCTTTGATATCCACTGTATGGGCAAGTTCATTATTTTCTTTCCCCAGAAGATGTTGCAGGTACTGTTCACTGCTTAAAAATTGCAGCAGGAACCATACTTCTTTGGACACCAGTCACTAGGCAGTATTAATTTGATAGTTTCCCCAGTTAATCTTCATAGATGTTTACTTGGATTACTTGCAAGAGTCAGATTTAAGAGTAGAGTAGCCGATTAAAAATGCTGAATGCCATCTTTTTTTCAAACTAAAATTATTGCCACAGCTTCTTAACTAATATTAGGCAGAGCCTATTCACCGCTAACTATCATAATAATGGCAGGTAATATCCCATGTGGATCTTAGTCTTGTCTTTTCTACTACTGGTAGTCAGAAATAGTTTTGGGCCCATTTTGGGCAAGGAATTATGGATGGTCCTATACTCCAGAATGGAGGAAAACCTCTTCTGATCTAAACAAGGTTTTACTGCCCTTCTGAATATTTACTCTGGTCACTTGAACATGCATTCCTTAATGGAAGGTACATCGCAGCCTGATAATAACATGCCAGAGTTATCCTAGTCTTCATATAAAACATCTTTTTGCTTTTTCCTCAACAGTCAGATCTTGTATTTTTGCAAATGGACACAGGTGATGTATAAATACTTATAGTGGATGTTCAAAGATGCAGTTAGTTCGTTACGTGCTTCACATATCACTGAAGAGGTAAGGGGAAAGGATTAGTGTTGGAAGATGTGAATGGAGCAGAAGGATGTTTGGACTGTGAGCATGGCTGTGCTATACAACAAAAATGGAATGGAGACGAGTGAAGTGAAGGTGGTCCAGGTCTTTTAGATAGGTAACAGATGAATTGTTCTTCTGTAACATGGATACAGGAAAGGGGCCTTATTACAGTTGCCTGGAAAAGAACTTACTGGAAGTGGCGTCATTAACTTCCGATTAAAAAAAAAAACGGCACAAGCACCAAAACCCTTGTCTGTTTTCAGGTGGAGAGTCTAACATTTTTATAATTCTATCTATTTTGTATTTTGTAATTAGAATGTGTATGCATATGAAGGTGGTGGGGCAAAAGTTTTCCTCCTTGATTTCTAGAACAGCTTTCCTTGTATGAAAGTAGGAGTGGACTTATTTTTCTCTCTTCAGCAGCTTCTTCAGAAGCTAGCTTTAATACTGTGTTTTAACAGAAGAGTTACTGGTGAGACTACCACAAACTTTTTTTGATTGAAGCTTTTTGGAATATTTTAGCAAAATGGTTATTCTGTAATTGTGTGTGTAAAACAACTGCATGTTAAGAGCTGAAAAAAACCACAAGAAAATGTAGGCATAATGCTGAGAAGTGCAGCCATTTATTATTTTTTTTTCCTTTCTTCATAGAAATGTTATCTCTGTAGATAACGTTTGAAATTCTAGGTCAAAAATAAGGCCTGCAAAATAAAAACTTGGGTTTTACTTGCTAATCACAGCATACCTGCAGGTTTCATTTGGAAATACGGGCTATGTGATGCAGTTAATAGAGGTGCATTTGAGTATGTATTGCTTTTTTAATATATGGGATATCTTTTTTTCTGTCTCAGATCACTGGAATCTTCCAGTGCTCTCACTCATTTGAGCAATATTTAGAATGTGGTATAAAAATAATGTGAAAATGCCATAGTGAGCTGGTGATAATTGATTTACCCCATCACACTGAAATACCTCTTGCTTTCCTCTTCCTCCTCCCTTGGGCAATAATCATGGGATCAAGCTGCCAGTCTGTAGATATAATTTTTCCAGCAGTGCCATCTGGCTCCTTGGCACTGGAAGTTGTATTGGCTTCTTTGCTGTTTCCACTAATTTTGTCAAATGTTAGTCTGTTGATGAGCTGTCTTGCTAGTGGGTGCTGATTCACACCTCCCCCCTCCCCCCCCCAGCAAATATTATGTTGGTTTTTGTTAGCATTGTGAGGGACTGTTTATATCGTTTGTTATTTTTCTAAATGGAATTTAGGACTTAATATGGGATCTCTTTGAGGAAAAATTAGGATTTATGTATCAATTGGCTGCTTCTACCCATGTTTAAAATATATTTTCCCATGATTTTTGTACTTTTTTGAATAGTACTAGCATCATGTCCTCCCACAAATTTTTATAGATATTCAGTGTTAATGTACAATTGTCTCCTTTTTATTTTTGGGAACTTTTACTTTTTAAAGAAATTATGGATAAACAATAAGTACTTGTAGGGTCAGTGGAATAGGTGGAACAAGCTTTATATTTTGGAATAGCTAGCCAACTGAGCTATCTTTTTTTATCACAGAACTACAGTTTTATTTTGCTGTCAACTTCTCTTAAAAAAAAAAGTTCTAGAAATGATGGCTCAGTAGAACAAACACATCTGAGTTGCTTTATTCTGTTCAAGCCTTAGATGCATTTCACTGCCATAGAAGATATAATAATGGTATTAATAAAGAGTTTAGAAAAGAATGCTTGGTAAATAGTATTTCAATGGGGATGGGAGGTGGGAGGAGAATCCTCTGGATCTAAACGGTTTTTGTAATTCTTATTGTTCTTACTAATTTCTTAATTTTTGGAAAAGTTTTATTTCTGCTACTGGTCAGAAACATGCATTTAAGTGGAAAAAGAAAAAAAAAAAAGCCTGAGGAGCCAAGGATACCAACAAAATGTGAAGAACAGTTTCAGATAACACATTTTTATGCTCCTTTAAACAAAATTGCTTTGGATTTTTTTGGTGAATAAAAAAAAACTAATCCAAAGCCCTTTCTATTATTATGTAATTGAACTCCTGTTAATCAGGACAAGACTAAATAATTTACATCCATATATATATATAATTTTAAAAAAATATTTATTTTTTTATTTTAACTACTATTTTCAAGTGCTGTGTTTCAGAAGAATGAATTATACACACCTCTGGGTGTAAATCTAAATTTTCTTTTGTGTTGAAATTTTCTTAGAGTTGTTCAAGGTAACCTTGTGAACTCTAAAACATGAACAATTGTGTTTAGTTGGTCTGTTGGAGAATTTTTATATTATCATCCCTAAAATTAGAAAATAATATGCACTGTTTATTTATCATAGTTGTAATACTACCCTAGTGTAATGCCTTTGTTAATAAAATACTTTTAAACTGGTATTTAAATCAATATTTTTGTGCTTTCCCAGCACTGGAGAATTTGTCCAGTACTGGTGGTAATAGGACTAAAAATCTTACATGGGGCAAGGAGGGCCTTGGTGAGGTTTTTGTAGCAGTTGACTTGAATTAAATTTCAAGGACCTCTTGGTGTCTTTTCATAGTAGACTTTTAAAGACAACGACAGACAGGGTGTCTGAATGTGGGTCCCTTATCAGTAACTTGACTCTGATGCAAAGTGGGTATTTTTAACATAGGAGTTCAGTTGAAGGGATCGGTAGAAAGGGCTATCATATCCAAGTATGGCAAGCATAGCTAAATATGCATGATCTATTGTTAATAGTTCACGGAATTATTCACAGAATCTGTTGTTAATAGGTCCACAGAATATATTCTCTCATGAAAGATTTTAAGGGTATAGGTGTATCATGATTTTCTAAAATAGCATCAAATCTTCTTTTTGTTTGTAACTAAATGTGAAGATAAAATGTTGCCGCTAATCAGTTGTCTGGGATGCCACCTCATTAAGATTTACACGATCATCAAAAATGCCTAGAATTGTTTGTTGGCTATATCCTAACTCAGATACATAAAGGGGATACCACAGCATTTTTCTTTAGAATCACAGGGAGTTCAGTGACCTTTTGTGGCAAATTATGTAGAAAGAAAATATTTATATTCATTTAAAATAACCTCCATGAAGAAATAGTCTCATTACCCTGTTTGATCAATTCCTTGCAGCCTGAGCTGTAGCATGCTGCTATTGCCATTGGTTGATGGAATACACTGAGAAGTGGCTAATGGTGATGGTGCTCATCAGGACAGGGTTCAGCCAGCGGTCAGCAACAAATAATTCAAGACTGTTTCTAAGTTTGTGGCTGGTGGAATTTGCTTCTTGCCCCAAGCCAGCAGCATTGCTGAGCTGGGCTATTTGATTAGAAGAGAAGCATATTTGCTTCTTAGCAACTGCACATTTGCACAACACACAGACCTATACTGCCTCCAAAGGTTTGCCTTTTGTGATGGCGGAATAATACTTTTCTGTTGATTGACAGACAAAAGAGATTTTTGCAATGCAGAGGAGTTTACAACCCATGTTTTCTTTGACTTTTGTAAACTTATCAGAGGTGCTTCTTAATTTAGCATTGCCTGATGCAGGTTTGTATATGCAGCAAGACTGGCCATGATTTGAACTCCAACATTTAAGCTATTACTGCTATGCGTATTTAAAGGACAGATGCACACTTACGCTTAATCATTGGTGTGTGCAGCTTTTTCCCCAGCAGGTCTACTTAATGGGAATTATTTTCTACTGTATTTCAAAATAAATTTAAATTTGTGTATTACTATCTCCCATGCAAGAGTGATATTCCTTTTTATAGAAGATAATGTTCAAGTGAAAGCTGTTCTAGTCTTAGTGCTTTTTTTAATACCTTAACAGAAGTGTAGCAGTGATAGCAATTCTGATAGTGCGCGTGTAGTTTTTGATGTAACATTTCCCACAGGAAGTGAGTCTACAGAAGAAAACGTGTCTAGTCAGTAGAAGACAAAGGTATTTATAACACTGGTAATCCTAGAAAAAAAGACAATTTAGGAAAAAGAAAGCCTGAGATTTACAGTCCTAGGAGGCCAGGGCAAGAAAAAAGCAAACTTTTTTTTTTTTATGGTTTTACAGCTCTCTTCACTCCTGGCCTGTGTTTTATTGTGGAAGCTTCCATATTGCCATAGTAGAGCAATAAATCGCTGATGTGGTTACTGAAATGGGTGAAATAGTAAGTACAGTTAGTGTAAATGTGGATCTTTGATGCAGATACCTGCTTGCACATTTTCCTAAACAAAAGATATCTTTTGGCTTTCTTAACTAAAAACAGGGAGTACCTTTTAAAAGTGGATTTTATAGTCTGTTAAAACTGTATCTTTTAAGGGATAGGGAGAGTTAAAGCAGGAGCGCACAATAAAAGGACTGCAGAACATATTAGCATGGCTAACGTAAGCATCCACAAGTTTACTTACTAATAACCATTTCAGTGGCAATTCAGAGCCAAAAGAGGAGAGGAAGAAAGCTCTCTGACACGGTGAGTCAATAGTAAGCCCCAGATGTCCATCTTTACGTCAACATTATAGCTGCCAAATTTTTAAATCTTCTTGCATGTTGGAATTCTTTTGTAGTCAGATGAAGACTTTTAAATAAATCATAATCCAAAATTTAGGCTTTTTAGATAAGTTTGGGCATGATGAGTGAGTGAGACAAAATGAAAAGTGATGAAGGTATCGGTGGCTGTTCTGGGTAACAGGTTTGGGGTATGCATACTGTGGAGCAGGAAGCAAAGTGTAGAACTGGTGCAACCGTTATTTTGGAGGCCGTGGAAGGGCTGAATGGTGACGGACTTCATTCTCTTCCTTGTTAAATTTGATGTGTGTGTGTGTATACAATTTTAGAAGGGTGTCTAAATGTGCTGGTAGGATTTCACAGTCGGCAGGGAGAGGTGTTAGCTTTGGCTTAATTTCTGAGCTGTTCAGAGTTGTGATAATGTGATAAGGTGGCTGCTTGTTATGCTGCTGAATTGCCTAAGAGATGCTTATGCCTTATTGACTTATTTTTGTACCTTGATACCTGTTAAGGTGTTACCTGTGTTCCACACAGATTTGTACTTCTTTCAGGAATATATGCACAATGAATTAGTGTTGTGATTTTCTTGTTTTGGCTTGGTGGTTTGTTTTTTGGTAGCAGAGAGCCTTTTGCAAGCATTAGGCTTTTCAACAAAGTAGCTAAAAATGTGTAGGAATTGCCACATCGCAACTATCAAAATGCAATTATATTCAGGGTAGAATGCAGTAGCTTTTACAATGGCACTATAAACAATACCCAGCAATTTAAGAGCAGGATATGAGGAATATCTCACCTAATTGAAATGACAAGGGGGATTTTGCAGAGGTAGATGCAATTATTCATATTGGAGGTGGGCCAGAATGCTGGGGTTGTTCCCCTCATCTTGCTAATTAGGCTTTCAGTTTCATTAGCAGTCATTGAGATATTGGATGACTGACTTGTGTATGAACATAACCATAATACATATAAAGAATATTTTATTTAATTATTTTTTATTGTTCCTTAGAAGCATCTCTTGGATTATGTTAAGAAGTCTGTATAAAAGCATTATGGATCATTTTTGGTTGTATAGCTCAAGACAGGTAAAAATAAAGGAATGTTTTAATATGTGCAGAACACTGAATGTATGAAAACTGAAGGCAGCATGGCTATGCCTATTTTTGTGTAGACTGTGTGCCACAACTAAGCCACTACCATGTTGATGTTAGTGGCATTCTATTTTCCTTTTCAAAGCTAGAATTTATGAGGATTTCTACCTTTACATATGAGAAGGGGAATTAATCCAGCTTTGTTGTGCTCCCAGGATGTTTTCAACCTGGAGTAAATTTAACTTTGAACAGGTCTGAGGAATCTACATTTCTTGTTGTCTTTAAGCCCTAATTTAGGAAATATAACATAATGCATATGGCATCTTTAAATTCCCTTGCCACTCTAACACACTGTCATTGGATTATCCCCTCCCCACCCCCACCCCCCTACCCCGTTAATTGCCTTTGTCCTTCGGAAACAGGCATTTTGAGGGAGGTTTTTGTTTGGTTTTGTTTTCCATGTTAGGGAATAATAATGAGGTGCATTGATTCATACTGTACTGTGTTGGTACCAAATTGCTGCTTGCTATGTTTTGGAAAGGGCTTTGAGTGTCTGAACCTGAATTAAATATGTAGGCCATTCTTTTTTCAGCTGACTTCTCCTTTTCCAAGTTCTATGATGAGTGTCTTCTCAGCAATCTCAGGTAGAGAATTTCTTCACTGTATCTGCAGTTAGTGATGATTAGTGATGATTCAGGTCTTCAATTAAAAATAGCCTTCAATGAAGAACATCACAAATATAAAACAAGAAGGTGAAAGTAATGTAAAAAAAGAAAATCTACAGAGTCAAAATGTTTAAAAACACAAAAATTGTGTGTGAAACTAAAGCTAAAACAATGATAATCACTGTAAAAAATGAGAAATAGTCCTTGAGAACTGGAAAGGGTTAGTGTGTTTGAATCCCCCCTGCCTTTTAACAATTAAAACAGATCAATGCTATTCTAAAGTAACATTATCATAAACGAGGGAGTGGTTATAACTATTACTCTGGTTCCCAGTGCTGTATAGATGAGGCCATAATTTGTCCTTTCAGTTTGATACTTATATTGATGATTCTCCTGTAGTTCTTCATGGATCCTTTGGGACCGAGGGTTAGCTGTCTAGCTCGATGGCTTTTTCATGTTAGTTTCTTCATCTGTAAGATTGTCCTAAGAAATATACCAGTGATTTGTAAATATTTTGAATAAATTTTTTCTGTGTGTGTTATCACCCTCTGTACCTAGAACTAACATTTGTTGCTGGTATGTTTTATTGGCTATTACATACAGTATTGAATAAAATGATATTCATGAAATAAGAACAAGTAGAACAGTGATTAGTAATTTTATTCAATCAATATACATTTTATACATCCAATCTTGCACGGAAATGGGCTTTAGTAGCGATGAAAAGATACATACCGTTATAAATAATGAAGAAGTTAGTCCTGGAGTCTTGTCCTTTATTACTTCTGTGTCACTGACTGGCTTCCATGTAGAGTTCTCTAGCATGGTTTTGTCAAGTGTTTTTCAAGAATATATTGTCTATCCTCTTTAGAGGATCGTAAGCTTATGTGAGGAAATCTGACAGTGCATTAGCATAACTTGTTAGATACAAATACTCTTGTGGGAACTAATGCAAAAAGGAGCCTTTATGATTATTAGATTTTTATTTTGATATGGTTTTGTTGCTAGTCATAGATTCATTGGTTGCTTATGAGAGTTCAGTTTATGTACAAACTGAAGCTGTGATTTATCTTTTGGGGTGAAAAAAATGGAAAAAGCCATGAAAATTGGCTAAGTGCCAATAAATGTGTAATGTATTTTTCATGTGCCATCTTATTTTCATTGGATCAAGGCAGTTTTAGAATCCTCCACTGTATTTATGTGCCCTTAATTTGAATGAGTCCATGCCTCAGAGAAACCAATCGGGATTAAAAAAAAAAAAAAAAAAGCGGGAGAAAGGTTTGGAAACAGATATGCAGATATACTAGTGGAAGATCTAGGGCATACAGACAGCGTGTAGCAGGGACTGGGATTAAATCTGTCGTGCCAGTTGAAGTCCATAGAAATCTTTTCCTCCTTAACTAGAAGTGTAACTGTCAATTAAGAAGAAGCCTAGGTGGTAAGGAATACAGCAATATTATTCTGTGCGTTGCCACGTACTTACTATTATTTACATATTACTATATTCAGGCTTCAGTAGCATTTTTTTTGTTGTGCTACCCGTTCACCATTGTAGGATATACACGTTCTTGATGTGAGGAAAGAGGTAGAGTGACAAAAGCGCTGTTAAGTCCTTAAAATAAAACCACTTAATTTTTACAGTTGATATTTTGGTTTTTTGAGTGGTGAGTTGAGTTTGAGTTGAAAAAGTACACATTCAAACTGAGGGGAATTCTGGCCTCGTTGTTGGTGTATATCCTGAACTACCACCATTTTCAATGAGCTATTTGTATGTGTTAGGTAGCAGCATTTGTACCTGGTCTGATTTTACATTTAAGGAGGAAGGGAGCGGAGCAGAAGGCAACATTATTATGATCAAAAATTGTTTTTCTTGGAAAATCATTTCATCTAGATCATCAGTCATCTTACTGTTTACTGTAAAGATCAGCTTTCATGGTCTCTTCCTCACTTTTTCTCTGTCAGTCAGATGTATGCTGTAGCTGTCACAGAAGAAAGTATGCAGTTTTCTGTGAAATGCATGAATCGGTACATATGTGACATCCCAGTCTTATACATGCTGTAACCTTCCCTCCGCCCCTTCTCTCTCCCTCCCTCTAACTGCTTACATTTCTTTGAAAAAGTATGTGTGTGGGTGCGGCAAGGGAGAATCAGTAAAGTGGCACAGCAGGCCCGAAAATGGAATGTTTTCCCTTGTAATTTTTGTTTTTATTTTAAAAAAAACCATAATGAAACCAACAGCATTTCACAGCATTTTCAGAAAGATGTGAATACTGCTTCTCTGTTATGAAGAGGAGCAGTGGAGGCAAAGTAGCTCTGACTTGTCCAAGATTGCAAAAGGAATCTGGGTAAGAGCCAAGACTAGTTCTACGTTTTCTAGCTCCTGCTTACATGGTAAGATCTCTCCGTTATGTCTCACACTTTCCAGCTTTCTGAAGTTTTTGACAATTTGAAATGGATATTAAAGGGACATAGGGTAAACTTTTTTTTTTCTGTCCTCAGAACCACATCATTTATTAACAGATGTCATCCTAACGTGTATACAACTTCCATGGCTTTGAGTGTTATTGTAAATGGTAAAAAGACTCTTTGGTTGGGTTTAAACTGATGCCGCCTTCTGAAGTACAAGAGGTGCTTGTAGTTCTGCATAATGTCTTGCATTTAATAATATTATTTTAATATGAAATTGTTGGTGTTCCTTTAAGTGTTTAAAACCCAGCATATTCTGCTCTGATTTTTTTCCAAAATCATTTAGATAATACAAGGTATAGGACCCCAACACCTCCCAACCCTCCCCAGGAGTTACAGCCATGCATTAAACTACTGATACAGACACTGAAACTGTGAGTTTTCCCTTAGTGGTTCATTTGAGGGCGTTGCTTTTTTTTCTTTTATGAAAAAAGTGGTGGTGCAATTTAAAGGCTGGTATATAGACCGTACCAAAAGTAGTAAAGTACGTTCTGGAGGCAATAGTACAATGCTTTCTATCTGAAAGATCATAGCTAACTTATATAAACTGGTGGAAAAGTTTATGAAAGTTACTTTTCAACTTGCAAGTGATTGAAGTGATTTGGCTTAACTTTAAAAACAGCAGCCTAAAACTGAGCTGCCTGAGCATTATCATTACTCCAAAGCAGCGTAATTACCATTAGGAGAGAATTGGTTCCTTTAAAGGAAAAAATAATGAAGGGAAAACTTCTTAAAATGAGTTTTATTACATTTTTCTTATAAAATTAGTCTTTCATTTTGTTGATTAATGCTTGAGTTTAAGATTTTGATGTAGGCATTTTGCCATTATAATTCTGAAATATGGGAAGTCCTTGAAAACATTCCCGGATTGCCTTCTGTCTGTCTGCCTTGTAAAAGATCCTTTCAGTTAAATGGACCATCCTCCTTAAATGATGTCATTAGCTTGGATTGAAAAGACATTGCCTTCAGGGAAATCATTTAATTGTCTTAAAGTGCTGTACTTCTGTAGATCTTGAAGCAGCACCCTCACTTCCATCTTTGTATCAGATAATTCATCTAAAATTCTGTTTTTAATCTCTGACGAAATATTGAGATGTAATTTCCACTTTTATTGGAGAAATTTGAGACCTTTTATAGTCTTGTCTCTGTCAAATGGATGGAAAAGTTTCACTTGTTGAAATGCAAATGGGTACCGTCTTTTTTGACTTAAAGAATTAATTTAACTTGCATTCATGCAGTGCTTTATAAATATTAATGTATTGAACTCTTACATTTCACTGATACTAAGATACACTTTTACATGTATATTTCTAAAATCAGTAATATTTACTTGTTCAAACAGCGAGTTAAGTTTTGGGGATAAATGCAATCTTTTTTATTTTTGTTTAAGGTAATGCACTGCATTTAGGAAAACAAAAATAATGACAGTCTGCCTTTTACATGACTGAGAAACTGGTAAATCCAATGAAAAAGCCAGTTTGTCAGGGGTATTGGGCATTTTTAATTGAGTAGGCATTCAGATCACTGAAAAATAAAACCTATGTGTATGAGCGAGCTCCTGATTTAATTAGAAAACATAATGCTTGAAAATGTGTTGTATATTTTTGTTTGTAATCTATTGCACTTAGGTTTTTACACTATCAGTCATTTAATCTTAAATACTTCAAAGCAGGAAGAGAAGTGTATTTCCCCCCCCCCAAATTTTTATATATGCAGTTTCTGGCTTGGAGAAATGTAGTATTGAGAATGCTACAAAATTTTCAGAAAATGTTGCCCCTCAGGCTGGTTTTGCCTTTAAAATGAAAAGAGGTGTTTCTCATGCTTTAATATGAAATTAGTAAGTCTTTATATTGCCATCTTTCTCTGCTGTTGAAATACTTTAAAAATGCATTTCAAGACTACCACTGGATTGGTTGGGTTCTAATTTGTTTTCTCAGCACGAACTTTGTTACTGTGGCTGTTACTTTTTTTCCTTCTATATTGCTCTATACTGAAAAGCATGGTAATTCTGAGCAAGGGGCATTTTAACCTTGTCTTTAATTTTGCTGGTGCTTTTTACTCGCGTTTTCACTTGGTCTCAACTGTTAAAGAAGACTTTTTGGTAGCATGCATAAAACCTAGGACTGCAGATTTCATGTTTGTTTTTCTTCTAACCCTGCCTACTAAGCTCCGAGAGAGACTGGTTTGTTTATTCTTGTGGTATTTTAATTGCAGTTTGTGTAAGTTGAACTATGCTAGAAATGCCATGTGAACTTTTTATCAGAATAAATATTTAGCGTCTGTTCCTGCTCCTCTTGTAGCTAGTGTCAGTTTTCCACAGAGAGGTACCAGATCAGGAAAACCGCTCTGTTTTGCTACTCTTAAATTTCTGAAGTTGACTCTAATCCCTGTCAAAAGCTTCAGAAATGTGAGGCTGTAAACAGAGCACTGACGAACATCCAGAACTGAAGTTGCTTCCTAGGCCACACCAGTGAATTGCTTATGCTTTGGTTCAAAACCATTTATATCTCTTACTGCCTATTATTCCGTTGCCTATTAGCTATTACAGCGTAGCCATAATTATTTCTTTTTTTCAACCTTGCTAAACCCTGGCTCTCCAATGGTAAGTTCTGTGGATAGATTGCTTTTTCAAGTGTGTGTCTCTCCTACTTACCAGTATCAGATTTGTTGCCTTTCAGTTTCACTGAATGTCTCCTTGTTCTATA